>NC_140702.1:72319230-73054230 GCF_054131305.1 Coturnix japonica | reverse complement strand
ATGTGTGCTCTGATAGTTGGTGATTTTAGTGTTTTTTTTGTTTTTTTTTCCCAATACCAAAATAATTGTTTGGCAGGTATTTCAGGGAAAATTCCAACTAGAAGCAGTGAGCCACATCCTTACTTCATTTACTCATAAATATACATCCAGATTAACTCTGGAAATATTGGTGCAATTACTGTAGATTTACGGTATCTTGTAGAGGGTTGGAAACAGCGTGGTGCATCTTACATATGAATAACTGGATGGTCTTTATAGAATTAAGTGGTTAAGCACTGGATCCAGAAGTTAATGACATAGAATCTACTTATTTATTTATTTGTTTTATTTATTTTACTTATTTATTTTTGCTTATGTTTATTTATAAGCAAAGAAATTGAAAGTTAGAATGAAGGTGAATGTTCGAATGTGGGACCCAGTACTGCAAATTAATAGCTAAGTTTGTGAGTACATGGATGTGCACGACGGAAAACTGGAGATGGGCAGCAGGGTTGAGTCCTCATTTCCTATTCCTGTCTATTTTCTGTCATTAATGAAGCGTTCGGGAGATCTCCTTGGGTTATTATAAGAGGCTGAATGTTATTTAAATTCTTCATTTTTTGCATGCCTCGGTGTTTGGTGATACGGTTTCTCCGTGTTTTTTTGTTTGTTTGTTTTCAAGACTCATCTTCTGGAATCTTACCCTCCATTTTAAACAACCCCCAGATTAGTAATTATCCAGCTCTCATGCTTCCAGAATAAAGCTATGAAATACTTCCCAGAAATATCCTAAAGCTCAGCCCAAAAGCAATGGATTTGTTGTATAAAACATTGCATGCTTTGGAAGCAAAGTATGGTTTTTAAATGTTTAGTTAGAAATCCCAAAACCATATTTTCATCATGAAGTCTATAAGTACTTCAGTGCAGATTTTTTTTTAAGTCAGATGTCCATTTTTGAACTTAAAATTGAGGTTATAAACTAGGCTTTATCTGTGCAAAAAGTAGGACCAGTTTGTTTTAAACTTAAGGCACTTGGAGGGCAAATTAACATTTGAAGCTCTGGATTTTGCAAGATGTTTTTATCAGCCCCAGTACAGAAAAACGCTTGAATATACTTACTGCATTTTCTAAAATAGGCACACTTCCCAAAGTCTTGCTTAGCCTATTGATTATTTATCCCCAGAATGTGGCGTATATATTCAAGACGCATGAATATTTTCAGTAAGAGAGTGTTTTGGAAGGATTTATCCAGGAGAAAGGAGCAAACTGTGCATGACTTACAGCAAGTCATTAATTGTAAATACAGATGGAGCCTTTGGAGCTCTCCAGGTCCGCTGTTTTGCATCTGCCCATAGGTTTTGAATGAATATATATTTGGACACAGAAGATACCAGCACTGTCATTACCGTGGTCTTTGTGTCTGAATAACATGTTCTCTCCAGCAAAAAATAGCGGAGCACATTGTGGTCCTGGTAGACCGTCGGTGCTGCATCATTGTTTTTTTCCTCCATGGATCATAGAATCACAGAATCATTAAGGTTGGAAAATACCTCCATGATCCCCAAGCTCTATCTCAGCCCACTCCCACCCTACTCCCACCATGCTGACCGATCACGGCCCCAAGTGCCACAACTCCATGGTTCTTGGACACATTCAGGGACAGGGACTATTCTTCTAAAAAGGAATTATTCCTGATATCCAGTGTGCGATGGATGGGTATTCACATTCCAGATTAAATGTCCTTTCTGTAACCTCAAAATATAATCCATTTTTACTGCAGATAAAAAAATCCTGCGCTAATCAAAAAGAGCAAAGGTACGAAAGTGGCTTTGGACACTTTATCTCTTTCTGCCCTTATACAGCAGACTTGAGGTACACTTAGATTTTTTGACTAAATTGAAACCAAACCTCTCTGAAAGCAAACTCAGATGCCCAATACATCTCTGGGTCTGCACAGCTTTTGTTTTCCATGCTGCTGAACACAACTTTGCGCACAGAGAAGGCCCAAGAGAATTCTGGTGGAGCTATTAGGAGGGGAAGTGATTTTTTTGTAGACTGATTAAAATTCGTTGGGCTTTCTGTTTGTTTGTTTTTAAACACCTATTTAGCTTTTAATTAACATTTAAGAGAAAGGAAGCTGGTTAAATATTCAATACCTCCTCCCTTTCAATTAAGGTATAACAGTACACAGCACTTGATGAGGCCTCTGGGAAGTATGGAAAAACAGAAGAGCAGACTCCTGATTATCATTTTGAGGGGGACTGGGAAGGTGAAACTCATCCGATTGTTGTTATTATTGCCATTAACAATAATAATGTCGAGGCCCTTTTATGAACAGGAGAAAGCAGTTTAAGAAGGAGGTTGGTTCTTTAAAATGCAGACGCTAGGATCTGCGTTTAAATACCTTCACTTTTCCCACCCTGTTCTTTACTTATTTGGGAGGCAAGAATGGTTGGTATTTACAATTAAATGAGAGCCCTTCCTGGACTTAAATTTATTCTTTTTGATAGTGTGTTGTCATTTGTTTTATACTTATCTAACAAAATATATGTATATTAGCAATCCTGCTTAAGACCTCATTATGTTAAATTTAAAAAAACAATAAAATAATAAATCATTTTCCATCATCGGAACACTTAAAAGCACAGCTTAAAGACTGATGTATAGTTTTCTTTTTGTTTCATTTGCTTCTTTTAATTTGAGGGACGGCTCACCTGCAGAAAATGCCACACGTAAATGATGTTTTACATAATTGTGCTATGTAAACAGATTTAAATGGCACTACTGGCAGCAGGTATCAATTGTGTAAAAGTGTACGCCCAAATGAGTTCATTTTTATTTTAAATAAAGAAATAAGAAGAGAGAGCAGATGCTGAAGTGCACAGCTATCGGATATGTTCCATACATTTTGACCTCAAGGTTTACTGGGCATAAGAGCGCATGAGTTTTTAAAATCAGAAATAAATGTTTTGCAATAATAGCCCCGATTGCATAGAAAACAAGACTTTCCAATTCACAATTAGCTCACTGTGTTGCCCTGCTATCGATGCTCTGTGACTGTGAGCTTTTGAGTAGCTGCTGTGTTACCTGTTGTGCTCAGTGCTAGAGCTTCTCATTTTTCCCCCAGCCCAAGATATTTTCTCCAGAACTCTTTCAAATACATAAATAAATGAGCAGATTTACAAATGTCTTCCTTGTGGTTATTCGTCAGTAGTTAATGATGTGCACTTAGTGGCTGGACAAAAACCAAGAATTAGTCCAATTAGCTCAATAACTGCCTCCTTACCAAATATTTTCTTAATTACTGAGAGTCCTTTTATACTTCAACTTTAAGTAATAGAAAATCTCCCATTAATTCCAGCCAGAGTGGTATTTTGTCATTTAAAAACCCGTTTCCTGGCTTCTTTCAAAACCTTGTTCATAGAAACCACAGCAAAATAATAATAATAATAATAATTTTCAGAGGACCATTAAAATAAAGCCTTAAACCTTAGAAACCTGTATCGGGAAAAGTATCTTTGGACTCAGGTAGGGTTTGTAAATGACATCTGTGTGTTGTAAAGAAACCTTCATCTTACTTAATCTTTTTATTTTTCTTATTTAATTTTATCTTTTCTCCATGTTCTCTGAAGCAGCTGCACAGCAAAGAAAATTCTGATCAAAAGTGAGACTGGTAAATCAATAACTTTTTTCCTCTGTTTTTCTTTAAGGTGAACACACACAAGAAACCAACTCACCTCATTCACTGAAGAAGGACGTAGAAAACATGGGGAAAGGTAAAATGAATCAGGGTCTCTTCCGTTATAAAACTGCTTTTTGTTTTAATAGAATATGAGGATAATAGGGGGCATTTTTGTTCTGCACCATATTTTAAGCTTGTCAAGTAACATATGAATAATATATGGACCTTTGGGTGGATATAATTGAGATTAATGCATATATATCAATCAATACATGACACTGTAATATAATACTTTAAAATAATATATTACATTGATTTATATTCATGGCTTTCTGCACAAAATCTATCGTAGGTCTATGCAACACTTTCTCCCCCCCCCCCCTTTTTTTTTTTTAACTGCTAAAATATTTTGTCTTATCGTAATGAATTGCTCCATGACTGTTCTCTCACGAATTATTTCCACAGATTAGTAAAACAGCTTTTCTTTCTCTTAGAGGAACTCCAGAAGGTTTTGTTTGAGCAGATCGACTTACGGAGGAGGCTGGAGCAGGAGTTCCAGGTGTTGAAAGGAAACGCATCTTTCCCAGTATTCAGTAAGACACATATCTGTGGTTCTGGCTTTTTTTTTATTGAGAGTTGTTGAATAGTGAAAAAAGGAGAGGCGTGTTCTCAGTTGTATCGCCAGGATTTTAAGGTTGATGGCTCTTCCATTGTGGCTCTTCAGGCTTTTCAAGACTGCCAGCATCGGTCTTTTGTAGGAAAAATCTAGATGTCCCTTTTGGTGTGCACTTTAAAATGAAATGGACAATTAGAAGAGTTTTTTTTTCATTAAATTAACAAGAAGTTGAACTGCAGGCACAAGGAAATAGTAAAAGACATAAAGATGGGGAAAACATGCATTTGTGCACAAGTTTGCATATATCCAACCATATCTGACCAGACCTCAGGTTGGTTTACTGGGGCTTCGTGAAGAGTTCAGAAGCTCTGCGTACTGTTAGAGCTCTGAATGGCTTCTTAAGCACTCCAGGGACAAAACCCAGCATTGCCAGTACCCCAGTTCAACAAACACCTCTGCTGCAAGATGAGGAATGTTTGGATCACAAGATAAGGTGGGAATAGAGATTGTGATTCCCTGTTATTTAAAGAAAATACCTTTTTTTCCCCTGCTTTCTGTAGATAAGGTAAATTCAGAGAAGTGAGGAAGTGCGAGGCAGGTCTCTGGGAATGACTCCATCTTTAGCTCAAATCTCGAAAGCTTCATAAATAAAGAAGAGCCTGGAGTGGTATAGATATTAATGAAAGGAGATAACCTCATCCTTCAGTATAAATTCAGTCATTACGTGGGTTTGAGAGTGAGGTAATTTTCAAATAATTTGTATAGATCAAAACGCTTGATGTGTGGTATTGGTAAAATGGCATCTTGGAGTTTTGCCATTCGGGTCACTCATTTATCCTTTTGTTCTTCTACAGTAAAATTAATGCTCTGCCATTGCCATGTAAATAAACACTGCAATTAAACCACATGAAATACAATTCAAATAAAAGAAAAGAACACATACGGCCGACCAAGGAAGTGGCGACTGCGTATGCCGGCTTGAAAAATATGTGGTTTCAACATACCACAAAGCAGTGGTCAATTTTCTTCAGGATTAAAATAGAAAACAGATAATGTGCTATAAACAATATATGTAACTGACCGTAAAACCTATTTACAGATTTAGATTTACCAAAAAAACCCTCCTCCACATATAATAAAACAAGAAAATGGGTCTTTGTCAAGCAAGTAAGTGTAAAATCTGAGATAAGTGCGGTTTGTCCTCTAGAGCAGTGTGTGGTGCACTGAAAGAGATGGGGCTGCTGCTTCAGGTCAGGTGTTAGAAGCTATTTGTCTTGCAGGTTTCCCTGGTTTCTAACTGCCTGTGATGCTGCTGGATAGGAAAGAGATAGAGAGAGAAATCATAGAAAACCCAAATAAAGGAGAGAAGCGTCTGAAAACCAACTAAGGAAGGCGCAGTTAAAGTCGTACCGATGGACTTCTCGTGGCTTGGAGACACGGGGGCTGTAGGAGGAAGAGTAGAGCAGGTTTGCATCCCGGTTCGGCTCACGGTATCAGCTGGGCCGAGCGACCGCGGAGATTGAAGGTCTGTCCACGCCGAAGGTGCTGAAGGCAGAATCCTGCATCGCTTTTACCTCCGGTGTGGACCGGCTCACGTTTTGTCCGGCAGCATTTAACGACGTGGTAGTAAAACAGCGGAGACTTAGCCTGGATAGTTAAAGTATTTAAGTTTGTGTTAAGAAAACTCTTTAAATATTCATCTCTTTTCTCCTGGGCATTGCTCATGGCTTTGTCTGTAGGCGTTTAGTCTCAGATAAATGCAGCAGGAAGAAAAAAGAAAAGCGTTATCCCCACCATTAACCCCATTTGCACAGTGAGTTTGCAGTGCAGGACTGAGCAGGGTTTCTGAGCTGTTTGTTCAGGGAGGAGAGCAGATGAAGAGCATTTCTTTGTGTGGCCTGCTCCTATTGAAATGAAACTGGAAGAGGACATTGAGCATAGCTAGCACAGTGACAGCAGACCATCACCTTTTGCCCCACATGGCTATTTCAGTAAGCAAGAGAGGGACTGCAGACTGGCTTGTATTGCTTTTCTTTTCAAGTTGGAGAGGAAAAAAAAACAGGCTGAAAAAAGCAAAACAAACAGAAAAGAAAACAGAAAAGCAAAGAAAGAAATCTGACGGAATTCCTTAAGATGTCATTGCATTCTTCTCAGTGTAGCCATACCAGACTCCTGCTGGTTTCAGCTAGACAGATTTCCTCTCCACTTGTTTCCCTGGAATTTTCTCACCATCCTACACTGCCTCCATGTCTCTTAAACAACATCCTTTGCTTTCTCTTCAGACAGGACCAAATTACTGTGTGAAAGACAAAAGAGTTCTGCCCCCTTCTAGTTTCCTACAGCCCTTCCCTTTGCCAACACCTGATGGGAATGCATCTCCTTTCCCTCAAACAAGGCAACTCCTGCCTCTCCACTGTGATGTGTTCTCTGTCTGCTTTTGGGTTTGAGAATGTAGTGAGCTTGTGGGGCTCTGCAGGGAATGAGCGTGTTTCCAGGCCCATGGCAGCACATGGAGCGTTGATAGGAGCCATATTTCTCACCTGGGATCAAATCCGTCCATTGAAATTTCAGTATTTTTGTGACTCCCGTTACTGCCCTATCAAAGTATCCCACCGTCATTTAACCTATTCATGCTCCCTATGCTTCAGGCAGATGAAGCAGAGCTGTTATTCCTGATTTACTGGTGAAGAAATGAAGCATGGCAAGACACATGCACAGAGCTTGGAGAGCAGATACCGAACTGAGGCTCCATGAATTCTGGAGCCATGGCCCAACAGCCAACCTGACTGTTAATTGTAAATAAGCCATTCTGGCTTCTTTGGCCTTGTAGTACTCTTCAGCAAGACCCTCCCAGAGCTGAAAGGTTGTGCCATAACCCAGCTGACTGGGAAGGTGTGATCTGCTTTTCAGTGTCTTCTTCCTACCTGAGTCCCACGTCACTCTTTAAGGAATCTGAGCTCCATTCGAAGTTGTCAGCACAATGCTGTAAACTACAAATCAAATCCTGCATCCTTGAACGCTTTCAGTTCTCACATCCTGGACGTCCCTATTGACGTCAGCAGATTTATACCAAAGCAAAGCATCTTTTGCTGTTATCTCCAGTTCTTGTAGGAGTTTGACTGATGACTGCGGAGTCTGGTCCATTGAGAACATCACTGTGGGCATGAAAGTTAGCAACAGAAACACAGGAGTCTACATCTGTAAACGAGGGGAGGACAGAGCTGGATCCAAAGCTTTTTTCCTCATCAGCAGTATCTGCTGTTTTTGTTAGGTGCATCATTCAGAAAGGCTTTGCTGTGCTTCAGTTGGGCTTGGTTTCATTTGATTTATATAAATTCTGGTATGGTGTCTATTTTAATTACTGCATCTATTTTTCTTTTTATATTTTTCTTCTTTTTTTTCTCTCTCTCTTAATAGACAATTTCCAAGATCAGATGAAACGAGAGCTGGCTTACAGAGAAGAAATGGTGCAGCAGCTACAAATAGTGAGTCTATGTCTTCTACTAAAACTGTTATGAACTATCACTTTGATTTTTTAAGTACACCCTCAAGTTTTTCCTCTGGAAGCCACGTAGATGTAATATTACAGAGCTCACATTTCTTTATGCTTAGGAACATGTTAGCATGCAGTTCTTAACCGGTTTAGAGCCTAATTACCTGGAGATTTACTTTCATACCACAACCAGATGGGTCTTCATCTTTCAATACAATGGAACGTGCAGACAGAACACTGAGACTACAGCTTTCCTGAGTCAGGCTCGCCAAAAAATCTCCACGTCTGACTCAGCTCTCTGGTTGAGAAGCTCAGTTTTCCTCTTGCTATATATGGGAGGGGTCGTCGTTTTCTGATGCTGTCATTTTCTACTTGATGGGTTAGGACATAAAAGTAAAGCTGAAGGCCACGATTGTCAAACGTGTGTACTGTGCTCTGAGGCATTTAGAGCGGCCTTATTTTTAGAGCTCTGTGCTCCCAGCTCCTGCTGACTTCAGAGATTTCAATGAGAGATGGAGGGTGTCGGAAGGAGGTTGTTTCATGGAGAAAATCGACTCCAGACCATTTTGGAGGGGTTTTTTTCTTATGTTGGTCTCCCCTCTTTAACACATACAGTTGTTACTGTGTTCACCTTCATCTCCCAGTACCTGGCAGCGACTTTCACTGGAATCCCATTGGCCTTCTTGGTTGGATAAACAGAACCTTTTGGTTCAGAATACATTAAAAAGCAGGATTTATTCTGATATATTTTGTCTGTTGTTTATAACAGGGGTAGGTTATTTTGCTTTGGAGCACTGTAGCATCGCTTTCACAGAGGGGCCCAAGTGCAATTTTCTTGTCATTGCGATGCAAAGAGAAAAGATGAAACTTTTAATGCATGTAGGATTAGACACAAAAAAAAAAATGACTGGCTTAAGTGGCCACAGATTTTGGCTCAGTCATTTTTAAGTTGATTTGTTGGTTGGCTTTGTTTTGTTTTTCGCTTTTCTCACCACTGTTTGCCCATACGACTTAAACTAGTTCTTCCTGAGCATCCGTTTGTTCAAAAGGACTTTTGACATTGTGAAACTGCAATGCAGAGCACGGTGATGAATTGCCGCTCCTGCAAACACGTGCAGGGGAAGTTGCGCTGTTGGATGGGAGGCGATGGCTCGGGCTCCAAGTGCCCTCTGCTGTCACTCTGTCGTCAGTGCACTCACGGCAACGAGGAGGTGGCACAGGTTTAACACTCCTCATTGAGAGCATCACTGCTTAATCAATGAGTTGTAATTTTAATGCTTTGTCCTCTCCGGACTTTGAAAAATTATTTTATGGCTTCCTGAAAGCCAGGAACAAAGCTCAGGTCTTTGGGAAAGTGTTCTGTTACAACCTTTAAATGGATATTGACCTCTTTGGACACAGCTTGGCTTGGTAGGTGGACAGTGTTGGACTCTGTGTGGCCACTTCTGTTAAGGATTTGGTCCGGGTGCCTGGGGCAGCTGCCAGGAAGCACTTCAACCATATGCCAAGCTTTCAGCCAGGTGCCAAGAAGCGATCAATAAATCATCATATTTAACAAGAAAATTGATCTTAAATCACCGAGTGAGTTTTTCTCTTCTTCCTGCCTCAAAGCATCATCTACCCAAATGGCTGAGCACCTGGAGGTCCCGCTTTCCTTCAGCTATGGGTTGTGATCAACCCCACTGCTTTTCCATGGGGACAAAGGCAGTAGGTCTTGGAGACACGTTAGAAATGCAAACTGTTCTGACAGCCTTTTGTCTTTCATCTGGTTTAGATGAGTTTTATATTCACTCCAGAGCCTTGGCTTCCTCCCCACTGGCCAACTTTGGGGTGATAATACTCAGCCCTCAAAACTGGATCCAGGTAGAACTCCTCTGATGTCTGATGGCTGCCAGCCCTCAGAATGACTTTGAACCAGCTCTGTTCTGTGGAGGCAGACAAGAAAATAAATCAGGAACTATCTGCCTGCAAAATTGTCTTCTTACCATCTTCTATCCCAATCTTTAAAGGTTTACAAGAAGTCTTTAAAAGAAGGAAAAATCCACCCTGGTGTGGCGTTCTCAGGTCTTTGGAGGTATGAGATCATGTTCCTTGGAGTCCTACTGTAATTAAGAAGAGCTCTAATAGATTCAGTTCCTATTTTATGCTGTGCATGGAAAGTTGAGGCTTCATACAATGAATGCATTTGTGATACATGCAGGGAATATTCACAGTGTTATGCAGGTTTGCAGAGATGCTGGTCACTGCACGCTCATCACCCTTTAAGTGAAAAGGGAAACGGGAAATAGTGGCACTTTAAGATATTGATTTGATTTTGGTGGAATCATCTGTAGTTAAATGAGGATGGAAATCAGTTCTACGTGCATAATCCCACGCAGAGTTCAGTTTCCAAGAAGCCGAAGGGGATGTCCTCCAGGATTCTTACCAAAGGCATCTTTGTGGCCTTTTCAGTATCGATCCTATCTTCATCTGAACACTCTGGATGTACAAAAAGGGACTGCAGTGTCACAAACAGCCCTAAATATTGCCCTTTTACACCACTGGATTCACACAATGTTCGTGCAGCTTGAAAAGCAGATGACATTGCACATTATTTAGCTTGTGAAAACCTGTCCCTGCTGACCACCACCCCTCCCACTGCCATTTATTACCAGGAGCATGGACAAACCAACACACACGGTGTGCCAAATATAGCAGGAAAAAAAATGGATTGAGAACAGTCCCTTTCTGACAGAACGTACCTCATTGTGTTATCTAGGTCAGCACAGCTTGGGAGATGTCCTATATAACTGACGGCCATACAGAGTGGTGTTGGGAGTGAGCAGGATGTAGAAACATCATAGTCTCAGCCACTTGTTGGTGGCTCCCTTTGCTCCCAGATTTGGACTGATCCTGTTAGCTCAGAAGTCATGGAAATGAACTCATGATTTCAACACATTTGACATTATTTCTGACTATAGTCTGGAGTTCCTGGTGGCAGAAGCAGGTCACCTCGGTCTGCAGCAGCACTGGGAGTGGAGGTGCATGAATTCTGTGATCCCAATATGATTCTTTCCAAAAGGCAGCTATTAGCTATTGAGGAATAGTGAACGCGTAGCCATTTGGATCCCCACCTACAGGGAAATCTCAGAGCAATTTAGTTTTGTTGCATTTTAAAGAGCTGTCCCATACTGCATTCCCAGCAGTCTATGAACACATCATCCCACATTGTTCCTAAATATAACTGCGTCCCCTAATATACCTATGTTCTCTGTTTTGCTTTAATTATTTGTTCCACTTCAGTGGCTTTCCTCGGGTTTGTGCGAGGCAGAGATAGTTATTAAGAACTTCCTAATTATGGGGATATAAATACATGCAGACTGATACTCCCAACCTGCTGTATTTTGGCTGCGCAGAGATTCCAGCCTGCAAATGCTGTCAGCCAAACCTCGGCTTAAAACAGCGGCTTTGTTCCTGTGTCGTTGCAGATTCCCTATGCAGCAAGCTTGATCAGGAAAGAAAAGCTGGGTGCACACCTCAGCAAAAGCTAAAGGTAAGCTGGTGAAAGAAGGGGTGGGGTGTTATTCTGACCCGCCTGGCCATGGGGTTTTACTCTGCAGCCATTGAAAGAACTGAGAGAATTGTTTTGCTGTGTGATATTGGTGCATTCCCACCATGCTCGCTGACCATGTGCCCAGCTGTTTGTTTGTTCAGAGTGAAGGATGGGTGCATTTCTTGTGCTGGTTTTGCTGCAGGTGATGCACCATCCCTGCAAGCAACAGGGATTTCTCTTAGTAGGCCCTGGTGCTTTTGGAAGATCAGTTGTTACTTAACTGCCAAGCTAAGCCAGTAAAGCAGAGAATCACAACTCTATTGCTCAGAAGCAACTTTAGATTCTCAATGTGCTGAGCAGGAAATGTGAGTAAATGTTGTAATTCTGTGAGTAAAGAAACGTCAGATTCGAGCTTAGAGATGGTAACATTTTCTCTCTGTTTTGTCTTGTGGGTTGTCTGTCGTTCGTTTCCATTCCCAGAAGCGCTGGACCTTTTGCAGCTGTTCCCTTGTAAATAAAAACCCGCCGTTCTGAAATCTAACTTGTATAAAGACTGATAAAATGGAAGTGCTTGGGGATATAAAGAACAAGTAAAACAAATCAGGTTCCTCCGAACTCAAGGACAAGTGACCTCAAAAACATCATGGACAACCATGTAAAATAGAACGTAGCAGCCATTCATTAGTAAAAACAAAACAAAACGAAACGGAAAAAAAAAAAAAAAATTAAAAAAATGCCTGTCCTGGATCTTTTTTGGTGGTACCAAAGTTTAAGTCTTTGTGTTTTTAGAAGGACTACTAAACCTAATAGAGGAAACGCTTTTGATGAATCACACACACACACAAGCAGCGAAGAGAAACGACGATCCTTCCAACGCTACGGACACCGACAGCATCCTCCAGATCATCTTTTGCTTTTGCATAGTGATTGTCTTACGGGAAGAAACTGGCTTTGAGACGGAGCCACACTGGGATGGAAGGATAAAAAAGCGTGAGCCATACACAGTGCTTTTTAAAAGCAGACTGGAAACTCTCATTACCCCCCCCCCTCCTCCTCCTTGGTCCCTTTCTCCTCTGGTATTTTGCCTGCTGTATGAATTAAGATTGTACTCTTCTGGAAATATTTTACAATTTAATATTGAGTGTAATTAAGAATATAATCACTGTTATCAAAAAAAAAAAAAAGAAAGAAAAAGAAAAAAAAAAAGGTATTTAACTCTGTTGTAGTTTCTTTATCATTCATGTGGATAAAAAGTCTATAATAAAACAAAGAAAACTATGAGATAATAGTGGAGCTTCTCTGTAATTCGATGCTGTGCTTGTTCCAATGGAAATTAAAAAACAAAGAATGGGGAAATTTACCCCCAAGAAAAGCTGTTCAGAAGCACTTCAGTCCACAGGCCTGACAGTGTGTCAGCCAGCTGCCAGATGAGTCCTTGTCAATCCTGAGTGTCAACCCACCTCCTCTATGCCAGAATGGTTTCATAGGCAGCCATTGAGCCTCTTTGGTTGCCTTTCTTCCAACCAGTTGTTGTTGCTCCTCCAACAGAAGCAATCCCACAGCTTTCCTCTGCCTCTTTCTGATCAGCTGTGTCCTCCGTGGGATGGGGAGATATCTGCACAGCACTCAGCACTCAGGATGTCATATAGATCGTAGCGTAGAGTGACACAGTGACGTCTTCCAATCTTTTCTGTGAAGAATGAACTCCTCTGTAGCGTCGTGGTAAAACGTCTTACCGCTACAGATCAAAACTTCTGCCCAGACATAAAGCAATCCCATTGCTCGATAAGAAATTACTGCCTTAATGGCTTCAGAGTGCCAGAGCTCCTGGATGTGGTCAGGCGAGCGGAGCAGCCTGTTGTCTCCCACCATGTGTTCAACCCCAGGAGCAGACACAAAGGATTTACAGCAGATTTATTACTTCCCTCTGCTCTGTCCTGTTCAGCAGAGCCCAGACCTTCATGTTGTGCTTCCAAGTGTTGGTTTTGCAGATGACTGGTGCAAATGAAGGATATTTAACCAATACGCCTCTAATTTAACGTTCAAACTTCAACTCTGCACTCTCACTTCTTACTTACGCCACAGTCCCAGATAGAAAACAGAAGCACCGCTTGTCCTGTTGGTAAATGACCCGCAGATATCCATGCACGTGTGAAGGAGGAGCAATGGTGAAGCGTGAGCAAAACCTCTTGAATTAAAAACACATCCCTCACTCCGATAAAGCTCAAGAATCCTGACCCTAGAAAGCAAACACAGAGCAGCCGCCGCCTAAGCAGCTCTCCTTCAGCAAACACCCTATGAAGCTTCTTATCGCCCATTGGCTCTTGTTTGCTTTCCTCTTGCGACAACGTTGTACATGTTAAAGTGATGAGGTTCCCAATGTAGCAGTAAGTAGTTGCACCCTACAGACTCAACCCTCAATGTGTTTTGTTTTTTTTTCCCACCAGCTGGTGCCATAAAGAAAAGGGATGGCTTACATAGCTGATAATTTGCGTGTGCCTGAACTAATGCTGCCTTGTATTGAACTCAGATCTGTAGATAGTTATAGAATCATAGATTTAATATCCTGAGTTGGAGGATCACTGAGCCCAACAGGCTCCACAGGGCACAGCTAAAAATCAGACCATATACTGTGATGGTGGCCCTGATGGTTGAGCTGAGGACATCCTGGGGAGCAGTGTCTGGCATGGTGAATAAACCCATATCTACAGCCTTCCCCACAGGAGGTGGCCATGCAGAGATGAAAGGTAAGGGCTTGCTGGTGCATTAATTTTATGGGTGTTGGAACAAATTCCTCCCACCCAGAACACGAAGCTCAGGTGCCCTTAAGGCATCTCCAAGACCACAGATTTCCTCCAAATGTTTTCTTCCATTAATTTTTACGTAAAACTTTCAAATCATAGAAACACCAAGGTTGAAAAAGACCTCAAAGGTCAACCGGTCCAACCACCCCTTAAGGCTATTACATCAGAAAAAAAAAATGTAGATAAAGATTGTAGTAGGCAAATGGTGAAGTTCTATTCACAATCAAAGTTTGTGAGGAAGAACATTGTGTGTCCATCGTGTCTCTGCATTGAATTCCTAGCAGGGCCAGAGGGTTTTAAGTAACACCCAGGAGACCTGCACAGCCTTGCAGGACTGAGCTCTGCTGCGTATCTTTACCTTGGATGGTTTCTCACATGTAAAGAAAAACACACAGCCTCCGTCATTATCTCAAAGTGCTCGTTGGGTTGGAACGTGGAGATCTGAAACGCTGCCAACCAACCTAAAGGGCTGCGAAGGGCTGCTTTGGTGCTGCTGATACTTGCAGGAGGAGCTGTGATTGTTTTGTGGCTCTTTGCCTTTCTGCAGCCAAAGGAAAAGAAAAACGTGTCAGTCTCCATTGTTTTGAAAGCCCTGCTTACCTGCCAACCCAAAACAACAGTGTTCAGATGGAGCCTCCACCCTGCAGCACCCCTCCCTCTCTGCTCACACAGCTTTGAGTTAAAGGAATGCTTTTTGTTTTTTCAAGGAAAACTCAGTGTAGCTGCCAGCTCAGCTCCTCCAGCAGCAAGGAGTGGGATTTTGTGCAGAGAAAAAGGAGGTCCTGATCTGCAGTGAAGCACCATCCCTGGAGGAGGTGTGAGAAAGAGGCGAGTGCTGCAGGGTGAGATTCACAAGACCTTGCTCATGGTGCAACAAATAAGCTAAGGAAAAGCCAACACCAAAATAAAGCATGTTTCAAACTTGGTCCTTCTCCAGCAGCTCAGAATTTGGTCATCATGGAAGATGCTGCTCAATGAGGGACATGGTTACTGGGCATGGATGGGTTGAGGTTGGTTTTGGTGATCCTTGAGATCTTTCCCAGCCTTAATGATTCTAGGAGTCTATGACTCTAACACTGTTGCTTTCAATGTCAGACTGACAGATTGGTCTGTGTAGCACCAAAAAAAACAAAATCTGGGTTCAGACTTCTGTGTTCCCATAGCTGCCCCATGGCCAGGAGCCTTCAGGCCAGGGAGGGACCTCCACAAGTCTTGCTGGAATGACCCAAAGGTCCTGGATGTGGCACATTTCTGCAGAGACAGATGCAAACAGAGGCAGCTCTGTTGCAGGAGAGGGTGCACATGTGGCTGCTGGAAGGAGACCAGCGCTTGGAGAAAGCTCTGGAGGCTGTAGGTGGAGTCCAGCTGCGTCAACCGCTCTGCAAGCAAGGAATTGCTTCAGAGGAGAACAGCGAGTAAAGGCTCTCTTTGATCCACCTCCACACTTTATTAACTGCCCGTGAAAGGAGGAGATTATTCCACCCTAATAGATATATACATATACGGAGGGAATAAAAGAATAAAAGCAGAGGCAAATGAAGTGAGCCATTAGCCTGGAACCCTTCAGACCAGTCTGGCTTTCACTTCTGGTCACACCAGCCTGATGTCGATGCAAGGATCTCCAGCACCCACAAGGTAACCCATAACTTTGTTATTTTCCTTCTCAGCCTGCTCCAAATTTAAATGGCCGTGTCTTATTCTGTAACATTTTCGAGCTGTAGGGTGGGATGGAGGTGCTCTTTAAGGACATCTTTCAATGTGAGTCAGGTTGTATCGTGGGAGTCTGGAGGACTCCCCAGCAGGAGTTGTTGCGTACAACTCTGATGCATGTGGCACACGAGGTTTCATTCTGAGCATCATTTCAGAGCTGGCACCAGATTTTTCATAATGATTCCACTTCAGCTTCGAGCTTTTTGGTGCAAAGAGAGTAGAGTTGAAAGTGTAGTGTGTAAGTTGTTATAAACAAGCTGTTCTGATACCCGAGATCACAATGGTGGACAATTTATTGGTGCGTTAATAAGATGAATGTCATGGAATGCAGCCTGTGATTGCACACTTTGTTCCTATCCTGAAAAAGGAACTGGAAGGGAGTAAAATGGAATGGAAGCTTGTGCCCCACACACGCAATATGGAAGTAATGTGGGCCCACACTGCTGATTTCTCTTATTGCCTTAAAAGAAACATTCCGGTTTTCAGTGCCAGATTAAATTCTGCTTGTAGGATTTGTCCCTCAGCCCCTCTATGCTTTAATTCCCTGCCTGAAAAACCATGGTATTGTAATGCTCCTATCTCACAAGGAAGTTGTAAAGATAATTCACATTAGAGATGGTGAAATATCCTGAGGTCATTCAGGGATATAAAACAGACACACTGATTTTGAACACTGAGATGTGACCTGAGTGTTGGCTTGTCTTTTCAGGATGCTCCACGATGCTGAAGAAGGTTTTCAAACCGCTTCCCCGTCCAAGGAAGAAGGTGCTTTATTTTCCTGTTTGTTTCTATTAGCATTTAAAATCACTTTTGCTGTGTTTGTTGGTGTGGTAATAGCCCTGAGAAGCCCGGGGTAATAGCAGTGCTGTCAAACACTGAGGATTTATCAGATACAAAATAGTGAGTGGGCTCAAAAGGAAAGGAGTGAATGAATGAACAATGTATTCCTGTTGGAGTTTTAGAGAGGGGAGGACAGTGGAAATAAAAAGAGCTGTCACATTGGAGGTGGGTGCATATGGGGGAATCCAAGCCACCGTGCCCACCGACCACGTCCCCAACTGCCACATCTCCATGGTTCACTGACAAATCTCACCTGTGGTTTCCATCTGCTCTTCAAGGTTCGTCGTCCATTATTTATGAAATCATCATGTTGTCTCTCGGAGGAGGCCTGCTGCTGCTCTTTGTGATCAGTATCACAGTGAGAATTCTCCAGAGGTGAGTGCTGTGGACCTGGGTACACCAAAGAAATGTGGGCAGTGATCATAGAGTCATTAAGGTTGGAAGTCCCATCTCTGGAGACATTCAGGATCAAGCCCTGGGCAACCTGACCTAGCTATGGTATCCCTGTGCAGTGCAGGGGAGTTGGACTAGATGGCCCTCAGAGGTTACTTCCAACTCTAAGGATTCTATGATTCTATTCTATGATTATAGAGAGGACCGATTAACTCCTTAGATTCATTTTAAATTGAGATTAATATTCCAGATCTGACAAATGTTTATTTGAGCTTCAGTTTGAACACCATAGAGGAGTGAGGTGGGGTCAGAAAACGTGTTTTGTGTATAAAGGAGAATAAGGTATGAGGGAAAGGGAAAAGGACACCTCATCACCAGCACCACATTGCTTTTAGTTACACCCTCTTATAATCTGAATCACAGAATCACAGAATGACCCGGGTTGGAAGGGACCTCAAGGATCATGTAGTTCCAACCCCCCTGCCTGGCAGGGCCACCAAACATACACCTTTACTAGATCAGGTTGCCCAGGGCCCCGTCCAACCTGGCCTTGAACACCTCCAAGGACGGGGCATCCACAACCTCCCTGGGCAGCCTGTTCCAGGGCCTAACCACTCTTCTAGTAAAGAACTTCCCCCTAACATTCAACCTAAATCTTCCCTCTTTTAACTTAAAACCATTTCCCCTAGTCCTGCTATTGTCAGCCCTTTCCAAGAGTTTACTCAGTCTGGACTGGGTTCAAACTACACACGTCTCCCCACGATGATGTGACGATCCTCACTGATCAGCTTTGTTCCGTTTCCATCTCACAGCCGCTGCACTCCACGTTACTCTTCCAAAGACCTCAGTGCACCTTCCACAGTCCTGGAAAACACCGCAGTGACCAACAGCTGCTCTGATAAGATCTCAACGCTGAATCTGACTGGCCCGGTGTGTCTGAGTTATGTTTCCAGCAGGTCCACCGAAGGTACAGAAGAAACAATTTCCATTTCTGAGCTCTCGTTCTTCTCTGCTGTCCCGATCACAGCCCCGAATTCACCGCTGGAGCAGTGATGGCTCCTCCTGTCAGCTGCTTTATTCTGAAGATAAACGTGCACTGGGGTGCATGTTGGCAAGCAATGGCCTGGTGTGTCCTACATCTCCTCCACCATGACTTCAGGTTGCTGACCTGTACTACACCAGTATTAGAAAAAAGAGGAAACTGGGGATTTTGTTATTATTATTATTGTTATTTGTAGAAGTGGAGAAAAAGTGTGTATTCGCTCACCTTATCTTTGTGGGGTGATGTATTAGAATTCTACCGCAGATTTACTTTTCTCCATATTATCTCCTGGATGGACATATGATCTCTTTCTGTTGAATGAGTCATGAGGAAAAAACAAAAAACAAAACACAGGGAAATTTCAGGTGATTTTCATTCAGGTAATTAGGGTGATTCCCTCTGATTCACACACAAATCACGGCCTTCTACTCATGGTTTCCAACAAGCTATGTGACTGTGGCTGTGCTAACAACCACTGGACACACTGCAGTCTGCAAGTCACCAGGTGTGTGACGTCCTTTTTTGATCTGCCCACCTTTACAGTCTGAAGGAAGATACTATCTATTAATCTTTAAGCTAAGAGCTGCAGCACCAGTGACCTCTGCCTCTGGTGTGACATCAGCTTGTTGAAGAATGAGCTTGTTCTCCCCACTCAGGTACAAGGAACAAACCAGCCTGAGATGGTGGTTGATCAGTTCGCTGGCTCCTGACTTCAAGGGATCTAATTTTCCGTTTATCTTATCAAGTTTTTTGGCCTATCTCCAGCATTGTTTTCCAGAGGAAGCAGGAGGAAAGTCCTCTGACTGATACGTGTTCCTCCAAAAGGGATTTGGAGTCATTCATTCATTCCTTCTTCAATCATCAAAGTGACAATTTGAGCAATTTAACCAGGCGGTTCATAGAATCATGGGATCACAGAATCATGAAGGTTGGAAGACCTCTAAGGTCCCCAGGCCCAACTCCAACCCATCCCCTCCATGCTCACTCACCATGTCCCCAAGTGCCACATATCCATGGTTCTTAAACACCTCCAGGGATGGGGACTCCACCACCCCCTTGGTCAGCTGTGTCACTGCATTGCTGCTCTTTCAGAGAATAACATTTTATATCTCTTAGGGTTATGGCAGAATTCCCTTTCTTATCTCCAGTGTGGAATTCCAATGCATGAGGACCAGGACTGTGATACTGGTGATAATAATACAGGATAATGTGTGTGTATGCACCAGACAACAAATAGCAATTAGAGACTGTTATGTTTAGGGAGCCAAGCACAATAAACTTAGGAAACAGCACCAATAAATGGCTGTGTGGGTTTTGAATTTTGTATTTGTTTAACTTTTGTCCTTTGCTCACCAGGAATAAAGCAACATAATCCTGACAGGGTGCATGCTACAAGCTTTGGTCTCGGTGGAGGAGATGAGGATGGTTTAACCCCAGGAAATGTGCTTTGTTTGATGATATTGAACAATAAACCAATGCAAAATGTAAAAGAATGAAAAACAGCAAGGTCTTCTCAATACTTCCCCAGCCTCAGCTGTAATCCTTTGGCATCTGTAGGGTGGTTTTGAACTCTCCTTTATGGTGATGGACTGCACTCTGCAGATGACATCGGAGGAATTTACTGCAATGAAACACAACACCTTAATGAGGAAAAGAACCGCTTTCCTCCTAATGCAGCAGCTTTGTCTGGTTTCTCCCTCCACCACGCAGTGCGATGGTTCAGATCTAAGACTCGTGTGGTTGCAGAATTGCCATGATGGATTTTAGAAAGAGGAAAATCATGTCAAGTTTATGTAAGCTTTACAGCAGCTGCTCTTTGGAAATACATCTTAATTATGGGGAAAAACACTAAGGCGTAACTTGTATGCTTCTTTTAAAAAACTCAGGATTTTTCTTAGTTTGTTTGTTTTTTGGTATTTTAATTCTAAAACACTAGTTCTTCACTCAGCTCAGTATCTGTGTGTGTAAAGCCAGTCTGTTAAGCTCCCTTTAAATACTGATGGCTGCAGTGAGGTCTTCCTGGAGCCTTCTCCAGGCAGAATAAGCCCAACTCCCTCAACCTTCATTAACAGCAGAGGTGTTCCAGCCTCAGCAGCTTCCACATTTGTATCCAGGGGTCCCCAGGCCTGGATTCAGTACAAACACATTAATAACAATTATTTAGCTCAATAAAACTCTATAACAGAATCACAAAATCATACGGTCAAGTTAGAAGGGGGCCATAGGGGTCACTGAGTCCAGACCCCAAACAGCACTACCCATATCCAAACCCCAAAAACCACTGCCCAAATCCAAACCCCAAACTCCACTACCCAAATCCAAACCCCATGGCTGAGAGCAGTATCCTAGCTGTGAGTCTTATGACCTCAGATCATGGTGATGATGCCAAAACCAGTCATAATTCTGCTGCTGCCCAAGGAAAGGGATCATGGTATATTTGATTGCTGAGATACAACTGGGGTTACACAGTGCCCTGTTGGCTGCTCTGAGAGATGTGAGCAATACAAGCAAATGCTCGCCCACAGAGAGCAGCACATTACGAGGAACTGAAAACACAAAAAACACCCATTCTTCCCATTTTCTCCCCCGTCTGAGATCCCACCCCTCTTAACTCCCTCCCACAGCCCCGTGGCCCCACCTACTCACCCCAAATCCCCGCCTATTCAGCCCTGAACCCCCCACCCCGTCCATCCCCATTCACTCATCACACCCCCCGCCCACTCCCCTTATGTCCCGCCCCCCTCCCCGCCACGTCCGTGTCCGTCCCTCCCCGCCATGGCGTTCACGCTGTACGCCTTGCTGCAGGCCGGGCTGCTGGTGGTCAATGCCGTCGCTGTGCTGCACGAGGAGCGATTCCTTCGCCATGGTGAGACCCCCGACCCCAGCCCCAAAACCCCCCCGACCCCTCTGCAATGCCCGGAGGTGGCTGCCAGGCCCCGGGCCCTCCCTTGTTTGGGGTGGGGGTGGTGGGAGAAACGCGATGCTTTGGGGTTTGTGGTCGCCCTGGTGCTCAGCATCCCTCCATGCAGGCTCTATGGCTGCTCTTTCCCACTCTCTTACGCCTTTTCCTGTTTACTCTCTGCATTGGGATGCTCCTTTGGGGCGAACACTGCTTTCCTCCTTAACAAAAGAAACGCAGAGCACAGAAGTGTGGGCTGCCACCATTGGTTTCAGCAGGGCTCCCTGTTTGCTGCTTTTGCCCTTATTTCTCCAAAACCAGGCCAAAAGCCCATCCCCAGAGCTGCTGGAGCTTAAGGTGTGCTGGGCACCGCTCTCAGGTGCAGAGCTTGCATTGGGGTAGTGCTGTATTGGGCTCCACGTGTGTCCTTGCAGCTCAGGGTGCTGATATTGCTGTGATATAACATCTGTTTTTGGTGTGCTTTGCTCTTTAACGTGGCTGTGTTCACGGTGTGCAGTTGGCTGGGGAAGCGATCAAGGGATCGGAGGATTTGGAGAGCAACCAGGAATCAAAGCGCAGCTGATGAACCTGGTTCGATCCATACAGACGGTGATGAGAGGTGAGATGATGGAGGCTGTTTGTATGAGCAGCCACTGTCTGTGAAGTTCTGCATTGGTTTGTGATGAGCAGAAGGAAATAGATCCAGACTTACTCTTGTTTTCTCTGCAGTGCCGCTGATAGCTGTGAACTCCGTGACCATCGTGCTCCTCCTGTTCTTCGGCTGAAGATTCCAGTTGCAAAAACCTTTTGGATATCCAAAGAAGAAGCGAGTTTATGGCCTCATTGCTATTGAGTTTCCCGGGGATACAGCACGGTTTAACTGTCAGTTTGCCGTTCGACCTAAAATAATAAAAGACACTGTTTGTATTTATCCTATTTCCTAATGCTCACTTTCGGTTTCATTCAACGAGATAATGGGGCTGTTGCATCTGTTGGGCTGTGACAGGGTCTGTTGGTGTGTGTAAGGTCGGAGGCAGGTTGGAAATGTCTCAGGGCTGAACCTCATTTAGCACCTTGGATTCAGCAACAAATTGCTTCCCAGTTTGCTCCTGAATTAATAAATTACAGTGGATTTTATTTCAGCTGTTTGCCACAGTTCTGCTTTAAGGGAATTAAGCTTCAAAACGTGCTGTAAATCACTGAAGGAGGTGAAATGAAGATGGGCAAACGTGTGATTTAGCAAAGATTAGTAATTTTTTTTCCTGATCTGACAAAAAAAAAATAGGATTTTTCTCTTCAGATCAATGTGAAATAAGGTGAAAACAGGAGCAGTTTCTATGCAGAACCTAAAGCAGCTGTACCTGAACTGGGGCAGCTCTGTGCTATTTATCAGGGAGGTTCAGGTCAGCATTTGTTTCTGTTCTGTCCAGCTCTGTTATTATTTATATGCATTAAACCCTTTGGGCTGAGCACTGTGAATCTAATAATCTCATAAATATAATAATTACAGTGTTTTTGCAGAGTAGAGCATATCCAGGAGGGCAGTATGTTGTTTTTTATTATCCAGGAGGGCAGTCTATGTTGTTTCTTTTTTAAGTGAAAACTTACAAATAAACGTTGTATTTCTAAGTTAAGCTCTCTAACTCTTTATATCCCCACGGCTGCCCGATGCGCTGCCTGATCAAACGCGGCTCCTTCCCGGCGCTCCGCGGGGCAGCCCCGCTGTGAGGACCCCATCGCTGTGAGGAAGGCGGCGCTGTGAGGCGGCGGGTCGGTGCGGTGCGGGTAGGCCTCGCTGTGTGAGTGCGGCCGCTCGTTATATTAATTAAGGGGCGATGAGCCCGTTGCTGGGGTTGTTAATGGGGTTAATGAGCACAGCACGGAGCCATGAGGGTCACTGCTTGTCGCTGGTCTCCATCCGGATATTGAGATATTGACAGCTGCTGGATGAGGGTTGAGGCCTTGCTGTCCAAGATGGCGCCGGCTGCTCTATCCTGTGTGCTCGGGGCTGGTCTCATATCGCTCCCCTTTAACATTAACAACCACCGTATCCCCATTGCTGCATCTATAAACACCTTCATGGGCAACATCTCTGCCTCATTCCTTGACATTCTGTGTGTGACCGAGATGAACAGCTGCCCAGCGAGGCTGTGCATGCAACAACATCCATTTTTAGGGTGTTTTTTATTGTGTTTTTTGAGCGTTACCGTCGGATCTCAGTAGCTCTGCATTCATTTTCCCTTGAACAACACCTCTGGTGTCGCTGGGACTTGCTGCAATGCGAGGCCTTGAACCAGCAATCCCAGACCTAATGATCCCAGCTGCCATCGTTGTTTAGAGAGTTTTTTGACACAAAAAGAAAGGCACTTAACAAACAAATAGCACCTGATTTCCATATATAGAGTCTTTGGGAAAATACCACCCCATCAATTACGCGTTTTTTTTTGTTTTTTTTTTTTAAACGCTGCCTTTTATTTCTCAGTCTGAAGGGGCCCATTTCACAGTACGAGTAATGTTGTGAATAATCCCGGGCTTGGCACCAATGAGGCGCTTAACTGAGCTCCTTATTTTTATTACCCATTGTCTGCTAACCAGTTTTCTGTCATTTCATTTCTTTGCCTCCTCCCTGGGGATGAAGGATGGCAGCTCGGCGTGCACTGAAAGCTGTCCTGGTGGATCTCAGTGGCACGCTGCACGTCGAAGACTCGGCCGTGCCGGGTGCGCAGGAAGCTCTTAAAAGGCAAGTAGCCTCTTTGTGTTTCCTCTGACCCGTTGTGTCAGGACTGCTGGCACAGAAATGCACTTCAAGAAGTGGGGCTGAAGATCTTGCCTTCTCAAAGAATGGTGTCTAAAGAAACGATGGCATCATGTATCAGTTTCATCTCACATCGGGGCAAAGCAGGCTAAGCAAACACTGTTCTGTTCTGACATCTGACATCATTTCCATGGAGACTTTGTCTTGCAAAGGCTGAAGAAAAGCAGCAGGAGGTGGTGAATGGGGGGGTGGGGTGGGAAGAATAAGTCAGGAGGGAGGGGTAGGGTTGAATTAAGCATGGAAGGTTTTCACTGGAGTTGTATTGAGTGCTTTAAGCTTTTATAAAGCTAGGCTGTTGTTTGGTTGGAAATCTCACAGAGGGATTAGGAAGCTGCAGTTCTTTCCACAGATAACTCTGTGGCAGTCGTTGTTTTCTGAAGATGTAGAATGGCAAGGAACTAAAAATGACTGAAGTGTTGGGTATCCATTCACTACTCAGTGGATCTTGTTAATCCATGTCATTGTCCTCCCTAAAGAGATGGCAAAATGAAAGGCCTGCAAGTTGCTTGGGGAACAAATGCATAGATTCTACCTTTAGGGCTAGCTTTCAGTGCTGAGGTCAAAGTAACAACTAACAAGTATTAACAAACAGTTTTGTTTATTTGGTTTTTGCTAGTTTGTACCAGTGAAAGGTCAGTATATTTCTTTCTCTGGGTAGCAGAACAAATGAGAGAGAAGTGGTGGGTGCAAGCAAGACTTACAGATTGACCAGCTTTGTCCTGGTGTACTTCATACAGTCAGCATTTGTTTCTGTAGCAACAAACAGAGGAAAGCGATGGTAGGGGAATAATTAAAGGAGATGCCATTGAAATTGTCACCTAAAATGATTTGGCTGTTCAGCAGTATGTGCCAGTAATGTTGTGCAGTAAGAAGTCTGTAAACAAGAAGTGTTCTGCAGCATTGAGACTTTGCTTTTTGCTTGTCAGGCTGCGTGGTGCTCCAGTAACAATTCGGTTTGTGACCAACACCACTAAAGAATGCAAGAAGGATCTGCTGGAGAGGCTGACCAAACTGGGCTTTGACATTGCAGAACATGAAATCTTCACGTCTCTGACAGCAGCTAGAAATCTTCTGGAGCAGAAGCAGGTGCGGCCGCTCCTCCTGGTGGATGAGAAGGCCCTGCCTGATTTCACAGGTGAGGTGGGTATGGAGTAGCATGGGAGGAGTTGTTGAACCACTGACTGTCTTCATGGCTCTCTTCTTGTCACCTTTCCACAGCTCCAGATGGCAGTCAGAATCTTCAAATAGGCAGGAATTCAGATAAAACTTGATACATGATATTAATTTACAGCTTAGAAAGTAGTGTTTATCACTGGATCATCGGAGATTTATTGCACCTGCCGATATCCATCAGGCCTGGGGCTCTCAGCACGAGAAGGATGCAGAGCTGTTTAGAACAGGTCCAGAGGAGGGCATGAGGATTCTCAGAGGGCTGGAGCACCTCTCCTATGAAGGTAGGCTGAGGGAGCTGAACTTGTTCAGCCTTGAGAAGAGAAGGCTGCACGGAGACCTCATGGAGAACTTTACAAATGTGAAAGCCATGAAGCCTAATAATCTGTTCCACCTAAGATCACACCCAGAGAAATACAGCCCCAGCAATGTTTTGTGTTCTCAGTAAGGCTTTTTTTTTTTTGGCGGGGGGAGTGGTTTAGAACCTGCTGAAACAGCAGCTGAATTCACTGAAGTTAGATCAGTGCTATGAGAATCTTAACATATCTGGGTTCTTTCCATCAGTTTTACAGTAGCTGTTGCTAATTCCGTATCAAGTGGCAAAGAATATGGAATACACTGGCAACACTTTTTGCACTGCTTGTATCTGTTGTGGGTTGTTTTGTTTCTTTGTTCTGCAGGCCTTTAAGCTTACACTCAGTGCTGCTCTTGAAGCATCGAAGTACCCTGGAGAATATTTTAAATTCCTGCTAGTGACTGCTATTGAATTATTCTTAGATAATCTCTCAGTAAAGTTGGTCACAGATGGATGAATGTAATCCATTCTTGGTTAATGGACCCAGATGCTTTCGGGTGGTGTCACAAATCCACGTGGCATCTCTGCATGCTGTGCTTTACTGTCTGAGCTCACTGCAGGGTGTGTGCAGGAGACAGCACTGATTGGACTCTCTGGAGACCCACAGCTTTTCTACAGTGGTTTTCTTCACTTCTAAAATACATAAAACCAGTCTGCAAGGTGCATCTGTGTCAGAAGATGCCAAATTTTGCTGCAAAGTGATTAATTTCACTTCTTGCACTTGCTGACTGTCTGTTGCTGAGCATAAACAAAATCTAGCTCATTCAGAATGATCATGTTTTGATTTTCCAGGGATTGCCACTGATGACCCCAATGCAGTGGTCATAGGACTGGCTCCTGAACACTTTCACTATGAGATGATGAATAAAGCTTTTCGGTAAGTCGACCACTTCTTGTGGTTGTCTTGTGCTTTTCCTACAGTTGTTCCTTGCTTGTTCCTACAATGCTAGGAAATATTCCCATATCACCACTACTACGTAGTGAGGATGATGTTAACCTTTATGGGTTTGCACCCTTAGCCATTAAGTTCCACTTGAAGAGGCTGGAACGTGAGTCTGTTGCTGCATCTAGCCCTCATTTCCCATTCGCAGGGAAGTCAGCAGAGGGAATTTCTGCTGGTGTCAGCTTTGTTTGGTCGAAGGGAGTATTAGTGCCTGGCCATGTTCTGCTTTTCTTCAGCCTCATGTCTGGTCCACATGCCTTGACCTGTACTGCTCAGATAATTCAGTCACTGTGAAGAGCCCTGAATGGCTGGGCTGGTAGGCAGCTGCTGGGTTGAAATCCATCATAAGGCTGCCTAAATCCAACCTGGTATGAGCCCCAAAACACAATTCATAGCATCAGTCCATTCTCTAGGCACCATTTGAAATGATTGAGACTAAATTTCTATTCTCATCTACCTGGGATTTTCACGCCATATTTAAAAGAATTATCTTGGGTGAGATCCTTCCTGTAAACTGCTGAATGCAAGCAGTTGTAGTGCCACTGTCAAATTAAATCCTTCTGTGTCCTAGAGGCATCGAACATAGCTGGCTGCTCTCACATACAAGTGCCAAGTCTCTTCTGACAGAGCTTGATTTGGAATGCGTTGATCCAATAGAAGTATTCTGTGATAATTGAGGAGCTGACTGAGATCAGAGGAGTTACGGTCATTCCTTAAGTACTTCTCTTCCATTTTTCCACTTACTGCAGACAGTCCCATGTTCCATGCAGGTTTTTTAACAGGTTGGCCAGCTGGGAGGTGCACATGAGAACCCTTTTATTGTGCACAAAACTGTTGGGAATCCAGTTGCTTTCAGCTGTCTTCCACTTGGGATTTTTGCCTATGGGAAGAAGCCCAAATCCACCTCTGTTTCTGAAGCATACTTTATTGGGGAATCCAATGGAGCAAGAATGGGCCTAATATCTTTGTTCTTTTTCAAGATGGAAATAGAAGAATCTATACAAAGTGATCGACCTCTTACCTGAGATTCACAGGAACACTCATCTCTGCAGGAATTTTACTTAACTCCCCAAATGAATTCTATGATTCCATGATTCTGAATGCCACTGGAGGACCTATTTGGGTCTTTCTGGAAGCCAGTGGGTGTTTTGTCATCAACTTAAAGGCAGGATCAGGCCTTCAGCTGTAAATATCTTTACCTTTTGTATTTTCCTCTTCATCCTTCAGGTTGATTTTGGATGGTGCTCCTCTTATAGCCATACATAAAGCCAGGTATTTCAAGAAAAAAAATGGCTTGGCTCTGGGACCTGGACCTTTTGTAGCTGGACTTGAATACGCCACAGACATTAAAGCAACAGTGGTGGGAAAACCAGAGAAAACATTCTTCCTGGAAGCTCTACGAGGGACTAACTGTGCTCCAGAGGAGGCTGTCATGATTGGTGATGTACGTGGGGACCATACCACCTGCCTGCTAGCACAGTGCTCAGCTCCAGTCTATGGAGCTCCCTACCCTTGCTAAGAATTGTGTCCCTAACCACAACCTAATTGTTCTCTTCCATCGCAGGACTGCAGGGATGATGTTGGTGGGGCCCAGAATGCAGGCATGCGTGGGATTTTGGTCAGGACTGGTAAGTATGTGATGGATCGGTTGTTTCATGAGACCATGGTGGTGGGTCCCATCATCTTGTCCTGGGTGCTGGCAGCTCACAAGTCCAAAGCAAAGCTGTGCACTGAGCCTCTGGAACTTAGAGATCTGTTGCTGTGACATTATTGTCACAGTAACCTCTGCTTGTTCAGGACCTTGATGACATTCCCTAGTAATTATACTGGCAGTTACATATGGCATTTCCTTCAGACAGAATTGGAACCTTGTGGGACTGGAACATGTTGCCAGTACTGCTGATGCTGTGATAGATCCATGGGCTGGGGAAGGTCTTTTTCTTTTAGTGAAAAGCTGGGAGATGCTTGTTGCAGGACAGCAGATTGGCATTTCTCCTGTCATTTGTGACTGTTGCTGATTCCAGAAAGCTGCAATTTTTAGAGAAAAAAAGATAACCAAAGGAGTAAATGCATCTTTTTGTTCATTTCTTATAGGTAAATATCGACCAGCGGATGAAAACAAAATCAATCCAGCTCCTTACTTAACCTGCGAGAGTTTCCCAGAGGCAGTAGAACATATCCTGGAGCATCTGCTATGAGAAGCTGAATAGTTCAAAGAAACATCCGATTCACATAATTTACTATTGCTTCTGAGGTTGCAGGATCAGTGCATGCTCATCAGAAACCTATCCATAAGCTCCTTCCCATCAGGGTGTGGAAGGGAAGAGGAGCAGTGTGTGGTGGTCACAACACAGCCCTTTACCTGCTCTCATTTCCTGAGGCGGTGATTAGGGACCTTGGATGATCAGCAGGACGGGTAGCACAGGAAGGCTACAGCACAGCTGCTTTCCTGAAGGGTGCGTGGAATGTGGCAGAGAGTTCTGTTTGCTTTCAGATATCATGAAATAGCTGATGTAAAGCCCACTCTGAAAACTGTTAAGGATAAACTAAACTGGAAGCCTCACTGGAAGCACTCAAGTAAACTGTAAAGCCTAACAGCACTTCAGTCAGTCTGCAGTGATCTCTCTGTTCTAATTTAAAGGCAGAGATAAAAACCTCTAGAAATGACTTCTATATTAAAATATCACCACTGTTAATAATTACTATTTGCACCTTTACTCTCATTGGAGCAGATCCTGGTTTTTGTTTTTCAGACTTTACATAAAATTAAAGCTGTCAGCAGCGTACAGATGTTTTAATTAGATGCTGTTATTAAAAAGAATGGTACTCAAACAAAAGCCTGGTATTAAATGCCTTTAGACGTTGAATTTTTAAAGTAAGTTAGACTTCAGCAGGGTCCTATTAACGCTTCAGTTCCAAAATTTCACTATTGCTGCTTTTTGTTTCTTTTTAACGTTATGGGAAAAACCCTTCATGAGCCGTGGGGACATATTCAAGTTTTTACACCATTGGTTAGTAGAGCTGTAAAATGAAATTTAATTCTGTCATGTGCATTGCTTCTCCTCTGTGTTAAACACACCAATATGAACCAACTCTGTAATGATGGGAAATAGCTTTTCTGGTCCATTTGCAAACTGTAATAATCAAAGTCCTTTACAGTTGTTTTACAGTGCTCCTGAGTCTTAAATTACTGGATTGTAATTATACAGTACTGAAGCATTAAGCTTATTGAAAATATAGGTTTGTGTTAATGAGCCATGCTCGTTCTTTGTTAAGGAAAAAGTCATTGTGATGAATGAACGGGAAGCTTGCCTTAAAGGAAAGATGGTCTGGCTGCAGCCAGGTGGTGGGTTACTTACAGTTAGGTTAACCTACAGCTGTGAATAAATTTAAACATCTGCTGTTCTGCCAGCAGTTCTGAATCTGTGTTGTTTGTTGCTGGAGCTCATAAAGGAGGTTTGTGGACCGCAGTCAAGAGTCAGGTCAGGGAGGTGAGAGATCTCTTAAAGTGAAATCCTGGGAAGAAATTTCTCTCATGATTATTCTAGATTATATTGCTTTCCTACCGTGACTCCAAACGTTTCTAATTCCTTGCCCTTTCCACCTTGGAAATACCCCAAACCAACCAAGTAAGTAAAATGCCAAGGCTTTGATTTCATATGAAAACAACAAGCCAACCAAATGTACCAGGCACTGTTAAGCTCAATTTCATTGAAAGCAGTCACTTAATTAGGCTTGGTTAAAAAGGCACACAGGTCTCTGTTGGCAGAGCAGTGCTGGCTGTGATGCTTTAGTGAGTCTCAGAAAGGAGGCTTACACTCATCACCTTTCTGCTCTGCTTCTTGGATTCCTGACCTGTAAAGAGCCACTGAGAACGAAGACTGAAAAGCCATCCATCTTTAGATCTTTATACTTGAAGTTAAGTCTGCAGTTTTCATCTCTGACATTTCCTACTGGTTTCTCCCAGAAACTCGTCACTCCCTTCTCCGTCACCACTCAGTCCTTTGGAGGTGACACAGATGCCATTTCAGATAGTGAAAGTCTTTCAAGTGCTCAGTCTTTGGGATTTTTCTTCTCAGACTGATTCAAACTCTCTCTGCCAAGCTGTGTACTTCTGGCTGAGCTTCTTAGCTGAAGGTTTGGTGTGGGCAATCACATCCAGGAAGTCTGCTGTTGTGATCGTGTCCAAATGGACTGCAGCTAAGTTACTGTTACCTACAGAAAATAGAGCCAACATGGTTTTCAGTACTATATGATCCTGCCTGGTATACCAAAAAATAATGAGAGATAAAGAAAAATTCATACTAATGCAAAGAGCACAGATATTGACTAAATGCAAGCTCACTTTCAGACGTTTTTGGGTACATGTTTTAGGAAGATACAGGTTATAACTTTTCTAAGCAGATGACAGAGCTCCACCTGCTGGAGTTATCTGAATTTCCAGACTTGAAGCAGTGGGTTTCCCAGATCCCATTCTCTAACTGAGCTGTTACCTGGTTGATGGTTTTCAAGAGCATCGAAAACTTTCCTCACTGGTCTCATGGCTGCTTCCTTGCACACGAGTTTGATGTCTGAGCCAGAGTACCCATCAGTTTCCTACAACAGAACAATACATTACAGCTTACAAGATCACAGATCAGAAAGCAATGCCATTTAGAAGCATAGAGTCATAGAATACTTTGTGTTGGAAAGAGACCACATGGATCAGCAAGTCCAACTCCTTGCACCTTGAAAGTGCAAGGAAAATACTGAGCATCTTCTTTCTAAAGGACTGTTTTCTGTAGGTAAACAAAAACTCACCTTTCTGTGTCTTTTTTCCTATCTCAGAGATAGGATTTAGCAGAGGGTTGTTAGAGTTAGGGTACTATGGTTAGGATGCGGTTGGAATCTGATGATCTCTGAGGTCTTTTCCACCCTGAGTAATTCTATGATTTTCTCATCTTCCCTCTTAATAAAGTATTTCCTTATTTTCTTTGCTTTATGAAACAAAATGGGGAAATTTTCTCTGAACAGAAGTAAAAATAAACTAGACGAGCTGTAGGTATTCCAAAGAATTTAGGAAGTGATAAGGGGCTGAATAAAGCAAGCCTGCTTTCCTTGTCAGCCTCACCCCTGTCTGAATGCTCTTTTCTCCTGCAGCAGCAGAGCTGGCACAAACCTTCCCTACACAATTAACTGCCTGTTACCCCAATGGAATGGAATTGCACCCAGCTGGGTGAGCTGGGACCTCAAGCCCTTGCTGCAGTGTTGCCTCACCTGGCCCAGCAAGCTGTAGTCCAGGTCGGTTCTCAGCTCTACTCCTCCACTGTTGCTCAGAGGTGGCAGCCAATGCCGGATCATCGCCTGCCGTGCCTCTGGATTTGGGAGGTCAACCAAAATCCTCTTCTCCAGCCGCCGCAGCATGGCAGAGTCCAACTCCCTGCAAGCAGACAAGAGGGATCACCTCTGTGCATCCATGTGTCAATGAGCCAAAATTCTAATGGAATTTTGAGTATTTGAAGGAATATTCTTCATTTTCACTTCCTTGTGATGAACCAGTGAAATCTGTTCCTTTCTCAAAGCATTCCATGACAAAGTCCTTCTTTCAAACAAAGGAATACACTGATTCCTTGGGTGAAGCCCTTTTGCCAGTAATGTCTCCATGCAAATCGTACCTTGAGTGTGTGCCAGCCCAGGTTTTTGCTGACCTCGGGATGCCTGGCTTTCACATCAGAGGGATCAGGAGTCCCTCCGTCCACAGAAAATATATATTTAGCTTAAGTGGTGAATTGTTCTGTCAGTGATCAAATGTAAGGTTTAGTGACAACAAGCAGAACAGAATAATAAGCAGTACAGCAACCCAAAAATTCTCTGAAATGACACCTCATAGAAACACTGAAAAATCCCCACGTGAAGAACCTGTACATCTCCTATTGGAGAGGGTGGGTGGCTCTTTAGAGCTCTCCAAGGTTGACATCATAAGGCATTGCACCTTCTTAGCACCGCCATATTTTATGGAGGCAAATGAGACAAACACCTATTTTCATTTCCAGTGTGTTTCTATTGACATGTCCATAGAAAATGCCATGCTGATGAGCAGTGGGAAGCAAGGGTGGGCAGCGAGTACAGGCAGCGAGCACAGGCTGAAGAGGAAGATCAATAGCAGCAGTGCAGCTTAGGACGGCGTAAGGAGCTTTGTTTAGGCTTCTTTTCATTCATCTAAAAGCAGCTTGGGACTATTCTTTTTATTATTATTTTTTATAATCAATAAATATCCAAGCTATACAAATCTCTTGAAATCCAACTTAATACCAAATGTTTGCAAGAACACAGGGCTCTGCTGTGAAGCCACAACCTCTGGGTTCTCATTCCAGGGGTATTCTGAAACTTTGCTGTAAAATACCCCTACACAGCTCAAGACCTTTTTTCAGGAACCATGGAGATTTGGCACTTGGGTTAGTGGCCATGTTGGGGATGGGCTGGGGTTGGACTTGGTGATTGTAGTGCTCTTTTCCAACCTCAGTGGCTACATGATTCTAAGACTGCTGGCAGCCTAATACATACAAAAATCATCTGTGAACACTTAGGTGAGATCTTTAAAGAGCTTCAAATCCCATCAACCTACTGGAAGCAAAAATTTCCATATTAATCAAGGCTAGTAGCTTCACTAACGGTGTAGGATGCTCATGGATCTCACTAGGTTTCCATCTTCCTAAAATACTCTTCTAGGTGTATAGTCAGAGATCCACCAACAGCCACGTGGTGACCTTCACTGCTCGGTCTCTCCTTCCAAAAGGGTAACAATGCTACAGCAACAAACATTTCTAATATTTGACTAATGAATCACACAAGAGATGAAAGCCTGATTAATGTGTTATTTAAACTTAACTGCTCACCACAGTAACTACTTAATTTTCAGCATGTTTATACCCAACTAGAACATAATTAAGTCATAGTCTGCTCAATTCCTTTCATGTAGATACCTTAAGACAAAATGGGGTGGATTTTCAACTGATTTAAATTTGTGAGATTGTCTTAGATGTAAACCCCCCCTCAGTTCACACACACATCCTGCTATTATGGCCATAAAAGCCACTGATGGTTTTGTACTCACACTATTGGGCCGGGCTAGGAGGCAGCCTTGTTTGTACATCTAACTTCAGTGTAAACTTTCGGTGCTAACAGTCATACTCCCAGTTAAAAGAGCCTTTAAGCCCACACAGGCATCAAGTCAGGTTTTGAGCATGCCCATGCAGCAGAGAAACAGAGCATCTATTTCTCTGTTAATAGTCTGACAGCATGGGAAACCTACCTTCTACCTTAGATGCAAAAATTACACTTCATGATCACAGAGAGGATTTTCCCATATATCTCCCTATGGCACCCTTGTAAGATCCAGCCAGAAAAGCATTAATCATAAAAACCTTCTGGGTTGTTACCCAGAAGTGAAGCAAAAATAAAGCAAATCCAGACTATTTCCAGACCTATGGAAGCCAACTTCAAAAGCAAACTTATCAATGTGCTTCCATTCCCTGCACAGGCGTTAACTTCCACTTTGAAACAAGGTTTATGAGCTACAAATCCACCCACTGAAAATAGCTGTGCTTACCCAACAGCCACTATTTTCCCCACTTACTATTTGCAGTTGTTTAATATGAAAGGTCCAATTTCAAGCCATTTATTCTATTCCCAATTATGCTAAAGGAACCAAAGAATTCTGTCCCTCAACTTTTAAAAATCCCAGTAGTTACCAATAAAATCCAGCCTTCCTATTTATGGAGTATCCTTCTAAGCAGTAGATGTTTTAAGCACCTTACAGTTCCAAGCTGAAACCCTTCTTAGCTTAAACATAGTAAATAACTTGCCTCTAAAGTCAAATACTCCACTTTAAATATTAGCAGCTGTTAGCACCAGCATATGTTGACTTTATTATGGATTATTCTCATGTGGCACAAATAGCAAGAATCGTAGAGTTTAAAGGTAAAAGCCCCAAATTAATCTTTAAATGCTTTAACCAAATATCAAGGCTTTTTCTGCAAAAGTCTAAATAAAATCTTTATCTGTGCTTAGAAGCTCATGCAAATGTATTCAAAGCGTACTCTCTGGATCTCTTACCATGGCAGATTGGAAGCTGCTAAAACAAATACAAGATCATCAGATCGGGCCAAGCCATCCATCTGCACCAGTAATTCTGTTTTCATCCGCCGACTTCCTTCGTGTTCACCGCTACCAAGATTCAGAGAAACAGTATTTGCTCAGTGCATTAAAGTAATCATCTTTATTTATACAGTGTCATTCACAGCAACTGAGCCCTCGTCACCACTTTGCCCCAGTTCCAAGCATGATTAAGCTCCATTAGCTAACATCGAAGTATTAAAACCAAGCTTTCTAATGGTTACTTAAATGCACTCTTTTCAGAGCATTAAAGTGAGGAGAATCCACCACTACTGAAGCCAAACAAAATATACACACATATATTTTCTGTCCCTAATCCAGGTAATCAGTTGGATCTTCTGCTCCCAGAAGTAGAGTTCTTGGCAGCTCCTGGACCAAACCTAGAGATAACCTCAGACCTTGAAGATGATAAGAACTACCTCTCAGGTTTAATCACTTACCTCTCCACAGGCACCCACACATCAGTGTGATGTTAGTACTTAATAGTGTTATGTAAAAATAGCTGTGTAATCTTTGATAAAGGTCTTTACTGAAACACACAACTGACCAACGCTAAAAAATACGAAAGCAAAATGTGGTCCATCTATTTTGGTCCATCTACATCAATTAACTGGCAATTATTAAAAGTTGTAAGAATATAACTTACAGCAGATGATGTACATGCGCCCCCCTCCTCCCCAAACTATAGTGGGTTCCAAACTGTTAAAACAATATTTTTGTAGTTCTCCTGCTTCTCCTGCATGTTTAATCTTTCCAGTCTGTTTTTAACTACACATTTTCTACTCTGTGGATGACTGTAATAAAATCATCCCATCCTTCCAACTGTAAGTCCTGACAATGTCATCAGAATTAGTACCCTTAATGAAAATGTCATTCCACTGTGGACACAGCATCACACATCACACAATGCTGTGCTTCAGCCTGTGCTAAGTATCATATACCAGCTGCTTTTTACTTGCCTCTGTCAAGACACACAAGTTTCCTACAGCTGTCTTTGCTAACTTTTCAAATACAACACTGCTGTTTATGCATTATCCATTCTTTTTCCTGGTTACAGTCTTTCTGGATGCATGCTTTTCATAGTTCCATGCTCAGCTCCCTCAACCTTTCCTCATAGGAGAGGTTGTCCAGCCCTCTCAGCCATCTTCATGGCCTCCTCTGGATATGTTCCAACAGCTTCATAATCTTTACATGTGGAGGTCCCAGGCCTGGATGCAGTACAGCAGATGGGGTCGTGAGTGCAGAGCAGAGAGGGACAATCAGCAGCCTCTCCCTGCTGCTATTCCTCTGCTGATGCAGTATCCTGAGCTGCAAGTTTGTCCACCCAATGCTTCTCTGCTGGGCTGCTCTCAGGGAGTTCTTCTCCTAGTTTGTACCTGGGATTGCCCCAACTAAATTGCAACAATCTGCAAGTGGCCTTGTTGAACCTGATTCAGTTTATGTGGTCCCACTGTTCCAGCCTGCCCAGATCCCTTGGAACGTCCCCCAGGGATACCACCTGTGAGCAGCCTCCATCTGGATAGAAAGCCATTGATCATAGCCCTCTGGCTGCATCCATCCAACAAATTCCTTATCCACCCCATAGTTTACCCTTTGAACTCTCCAGTTTAGAGAGAAGGATGGGATGTGGGACCATGTCAAAGGCCTTGTACGAGACCAGGTAGGTAACATCAGTTGCCCTTTCTTTGTCCACCAGTGCTGTCACTCTACCACAGAAAGCCACCAGATGGGTCAGGCATGATCTGCCCTTGGTGAAGCTGTGCTGGCTGTCTCAGACCACCTACTCATTCCTCAAGTGCCTTAACATGCCCTCCAGGAGGATCTGGTCCATGATCTTCCCACGCAGAGAGGTGAGGCTCACCAGACTGTAGTTCCCCAGGTCTTCCTTTCCACACCTTTCTTAAAAATGGGAGTGATGTTTCCCTTTTTCCAGTCACCAGGAACTTCACCTGACAGCCATGACTTTTCAAACATGATGGAGGGTGGTTTGGAAGCCACATCAGCCAGTTCTTTCAGGACCCTGAGATACCTGCCATCTAGCCCCATAGGCTTGTACATATTCAGCCTCACGAAGTGGACTCGGACTTGATCTACTCTTACACTGGAAGAAACTTGTTGAGTATCTCAGCCTTCTTAATGTCTGCTGGAGCCAGTGCTCCCTTCTCATTTATCAGAGGGAGTATGCTCCCTATGGACAGTCTCTTCTCAACAAAGTATCCATAGAATCACTTCTTTCTACTTTTCACATCCCTTGCCATGTCCCACTCCATCTGCAGCTCAACTTTCCTCAACCTATCACTGCACGTACAGACATTATCCTTGTATTCTTCCCAGGACACCTATTCCACTGTATTCCACTACTTATAATTTTCTCTCTCTTCATTCACTCAGTCTGACCAGCAGGTCCTTTCTCAGCCATGCCACCCTCCTTTCTCCTCTGCCTGATTTCTTACACCTGTGAGGTAGCAAGCTCTTGTGTTCCCCAAAAGGTTCTTAAAGAGCTCCCAGTTCTGTACTCAGAGGCAGCTCTTCACAATCTCTCAATTTCTTAACACAGAGAGCAACTCCCCCATCCCTCCTGCCTTGCCTATCCCTTGTATAAAGCTTGTAGCATTCGATCGTAGTATCCCACCATGTTTCTGTAACAGCAACCAGGCCAAAGTTTTCTAATTGCACCATATTTTCCATCTCCCCTTGCTTATTTCCCATGCTATGTGTGCTACTGAAAAGATGCATTGAAAAGGGGTACAAATGCTCTCCTAAATCTACTGGAAGTGCTCTTCTTAGTTACCCAGAAGTGGTGCCTCTTTGACTCATCACAGACTCCAGCTCATCCAAGAAAATTGTGGAGGGAGCGTAGTACCGGGCAAGCTCAAACAGCACCTGTTTAGAGAGAAAAGGCATAGAAAAAAATAAAGGAAAGTAAAAAAAAAACAACATTAAGAGACACTGGTACTGAAGATCAATAACAGAGTCCAGACACCAAGCTTATAGGACAAAAGAGGGTATGTGTTCTGGGTAGACTGAGGATCCCTGAATCCTCTCAAATTCTGAAAGGTTTGTAAAGGAGATATAAAGAACACAGGACGTAATCCTGCCTTTATATGTAAATCTTTCTGCCCAAATCCTATCAGAGTACCCTGAGAATAATGGGATAGAAGAAAATGATCCCTCAGAGGATTCTGGGAACTCCTGCACTGTTATCAGAGATTAAATATCCTGTCTTTTATTGGTGCTCCATTTGTAGTTTTTTAAATAAGGATTTGAGGAAAAAAACAAACAACAACCTGCACCACAATGGAAAAAAATGGACTTACTCCCTTGCTGAGAATTATGCAGTTATTGTGTTTCTCCCGATGAAACAAACATAAACTGCTTGAACCACCAGGGCTAGATTAAAGAACGCAGTACTAAGCTGACTGACAAAATCTGGGTCTGTCATCCTGAAAAAAAAGAGTTTCATCTATTTTTTTCTGCAATCAGGGAGAGATTTACATCTGCAGTAGAAATATGTAGTCCTTTCTTTCCTGTGGTGAAATGCCACATATTCAGCTGTATCGTTGCAAGTGCCATATCATATTCACAGAAAACTTTTGGATGGTGTTGTGTCAAAAAACAGGCATTCCCACCCCTTCTGACAGGAGGGAGACTAGGCAGCCTTGGAGCTGACCCTTGCAGAGGGGCTGAGAAGCACTTTGAAGGGGTCACTAAGTTCAATTAGCAGTTCTGCTTGCCTATCTCTGATTCAATGAGCCAAAAATATATGCTGTCTCTGCGACGTCTGCTTTATTTTGTCTTACAAAACAACAATTCCACACCAAGAATCTATTTTAAGTCTTCTGCAGAAGTGATGTCCCCATTTTAAGAACCAGACACAGACTTACATGTTTTGTCTGAGACAGGAAGGATTATGAGTATCGGAGAAACACACCTTTCCAGTTCTGTTTTAAGCTGCAGTTCTTTAAGCAGGAACCTGATGTTTGTGTAATTGAAGAAGTTAATCATTCTTACCCGGACAAGCTTTTCTGAATCACCTCTCCACTTGCTGACAATGGTGGATGCTGATATGTTGAAAAACGTTGTGTTGCATTCTGTGGCAACAGCCTTAGCAAGCAATGTTTTGCCAGTACCTACCAAAAAAAAAAACCAAGCAAACACAAAGTGTTGACGAAATTCCCTTTCTAAAGGAATATAATTCAAATGCTTGGGTAGCTCCCCTCATCCTCCTATTGGTCAGATAAAAGCAATTAAATAGGAAAAGTCCATCCAGGATTGCCTGGGTTACCAGGACTGCACAATCTCCAGAGGTCCCTTTCATTAACCACAACTGTGGGACTCTGTGACTCCATCAGGTCCAGCCGAAGTTGATTCATGTGGCTCAATCTAAGCAGCAGAGATCTAATACTAATCCTCACTTCTCCTAATGGTTAGTGCAGGTATTGTATTTTATAAGATTCCAGTATAAAAGCTGTTTGGATTGTGAGAAAGGCAAAAGGACAGGTTCAAATGTGAGAGACAGATGTAATCAACCACACAGGCTCCCACATTTCAAATTACAGAACATTCCCTTAGCAGTACATTAATACATGAGATCTCATTAACATCAGTGATTTATTTGTAGTACAAAAATGGAATGGGCAAACAACTGGAAAGGTTGTAAAGATCTCCATACCTGGTGGTCCATACAGCAATAAGCCTTTCCATGGAGACAGAATGCCTGTAAATAGCTGAGGGTACTGTGGGAACCAAAAAGGAATTAAAGGATTATAACTGTATGAACTACAACAAAACACAAGGGGCTGCAAACCCACCTAGTGCACTCGGGAAATCTAAGAACTGTGAAGAGAGGAAGAGAAACAAAACAATATAATATGTGCAATCTGAGCACTGAGAAAAATACCGCACTGACCATCTGAACTTGTTTTAAGTGTATTCCTCAAATACTTCAATTCTTCAATTATATTCTCTCCTATACATTACTCACACTGAATTAGCATAGGTCACACCCAGAGCCTTTTATATTGCCAGAATATTGTCAAAGAATAGGAATCCAAACTTAAGAGTTATTATATTGAAAGTACATTTTCCTATACAAGAATATCCCTTCTGTAAAGCAGGAACAGTTCTAACAGGAGCTGGCAAAAAAAGCACCAAAATAGGTAGAAAATGTGACCACCACTCTAATCACAAGAAAAAATGTAAATGAGACGAACAACTGTTTTGATCTATTTAGTGCCTTACCCTGATAGGATAAACAACTGCTTCCTTGACGAGCCTCTTAGCTGCATCCAAGCCAATGATATCATCCCACTTCACGTTTGGGTTATGGAGATAAATGTCCTGCAACACATGTCACATCTTGTTAGCAAAACTTCACCTCTGGCAAAGTAAAAAATCAACTTTGTTATAAAGTCATAGCGTTAAATAATTATCATTTAATCTTGTGCAACAGTACAAACTATCCAAATCTTCTACGGTTCTTTCCTTTCCTTTAGTAATACTTTGTGGCTTTGCCTTCCAGAGACTAATTGTTCTGCAAAAAATATCCTCAGTATAAATACTTGGGATACATTCAGCTCTCTAATAAAAACAGGCAGGCTCCAGAGACCAAAGAAAAATTATGTGCTTGCGTCCAAGGGGAAAATTTGATTTAATACAATTAGAAAAATTATTTATATAGAGTAGATTACACTTTCCCTTTCTATTAACAGCAAATTAAGATGAATCAGATTTATGACACCAAGCAGAGGCTTCCATAACTGTTTCCAAATTAAATTAGATTGTGCTGTGAAACAGATACCACATGCTATTTATTTTTATTGATTTACACAGTGATGATTACCATAGCAACTAGGCAATTTAAAAAACATATCCCTTAAAAAGCATGTCATAATGAAAGCTAAAGCAAAAAACAGCATTCCCATCTAACAGAGATAGCCAAGATCTCTGTACAGATGAAATAAAAATCTGACCTTACTTTGCTTACAACAGTTGCAAGTTCTCTCATCTCACCATTCATGCCAATAAAAGCACTAAGGGGTTTCAGCAAGCGTTCCTATAATTAGAAAAAATAAATAAATTCTTACCAGATTTCAGTTATTTTTAAATAGATAAAACAGTAAAATAATTTCATAAATAAAATGGTGCATCGTAGCAATAGCAACTTCGAAAGATATATAAAATATGGATAAGAGTAATGTTTTTGAAACAAGCCACATTGTTTACTACTACTACTACTACTACTACTACTACTACTACTACTACTAGTAGTAGTAGTAACTCATAATTTCAGCTGACAGAATACAACCCCAAATTAATATTAAAATGAGCAGCTCTCTTACTGCAGATGTAATCCTAAACATGCCATACATAAATTAAGAGAAGTGGAAAATGTAAATATAGTCACCACGTTGCCACAGACTCTGTTTTGAACGTTTCAAGTGTAGCAATTGCCAGGCCACTGAAGCACCAATTTGTGAATCACAGAGCACAGCTCGTATCTGCTGCCTACTTTTGTGTTCAAAGAGTCAGCAACTGTCAAGAAGTCAGACAGCATCAAGTATGACTTAAGGAAGAAATACACCACTCAAAAACCCAAGACCTTTTGTAACACTCTGACGAACCACTGTGGTATTTTATTTTGTTCCTGGTTATATAAACCTTGTTTTAATGTACACGGAGTGGAAATACAAGAAGAAACATTTACCGATGGGTCTGGATCCCAATTAAGGCTGCTTAAGCCTATTCCATTTGGCGATACTTTGACATCCTGGATCATCCCATGGACGTCAACTCCTTGGCCCTAAAGAAGAAGATAATGTGACAGGGATTACCATGATGGTAGCTCTACTGTTAAAAACACACCAAAATCATGCTTCACATTAAAGAAATTCATTTCCTTGCTGCTCATTTCAAATACAGGAAACAGCTGACTAAGGAATCTGCATACATTTCTATCATAAAGCACATTTGGTTTCCACCAACCCTTTTTGGGTGAGGGCCTTCTCCTCCTCCAGTTCTGTTGATTGCTGAGATGCTTAAGCCAAAGTCAGACTGCTCCAGAGTCACTGTGCTCTCATTGTTCTGGGGAAAAAAAAACAAAAAACCCCACAATTTTAAGACAATATTTTATTGTACTGCTTAAGGGCTACAATTTTTTGTAAGGGTGATAAATGTTGAACGCTTAGATATACTGACATTAGAGGAAAGACTGCTGATTTCTGTTTAGGCTGAGTTACATGGCTTCTCTTCCTCTGATTTTGGTTTGTGACTTGCCGCAAAGCTGATGGCTAGAAAGCAGTTTCTCATGATGTCTAACACTGCTGATGGTGGGACTTGGTGATCTCAGTGGTCTTTACCAACCTTAATGATGCTACAATTCTATAATGCGTAAACTACACAATTAGGTAAATCCCAAAGTTACAGAAATTTTATGACGATCTCACTGACTCTATCTATTCCAGATGCAATCCCATTGATCTCAACTGCATCGCTGCCAAGATTAAACGCATTTCAACCTGCTTGGGGCTCTCCTTGGTAGGTGACTTTAGTTCTGAACTCCCCAATGAAGTTTTTGATGATGGTTGTTGCATTGGCTGTTGCTTGATCCTTGGGAGATTCTGAGAGCTTGCTGCCCTACAATACAACAAATGATTGCTTCACAGGCATTCACAACTTCTTTCTTACTTCAAAACAACATTATTATAACTACACTGCATGCTGTTCTTAGTGGAAAATGTTCTGCCTGGAAAAAGCCCCATGCATTCATCTTACCTTCTTTGCCTTCCTCCAGTTCCCAGCTGTTGTTTATGTTCTGCTGTGGCAAAATTAATATTGAAAGGGAATTAGGGCACAGTATTTTAAAAAATAACAACTTGCTTTCTTTGCCCCTCAGAAATATTTTGGAGCATATTTTAATGACTTTGGAAATAGTGATACAAAAACAAGACTGTCCCTGTAGGTCTCTCACAGACCAAGATATTGCATTTCCCTTGGATCTCAAAGTTGCTCTCGGACATACGAAATGCTGTAAGCTGCTCAGAGATACTCCCACACCATCACCCCTACCCTGCTGATTCTTTTTCCTCCCCTCCTCTCCCTTCCCCTCCTCTTTCCTTTTTCCTTTCCAGAAGTGTAGGAAGAGATGTTGGTGCTTTCTTCACCCTCTGAGCTCTTTGGAACTGACTTCTCTGGGTTTCCATACAACACATTTCGTGCTCAAGTACAGCACCACTCAGGCTCTCAGAGTTGTAACAGAATGCTCGTGTTCTGGTTTGCCTTATTCAGCATCATTCAGTTATATCTCAGACCTTTAAGCCCTCTGGACCAAATAAACCAACTGCTTGTTTGGCACATTACCTTTAATGTACGTACTAAAACTATAGTAAGAGGATTCACACAGTGAGCACAGAGGTACACCAGAAGTGTCATGAGTGTATCATTTTAGGGTTTAAGGGAAAAAAAGAGCCTTTCTTCTGGAATACATACCAGTGTCCTGGATCTTCCTTGTGATTTTAGGGTACTTTTGAAATTTTACATAGTAATAGCTCTCATATTCCATCAAAATTGTCTCAAGGTCAACGTTGTCACAAACTTCAAAGCCACGTAAACCTAATTTTGTCTCTTGCTCCAAAGTGTTTGCAGCATCCATGTACCTGGTAATTACAAAAGAAGCAATGAGCAAGAAGTTGTAACTTATACAGAACAGAAAGTTATTATATGAGTTATATAATATGAGTTATTACAGAACGCAGCATTGTGAGTTATTACCTCGTTGTGATTTCTGAGAGAAAAGGGAAACTATGGTGCAAGTATACAGTATTTTTAAGCTCTATCTGTCATCAAATCTACAAACTCTATTTAAAAATCCTTTCAGCAAAGGATTGCTAAATGCATTTGGAAATTATGTAGGACACTCTTGCTGCAAAAAATGATATTTAACAGCAGATTAGCTCTTTCTCACGTGGCCGTGCTGTCCATTCACCCATCAGAGGACAGAAGCACACAGTATGGGAGGTCAGACATTGAAACACAGACATAGGGCACTGCTATTCAGATGACATACCCTTCCTCCATTAAGTAATGCAAGATGAGAACGAGGAGATTTTTCCGACGAGTTTCTGCTCGTAGCTCATCCTGTGAATAAAGACAGGATTTGAGATCGGGTGTAATGTTCACTTAATTGCTGTGAACAGCATCTCAGTGCAGCCCGTGGAAACAGATCAAGGCAACAGCAAGCAAGAACTGCAAAGCAATGCACTGTTAATACACAGAACTCACATGACTTTCAATATTTCTTTTACATGTTATCAGAGCTACTGGATGGGTGGAAAACTGTTCCTAAAAGAAAGCAAAATAGCTTGAGGTTGACAAATAACTTATGGCCTTGCTGCGACTGTGGATCTCCACCAGATTCCAGCTGCTGGGCATTTTAGGATAGAGCTCTTATAGATAACACACAGCATCCTGCAAATGTACACATTTGATATAGCACAGTCTGTAAAAGGTTCCGAGTAGAGTAAGCAAACAGCGGCCGTGCAGGGCAGGTATTTTCCGCAGTTTTGCTGCAGGCGTGGGGCCATCTGGTGGCAAAATGAGGAAAGGCTGGGAGTTGGTTCGAACATTTCTTATCTAAAAATATATTTTACATTATTACTAAACTGATCGGTTACATTTTCCTTCTGGCTTTGGAGACAGAGGAATCAAAGAGGCTGGCGGTGTATTCCAGAGAGGTGCTGCAATAAGAAAGGAGCCAGTTCGTGCTCATTAGCAAAGACAAAAAACCAGCACCCTGCTGTGGAAGCATCTTTCATTTCTTGCTTTTCCAAACCGCTGATATTTGGGAAACATTTCTGTATTGTGGCAGTTTTCCTATTACTCCAGGACTTCAGCTGCGTGTAGAGAGGAAATGGTAAATCTTCTGCTGTGTGGAAAAAAAAGCAGGAGAACTTCTGAGTGCAAAGTTACTTAAAATTCAGTTTAGCTTTATAGTGATTTAGCCTTCCTGTTTAATTAGTAGTTGGAATTGCACGTTGTTTAGAGCCACTGGTGTTTCAGAGGATGTTTGAGTGCTTAAAGTTTAATAAGCCTCTATTCTTAAAAGAACAAAAAAAAAAAAGGGTGTAATTACATTTTCAATTACTACAGGGGACTTAGGGGTCCTTGCAATTAATAAAAGCTTAAGGCACTTAAGTGTGATCTTCTTTTAAAAACTAAACAGTTGAGCACTTAACCAATTATCTCCAGCACTTAGAGAACATTTTATTTATTTCTTGCTTAACAAAAGCATGTAACATACCCCGCTCTTTGCAGTCATTTGAAATTAAATTCTAGCAGAACCACATATTTTTTTAATTGAATTCATTCTGTTATTTCCATCCCTTTTACTAAAATGCAATTACTTCAAAAATCAACTTAGTTTTGTGCAATCCCTTCAAACTGATTGGGCTACTAAAAAGATTAATTTTACTTCATTATTTCATATTTTATTTCATGAGCGTTTGACCCTGGATTTTGGTGTGAATATAGTGTGGTATGGCGAGTAATTAAATAATACAAATTAAAGGTGCTGAGTTTACAGATTAATCAAGAAGAATTAACTCTCCTTCTCATTGGTATGAATTCAGTTATACCACAGTGAACACCCACTCCTGCAGCTGGACTCTGTCCACTATGGTTTATCTTTTGAAACAATATTTCTGAGAGCAGGGTTTCACAAATCCCCACTGGGGAGGTTACAAAACAGATCCCTTCTCTCCTGCCTCAGTCCTCTAGTTGGGATCTGGGTTCAGGAGGGGACTGTCATGGAGTCCTCCATTCCTGGGTAAAGGAATCTACGAGGGATGATCCAAAAGTAGTGCCTCCTACTTCATTATGTTGGCTTATGATATTAGATGTGGTTGTTGTTGTTGGTATGGCAGAGTTTGAATCTCCTCACCATTTTGGTGGCCTTCTATGATGGAGTGGAGGCAATGGTGGACAAACAAAAGGCAGGTTATTTCACTTATATGGACTTGTCCAAGGCCTTTCACATGGTCCCGCATCACGCTGTTATCTCTAAATGAGATATAAGGGTTTGAAGGATGGACTATTTGGTGGATAAGGAATTGATTGAATGGTCACAGTGTTGTCAATAGTCCCATGACTGGGTGGCAGCTGGTTCTAAGCGGTGTATCCCAGGGGCTCATATGCAACCAGCACTCTGTTATCAGTGACACATGAAGCAGCAAATCTCACTCACAGCCCAGCAGGCCAACAGCTCCCGGCCCGCATTAACACAGGGGTGGCAGCCGGCAGGGCTGTTCCCATTGCTCCGCCCTGAAAAGGCCCCACCTCATCACAGAGAAGGTGTGAAGCCATCAGAGCGTCTAGAGGACGGTTACAAGGATGTAATAACCCCTCCCTGTAAGAACAGGGCCCACACACAACCCCACAACGCCGCCATCAGAGCAGCCCTCGGGGCCTGCGCAGAACACATCGCTGTTCCCATAGCAACAGGACGCGCGGCCTAGTCTTTCTTACCGCCTCCCTCGCCTGGCGCGCTGCTCGCAGCGCCTCACACGAGAGCTCCATCCGGCGGGCGGCGCAACGCCGCACTGAGCGGGGAACGACGACGCCGCCGCTACACGCCGAGCCCCTCAGCCCCGCTCAGCCAATCGGAGCGTCCGAAGCTGAATGATTGATTGAAGAGCTGTCCAATCAGAGGAGGAGATGATGGTGGCGGTTTAAACGGTGAGCCAATCAGTGTGGGGAGTGGAGCTGACCAATCGCTGCCGGGCTTACCTGAGGAGTGGGCGGGGAGAGATCGTAGCGCTGTGAGGGTGGGAAGGAGCTGCGGGATCGTGCGTTAGTGTTACCACAGGAGCTAAACAATGTAGCTCCTAATACAGGTACCAATTGAACAACACCAGGGATGGCGACTCCACCACCTCCCTGTGCAGCCATTCCAGTGCCTGACCACTCTCTGAGAGAAAAAGTTGTGGTTTACTGCTGTGTTTTTGTGTGTGAAAACAAAGAGTTCAGTCCTTAGAGCGCAAAGAAACCTCGATAGGGTCGTAAGTTGTGATCGTTTTATAAACACAATAGCATTCGAGAAGACATTTCCATATGGATATCCTCAGCCATGCCAGGGTGTGAGTTGTTAGCAGTGTTACCCAGTCAGCTGGGTGCTGCCTTAGAGGGCAGGGCAATGAGGTGCCCTTCTTATTGTGGTAAGAGCTAATTGGAGGAGCTAATGGGAGGGGGTTGGCTCCAATTAGTGTGAAAAATACAAAATGGAGAACTGAGAGGAACTGAGAGGTTGGGTTGGGGTTGTGTGGGGGATACGTGGGTACCTGTGATGTGTAAGGGAGGAATGGAACAGTGTGATATAATGGTTTAAACACCAGGTAGGGTGAACTGTCTGTGTTTTTTGGGGGTGTCCTCAGGTTTATAAGTGTTATGACCTGTGGGGATGTGGCACTTGGGGGCACGGTGTGGTCGTTTCCAATCCCATTGACCCTTTGGGATCGCTCTTAGTGTGTGTGTTGTGGATGGCACAGCTCTCCCCCGACCTTAATTCTTATGTGACCGTCTTTAGGGCAGTAAATCACTTCGGTTTTACTGGCCTGGATTCTGAGGGAACTAACCGTTGTGACTCAGTAATGATTATGACTCGATAACGTTCTCAGCTGCAATTCGATGCTTATTTCTCCACAAGCCTTTAGTTTTCCTGTCATTACGCCACAAAACACCTCCCATATAGACCTTTTTTAATCACAAACCGATTAAACCTCTTTCCATCCCCACTCTCTTTCCCCACCGGGTCGCTGTGAGGCGGCGCTCACTTCCCGCCTCCTCCCCTTGGGTCACGTGAGGAGGGCGCGCGGCGGCGCACGATGGTGGCGGCGCGGCCCGGCTGTGGTGGCGGCGGAGTGGGCGGCAGCGCGTAGAAAATGGCGGATTTCGAGGAGCTGCGGGTGAGGAGGAGGAGGAGGAGGAAGGGGGGGGGGTGTGAGCCGAAGGGCGGCGGGGCACGGAGCCGCCTGGGGGCGGGGGCTGAGGGCTGGGCCCGCGGGGAGACGAGGCCTAATGCTTTTTATTTCCGTTCTCATTATGCTTTTTTTTTAATTATTATTATTATTTCTTTATTCCCGACACGTTTTCAAGGCTTGGGCCTTTTCAGGATGACAAGAGCTTTGTGTTAACGCGCCGTCGTAACGCATCTATAAATGGTTTTTGGGGTTGGTTACGTTCAGCTGATCTCCTTTTAAATGGAGGAGGAAAAAAAAAAAAAAGAAAAAAAATTCCACTTCCCAGTGTTTCCTCGCAGGAAGCGCTGTCCTGAAGGGCCCCTTCCGGCCCTGACCCGCTGGCAGTGGGCACACTGGGCTGGCTGGCTTTGTTGGAGGGCAGCAGTGCTCTGCCTCGGCCTGTGGGGAAACACGGACTTGTTTTTTTACAGAGACATGAGACGGTGGTTTTTGTGTGGTTTTTTTTTTCTTTTTTTACCATGTTTTTGAGGCCTTAAGTGCCGCGAAGTCCCTTTTCTTTTGGAGATAGGACGTGTGTGGCTGTCCGTGTGAACACTGGGTGCTTATTTGTAGCTTGCTTTCCTTCATCCAAGCGCTTCTTCCTCCTTCCCTTCGGAGTGGAAGGAGTTCCCCACCTCAGCCGCCCTTTAGGAGCGGTCTTAAGGTGCTGCTTTATGGATGTGCACGAGGAACCTTTTTATGGCAGTATTGTTTACTTCTGTCATGCTGGTGGTGCTTTCCTGCGAGCTGTGATTGCTGCCTGCCTTAGGAAGGCCCAGTAGGGCAGTTTGGAGAGTTGGGTTTATTTCAGTTGGATTATAAGGTCTTCGTAAAGGCGAGAGGTCATAACTCCCTCTTAAATCTTTCTTTGCTTTTTTTTTTTCTTTCTTTTTTCTATTTTTTTTTCCTAAAGAGAGAGAAACATGCAGGGGCAGCATTTCCTACTCTCACCGTGATATCAATTAGTGCTATGCCTGTCATCCTCTGGTTCCCCTAAATATAACTTTAGGTGAGCTGTGATGCAGAGGTTCCTTACTGTGAGGCTGTAGGAAAGGACAGCAGATGCAGAGGAACTTGCTGTTATCTCAAACCTTCAGAAAATCTGCGCCTTTGTTAAGGATTCATAAATAGCCAGAACTGCAGACCTTTTTTTTCCTCCAAGATCTTGGTGAAAATCTCTGGTGCAAGGCTCACCCTTAGATCTGGGGAGAAAAGCTATTTCAACTGGGCTCTCCATTAATTACTAGTTGAAGTAGATGATTCAGTGATCTGTTGAGTTCTCTAGGTGACTGCTCTCTGTGATAGGAGGGCATTGCTGAGTGGATGTGGTAGGCAGAGCTTTCCTTGTGGTCAGAGACATAACTTCTAGACTTGCTTTTCATGGGTGAGTTTTTAAACTTTTCCCATGGATTTCCTGTGTAGGCAGCCTGATACATATTGAAAAGATTCCATGGGCAGAGCTGGATGCGGAACTGAGGTCTGTGCTGTGGAGACCACAGTGGGCACATGGACTTTATTCTTGAATAGCTTTGGCCCTGGAGTGGGAACTTCAGCTCACCTTGAGCCCTTGCTGACCCCTGCTTTAGGAGATACTCGAATCATACTGAAGCTGCTGTTTAATTGTATTTAGTTGTACTGTGTTAGCTTCATCTTAAAGGATACAAAACCTCTTTATAGGCAAGTGAATAAACCTCTGCCAGAACCAATTTGTGTGACACTCGTGATCAGCTTCGTGGCTGTTTGGAGAAGACATTTTAGCTGAAAGAGATGGAAATGTGGTCTTATGACTTATGGGGAGGAGAAGATTACAGTTATCATTCAGTGCATTAAGTAACAGTATAGTATGATAAACTATTAGCAGTGTTTTATCAGAGGTTATCTTGTATCTGTATTTCACATTTTCTGTGCTTTGTGTATGTGAAGTTACTTAAGACCAATGAGGCTTATTGTGGTAATTGAAGTTTCTCTTGTGCAGAATAATTAACAACTAATGATCATGCTGAGATACAGTGACTGGGGAGAAGAATGAGGCCAAATAATTTACAGTGCTTAAAAAAAACGGAGTTGCAATGGAATGAGTTGAGCTTTGTTTCCAGGGACCTGTGCCCATTGGAAACCTGCAAAGAAAATACTTCCATTCACTGTCACTTTGGGTGCATCCAGCTTTGGAGGATCCTAATGTGTGATGTAGGAACCAGGCTGAAGCTGCTCCAAAGCAAAATTCCCCATCATAAGAGGTTACATCAGCTTCCAATGTAACTTTACTTAAGGTCCATATAGATATCCTCAGCCAGCCCAGGGCATGAGTTGTTCTTTCTTAGCAGTGTTACCCATTTGTAGCCCAGTGCAGTCAGCAGACTTAATTGAAAAGGTGTTACAAATGGGCTTCTCTGTTAATGAGCGGTCAGAAAAAGTTGAAGTGGGCTTTTTATTTTTTATGAGCTCTGAGTATGAATTTTGGGGACCTGTTTCTCAGAATTGTCAGACTACTTTGTGCTTATGGAGAGACTGTAAAAATAAAGTGGCTTTGGTCTTGTGTGTCAAAAAAAAAGTTTTTTATTGGGTTGTAAAGAATGTCTTTTAAGAGCAGACTAATGGCGTGTCCATGACACAACTTGAGTGTCTCATCCCGATGTGGTGATGTGAAAAGCATGTTAATGGCTCGGCTGCAGGCTTCTGTAAGAGAGCTGGAACCCCACTAGAACATAATTTGGGAAGGTTTGCTGCAAATCTGCCCTGCACCGTGATTTGAAGCGCTCCTAAACACGTTATGCTTCCATAAAACCATGTTGATTATAACAAGCGCTGCTTTGATACATCAGTAAAGGGGATAATAAGCTAAACGATGTAGATGAGATTAGCTGTGTCTTTATGCCGGTGGTTACTGTTGCCTTAGAGGGAACGTAGCATCAGTTTTACAGGGAAAATGCCGTAGAAGCCATTGTTTGATTGTTGCCAGTAAAAGTCACTTTTGCAAGAGTCTCCTTTCAAATGCACGCATAAGATTTCAGCGTTGGTGGATAAAACTACGTAATTTTTGTACTCCCAAGCACTTTAATGGAGGTGTCGATTTAAAATCTTGCTGACTGTGATAGTGAAACCAGCCTGCGTCTTCCAATGAAATTAAATACAACTCGTAACAAAATGTTGCTTCGTGGAGCTCCCCATAAAATGCCGGGCTGTTCCAAAGCATGATTGACTGCACGTTTCACCTTGATTAATGGTGGAATGCACAGGAACACACAGAATGCAGCAGTCGGGGTAATGATAAGTATTTGGCAAGGCAGGCCATTTCCTTAATCTCAGTGTAAAGGATTATTTCGTTCATTTGCATTCTGATGATGGAATCCAGAATCTTGCTTACTGTCTCGCTCTGAAGGAAGGAGGTGATGGTGCTGTCAAAGTCGTGTGTCTATTTATGCAGTCAGTGTGAAGTTCTCAGTAAATTCTTCAGCATTTCCACTCCTTCAAGGCTAGGATAAGCCACTCGATGTGGATGTGAGGCTGCTTTCACCAGCAGTGATGTTAAGGCAAAAATGAAGAGCAAGCAGCTGGGCATATAGTGAGTTCCATCTTGTGTTGGTGGCTGAGGCATGGCTGTAGCATATGTTCAGTCTTTAGTTAGGCAGGACCCATGTTGGGGTATGTGGTTATAAACTGTATTGTAGCAATTAAGGAAGATAAACACAAAGTACTGCACTTCAAGACTTGTATGCCTCCTTAAGTATTGTGTGCTGCTCCACTGATTAACAGCTGGAAGGGCGCTACTAAACAGGTCTGAAGTCTGCATTGTGATTGCAGATGTGTCCTGCTTGATACCCAGCGTCATGTCCTACATCTGTCAGTCCTTGGGTGCAGGATCGATACAGTGCTGCAGTGTGGATTAAAGCCAGGTGTTCTGTGTTCCTCAGAATTTAACCTGTTCATTTCAGGTGGGAAGGAAAGGAGAATTATTGTGTGTTTTTGTTTTTTTTTTTCTCTGAAAAGGGAGCTTCCTCAAAAAGGGGAGTGATACGTCTGTGCCAACCTTCTGATCTGTACTAATCCAGGAGCAGGAGTGTTTTCTCTTGGGTAGTGTTAAAAGTAACACTGTCCTTTAATTTTTGTCTGAGAGTCTTTCTGTCTGTGAACTTCAAGGTTCACTCTTCCACATGGAACTTGGGCAACCAAGTGAACAGTCTTCAGCCTCAGTATTATAGTTGAACTCAGCCTTCCCAGATATGTGATTTCCTTGCTTTAACCAAGCCATGCTCTCTCAGTGGGTGAGTGTGTGGGTAGTATCTGAGGTGGCAGAGGTGGAACCAGAATGATGGAGGCTCCTGTGCCTCACTGTGCTTCTCAGAAAGGCATTTCTAGAATCATAGCATCATTAAGGTTGGAAAGGAGCGCTGTGATCATCTCATCCAACTGTTGTGCACTGTTGGCTCACTGATGTGTATCTTCGTTCTTCTTTCCAGAATATGGTATCAAGTTTTCGTGTTTCTGAACTTCAAGTGTTGTTGGGCTTTGCTGGGCGTAATAAAAGTGGACGGAAACATGACCTCCTGATGAGGGCTCTGCACTTGCTGAAGAGTGGCTGCAGCCCAGCAGTGCAGATCAAAATCCGAGAACTCTATAGGCGTCGGTACCCAAGGACAATTGAAGGACTTTCAGACTTATCAGCCATAAAACCTGCAGTTTTCAATCTTGATAGCAGTTCTTCTCCCGTGGAGCCTGACCTGGCTGTTGCTGGCATTCACCCAATCCCTTCTACTTCGGTCACCCCTCAGTCTCCTTCCTCACCCGTCAGCTCCGTGCTCCTTCAGGACACTAAGGCTCACTTTGAGATGCAGCAGCCATCGCCTCCCATCCCACCTGTCCATCCTGATGTCCAGCTGAAGAGCTTGCCCTTTTATGATGTGCTTGATGTACTCATAAAGCCTACAAGTCTAGGTAAGTGTTTAATTGCATTGTGGGTTGCTTAATTCATGAAGTACTTGTTGCTAATGACAGTGCAAAGCCTGGGTTTGAATTGCTTTTGGCAGCTGGGAGAACTTCCTTATTTTTTTTCTTTCTTATTTTAATTTTTTGGTCAGAAGTATGTGGATCTGAGGAACTTGTTTGTTGCAAGTGAAGAACACTTCTATCATGGCCAGCAGAAAGCATTCCTCCCAACAACTTGCAGTCTCAGTTTCCTCAAGCACCTCGTTCTTGATTGTATTCATTTGAAAATAAGTTGGTTGTCTTGAAATCAAGACAAATTCAGTGTCCTACCTTAAGGGGTAGAAAATATAACATAAGGATTTAGTAGTACAGTTTAGAAATGCTTTTAACATTTTGCAAGCTGTTTGCATCTCCCTAACCACTTCAGTGTTTTAATTAAGAATTGTAGGTAGTTACATGTACCAAGTGAGGCATATTTCTTCGTGGAAGAGGGGCTCCAGCCCACTCATCATCCTCACAGCCTCCTCTGGGCCCCCTCTAAAAGCTTCCTGTCTTTCTTGTGACAACTATTGACACACAGTTAACCAGACACAGTGACTCCCTTAATGAAACATTTGCTCTTGATAAAAGGAGCATTTCCAAAGCTGAGGAGAAGAGCTGATATAAATAAGCTGCATGAGAATTCACCTTTCCTTTGAAAAGTTGGCTTTTGGTTGTGTTGTGCAGGTGTGGGGCTTAGCTTTAATCCACACCTGGTTCGATAACAAAGTTATGCACGTTTTAAACATGTGCAAATACACATGCAGTATGTCATGCTTTAGATTTGGTGCATGTATTTGTCCCACCTGGACTTAAGTTCATTTTGTGTGAATTCTGGGCTGAGGTTTCCCCTGGGTGGTGCAGGGGAAAGACACGTGTCTTGCTCTTGGCTATCATAGCTGTTTCTGCTTGGAATAATTTCCCAGCTGCTCATTAGTAACTCATGGTGTGCATTCCCTTACTGTACTAAGATAAAATAGTTGTAAACATCTCCCTGGTATCTCTTCCTCCAAGTGTTCAGTGTTATACTTTGTTGTTCAAACCTTTCTTACCCCGAGGATTACAGTGCAGCTTGCCAAGCTGCTTTAGTACTGAAGTGTAAAGTGATATTAAGCCTTCTGAATACAGCTGAATGAATGATTTGTTCTTTTGCCTTCCTCTTGACAGTTACGTGCTGTTCAGCAGCAGTTTGATTATGAACATAAGTGCCTTATGCCTTGTTTGGGGGAAAAACTCAGCTGCAGAACCTCTTCTAATCATTGACTTCAAGCAGCATGGTTAAACCTCTTCTGTCTCTTTCTCCTTCTAGTACAGAGCAGTATTCAACGGTTCCAAGAGAAGTTTTTTATCTTTGCTTTGACTCCTCAGCAGGTCAGAGAAATCTGTATTTCCAGGTAAGAAGCATGTATTCCAAAAACTTCCCATTCCACATTTTTGCTTTTTGTTACTTTTTTGATGCATCCCATAACTTTGCAAGAGTGCAATGATAATCCTCACAGGCTGTTCTGTTTATTTCTCTAATTACTGTGTATGGCACTTAAGTGTGGGTGAGGTGAATCCGATGCTTCTAAGGAGTTAAAAACTACTGTTTCAAACGATTGTGACTGAGAGATGGTAAGCTTTTATCCCTTACATGTTTCCTGGCTGCATAAACAGGAGGCTACTTTTATCTTTTGTCCTGGGGTTCATGTTCTTGCAAGAACGGTGGCGTGAGCCAAAATAATTTGCTTTTCATGCCTCTCTGGCAGCATCATATTTTGTAGTAGCAATTAAGTCTTGACAGAAGGTGGTGATGCTAAAGACATGCTTAACTTACAGCAGCTGAACAGAGGTGTCACTTGTAAGATTTGTTCGTAGCTTAATAAAATAAAACCAAAATTTAGTGTTGATTTAGGTGTGCCACTTCTATGTATGACTGCTGTCTAAACAGGTGCTCTTCTTTCTCTTTGTTGTAGGGACTTCTTGCCAGGGGGCAGGAGAGATTACACAGTCCAAGTTCAGCTAAGGTATCTTTCTCATGGTGTTCTTTTCTGTTAGCCAGTTTAGAAGTTGTAAATCTTAATGTTTGTGGAGACCTGTGAATGTGATGACACCTGAAAATTTTTCTCTTTTTGGGGCTATAGGTTATGCCTAGCAGAGACAAGCTGTCCTCAAGAAGATAATTACCCTAATAGTTTGTGCATTAAAGTGAATGGGAAGCTGTTTCCGTTGCCGGTAAGCTCGTTCACATGTATTTGTGGTTTCTTTGACTTGTCTTGTTTCTGTAATGCTACCGTGCTGAAATGATCAAGCACTTTATTGCTAACATTACAATTTCCCTAGGCATTAATGCTAGCAAATATGCAAGCTGTGCCCTGGGTGAGGTAGCCAGTGCTGCTGTTATGTTAAAGCCCCTGCACAGCTTAATTATGCTTTAGCCACCTGTAGGCTAAACACCTCATCTGTGCTGTGAACACTCAAAAAAATCAAAAACAAAGCAGTGTGAGCATGAGGAGTCTCCCTTACATAGATCTGAGTTTGGTTGGATTAGTGATATCCCTCACTGTTTTGGGTACCTGCGTGTTGGCCTGAGTTCCTCCTCGCTACAAGCAAGCAGTGTCACCTTTTGTTCATGTGTTTGCATGCAGCTCTGCATGCCTCTGCTGAGAGCAGCATTCTTCACAGGGATGAAGAGTAGCACATCTAGGGTACCAGCAGCTACTGGTCCTGCAGTGGAACATTGTGAGCAGTTGTGCTTTTTGCTCTTGTCTCATGCTTTAAAAGTCGCTGTGCATACAGGGTCACTGTGGGGCTAGAATATTTACAAAAAGGAATCAGTCTTCATTTTTGGAAGAAAAAACAAAACAAAAAACACTGAAATTGGTATTTTGATAAATGGAGTGGGGCTAAACCCATACCCAGCCCATTCTGACATGGTTCCAGAAGTTAGCTCATAGCAGGTGATGCTGTGTTTTGCTATCCATTTTATTTGTAATGTCACAGTCATAGCAAAATTTCTGTAATCTTGAATTCTCACTTTGCTTTAGGTCTAAATTCTCTAGTTTCTTTTTGCACATCATTTTTCAGACTGTTCAACAGAAACATGAAGTGAGAAAGTGAATAAATGACTCATCTTGGCAGCTTCCTTACTTCTCCTTCAGTATGAGCTGAATGATTAATACAGTCTCAGCCTGAGTGCTCTGGCCAGGTTTTCTTTCCCACTTACTTGTTTATTTGGTAACCGTCTGCATCCCGCTGGTGATTCAGAAAATGTAAGAACTTCTCTGCCTCAAGGATCATTGTTATCCAGCTCAGTAGTTGTAGGGAACTAGTGAGCGATGCCAGGCTCTGTTCTTGCCTGATTGCTCTTCTGATACTTTTTCTGGTTACAGCAGAGGCCACGTGTTACTGATACAGTTCTTGCAATAAGCAAGACTTAATAACAGTAATTCTGGCAAATGGTTGCCACTGGAATTGGCCACCAAACTGAGCAGTGTTAGACCACACTGATTATGATAGACAGGCATAATGCTCCTTATTAAAGTCACAGGAGGCTGGGAAGGGCTTAAATGTGTTTTAGGACTATGGGTTTGAATCCTGGAAGTCTTTGCTTTATAGAAGAAAACATTAAAAGCTTATCTGAAATAAAGCATATGTGCAACAGAGAAAGACTAAGAGTAAGAAAAAATAATTAAGTGAAACATGCTTTCTTGATCTCCTGGAAGTAATGCAGCCTCACTTTGTTTGAGATGAACAGGAAGGGACTTGTTGTGTCTGGTACACCATGTGTGGGAGTACCCCCCTTAAATTGATGCTCTTTGTCCTCATGAACTCACTAAAAGGTCCAGCTTGCTACTGTGAGAACAATGGGGTTTATATCCTGTAAGTGACTGCAGATGTTACACCTGGCTTGAAGAAATGACTGATCATTCCTCCTTTTAAGTGTGAAACTATATCAGTCCTTACACATCTGCTGCCTCCATGTTCTGTGATAAAGCACGCTTAGCTTACTGGAAGCCTTGCTGTTGTGTATAGACTCTGATAGCTAAACTGAAACCTGAAAACAGTTTTCCAAATTGCTTTCCCCTATCATTAGCTGAACAGGGGAGCATGTTTTGTGTGCTCTGCTGGACCGTTTCTGGTGAAGCAGCTGAAGCCAGCAATTCTAGCTGTTACTCTAGATATTACTTTCAGAATTTGGTTTTTTCAGTCTTGTTTTGAGGCGTAACACTGTGAATGTGTGCTTTTCAGCACGTTGCTTCTGGAGAGTTTCTAATGTAGGACAACACTTGAACTGAATGAAGTCTGCCAGTCAGTTCTGTGCAAGATGCAGGTCTCTGGTTGGTGTTTTTCTAATGCAAGGTGAGGTTTGGAGATGAGTGGACTGCAGGCTGCTTGATGTCTCCCCTGAGCCTCCTCTTTTCCAAGCTGAACAATCCCAGTTCCCTCAGCTGCTCCCCATAACACTTCTGCTCCAGACCCCTCACAGCTGTTGTCCTTCTCTGAACATGCTCATTTCCTCTACACAGCTGCTCTGCCCCAAGCCTGCAGTAAAGTATGGGGTAGTTGTGACCAAAGTGCATAACTTGGCACTTGGCATTATTGAACTTCTTCCCCTTAGGGAAATGAAATAAACCATGAAATAACACTGCAGAGAGAAGCTGTCCAGGCTTTCTTCAATTGTGAAGAATTTAAAAGTATTTAGCTTTCGTTTGCTTCTGCTGACAGCAGTAAAGCCTTTTAGCTCTCACATATATCAGATATGCTATGTACAGCTCATGCTCAGGTCCTCACTGAGTGTGCAGATGATAACCTGCTGCTAATGAAGCTCTGTGTAATTATTGCAAGGCAAAGCTGACATGAAGGAGTTGGAGATCTTGGAGGAAGTGTCTTAGAAGCAGTGAAGCATTCTGTATAGGTGTGTGTGGGAAGTGCTAAGTCATGGCTTGAACCATTGATCTCCTGGTGAAGCGACACAGCCTTCCGTGGGAGCACAGGTGAAATACTGGATCAGAACTCTGTCTTTCCAGCGCTCCTTTAAAATCGCTCAAAATGTGTATTGATGTGTAATAGTGTCAAAATGACTTCTATTCCTCACTCATTTCGACTTTAGTCTCCAGCCTGAAGAACCTCAAGGCTTTTCTGTTTCCCACAGATCAGTTGAAATAGGAGTTGTTGGGGTAATGCTTTTTTTTTTTTTTTTCCTTTTCTATCACAGGGATATGCTCCACCACCGAAAAATGGAATTGAACAGAAGCGACCTGGGCGCCCCTTGAATATAACCTCTCTGGTTAGGTTATCTTCAGCAGTGCCAAACCAGATTTCCATTTCCTGGGCTTCTGAAATAGGAAAGGTAAGCTGTCTGTTTTGTAGGATGTGGGCAGCAGACTGAATAACCTTGCCTAGCGTTGCTTCTAACCCACTGCCTGATACTGCTGGCAAGGCATAGTGTGATTTAGTGGCTGAACTTACAATCAGTGCTAGACAAAGCTCCAGAAGCATGGCAACTTACAGTAACGTGAAAAACTTCTATGTGAATTGCATAGAGTTCAAAATGGAATTCCAGGGGCTGAGGGATGTGGCTTCAATAGAGAGCTTTCCTGTCATCTTTGCTATTATAAGTTGCCTGAGATATGTCAAAAAACACCTAGATCTTTCTGTGGTGTAAATACAAAACAGTTCAGATACAACAAAAAGGGAATCTCCATTCTTCTTTGTGGCCTGATTACACAGAACTATGACTGTGAGGTTATGCAGCCATGTCTTTAGAAGCTCTTTTTCTCGATATCTTTTGCAGCTGTTCATTGTAAAATGAACAGAGGTGCCAAGGCCTTACCTCTTCAAGGCCAGGTTGGATGGGGCCCCAAGCAGGCTGGTCTGGTATTAAATGTGGAGGTTGGTGGCCCTGCCTGCAGCTGGGGAGGGTTGGAGCTTCATGATCCTTGAGGTCTCTTTGTTGGTGACCCAGAAGAGGGGAAATCTTGAACAAAGGAAGCTGGCAAGAGGCGTGAGTGAAGGAGCAGCAGTACATGATAGGAAATGCACCATGCCACAATGCACTCCTCTAGGCTGGCTGTAATGAGGCTTGGCCTGGAAGTGGTAAGCCAAAGAACAAGTGCAGAGAAATTAGTGCACGGAATCCTTAAGGTTGGAAAAGTCTGCAAAGTCATCAAGTCCAGCTGTCAACCTGTGCAGCTGTGTGCCTTCAGAAAAGGCAGTTTGCACCTGAAAGAATATTTACTTTATAGCAGGCTTGTCATTGAGCTCGGCATTAATGACAGCACAAACAGGGATATGTTTAGGAGTGTGAATGAGAATCTCTTTAAAGACTCATGTTTAAGAAACTGTATCTTCAATCTAACTTCTTTTCAAGAAGCAGCCCACCTGGTGTCTTAGATGTGGAGGATAAGGCTTCTCTGCAGTTAAATAGCAACTTACACATCTGACTTGGTTGGAAGAATTATGGCACAGTGTGGACTTCTTCATAACAATGAAGACATCTGTTGGTGCTTTTTCAAAATACCTCCATAATACCAAGCAAAAAACCAAAAAAACAAAAAAACAAGCCAGCATGTTTTTATTCTTATGTAGAACAGTTTTAAGTGACCTGTTTTAGCAGAATTACTGCATTAGATCAATATCTCATCTTTACTTTTTTTGTAGAGTTACTCCATGTCTGTGTATCTCGTTCGTCAGCTCACTTCAGCTATGCTTTTGCAGAGGTTAAAAATGAAAGGTATCAGAAACCCTGATCATTCCAGAGCATTAAGTAAGTAAACTTAATTTTCCTGTTAATTTTTCCTTAGGGGTGGTTAATGGCTCTTTTAAAACCAGAACTTGTAATGCTTAGGAGATTTGCAGCATTCAGAAAAGAAAGTCCTTGCCTAAAACATCAAAGGTTCCTTTTGCTGCTACTAAGGAGGAAAAGGAGCTAACTGATAATGATGCAGCAAAAGTAACCTAACCTGTAGGGAGGGGTACTTAGAAACTGAAATGTTATGGGGATGTTGTGAGTGTTGCCAGCTTCTTAGATACTTGTTTTAGGTAGCGGGAAACAAAATGTATGTGCTCCAGAATGGGTATTAGGATTGTAAACAAACAGTGGTGTCTGTCCATAACTTCTTCATTTGTTTTTATAGTTAAAGAAAAGCTAACAGCAGATCCTGACAGTGAGATTGCCACCACCAGTCTGCGGGTGTCTCTGATGTGTCCTGTAAGTAAGGCTGGGAACTGCCACGTACAGATCCATGTTTTCACCTGTAGTGCAGAGTTGGGTTGCTCTTAAAAGATCTGATGTAGAAATATAGCAGGATTACATTACACACTGCTTCATTAAGATGTAACAGGGAGAAGGGTGCACCTGCAAGTACACAATTGTAGCAGCTTTCCACTAATGGGCTTAGACTTGTGGATGCCCCAGCTGCAATGCTGTCAGACTCACATTGCTACCTGTGTTTATGTTAAAACCTTTAAATGAAATGGTCTTGTGTACTGAGGCATCGTCTGGTTGGGCAAGGTGATGGAATAAAGGGTGCAGTGAGAAACAGCACTTCAGATCATCTGCTCTTTGGGGTATTGCTTTTACTGCCCACTATTAAAAAGGGAAAATAACCCGATCTCCTTGTAACGAAGTCACATCTACCTGGTTTTCTCTTCCCAGGCAGAAACTGGTATTGTTGTGATTTGTCTATTAAGTCTTACACTGACACAGGTATAGTGCCATTCTGATGTGACTGCAGCTCACAAAACCTTGCAATGACAAAACAGGTGCTTCAGTAGGTCTCACTAATAAAAATCAAAATCCTGGAAGTAATGCTGTAGGTCCACTCAAAAACCTGATCATTTTCAACTCAGGAAAGACTTTGAATACCTCTTTATTGTTCCTTCAAGTACACTGTATGTGATTTGATGGAGTGGATTTGCAGTGACCTTGGTTGTAGTGAGAAGGGATAGTTCCCTTGCTGGTTGTCTGATTTTACTGTTAGCCATGCAAGTTTGTTTCATTCTCTTTTTCTCTGACACCCTTCAAATGTGTCTTTGCAGCTGGGGAAAATGAGGCTGACAATCCCGTGCCGGGCTGTCACTTGCACACACCTGCAGTGTTTTGATGCTGCTCTTTATCTCCAAATGAATGAAAAGAAACCTACCTGGATCTGTCCTGTCTGTGACAAAAAGGCAGCTTATGAGAGCCTGATTCTAGATGGGTAAGAAAATGGGATTGCAGACTACAGAACTATTTCCATCTTTTCATAGTGTACTTGATAGCTCTGCGTGTCACCCGCAGTTTAGTCATTTAGATTTTTTTTTTTTTTTTTTTTTCCCCCTCAAAATACATTAAACTGGGAGGAGCCATTACAATCCTTCAGTTTCTTTTCCTTTGTAACAAAATAAGTAAACTGATCTCCTAACAGAGTCAATCAACTTTGGGCCTCATCTGATCTCTAGAGAAATCCAAATGTGACATCTCAGGATGTCCTCCCTTCACACGATCCTGTCTCCAAAGCTATTAGCGTTGACACCATTTGAGTTAGTTTAAAATTGATTTGAAGGATGATGGTTTCTACATCTTTGTGAAAATCTCTGAATTGCAGTAATGTTGGAGTAAGAGATGGGTGGGTTGGAAAACTCTGGATTTTCATGTGTGGTTGCTGGGGAAGGCTACAACTGCAGGTCTTCATGTAAGATAAACCAGGGAGATGAACTGTGGGTTGATGCTGATCTTAGTTTCTCAGCTGTCTGCTTTTCACTTAACAAAAGTCTGGAACCAGATGTTAAAACCATTTCACTTTATTTTTTTCAGACTCTTCATGGAAATCCTTAATGAATGTTCAGATGTGGATGAGATTAAATTCCAGGAGGATGGTTCCTGGTGTCCAATGAGGCCTAAAAAAGATGCTGTTAAAGTCTCAAGTCCACAGTGCACCAAAATAGAAAGTGAGTACATCATGGATGCTGATGGTAAATCAACTAAAAGGCTTGATGCATTGGAGGCCTGGTGTTTGCAGCTGGGATGATAGCTATGGACCTTGATGTTTGTTTTGTGAAGGGTGTGCTTAATTCTTCTCACCTTTCCATTTAGTGTAAAAAGTAAAAGTTATGTCTCTGCAAGCATACAGCTGTAGGCTTTATTTTTGTTCTTTATAACAACACTTTTGTTGCTTTTGTTATGCCCTTAAACTGGTAAAGGGAGATTGAGAAAACTGAGTGTAAGCTTTAATGCAGCACAGAATGCCACTCCTGGTTCATAGTGGCCTCTGTAGTGGACTTAAAGATAAGACAGGATTTGAGATAATAGTTCTATTGCAAATTGGAACTGCTGGTGTCAGCAGTTTTAAGTAATATTTTGTGTTTCTGGTTTAGGTTCCAGTGTTGTTAGCAAACCATGTTCTGTGACGGTGGCCAGTGAAGTAAGCAAGAAGAAAGTTGATGTTATTGACTTGACTATTGAAAGCTCTTCTGATGAAGAGGAAGATCCTCCAGCCAAAAGGAAGTGCATATTCATGTCTGAAACGCAAGGAAGCCCAACCAAAGGGTTTGTCAATTTATAAGTTTGTTGTTATTCTGTAATGTGTCAGATAAACTGATATGTAGACATGCTGACTCAGCAGTCACTTTGTGATCCAGCTCTGAACTTCTGGAGAATTTCTAGATTCTAGGCAAGCCTCTATTACATAGTTTTCTGTCCCTCAAAACATGTGCTGAGTCTGTGTTGGCAGAGATGTTTATCTGTAGAAAACAATTGAGTTAGTGTACAGGACTCTCTTAGAAATCAGATTTTCCTGCTTGCAGGAGCTTCTACGTGTGTTCTTGTTGAGTTACTGTCATCTTAAAGACTTCTCTCACTGCCTTTTACCCTTCATCATGTGCTCTGGTGCCCCTGAAACAAAGTTGTGTTGCATGTTTTCTCCATCCTATCAAACTTGGAAGGGGAGGGAGGCTCTTCTTTGTTTTGAATCAAAACAGTAATTTTTTCTTCTGTCTCACTATTAGAATCTGAAATGTCTTGTTCATGGTTACTGGTCTTGATTGTCAGTCAGTTCTGTGCCTTGGTTAATACAGCCGAGGGCTTCCCAAGTCCCTGGTCAACCCCTTCATCTCTGTACTTGTCTGAATTCCCTGCCCTGAATCGAGCAGTTCACTGACTCCTTTACTGTTCTGCCTTCTGTTTGCTACAATCTGTGCAGTTTGGCTGTAGACAGTCTGTGGTTGCCGTACTGTTCTTGCTCATAGCCTCCAAGACATGGAGCTGTAGGACACACGACCAGCAAAGCAGGGAGAAGAGGGCATTGGTTAGGTTTTCCAGCAGCCAGAGTTCCATGTGGCAACTTAAAAGTATTGGCTTTATGTTGTCCTTCTGGTTAGTCTGACTGCATGCACGAGGTGTGTCTCTGAGTGGTGGCTTTCTTTTACTAAAACAGTAATAAAAACAAGCCTTTCTGTTTTGCCACCTTTTGAATTGATGAGCAGGTGTGCTGTGTGCACTCAATGGCAATGTGTGGTCTCTCTCTGTAGCAGTAGTCATTCAGTTACCTCCAGTAGTGATGGTGAAATGCTGTTGCTTGTTGTAAGTGCTGTGAAGGGACTTTTATTATTTTGACACAAAAAAATAGCTACAAATCTCTTAGTGAATAAGTGGATAAGTTCAGTACTGAACTCCAGGCTTGGAAGTCTTTGCTGCAGGGGCTGAATTGTGGTTGGCTGCATCCTTGGTGCCACAGCTCAGTGCTGAGCAGTAGAAGGACTTGGAATGCCCTGCTCCTGGCTCAGGCCACCTGCCATGTGTCCCACAGGGTGCTCTGCAGATAGAGATGCCCGCTTGGATTGCTCCGAGTGACTCCAGCACTGTACTTTATTTTAATCTCAACTTGCTCTTATGTCACAACTGCTGTTGAGAAGGCTGTTACGAAATTAGAGTGGAATACTGTGTAGAGTAGCCACACTGTAGCTGTGTTGTGATGTGGTGACTCTGGATGAGAGTGCATAATGTCTCTTCTGTAACTGACAGCCAGGCTGGTTCTAACACGCTGTGCCTTTAAAACAGGGTTCTCATGTATCAGCCATCCTCTGTCAGAGTGCCCAGTGTGACGACGGTTGATACTGCTGCTATTCCTCCATCATTATCAGACTACCCTGTGCCATTCCACCACCCACCGATGTCCAGCATTTCCTCAGATTTGCCAGGTAGGTGGTGATTATTTTTAATGTGTGTTCTGAGAGACTTATTAATGTGCGGGGTGGGTAAAAGTCAGAAATTAACTTCTTTAGGTGGGACAGGATTGTATATAGCACTGCACTGATGTGATGTCTAGATGAGTCTAGTACAAGCTGTCTTTCCAGTTTCAGATTGCACTTCAACAGTGATGTGAAAAACCTTGCTTCTGGGGTACACCTGCAAATTGGCACTCTGGAACGGCAGCCAGAAGCACTTCTTGATATATCCAGTTAGACTGTGTGTAAACACCTGATTGTTACTTGTTGTAGATGTGAGGGAGAGTAGCTGCTTATTTAAGATTGAGAACTGTAGTGGTATTGACTCATCCCAGCCCTAAATGTAGAGATTTCTGCTAGCTAATTCGTGTGGTGCTCTGTCTAGACTGTATGAAAAAGGTTAAGGTGAGCTACAATATGTAAGCTGACCTCTATTGACTTTCTTTACCTAGACAAACCCTAAATGCCTATGATGTATTCTTCAACACTGCTGCTAAATATCAGACAAAAGGTGGGGATACTGATTGTTTTCTATCCTGGCTCCTTGAAAAGAACGCTGTGTGTAGGGACTCTGGGGGTTCTCTGTCGGCTGTAGTGAACCTAGAGCCCAGGAAATGGTGACTTGTGACAGCAGGTGTCACGTGGGCCTCCTGTCCTTCCCCTGCCCCGCTCCATTGCCTGTCTCCATTTCTCCCCCTGCCGCATCTCTGGGTTTTTTTTCATCTTCTTTCAGTTTGGCACTGCGATGGATATCATTCCCCTTGTTTCTGTCTGTTTTGGTTGCCTCACTGCTCCCTCCCTCCACTTCTCCCTTGTTAAGAAATTCATTTTCTTTCCAAATTGGTTAGAAGACTAAGATGAGAGAACGGAAGTCTAGAACTTTATTAATCTCTGCTAACTGAAGTTCTAGCATACATATGAACAGAAGCTGTGAATTCTGTAAAAGCAGCTGATCTTAATTAAGCTCCTTTAAAATTTTTCTTTACTCCTCTCCATTAGAGAAAACAAGAGATGCCACTGGCTGAAACAGATCTGTACTGTAACAAGAGAGGGAGGGAGAAAGCTTACCATTTCTTTCTGTTGGCATAGCAAACACAAGGCCAAGATTTTTGAAGTAGAAATGGCTGTGATTTCTCATTGATTCTGTGTTTTTTAAACATCTTGCCCTAAATGCTTATGTGCTAATGGCATAGAGGATGGGCGCTGGTTGTCACTGCTCATAGAGGATTACCTTGAACTACTTGTAGTTTCCTCTTCTTCATTCCTTTTATTTGTCTAGACGCAAAACGGGGATGATATTAGAAATGTTTCCTTATTGGCTGCCTATGGGTGGAGGAAGAGACCTGCTGCTTGTTTTTGGACTTGTGCATGTTGTGACTTTACTTCATTCCAGCATCCTTAATGTGATGACACTCTTCATGTCCCAGTTTGGCCAAGTCAGGTACAATATGCAGTGAAACTTGTGTTATGAACAACAGCTCCAAATGGCAACCTCCATCTAAGCAACCACATTGAACCACCCTGCAATATCCAGTGAATAATACATCATTGTCATCCTCATTCTTAAAAAGAGCCACTTGTACTAGAAAACGTGTTTTGCTGCTGCCTGAAGTCGTTGAGAGTGGTGTCACAGTGGTATACTTCATTTAGAAACTGTAAAGCAATTGCAAAAGTCTGTTCTACAGCAACAACAAAAATTCCTTAATCTTGTTGTGTATGAAGAGAAGGAAGACGTGTCAGTTTATTATCCCTCTTTTCTTTCTAGGTTTGGATTTCCTTTCACTAATTCCAGTTGAATCACAGGTATGTTTCTTAGCTGCCAAGGGCTTAATTTCCAAGTGTTTTGTATGAAATACTGCTTCAGTGTATATCAGGTCAGGATGTTGTCATTCATATCACATTTGCAGTCCACTTGCTTAGATCTAACCACAGACCAAGAAAACACTTTTTACCAACAGGAGGTAATGAGGAAAAAGTGCATTAAAGGAGGATTCTGTTTAACGACATTCTGAATCCATGCACATCAGATTATTTGTAGCTTGCTTTGCCTTTCTAAAGCAGACACTTGCACAGTGCTGACATCAGTACAGCTATTATGTCTTTCATGCTCTTAGTTCATATCGTGTATCTGCAAGCCAGGTGAATTTCTGTAAAAATTTCAGTGTGGTTGGTTTTGATAATAGTTGTAGATCGAGTTGTAGAGACTATATTGTCACTAGTTTGGGCACACTTGCTGAATGTTTTTAAGAGTCCTTTAGTGTAACGCATACATAAGATCCATCAGCCTTGCTATATGTGGGAGTTTTGTAGGTCAAAAGCACCTCTCTTGACCTGGCCTCCTTTTGATGGAGCCCAGGATGATCAGCTTTTTCTGGGCTGCAGGTACACAGTGCTTTTCATCTGGCAGTACTCCAGGCCCTTCAGGGTTATTCTCCAGGGTTATTCTCCACCCATTCTCTGCCTGTACCTTGTATTTTGTGCCCAGAATTTCTGTAATCCAGGAGCAGTGCACTTGGCCTTGCTGAACCTCATTCAGTTCACATGGGTCCATTCAGATTCCTCTGGATAGCATCTCCTCCTGCTGCGTTACCTGCACCACTCAGCTTGGTGCCATTATCCTTTTTGTTAGGCACGATACAAGTAATACTGATCCCAGCAGTACTGACTGCAGTATGGACCCTTGCAGGACACTGTTCATCACAGGCTTCCATCTGGACACTGTGCTGGGAGGTCCTGTGGTCTTGGTAGCGTTTCCTAATGTGCCAGTAAATGCTCAGACTGATTAGGAGGAGGAAGATCAGAGTGGACAGAGAAGGAATTGCTGCTCCCACCTCTGCTTGCTTCCCTGCTGTTCTGCAGAACTCTGATTCTTGCTCTGCATGCACTAGTGAGGTCCTGCTAGTCACCTGTGTTGTGCTTGTTGTAGGGAAGATGTATCTTCAGAGCATACATTTCCCTTGTGCAGTTAGTCTCTTCATTTTTCATTGTTTGTTTCAAGCAGTACTGTCCTCCTATGTTTTTGGATAGTCTCACCTCAACCTTAACAAGCAACACGCCTGGCAGCATCATCACATCGACCAGTCACCACGAGAGCAGCACGCACGTTAGCTCCTCCAACAGGAGTGAGTCAGGAGTTATAACCAGCAGCAGTGGCAGCGCTCCCGACATCATCTCACTGGACTGAAACAAGAGGCAGCATTGGAACTCCAGGAGGAACTGCACACAGCTGCTGCTTGTATCTCTGGAACTTCAGCATCTCTGAAGTTATTCTGATATTTATTGAAAGGATCTGCCTTCTGGAAAATAAAAAAAATTCATTTACATTAGGGACAGAAGTGATAGAACTTCCTTTTTTTTTTTTTTCTTGCTTATTCAATAGTTGGCATAAGAGAGGACCCTTCAGAACATGGGATTGTTCCGGGGAAACTGACGTCTTGTTCTTGGATGGATTCAACAGATGTTTAATTTTGAGAGTGGCAGAGCACGGGCACAGGCAGCCCAGAGATGTGGTGGTGTCTCCTGGAGATGCTCAAGGCCTGCCTGGATGCCTCAGTGCTTCACCTGCTGTAAGGAGCAGCTTTAGCAGGGGGTTGGACCAAATGGTCTCAAGGTCCTTTCCCACCCCTGCGATACTACAATTTGTTGTAAAACAGCAATAATGTAAAAACTTTTTTTTTCTTTTTTGTTTTTTAAATAAAAAAGGCACGTAACCACTCTAGAACAACAACCACCTGGAAAATGGTGCAAAGGTAGATGATGAATTTTTTTGTATTTTTCACTGGGGCTGGTAATAAACTTCAGTTAAGGCAATGATGCTTTGTGAAATAGCCATGCCTTCACTTTTATGTTTTGTGATCCCCACTTTCATGGGGAAGAGAAAGTAGGTGGAATTTTTTTTTCACGTTCTTCACAAATTTAACACTCCTAACTGTGACTTCTTGATGTTTTTTGGGCTGGGGATGGGCAAGCTATCTATGCAAACCTTGCATTGTACAACCTCTCTGTGCTGCCGTGTCAGAGTGGATCACTTCTCCCATCACCAAAACCCACAAACTATGCACAGTTGGGACATAGTTTAGTTTCTGATTTGATAACTTTTAAGAGATGACAAAGTTTTACTTTGCTTTTAAAGTCCCCAGTGTCTTTCTTTGCCACTGCCAGCTCTGCCCTTAGATGCACCAGTGAGGTGCCTGCTTTCTATGACACTTGTAAGGAGAGAGCACATGGATGGCTTTCTCCAGTGCAGAACTGTTTTCTGGGATGGCATACTTTGGCAGTGGCTGTGTTCTGCCTGGGCATTACTGCAGTCTAGCTTGCCATGGTGTGTTTCTTCTTGGAGCAAAACAGCTGTAGCTGCATACTGCTCCCGCCGAACTTCAACTATGGAGAGGCTGCTCTGAAAGTAATGCTTCCTATTTATTTCCATGGAAATGACAACGACGACATAGTAACGCTATGTGAATAGAGCATGATCTCAGCTACAAAACAGCAGTTGCTACTGTTAGCTCTACATTTTTGCTAGTGATGAATGAGTGCCTGTAGGCTGTGCTTGTAAATGAACGTCAGTGGGTCTCATTATTTTTTTTTCACGTGGAGGGATTCAGTTCCACACCTTTGCTTCGTACACGCTTCCATGTCAGACGCCATTCTGCTGGACTGCCCCTCTGCTGCCATCCATCACATGGTGACAAAGTGGAATATTGGTGGGAAGGTTCATCCTCTACTGCTGTACCACCACCATCCATCTCTGACTTTGTGGGCTGACAATGTGAAATAGGAGGCATTACTTCTGGAGCAGCCCTTATATGTTCAGGGCTGAATGATGCTCTGTCCCACCGTAGAACTGCCATGACCAGAAGGCCACGTAATGAGATGGAAATAACCTCCTCTTCTGCTGTGCTGCCCTGTTCAGCGTGTGGGGCACGGCCCTGCACGTCTCTGGGGATAACGCAGGCAGTGCTGTGCGTGGAAGAGGTTACAGACCAGGAAAATCATTTCCGTACAGCTGGAATAATGGTATTGTCTGTATATGTTGACATAGCAACTCTTCCAATATTTGTTTCTCTGTTGAGTAACTGTATTTGAGATTACTCTTTCCCTACTTCCAGCATTCGTTTTTCCTTAATTCTGTTTCACGTTTTGTTTCTTTCATCAAATGTCTGGTGCTTTTTTGCCTTCCAGTACTGTTACAGTATTTGAACTAAGCATATGGATAAGAAATATTGAAGCAGGATGTACTGTACCTCTTGTCTGCTCTGTACTCTCATCTTTAATGCCGCACTGTTTTTTGTTGCCTTTTTTGTACCATCCTTCACGCCGATCCTTGATTTACCCATTGGTCTTAATATCGCATCCTTTTTCTTCTCCTTTCCTTACCTGTTAATTTTTTATATCTGTTAAGGATCAGTTTTTAGCATGATTTATTTCTAATAAAGCCACGCTGCTCATGAAGTGTTTTCTAATGGCTTGCAGCTGGTCGGTGCTCTCTGCATCACAATTGCACAGTAACTGAGCTAGGAGTGGGGGGAGGCTCGAGAGCCCTTGTGAATAAACTGCTTAAAACTTACTGACGGTGCTGTCTGTGGTCTTAATCACGAGGTGAGGTGTGAGATGGTTGAACTGGCTGAAGGGATGTAAACGTGATGCAAATAGCCCTGCAACAGTGGTGGGTGGAGAAGGGATTGAGGGTCCCAGGGCAAAGCTGTTCCAGCATCCCACACCACATGGAGCACATGACTTACAGCTAATCTACAAAGATATCTGGAGGTGGAGTGCCCTCCTTCAAGTCTGTGCACTTATGTCTTTTAGCCATGGGTGAGGATTTGCACCATAAGGATCTCCAGGCAAGTGATCAGAGATTTGCTGTGGAAAAGCCTGGCCACCAGTGCTGGTTCTCAGGTCAGCGGTAAAACCTAATGGGAAAGGGAAGAGAAAAGAATGGGATGGCTCAGCAGTAGGGAAGTTATGGCTCACTGTGAACCTGCAGCCTAACGCTGTCAGAACCTGAATAAGGCAGTGTTGGCAAACTGCTACTTTCCAAACAACTACTTCAGGCAGGTAAAAATGAGACCAATTCTGCAAAACTGCAGAAGGACCTGGTGTGACCAAAAAACAGGTGATAGAATAGCACATGAAAGGCAATTTGCATGATTAAAGAGTGCACGAGTAAATTAAGTTTCATGTGTAATGAGGCCTGAACTGATCGCTACCACTGTGAAATCCTAGCATTACAGCAAGCAGAACAGCAGTGTTCCACGTCCAGAAGCAGTCAAAGGGAAGGCACAGAGAACAAAACGTGACCAGTGAAAGCCTGCATCTTGAATGCTGAGTGCAGCTGTGGTTTTCTTGTACTGCAGCAGTTTCTGCAGAACTGGGGAAAGGTTCAGAAAATAATACAGCTGGTCAAAGCCCTGCGCTGGATTCCATGCAAAGGGGCAAAGAGAAGGAGCTGCAGTGCATCAGGAAGGATGCAACTGAGGGCTAAAAGTGAAACCACACCAATCCAGTGCATAAAGATCAATGGTTCATGCTCATTTCTGATACGGATGAAGGAAGCATCAGCTGAAACTAACAGCCAGACCAGAGAGACACAAAAAGAGGCATTTAGGTGCTTCCTTTGCTGTTACAGAACACTCTTAAAGATTTTTATAGCTGGGAGAAAGGAAGAAGAGATGCACGAAGGAAAAACAAGACTGGAAGGGCTCTATAGCACACTTAAAAGGTGGTTTGGTGGCAATGCAAGAAGGGCCAGGTACTGTTTTAATGGCCATAAGACTGGTAAGGACATGGAAAGCCATCTAAGCTGTTCAGGCCCGTCCTGTGCCCTTCTCTTACAAATTCAAGTATCCTGCATGCTGCCACTGTGAGCAAATTCTCTTATCCAACTTGTTTCAGAGGAAGACCTTGATTCAAAACGATGGGTACAGAACCAGTTCAGCACTGGAGTCTTAATTTGCAGATGCCACACGTTCTTTTGGCACCCTCTGCTGGCAGGAAAGGCCAATGAGTCAAGGGCCAGAAAAGCAGCCAACTTCAAACAATGATCTGAAGATGGGAAGACAACAGGGAGAAACTTGGAGCTGATAAAACCAGAATTCTTAAGTCCCTTTTATCCCACAGTGGACTTCTGATTGTATGTCAGTAACAAAAGAAGTGTTCTCTCTGGTGTTCTCTCCATGTGTTCTTGGTTGCATTGACATGTTCTACTAACTCCAACATGAGAAACGACTTTTCCAGCAGCACATCTGTGGTTGCCATCATTGTTTCTAGTTAGTCTTCCTGTTGGCTGCATCTTCAAATCTACATCCTAATTCTCAGCTCCTTCATTATCACAATAAAGAATTCCTGTTACTACTCATGCAGTTGTCCTCTCTTGAAAAGTTTCATATCGTTTTAGGGAAGCTGCTCTAAGGAAACCATCAGCAGCGGATTTTATATTTTCAAAGGGTGATATCTGGTCATATTCCATATACTGCAGTCCTCAAAAATTATGAGTACCTTAACTGGAGTAAAGCATGATCTTCCTCCCGATCCTTCAAACAAACTTCTAGCTGGAGCTTGCCAGCTCCAGTGATGATATGTCTGCTAGCCTCCTCAATAATACGCTAGAAAACAATAAGGTGCAAATATTTTAAGAACTCATTAGTACTAACTCAAACATACAGACTAAACCAGCAAATGTCAGACCCACAAACTGCTCAACTCCAAATATCAAAAAATGTAACGAATTTTCATCTGTGTACAGCTCCCAGGAGTGCTCCACGCTCAGACTCAGAAACCTCTATACGTCTTGACAAAGGCTAAGTCAGAGTTCATTCACAAAGAAATTACCCTGGGAGGGGAGATAATTCATTTTAATAATTTGCTATTTTCAATAATTTCATTATTTAATTAAAATGTGCAGTGATTAGGCACCTATAGTTGCTCTGCTAAAATGCCAATATTCCTTGATGTGCTCAGGAGACAAAAAACACAGTAAGATTTTGGTATTTCAGTTCTACCATCCGCAAGATCTAAAAATCTGCTCTGAATGCACCTGGATTTTTACTCAAAATATGCTAAAATGTCACAGCATTATGTCACTGTCAGACACGTAGAATCACGCTTCAGATGACTGTACAACTCATCAGCTTTGCAGCTACACTTATCACAGACCGAGGTAGTATTAAAAGAGAAGAAAACACATAAAAGAGATAAAGCAAACCCTTACATAGACTTGTGATATATCTTGTTCTAATGCTGGACTTCTTGACTGTGAACATTCAGATGTGGTCTACTGTGAAATGTGGCTGATGGGGAGGGAAAAACAATATCCTAGTTTCCTTTCCTGTGAAACGTCTGCGACATTTAAACTTCCAACATTTCATTTTATATTCACAGTCAAAAGAAGAAATGAAGTTGTTCACAGTGATAAGCTTAGTATTGTAAATAGCTGTTCATATTTTTTATGGCGATTTTCTAAGAGGTAAGACTTAAAATACAGCTCAGGTTTAGTATCACAAAACTGCACAAAAGTGGAGAGTTCACCTTGAGGTGCATCTCACCTCTGCCAAGCGTTACACAGGGGTCAGCAGGTACAACTGCTAACTCACCCTGGTAATTACCAGGTATTAAGCATGTGACAACTTAGCAAATCTTACTAATCAGGGATTGTCTCACTTTGTACTGAGTCACCTGCAGGTCACAGGATGGCAGTCCAGGTGCTTATTCCTGCAAATCCTTTTGGCGCATGAGAAGAGCAGAATGGGATTGATAATGTTCCAATTAAAAGAGGAAAATCATTAGCAACACTCTCCCTAAACAGCTGGTAACAACATCAATAGCTTAGACACAACTAATGCTGACAGCCCAGCATGCCTTTGTGACTGTTAGTACATTTACAAGCACAACGCTGATGGCTGACTTTGCATTCACTTTGCCCTATCACAGCAAGTTGCTCTACTTAATACAACTAGGTAATCCATTCTTAAGTTTCTACTAATTAACTTGTTAATAAAATAAATGATATTACAAAAGATAAAGTACTCAGTATTAATATTCATTTCTTGGTAGGCCTTCCCAGAGTAACTCCAGGAATGTGTTTTAGTAAATAAGCACGGCCCACTTCCAAACATTTTATTTAATACTTCATTTACCCAAATGCCAAAGCAGAATTTACTACTTACAGTGCTCAGCAATGGAAAGAAACATTGGCATCACACCAACTTTTGTTGCAAAGACAGCTGAAAACACAAAGCTGGATTAAAAATTAATAATCATTTTAATTTGTTTTTTTATTATTATTACAGAGCTGGTACAGAGCTTTGTATCTTTTCACTAGAGAGCAACCAAATTGAAATTATCTTTCTATGACTACTGCACGAGGAGGTTCTGTCAGCATCTGGGAGCAAAAATGAACATCGTGTAGCTTCAGCTCAAAAATACGTTTCTATAAGCAAAGAAAAACAAACTACACACTGAAGCTAACAGAGGTAACCACAATGCTTCAGCAGAACATGGTATCAAATACATGAAAGAGATTGCAATACTTCCAATTACTGATGTTTCAGCAAGGATATATTCCACCTTCCCTTCCAGAAAGGGAGAATTTCCATGAGGAAACGCTGTCCAGATCAAGGTCAGACCATCATTCTGTGATTCTTGAAGGGCAAATCCTGCTTAGCCAACCTAGTGTCCTTCTGTGATGGCATCACTGCACTGATAGACAAGGGAAGAGCCACTGATGCCATCTATCACGACTTCAGAAAGGCCTCTTGTACAGAATCCCACACCATCCTTCTCTCCAGACTGGAAAGATGGGTTGGATGGGTGGACTGTTCAGTGGATAAAGAACTGTCTGCAGGACTGAGTCTGGAGCATGGTGGTCAATGGCTCCATGACTGGAGATTGGGGTCAGGCTGGATTAAACTCTATGAAGCCTGATGGAGCTGCGGTGCAGTGCACAAGAGTTGATGGCCCTCAAAGGCCCCTTCCAACTCAATGCTTCCATTTGATTATATTATATATATATACTAAAAAGAACATCAAAACACCTTTTTCCAGCGGCCTGTTTTCCCCACAGGATGTACTGAACACAGCAGCGCCCACCAACCACACACCTCGTTTATAACACAGCTCAGAGGATAAAACAAAATCCTCTCAGACCTGCCCCAGACGGCTGTTAACACCCAGCACCGCCTCCAGCTCCGGCGCTGTGAGAGAACAGAGCTCTCCCTCACCGCCATGCCGCCTCCAAGATGGCGGCCGACCCTCCTCCCTCAGCTCGAGCGCGGGAAGCGCCGCGGTAGGTGGGGAGGGAGGCAACATGGCGGCGGGTACGATGGCGGGCAGCGTCCCTTCTGCTTGTGGTGTATGAGGGGATGGCGGCCCCGAGGGACGCGGGGAGGGCTCGAAGGCTCCCGGTTTAACCAATATCCTTGTAGCTGTGAGCTGAGGAGCGCCGTGTGGTGTTCCAGGCGACCGGCTCGCTTATCCTCTCACAGCTCCGACGGGACGTTAGGTGGAGCTCTGCGCTCGCACAGCCGCTGTCTGATAGAGATAGGGAGAGGGAAAGTGGCTTTAAACTGAAAGAGGGAAATTTAGGTCAGGTAGAATGAAGAAACCTGTGAAACAGCGGCGTGAGAAACAGTTAGTTTGCTCTGGGAATGGGGAATGGTGGTATGGAATGCCTTAGGCAGACAGATGCTGCCTAATGGTCTCACGATGCACACAAATCAATTTTGACAGCGTTTAGTGCTGTGGAGGATGGGGTTATCCAAGGCTGTTGGTTCAGACACTGATGGGTTTGCAGGACTTTGCTCTTGGGATTTTCTAGGCTGACACTGCTTTTAAAGCTAAAGGTTTCATTAGTTAGTTGCCCTTGCTTGCTGTACTTTGTTCCTTCTCATCTCTGAGGAGAGTTTCATTTGCTGCTTTATAACACCACGCATTGGCTGTAGTCAGGTCATCCTTTTACCTGCTGTTCAGAAACACCTGGGTTCATCTTGGTTAAACATCCTGCAGATATCTACACCGAAGGCCTTGCTTAGCAATGTAGAGACAGGCACTTCAGGAAGGCATTCTGCCCTGTTATTTATGATATATATATGATTGTGACTGAATGACAGTAGAATATGCCACATTTGGGAAATGAGTGAGAGGCTTTGTGAGATTGCATCATCTCTGCTACCATGTCTGTGCTTGTGAAAGAAATTAATAATGATACCCTACCTTACCATAGTTTGCTTTGGTAGCTTTTCTAGTGTGTAGCTTAGCTAGTATGGAAATAAACACAGTTTGAAGAAGCTTACTAGGAAAGCAGTTTTGGTGAACCTTTGCTTACAAGGCTTGAAGTCTCTGAAGTATCTCTCTATCTTTATTACTCAGGAAGAGAGCAGGATGAAGACTGAAGGCTCCTAATTGAGCCAGACGCTGCTTCCTGCTTTGCAAAAGGCATAATTTTCAAAGAGAAGTGATCCAAGCTGCTTGAGGAGGCAAAAAGTGTCACATCCACAGAAACAACACTGTGAAGAGTTTCTGTATGTGCAAGTGACAGTAGGATGGTTATGCGAGCTCTGTGTAGTCATTCACTCATACTGGAGCTCACAATATTTAATGTTACTTTCTGACCTCACCAGGCAGCAGTTGTAAGCGGTTTGTATAGTAATGACACATGTGAAAAATGGGGTTAAAAGAAAACCCTGTAGTCACAGGAAAGTAATGTCTGTTGTGGAGCTGAATGTCAATTTGCGGTCAGTTCTGTACAAGGCAGTATTCTTCATTTTACGAGCAAAATGATGTATTTTATAACACCCTCCTTCCCCTGAGAGCTGAAAAGTAAAATGTGAACTCTTTCTAGTGACTCCAATGTAACTGTCAGGCACCAAATTTCTGCAGATCAGACAGAGTTGTCGGTGTTGCATAAGGCAAAGAAGTAGAATCCCAGCCATTCTGTCACGTTTCTATTTGGTTGTAAAACTGACAGGTCCACAGACCTGTTTTCATCATTAGTGGGAGCAGTGAGGCACTTTTTATTTACTTATTTATTTTTAATGCTTGTCCTGTGTCTTTTTGCAACTGAACAATCCTCTGAGGCTGGGAAATTGCATTAAGATAAGAAAAAAGAAGAAGGAAGGATTTTTCTCCTTGGCACTGCCATATGTCTTTCCAGGTGGAAGTACAACAGGGCACAGCAAGGCAGGGATTGTAAAGGGGACCCTGTTGTGTGTGGCTCCTGGAGAGCATATGGTGCAGCAGTGTTCCAGCGCTGACTGTCAATTTTTCTTCTTGTGTTCTCTGATAAATAGAATAATTCCAATGTATGCTCCAACTTTCTGTTTGTGCACAGGGACAGAGTGCTGCTCCAGCACCAGAACTGCCTTTCTGGATCAGGACCTACCTCAGAGAGAACCTTGGAAGAAACACAGTAGAAGTAGGAAATACTTTTAAAATGATTGTCTGAACCACTTTTATCATGTAGAAGAAATTGCAGAGTCTTGGTTTGCTGGACACTTTAAGATACTGCATTTCCAGGAGAAGGCATCTCTCTCCATCTCAAAGTGGCAGCTGATCTGAAGAAAAATCATGCTGGTTCTCAGCCAGTTCTTGTGTCCTCACAGCAAGACTAAGCTGCCGTTGGCTTGGTATCAGGGCTTCCTTCTGATCCCTGAAGGGAGCTGCATGGAAAATATCACATTCAGAATATGTTATTTAGCTTTCTTGGGGTCTTCTTCAGGGCATCATGCTGTAGAAGTGTTAACAAAATCCAAGTTCCCAAGTTATACCTGCTCTGTTGTGTTTGGTCATGCATGTCTGGGACTTCACAGAGAGCTTCTCATCTCCCAGGCCTTCATTTCATAGAATTAAAGGATTTGTGGCTTCTGAGGAAAAAGGTCTAAATCTGTGGCACTTGGTAGTTTTGAAACAAGAAGACCGTGCAGGGTAATTTGTCTGTAATCATAAGCTGCTTAATGACTGCTTCTGTTCTGAAGCTGGCAGGGGGTCTTATGTCTGCTAAAACATATCATTATTATCATCTCTAGAGCTGTTATCTCTAACATAACCATGGGTATAGAATCACAGAATCAAATAATTGCTCAGGTTGGAAAAGACCTTGAAGATCATTGAGTCAAACTGCAACTTAACCATACTAACCTAACAACTCTCTGCTAAATCATTTCCCTGAGCACCATTTGCAGTGTCCAGTCCTTCTTAAAAACGCTGCTAGACCACTGAAGGTGTTTGTACATTGCAGCCTTCCTGCTTGGTGGTGTTTGAATGGTTAGCAATCTGAAGTTGTGCTTTTCTGCCACTCTGGAAAGGGATCTTTGAACAAATGTGTGGGCACAGAGCTGACATACAGAGTTGTCCACCATATTTCTGAGTTGCACCTCTTTTTGCTTTTCCCCCCCAACTTATTTATTGCACGCTTTCCCTTTTTTACCTTATTTTATTTTCTGTTCTTACAGAAGCTGTAAGTGCAAACGAACTCAAAGTCACGCGCAATACAAGCAAAATAAATATTGCAGACATTGCAGTAGAATCTGGGTTGTGCATCCAGGCAGTGCCTTGTGAGCATCACCCTGATGTGAGCTGGCATGCAGCGCATTTGGCAGATTACCTACCCTGCTGATACCTGCATGTACTGGTTGAGTGAGCAGGGCATCATCGTCACTGTTGTGAGCTTTTATAATGCACAAAATACTTCCTTTGACTTCACAGATGTTGAGTTGGGCAAAGCTGAATGTTGTTTGTGGCATTAATTAATTGCTAAATGGCAGCTTCGTCTTGCTTTCTTTGGAGGAGCACACTCTAATAACACTAACTGAGTGTGTAATTCCATTGAATTTTGTCTTTTAATGTTTTATGTGTGGTCAGAATACTGCTCCACAGCCAGAACAAAAGAAGGCAACATGGTTTTTAACAGCAATACTACTATAGTGATTACAGTGTCCCTTGGAAGTAGTAGGATCTCATGTTGTCCATGCACACATGCACCACATCTCCTTACTAGCCCATAAAGCACTTATACGGTATTCTTAGCATTGATGTCTTTTAGCTTTCTTTACTTCTCTGTGAGCCAGCTCTCTGTGAATAACCATTCTTGAGATACTGGGTCTGAATTTCTTGTTTTGTCTTGATTCTCTACCTGATGAAAACAGTGTTCCCCCTTTCCCTTTTTACTGATGTTTCTGAGTAGGAACAGTCAGAAAATGTCTGGAAAAGCCAGAAATGTCACCTTTAAGGATTTTATGATCCCTTCAGCCCATCTCCTGCTGCCCCTCTTTCACCTGCTGACTGTGGAAATGGAAGGATAAGGTTATATTTCTTTAAGTGTAGACACAGTAAGGAGGGAAAGGAAAAGCTGAAATGTAGCAAACCTTTATGGTTATGCCCCCAAAACCCAATTCTTGCATGGTACATAATTTGAGATTCATTCCCATAAGCTGTGGAATTCTCAGGTGAGTTTATTCTGGGACCCAGGACACTGTGAGCTCCTTATTTCGACTCACTGCTCTTCATCAAATACACACTGGGGCAGCAAAGAAGTTTTTATCCCTCCAATTTCCTTTTTTTTTTTTTTTTTTTTTTTTTTTTTTGTGGGATTCCTACAAACATACCTGGTGTGAGAAATTCAATCTACCAGTAGAAGGGCTGGAATATGGTAGAGGTCATTGATTTTGCTGAGAACCCAGATTTGGTGGCGGTGAGAGCAGGGAATGTGTTTGTGAAATGGGAATGTCAGATAAACTGGTAGATAAGCTCTGACAGAAATACAGGAGCTGCAAATCGTGATAGGGATGGAGAAGTCATGCAGTGGATGTTCTCACCCATTGTCTGATCTTCAAGGCTTGTGCTTTTATCCAGCTTTAGAACTTCAGAGGTGATTTGAGGTGTGAAATGTGATGGAGCATTGATGAGGCAGGAACAGTGCTTCAGTTGTCACTAACAGTCTGTTGCTGTTTTTCAGCCTTACTGCAGATCTACCTGGAGGCTTTTAGCAGGAGCAGAAAGCTGTGTTGTGCTGTGGTAGACAAACAGGAGCAGGCACTGCTGCCCTCAATTAACTATTCATTCAGCAGCCCAAATAATGCAAATTTTAACCTGCTTTGCAGGTGAATGGCTCCAGATAGGTCAGTGCTTGAGTTGAGTTACTCGAGAAAGTTTGCAGGATCAATTATTAGATTAAGTGTTGAACTCAAAATTATGCAGGAAGGAGCTATTCTGCCTTCCCTCCCTCCCCCCCTTCTTTTCCTTTTCCTTCCTTTTTTCCTACCTGTAAAAATTGCATTTTTTAAGAACTCTAGAGTTAGAATTTTGATCACATTTCATGAGAAATATACGTTTTCAAACACAGATTAAATGCTTCTTACATTTAGCTTAATATTAAAATTCCTCCTCATAAATTGACTCTGGGGGATTTCCAAGCCACTAGGGCAACCAGAAGGGCTGCCTCCAACAAAGGCAAGGATTTAGTGCAAGGAAGAGGCTTCCCCCAACACAAAAAGGTGTTTTTTTTTTGTCGTCACATCAGACATAAAAGCTGCAAAAGAAACTGGATATAGAGCACAGAGTGAATAAAAAAAAGCAGAATGCACAGAGCTGAGGCAGGGGGTGGGTTCCCTGGGCTGGGCTGGGCTGAAACTTGACATCAGGAGGCTGAAACCTAGCATTGGTGGAAGCTACTGTGATGCAGAGGTGAGGGCTGGATCTAGGATGGTGCTCAGAGGAGGTGGGAGAGGGGGACAGCAGCAGCTCAAAGCTGAGAAGGAGTCCACAATTAACAGGAGAGAAACAGAGAGAAAAGGAACACTCTGGCATAATAGGATGGCAGCCACAAGACATGCAGCAGGTAAATGAATAGTCACAGTAAAATAAGGGGAAGTTGGGACTGGAGAGCATTTGGCTTCTGCTGCCGGCCTGGATTTATTGCTGCTTGTGTTTGCTGTTTGGCTACAGCACAGTTCTGATTCGTGTGTGCAAAACTTTAGAGCAAACCTGCAACTGTGCTAGGGACTTTGTGTTGTTTTCTTTCTGAAAGTCAAGTTCAGACACAAAAAAAATTAGTTTTCAAGTGGTGTTTTTGTTTTTTTTGTTTGTTTTTTTTTTTGAAGTAAGATACACTTGTATGCTAGAAAAGAGTTCAGAGGTAGGGTGAGTGCCTTTGGGAGATGCATGCACGCGATGGAAGAGCTGGCAGCTGGATTCTGAGCTTCATGTGCATTCAGTTTCATCCTTTATATGTGCTCTAAGCTGTTAACACCTGCACTGAAGGCAGTAGCCACAAGTTTTTGAGTGTCTCACTAATAGCAGTCTCGTGTACTAGGAGAATGCTGTGGAAATTACAGAAGTAAGAAATAGAGAGAGAGCATAATGGGAACTGGCTATGCGAAGAAGCATGCACAAATAGAAGTCAAATTAAGTCCTATTAAGTCTGACTCAGGTGTGATTTGTCTCAGCTTGACTCCTGGAGGGTTGCAGGGTGTTCTTGTGCTGGGTGGCATTGCAGCACTCTGCAGATGCTGCCAAGTTAATCCAATCAGTTGTTCTCTGAGCATGAGTTTCATGGGTGAGCTAACAAGGCAGTGCTGGGGCTGCAGGTCATACAGGACCCCATTACAATAAATAGTGTAAGTGCTCCAGAGTGGGGGAGGGAATGGGAGAAGAGATGGAGCTATATTTTAGCAGCGTGACCTTATAAATGTAATCCCTACTCTGCTCTTGCAGAAAGAAATCTGAGGTCTTATTTCCTGTTTCTATGCAAATCTTGTTATTTAGGATCTAGTATCAGTTAGCTGAGAAATTACTGTAATGAATTCTTCTGCCACATCCAGGAGGCTGCTGGCTGCACTGAACCTCTCTGGCATTGCTTGCTGTTACTGCATGCACAGTTTTTAATACTGCTGAAACACCGCAGGAAAGAGAAGAAAGTGGATGCCAAGATTTAAATAAATGATGGGCCAGGACTTCCCAGCTAAACCCCAGCAAAGAAAATGTTTGCCTTTGCACTTGTTTTGTGAGCAAAAAAGAGTAGTGGGGTATTCCTGTGGGAGCACAGAAGCCACATAGGCAGCTCCAGGAGTTACAGTTGTTCTACTGAGGGATAATGCATCATCAGTGTCCCACTACAGCTTCACTTAAAGCACTAAATGACTCTGCAGCTTTTGAAAGACCTCAGTGGTTTTATTCTTGACTCTTGTTTTTGCCTGCTTACTGTAATGTTAACTTATTTTTAGAAGCCTGCTTCATACCTTAGGCACAAGAGCTTGCTTCCATGATAACTAAAAAACAACAGTGTTTTCCTATCAGGGAAAGTGAGAAAACTGGAGGAATCAGAATTTGCCTTTGTTCTTTACCCATAGGCATGATTTACTCTGGAAAGTACTAGGAGCTGTGTATGAATGAAGGGATGACTATAGATTGTTGTAAATCTGCCAGCTTTTGGAGCTGCAGTCAGCTGCCCTGAGCTTTGGTGTACAGCATTGGTTCTATAGACAGCACTGCCAGAGGATTTACTTAGAACAGCCCCTTTCTATTGAATTCTGGGAATTTAATGCAGAATCTTGCTAATATTACCACCAGCACCTTTTCATGCCAGCTTTTACTTAAAAAGCATTTTGTAATTTGGGATGCAGGGCACTTATTGAGTCATTGGAAGTGACAATAGAGAGATGTAATCAATGGTTCACTGCAGGGAAAGGGAGCATCAGGAGGCTGCAGGTCGAGTGGATTTTTACTTGTCATCAACATTTATCTCCCTTGTTATTTGTCAGCTTTCCAAAAATCACCCAAGGAATTAGGATGCATTTGCCTTCCAAACCTTTCAGGAGTGCAATTCATAATGGAGATGAAGACAAGATTGTTGTAAAATATTTACATTTATCATTTAAAACTGTCATTAAGTCTTTGCAATGTAAATCACCTTTATTTAATACAAGAAAAACAGTGTGGTAGCATCTCACCAGGTGTCTTTGGGTCTTGCAGGAAGAACATGGACCCACTGAGGAGTTCTGAGTTCTCCCTTTCAAGAAGTGAAGTGCAATCTGACCCTGCTGTCTTTATGCTTTAATACAGCATTTCTGCATTCTTAGCTGCTTGCGTCACTCTAACAAAATGCCTCTTTTTGGACTGAGCACTGGGCAAATCATCATTCCCAGTTTGTGAACTCAGATATATATATCCCAACTCAAGATTTGAGGAGGAAATAGCTGCTGGTCTGTTTTTGTTGGCATGTAGGTTCTGTGCTCTGTTAGCAGTTTCCTTTGGCTGTTGCTTCTGTCAATACCCTGTGAGTGATTACACATGGAAAAATTGTGTGTAATTATCCTTGTTGGTTCCTTGTGTCTTCCTTGTGATCTTGGCATGCTTGTAGCATTTTGTTGTTCCTAAACTAGTAGCTGTTATCTATATTTATTTATTTATTTATTTATTTATTTATTTATTTTTAAGAGCAGATTCTTGTTTTTCAATCAAACTTACTTTGTAGTTAATTTTGGTCTTCCGTTACTTTTAATATTTGAATTCGAATACACATTTTGGTAATAATTTTAGTAATTAACTTCTATCTATCAGTATTGAGTCATGCGTTTTCTGACATTTCTAGAGTGCAGCAGTCTGTTCTAAGAAGAAAACCAAGTACTCTTCAGTTTTAGTGGATGTCCTTGTTTATATTTACTTACTTAAAGACAACCACATGCGAGTAAAGAACCTCCATTTCAATGGATATCTAACTCCTGGAAATGTGACTGCAGCCAATAGATACTTATTAGCATGAGGTACTTCCTAACCCCGCAGCTGAAATGAATGCACTTTCCAGTTCACAGCTAATAAAAATACCAACGTCAAAGAGCAGGTTCAAATTCCTGTAGGCATCTATTCCCTCTTTTAGAGATCTATTCCCTCTATACTGTTGTCTTCTATTCCCTCTACGCCCTGTTTTGCAAGAAGTTTCTTTGCTTATGCACAGAGAGTCATGCTTTATTGTCCATGTCAGTGAATCCATAAACTTCAGTGTCCTGTGCTTTGGAATTAAAATTACCTACAAAAGCAGAAATATTGTCTTTTTTTTCTGCAAAGCTCCTAGCGGTGCTGCTTCTAACGTGGTCATACCTCTTCAAAGTTAGTACAGAGAGAGAAATAATTAGGTAAATTAATCCCATATGCAGTGCTTTTCATTTTGCAAGGAGAAAAATGGTTTGAGTTAGGGGTTATGTATTCAAACAGTGTTGCCTAGTATTGGTGCTCCTGATTTGTTCCTCTGTGTCCAGCATTAATTCCATCATGCTTTTTCATCTCATTTCTTTCATTAAACTATGAAGTTTTAAACAGCAATAATTAAATGAAAGGGTTCTATTTTACTTTGTTCCTCTCCGTACTAGTAATAGCTAGAATGCTTTTTGAAAGCTGAATGGAATGAAAACAGACACAAGAAGGAAGGAAGGCATTTGGATGGATGACTCCATCATCTACACTTTGGTTTTATTCCCTGTTAGGTGTTGTGTTGGCAGGGCCAAAACTACTTTATGGGGTTTTGAGCAAGGCACTGTTTCTGGATGCCATGGTCTAGGGATAAAGCTTTCTCCAGGTGAACCTTTGCCATGAGCATCAAGCCTCATTGAAAAGGAGGTCATGTGAATCATGAACTTTAAGATCTACCCACATTTTTATGCATTTTTTATTCATAAAGCTGTTTGAAACTGTGGACTGTTACTTGCACTTAAGGTAGCTGAGTGAATGGACACTGTGCTACTATTTCGTGTTAAGAATTATAAAGAAGAAGCAGGGATGGTAGTTACCCTTGTTCTGTGTGTGGGATGTTCGTTTGTTCCCAGGGAAACGATTAAGGCAGCGTTTGAAGAGTACAAATGAGAAAATATGTTCAAGGAGAGCTGCAGGCAGAATCTTACAGAAGAGTAAGTAAACCTTTGCATTAACCAGATCTGAGGTGGAGGTTTCCATTGGTGAATGAGGACCTAAGAAGAGATCTTAAGAGTATACAGAATATTAAATATAGACGCAGTGATATTAGGGATGTCTTGTGTTTTCAGCCTGTGTAATACTTTAATCCTCAGATCTACCGTCCTACAGTCATCAGCTGTAATTAATCAGAAATGAAATGCTCAGCTCAATTCTGTTTTTTCATATCAAATTTGGCTCCCAGTCACATTGCTTTCCTATGTATTGGTGAAGGTTGGATTCAGCGTCTGATTCAGATCTTCTCCTGACTGCACACCTTATGAAAAATTGTATTTGACTTAAAAAATGAGACTTGCTTGCTGCAAGCTGTTTTGTTTTCCCTCTGGACATCCACTGTAATAAGAAAGTGAAATTTTAAGTGTTTTAAAGTGCATTTTCAGTGTGTTCTTAGGAGATCTGGGCAGAGCAAGGATTTGTTCCTTTTCAGTCCGTGGCTCATTGCTTTAGTAAGTAAAATGCATACCTCGTTAGCTCATAATCATTTTGAGAACCGAAGGTTATTATTTTGCCTAAACCTCACTCTGTAAGAATATGTCCCTTTCAGGGTGACCTTGTGTGGTAAGAGCAAAAAAGAAAGCAGTCAGATGCCATTAGCAGCCTTCCATGGAGCTAGTGGACAGAAAAATCTGGGGGAGATACCCGAAGCTTTGTAGCATTGCTGCAATTTTGCACATCGTTGTCCAAGAGCAGCCACACCATATCCAGCAGAGCCCAGCTCAGCTATGTCATTATACTCATCCCTCCCCACAGCTTTCCAGGTAAGGTAAATTGGCTCTTGGCTGCCAAGAACTTGTACTTCTCACCTCTGCTTCTCTCTCTTTCCTGCCAGATGTCCCCTCTCCTGGTTTCTGGAAGCAGCTGCTGATGTGGTGTGTCCGAGTGAGGGAGATGATCCACGTGAAAACTAACCTTTAAATTTTTTTCCTGCTGGGTTTATTCTAAGCTGGATTACCTCTCTGCTATGCACCACACATCTGTGCAAACGCTAATGCCCTGAAGTCCAGGAGCTGTGGAGCAGCATAGGCAGGTGGCTGGGAGCATGACTGTTAGCAGCAGGTTGAAGTGCTTGAAGTGCTCCAGCTTCGTGCTGTCCTCAGACATTAAAACCTTCCTGTCCTATCAGGCTGTGAACGTTTCCATAAAATATTATAATCTGTAACACCTGGTTGCAAACTTTTGAAAATGGGGTATTTTCTTATTTAATTAGGACCTGTTTGACCAGCTGCTGTGCTTGCATTAGACAGCTGTACAGACGTAGGAGAGTAAAAAAAAAAAAAAGAAAAAAAAGCCCAAACCTCTTTCCATACTCAAAATGGTATAATTTAGTCTCTTCCAGAGTCGTGGATGCTGTGTTGCCCTGGGGTGATATGTGAGCAGTAACAGTGCATGGACCAGGCTGTGACTACAGAAAATGTACAGAAAGGAGAAGAAGCCCATGACAGCATCCCCAGGCTGTGAGGCAGAGGGCAGAGAGGAGAAGGGAGCTGTTGTACTTGGGATGTTCGACTTGTCAGAATTTGTTTAGTGAAAAAACAGAAACATTTCCCAAAGCTTCTTTGCTGAGCTCTGGGCACATCTGTTATACGTTCAGAAACTGAGCTAAAATAACACAGGGGAAAAATTAACTCCCAATTGTCAGGCATGGAGAAGGAGTGAAATTCACTTTTCAGCTGTCAGTTTTTAAGTGTAAAGGGAAAGATTCTGTCTCCCAGTAGTGCCTTTGTGGGGTTGCCAGGGATGCTCTGAGGAGCAGTCTGGCCACCTTTGGGAATACCACAGTCCCAACTCCATGCCCATGGTACCAGCATAGCTCAGCTTTCACATGGGGTTGTCAGCAGAAAAAAAGCAGATTTTAACAGCAGTAGATTCCAATTACTCTCCCTCTCACCTGTCACCAAGCTCCTGTAAAAGACAGAGCCCAAATGAAGTCAGAACTTGTGGGGTTAGAGATACCAGCAGACCCTTTGAGATGGTCAGGAGCAGGGATGGGAGCAGGACGGCATAGCTGCATCCCTTGGAGCCAAGTGAAAACTCATACTCTGAACTAGAAGTCTCCTAAGGAACAAAATCCCTCTTCTGTACTTGCTGCCAGTTCTCCTTGATTAATTGGGTGCTTTCCCCCACTCCATTCCTAACAGCATATTTTTCCATCAGTGATCTCAATCTTGTTGAAGATGATTCATTGCCTGCAAGATCAGAACTGCTCCGAAAGTTGGAGTATTTTGCTTTCAGAAACTCATGGATTTCTCACTAGAAATCTCTACATACATTTTTAAAGCATCAGCCCTACAAAGGTATTTGTTTGTTTTACAGGCAATCGTTGTATGTTCTCTCCTGCAATTAATAATAATTAAAAGGATCAGGATGGTTTTCTTTCCATGGATTTGATGGAAGTTGTCCTCCTCGAATTCCTTAGGTTCAAAGCAGGCGGCGTTATGTACAGTGCACCCGTTTCCAATAGTTCCCCATCTCTAGAGAAGCAGCTGTAGCAGCAAGTCCTGCTCTGGGGAAAACAACATTTTGTAATGATTTCCCATCCCCCAGCCAGCTGGGATGGAGCTGAGGCAGCTGCAGTGCAGCTCCCATGGGAAACAGCACAAAGAAGTTCAATTAAAATAATTAGTTAATGCCTTTTTTATCTGGAGTGATCATAAATGGGGAAAAAAAATAATTTAAAAAAAAAAATAATGAAAGCTTGAAATAACTCTACTGCACATTAGTCCCATCTGATACTGGATGCTTCCCAGCGCTGCTCCAAGCTGTCTCTGGGAGCTGAAGAGCTGTTGCTCAGTTTCTGGATTGAAGGTCTCTCTGCAAGGTACAGATACTTCACAGGTTAAATTAAATGCAGCAACAACAAAAAACCCATCCATGTTGTTAATGCAGTGATTGAGATTCTGCTTCCCCCCCCTTGAAAATCAAGATGCCTCCCGTTATGCTAAGCATGTACTGGCTTTGCTTCTGATTAAGCAGTAATGCGGAATTTGCCTGGTGATTCAACCTTATGGGGGAATGTACAAATAGAAAATACTGGGCCAAGTACGCCCCGTGGCACAAATCAGTGAAATCTGGCATTTACTTCATCATTAACTGCTTGTTCTAGGATTTCTCCTCTAGCCTTCAGATGGTGCAGCAAGCAGAGGTGTCTTCTGTGGGTATTTTAAGTGTTCACAGCAAATAAAGCAGTGTGCTAGGAGGTGTGGCCCCAGGAAGCTGTGTTGTTGTTGCGTAGCAGGGTGGTTGGTTCGAAGACAAATGAGATGACAGAAGGGTGAGATGTAAGCTGAAAAACAGGGCAGGTTCTGTTTAGGATCCTTAGCTTCCCTGACTGCGCTCTGTGATTTCAATCCTGGGTCAAATGATTCAAGCATAGGTATCTTCTCACTTTATATTCCTGTCTTTGTTCCCTACCATCCCTATGGAGAGACCCCAGAGGTCAGGCGGTAGTGAAGGGCATGGAAATAATAGGATGTTGGATAATTAGTGATTCAGGTCATTACAGGCTGTTCCTATCTTCCACTTCTTAGTAAATGATTACAGAATAGTCTTGCTGAGGCAATTTGGGGTGGCTCAGAGAATGTTTTTGGGCTGTTACTTTGCAAGCTGTGAGGCTATATGATGCTCTGAGCCTTTGCAGAGAAACCCTGGAATCACAGAATGATTGGATTGGAAGGGACCTTGAAGACCATGAAACCACAGAATAGCTGGGTTGGAAGGAACCTCAGAGCCTCCCCAGCTCCACCCCTGCCTTGAGTTGAGTTTTCCCCCATCAGCTCAGGCTGGCCAGAGTCCCATTCATGGCCTTTGGCATTTCCAGTGATGGGACATCCACACTTTTCTGAATTCTTTCAGTTCTAGAAGAAATGCTATTTTAAAGTATCCAATTTTCTTTCCATTATTGTACTGTCTAGAAATGTAACTCCCCTCCTCTCCTAACCCCAAACCATTTTTGAATATTACAGGGAGGAAAGGAATATTCCAGCTCTCAGATCTGCCATGTTGCCTCTGGACTGCGAGAGCAGGGTTAACATAGAAGTGCTAAGAAGGGTGAGCAGAGGGAGAGAGTCATGTGGACAGAATGCCGGCAGCAAAGCTGGCACATGTTGTTTCATTCGCATCAAAGTATGTTTTATTCATTTGCTGATGATCGTCTTCAGAAGCTGTAAGAGAGGATAAAAAAAAAAACAAAAGGAGAGAACCAGAAAATTACTGGAAATCTTGATGAAATTCTGCAGCTTTGTCACCTTGCAGTAGCAGTTGGGTATAGCAAAGGTGAGTTCCTGTGACAGTCTTGCTGGAATTAATACAGGTACTTTTGGGTGGATTAAAGCTGTGGATGCCCCATCCCTGGAGGTGTCCATCCAGGTTGGATGGGGCCCTGGGTGGCCTGGACCTGCATGGGCTCTGGGGTCCTTTCCAACTCAAGACATTCTAGGATTCTGTGATTTTTGCTTTTAAGTCATAAGTGGAAAGCTTCCTACGTTTTTCCTTGTTGTTTTTGGAATAAACATACTAGGCCAAGAATTGCTGCAGTTGCCAGCTCATGCTCGAGGGAGGAGAAGCTGAGGAAGAAGAGAGATGCTCATTTGCACAGCACATGGATTGTAAGGTGAGGGATTAAATGGCAGATGACTCCACCACACGATGCTGGAGTCACAGTTCCAGTGCTGAAATTTCACACAATGCTGCTTCGCCTTCCCAAGCCAGCTTGGGGATGTCAGCACTGCAGCATGGGATGAGGATAAGGATGGCTTAGCTTGTAGCCTGCAGTGGGACATGACAGTAGGGTAACGAGAAAACAAAACAGGGGTAAGGGATAATTTTCCACCTTCAGTTTCTTTGTTAAAGCTCAGACCATACATTCAGTCAGTTTATAAAGGCAGTTTGTAACCACAAGGCATGTCCTCCATAACCTCTTTGTCTTTGCTACATCAGGAACAAAAAGTGAGAATTTCAAGTAACTCTTGCTTACCTTATTAAGCAGATATTTTATGATTCTGACAGACAAGAACTCTCAGCATTGTTCTTGTTTGCCAGCTACTCTCATAAACTGTAAGGACCCCAAACCACTGCAGATAGTTTTTATTATCAGGGTAGATCTTTCCTCGTAAGTTAACTGACCTTTGAATCCATGAACCTTTCCATGTGAATCTGACACTGGTTCATCTTTTCAAGTGCAAAGGAGGAATTCTGATCTGGCAGTTCCTGTGTCGTCCACATCTGTGAAATGCCATCCAATAATGTCACAAATGAGAAGATCCAAAAGACAGCCATAATGTTAAAACATGCTAAAAAAAAATAAATATCTGCTGCTTGATGCAGAATACCTTCATTGGTTTAATATAACAATCCTGACTCATAATTTAAATTTAGATTCATCAAAGGATATTCTTATAGACTGTGAGCCCAGCAGACGCATGTCCAAGCCTCATCATTCTTCTTTACTCAGGGCCGAAGCCTTACTCACACGCTGCTGTTTGCTCATGTGGATCCTACTTATTGTCATTTAACAGAAATGAGAAATGCGGTTCAGAAGATGCTGTACCGGGAGTAATTTGTTCACAGTGAGACCTTTTTAGCTGCACAGGATCGTGAAAGCATCAAAGTGCCAGGAGAACTTTTCAGAGCTAAACTGCCCTGTTGCTAAAATAAGCTTTAATTGATTGGGAATTGCAGCAAGCCTGACAATCTGTTCAATTTATTATTATTTTTCCTTTCAAGCTTCAATTCATATGTTCTAAAGTGACTGGATTGCTGTTCACACATACCTCCCTGCCCACGCTGCAGGCAAAGAAACCACCCACAGCCCTTGTAGCTCCAGTGGAGCTGCTGGGTACACCTGGAGGAAAGCAAAAATGCTGATTGAGGGTGAAGTTTAAATAAAGATGATGGGAATGTTCTGTAAATCACTAAATGCCACTCTGTGCTTCCCTCCGCTTGGAGGAGAGATCTCCTGGGGACGTCCTTCCCTGTCAAAGGCATTTCATTCATCTTAGCTTGTAGGGCACTGCATCCCGTAGGCCAGATGCTGTCGTAACCCCTTTGTTGGGGATTAATAATGGATTGTGGATAAACTCCCACTCTGTATTCCCAGTTTCGGGTTTTTAAAGAGCTAGCACAACTAAGTGGCTACACTCTTGGTTATTTTAGCGCGCAGCCTGGTGCAGGTCAGCACCACCAACAAAACTGCTGGCAGATGTGCAGAACTTTGGGCACATGGAAAGGATCACATTGCTGGGGAGAATCTGTGATAAAGGGACAAAGGCAACTTTTCTGAAGCCAAAATCGTTTCCTAGAATAGATCTCTGTCTTGATTATATGGTATAAAATTTCCGAAGGCCTCAATTAGGTTATTGCTTAGAGAAATCTTTACTACATGGAATTATGGAGTTGTTGAGGTGGAAGGGACCCTTAAAGGTCATCTGGTCCAACTCTACTGTTCTGATCAGTACTATTCACTGACATAGCAAAATGCATTCCAACATCAGAGTCACTGCTTCTGTGAATTGCATCTCTGGATTTGATCTCCCCCACTGTCTATGAGAACATGGTTGGAAGGAAACTGGTCATGATGCAATGTATATCCAGTGTGCAGACCATGCGTTATCTCCAGGACACATCCTCCACAGGTAGCTCTGGTGCCAACATGGCTTTCATCACTCCCTAATGCCTCAAACCAGCTAAACAAATGCTGACGCTTTAGCTGAATCCTTTCAGCTTCTTTAATAGCTCAGTTTTAGGCATACAGATTCATGGTGGTAGTGGGATGAGATGCTGTGTCGTGCTGATAAATCGTGCATGTCTGATATCTGCAAAAGAATTAATATTGATAAGCACATGTTTGTGTGGGTTGAACCTTACGGGCACATACCTGTGTGCCAGTGCTCAGCTAAATCAGTGGTCTGGCAACTGAGATGAGTATTGTAGGAACTTTCATTTAGAGGCAAAAGAAGGTAGGAGAGAGAGATCTGAAAGATCTGCGGCCTCATGCAGCTCTTAATAATCTGCTCTGTGAAATTCTCCAATGTGCATAATGAAGAAGGGTGGAGAGTGGCTGAGCAGGCAAGGAGAGAAACATTCCTGTAGGGGAATGTTATGCATGTTGTGCACTCTGAACCTGTACGGTCCTGTGAGCTTCACATATTCATTCAGTGATGTGTGCTGTGATTAAAACAACCAACAAGACCCATCCTGCTCTCCGACACACAAATGCCCTTGCTTCCAGCTGAAATGAGAGTGCGCAATCAGTCAAATGCTGAATCAGATGACTGGTTTAGGGAGAGATACTTAGTGAAATTCCCAGCTAGGCCTGCCCATCAGCAGGGAATTTCTTCGTTTTATTTAAATACAAAGTAAACTGCAACTGAGAAATAAAGACTATATGTTGTCCCTTCGGCAAAGGTGTGCTTGGTGCTTGCACAGAAGAAGCACTAAAGACATGAGGAATGAAATCTCTGCAAGATGTGGCACAGAAAACCCTCTCCATGTAGGTATCTGTGTGCTTTGCTCCTTGCATTAGGGTTGCAGTAGTTCTTGCACAGAGACGTCTCAGTGCTGTATCTTCTGATGCAGAAGGGGAAGAAAATGCAAATCAAAGGCTGCATGACTGCCTGTGGCCATCCTGGGCCTTGCTCAGCTCAAGCTGAATAGCTTGATGAGTTTGGTGCACTGTCCCAATAACAAATCACTTCAAATGGAGAGCAATGGAGGAAGGAAGGCAGAAAGTTTTCACTAAAACATAGGTGATATTTCTGTCTGCAAAGGTGGTATCACACTACCAGAAGGTCCTAAATAGCCAAATTTTGCTCACTGATTCTTCAACAGAGACAAATTTAATGGGGAGGATTTACAGAGGTACCCATAAAAATCTGACAGATCAAAGCATTAAGTGCCTTTTCCTTCACAGCCGCCTCTATTCCTCAGCTTCCCATTGCAAATCCACTTTCACAGCATCTACATAGCAGCCACACTGCTTTTCTTGTTGCTGGGGATTAAGGTGCGTGTAAATGGTATTGTTTCTGTATGGAAACATTCTCATAGCCAAGTGTTAAAAGGAGCATATTTGGCCTTGCAGCTGGTGAGTTTGGTGGGAGGGAATCCAGCTACTGCTGCTGTTTAATTTACAGTCCCCCATATGTGTAACATTCCCAGTATAATAGAGGTGAGCGCATCCAGAACAGACGTTTCTCCATCCAGATTATTGTTTTTCTTCTGACCCCAAAACAGAGTTCAGAATGTATTTATTTCCAAGGAAGCCCTGCCCTGTCCTTGCTTTTCTCTGTGGATATCTGTTCCTGGGACAGGGCACTGTCATCCTTATATGGACATGTGATGACTAAAGCCCTTTGCTGGGCTCACAAATGCAGGTGTGAAGCTTTGAAAGGACTGGAAGGAGGCAGCCAGCCCATGGTAGGGTCCCTTCCAACCTGACCATTCTGTGCTTCTATGAAAGTCAAGGGAGTCTGAAGGGTGTGGAATTAACCCTGGGGGCTCCTGCCTGCAGGAGTTGAAGGTTCATACCTCGAACACTTGTATTACTTCTGTTGGTCACAACAAAAGCAGCTGCTTGCTGTTTTGCTCCACTGGCTGTTGGCACATTTTGCACGCACCGATTTAGCTGCTGGAAAATTTGTTCACACGAAGATTTTCCTGTTACTTTAGACAAGGGTTTATTTCATCGTGTTTTGTTATCAAAATCCCCATCCCCTGTCTGCCATTTGGGCAAAACAAACCCCTAGCTGTGATGTTTACAAAGCTTTCATTGGAACTTGTTAAAGAAGCTGAGGGCTGGGGGTAGTAGGTTTTGCTCTCACATCAGCAACAAAAGTGCCATTATTTCCCTGCGAGCAGCATCGAGCCCTCCTGATGACAAGGGGATTTCAGGCAGCTCTGATGCTTGTGGGCAAGGTCGTGTTCTTTGCCTTTTGCAAGAAGCCCTGCTCCCTACAGAGAGCAATCGGAATATTTGTCTCTTTAAGTGAATCTGAGAGGCAGGCTGCGCGCTGCGGCTGCGGGGCTGCTCCGTGCCTCCAGTACATCAGCATGCAGGAACTGAGAGCATGTCCTTGAAGGGATGCTCGGTGTCCTTGCTCACTCTGAAGGAATAACCAGGGGAAACATAGGAGCCCAAACAGTGAGTGGTGTGTGAATACGGCATCGCATTTGGCATGCAAATGCTGCTATACCAGTGGCACACTGCTTCCCTGCCAGGCTGACCAGATTGCTGTTGTTGTTTTTGCAGGGGACTGAATGAAACCCTCATGACCGCTCCGCACTCGTTCCTTAATAGCACACCCTGGTCACGTCTCCGTGCGAGCACATTGCGCTGGGATTGCTGAGCAGAAGCAGCAAGGAGCTGATGGCGATGCATTTCCAGCACGGGCTGCCAGAGCCCTCTGTTTGCCATTGGCTGCGGTTTTCTGGTTTATTTGCAGCTTCCCCCATCTGGAATATGAAAATTGGATTGGAATAGGTAATTGCTAGCAGCGGGTTTTTGAGAGAGGCTTGGTGGGAGCGGAATTCTTCTCGTACAGCACTGCCTGCACTGAAAAAAAGCTCTGATTTTAGATGTTAGCCACGTCTGAATTTCTGGGAAACTTTACCGTGGGAGCACTGCGCACAATCCTGGACCTTACAGCCAAAGAGGCACGGAGGGGGCAGACAATGGGATGCCCTGTCCTTGGGTTGCTCCAAGAACAGACACCCAGAGCTCCCCTTGGCTGCCCCGCAAAACAAGCGTGAAGGTGACCATGGACTGAATCACACCCAGCGGAGATCCTGCAGCTGTTAAGGATGGGATACACAGACCCCTCGTCGGGCAGGGATTTGCTGGGAAACAGGACTTTGTTCTTCATCTTCATCTGCGCCTTCGCTGTAGTCACCCTGCTGCAGCAGATCCTCTACGGGAGGAACTATCTCAAAAGGTAAGGGGTGAGACTGAGTGGAAAAGTTGTCTTCTCCAGCCCATTCTGCTGGTCCAAACCACCTCCAGGCACTGTGCTGGCAGTACTAACATCTTGTCAGTCTGGGAGAGTGCATCCGGCATCTGCAGTGTCTGATTATTAACAACAGAGAGCACGAGGCATTTTGTACTGACTTGTGTTATTGGCATACGTTGACTTATGCTTGTAGGATATCTTTACTTTGATGTTTCTTAATTCTCAGATGTTACTAAAGACTGGGTCTTACTTAAGCTGTAATTGTGCCATCAGGATTTTTATTTCTATCAGACCCTGCCATCCAGGCTTTTCACTTCGCGTAAGTTGAAGCTGAAATGCTTTCAGAGGTTGAATTAAAGCAGCACGGTTATTGCTTCAACTTTAGTGTTGTTAGAAACAAGCACATCAATGCCATTCCTAAAATCAGCATAGCAATGCTGGTGTTCCAAACAGCAGAGAAAGCACTTGGGTTTTTTTTTCCCTGCTTGTGAATTTGCTGCTGAAGCTGCTGTGTTGTGGAGCACATCAGCCTTTGATCTGAAACAGAGCTGCTCGTGTTACAGCAAAACCAGTGGGGATCTCCGAGTGCTTAACCTCGACCCATGCAGAGTTTATTTTGCTTAAATCTAGTTTGAAGAGTTATGGCTTATATGATTTTATAACAGGGAATGTTTGTTCTTGCGGGCTCTGAGGTAAGTAGGCAGCTGCTGGGGAATTTTTTATGGGAATTGAGCTATAACTTGCCAAAAGAGATCAGTGGTTTGGTTCCTGATTTGCAGTGCCAAGAGCAATCAAAATACTGACAAATCAGCAAACATTTCTCGCCAAGGGGGGAAATAGCAAGTGTGGTGTTAATGTGTATGGACAGAGGTGTTGTGGGTTAGCCGTGAGCAGTTGGTGTGCCCTGCTCATGGTGAGGGGTGATGGTTTGGGCAGTTGGCTTGCAGAAAGGTGTGACTAGTTTGGAAGGAACTGAAGGAAAGCAGCAAGGAATAGCAGGGCTGCAGAAAGCACAGCAGATAACTGTGCTTGTTTACCTTGGAGAAAACTGATGGGAGGTATGATAACCATATGATAACCCAGTGTTTGGAAAGATGAAGGTAAGGAGTGCATTTCTGTGACAGCTCATGGGGTGACAAGAAGTCACATGCTTTAATTGCAGCATAAAATATTTGTTTCACTGTAAGGGAGAACTACTAAAGCATAAGGCTACCTACCTAAGGAGGTATAAAATCTCCATCCTTGAGGGCTGCAGGAACCCATCAGATAGACCAGGATGCTCTTGGTGCCACAAGGATAACCTGATGCCCAGGTGAGGTCTCATCTTGCCTTACTTCTCCAATTCATGCTATAGGCCTTGCAGTAACTGGCTGCAAGAGGAGTAGAGTGTTGACAAGTAGATCTAAGTAGAGATGGAAATGAGAAATGGCCAAGTGAAAATGAAGCAGTGAGAAGATACAACTGAAGACTTTCTTTTGGGGTCCGTCTGTGTCCTACCACATGCCCTGGGAGCCTTTTCTGCTATGGTCAGCCAGCAAGGAATGCAAAATGAGTGATGTTCAATTCCCAGACTTGCTAGGAAAAGGCTTGGTTTTGAGCAGTGCAAGGAACTGTGCATCCGTTCTGTCGCTTTGACTGCAAAAGACTGCTGTTTGTGTTTCTTTTTAATCCAGCTTATAACGAGTTGTTTTTTTTCCTTCTTTTTCTCACACAAAAAGTCTCCAGGCAGGTTTCTCCCTCACTCAATGGGAAAGAGCACTCAGAATCCTTTCTGTTGGGCAGTGCTAGTTCTGTTGGCTGCAGAAATAACAGCTCCGAATGTGGCAGTCTCAGGCTGCCAGTTATTAATGACAGAAAAAGTCATTTACATCTCAGCCTACGTCCTTACCATAACATCATCATGAAGGTACTTTGCTTTTTCTTTCCCTCAAGTGCATTGCAGTAACTGGTGTTGGGTTTCTTGCCAGTGGCTGTAACTCGTGCTCAGTCTCCTCTTTCACAAACCCCTGCTAGGAGCTATGAGGCTCCTTGGGTGCATTATATCTCGCACCTTCAGGGCTGTGGTGGTTTTGGAGAGCATCCTTGCAGAGAAGTGAGATATTTATAGCCTCAGAGCCACTTGCCAGGCTGGAGCCTGGGGATGCTGCCTAAACCCAAAGCCATTTACACACTGGGATCCAACATGCTGTTTGGTTTATGACAGCCTTTGCTTGATATCATCCCAACCTCTGCAACAGTAACAGCCCTCTGGGCCTCTTCCCAAGGCAGCAGGAAGAAATTCTGTCGCGTATTTAGGCAAAGCTGAAAATTGCCCTGAAATATTCTTCCAGTAAATGTGCAATGCTTTTAAGCCTAAATATAACACAAAGCTGGCTTGTTCCTCTGCAAGGCGATGGTGGAAATGGCTAATGGCCAGCGAGACTGAAACCAAGCAGCTAAAACAGGCATCTTGGACAGAATGTTGGGGCTGCATCAGCTCCATCAAATGATGGCTGGATTTGATGGTCTTAGACAAACCTTAATGATTCTGTGATTCTATTTCTAGGGACAGGTCCCTGTAAGTGTTGTGGACAAAATGGAAATTGTTGAGAGTGGACAAACACTATTTGTTGGGAGCCAGGTGGAAAAGTGAGCTGTATGGCTGTGAGCTCTGCAATGCACTGTGCCCTAAAGAAGTAGGGAATTGGCTGGTTGCATTGCCATCAGCACTCCTCTAGCTTCCATGGACACTGGTGGCCCTCCATCCACCCATGGCCATGCTCCCAGGCCCATGGGGACAGCAGGGCTACAGACAAGATCAGATCTCCAGGAGGGGAGCTCCACGCAGCGAAATTCAAGAAGGGTTCCAGACCTGGTGAAATCCTCTCTTTCCCAGGTTTCCAGGTTTTCACATGTTTTTCGTTTACCATATAAATGTTCATTTCCTTTGGCTGCTACTTTGTGATGCAGAATCCTGCCCACCTTTTTTTCAGTCTTTTTCCTTTTCCCCATCTTTTAGCAGTGCATCATCCCCATAGCAGCCAAAGTCTGAATGAGAGTTAAGCTCCACGAGTTCGGCAAGCTGTGGTCTCTGATGCTCCTTATCCTGAGTAAAAAGGATGATGAAATAAGATATAATTAAGGGACTTTAATACGGATCTCTGGGGTAATTATTTTTATTTTAGGATTAATGGGATGATTAAAAGCCCACTGCATTGATCTGTTAAAGTAGGTTAAATGCTGTGGACTTCTGCTTAAACCCAGGGCTGCTGCTTGCTGTTGTAGTATTAACTTATCTCTTCCAGCTTTTGGCTGAGTTTTCCTTTGAATCAGATGCTCAGCTGAGGGCTGGCCTTTTTTTGTGAGCCCTTGTTTGGCCAGCAGGGAATAACCCTGCTTTACATCCGGAAACTGCTCGTACTGCTGAAATGGTCCCTGTTCTCCTCTTCCAATCTGTAGCATGGGATAAATCAATAGAAAAATACCAGAATATTACTCTACTAGATATCTGTGTTCTATTGACCAAGTTTTCACTAGTAATTGTTTTTCTGACTTCTTCACTGAGTGGGAGCCTGGGGAAGAAGTGGATCTACCCATTTAAAAACATTTTTGAGCAATGTGAGAGCACTTTTGCCAAGATATTAAGGACTTTAAGCAGTGATTACTGTAGAGTCTGTCATGTATGAAAACACAAAGAATCACTCAGCAAGGAAGAGCAAACCTTCCCGTGCAGCAGAATGCATTGTTTGAAAGCTTTTTGTCAATGAGATAAAAACTAAACTATTCTATATGTGTCTGTGTACCCCATAATTAATACCAGACTCTCATAGCTTTATGCCACCATTTTGGTATTTTTGAAGTAGCTTCCATTCAGCCTTAGCAAATGAGCTCCCAGATGTATTTACCCCTTTATTTGCCCTCTTAAGAAAGATAACATGTGCACAGCATGGGCAAATAAAGGACAGTGAATAAACGTGGACTGCACCTTAAAGGAGCCATGTGGTTTGCAGAGTTCTGTGAGGCAACATCAGATCTCCCTTACATCAGGGCTATATTTCTTTCCATTTAAATATTTCTCCCAGGAGACGAGCTGAAGGTCACCCCATGATTCATTTATCTCATGCACATTTATCTAATTATCTCTGTGCCTACACTGTTTCTAACCAGAAGTATTATCCCAGTGGAATGACATGTGACCCATGAGTTGTCTCGATGAATCCTTGTTAGGTTTGTGGGGCAGCTCTTGGTTGTGTTGGTTTTCTTCAGAGGATAAGAGTGCTTCAGACTTCAGTAGATGAGGAAGTCTTGAAGCTATATAGACGTGTGTATGCATGGAAAACACACACAGGATCTGGCTGTCCTCTGAAGATGGCTGGATGTAGCCTAGCAGATCAGAAAAACTAAGACTTCTCAAGAGCATTTCAAGGTGTGATGGGGACCACAGAGCTGGCATCCACATCTTGGGAAGGTGGCATCCCATTCTTACCACCGAGTGGCTAAAGTTTTAGTACCAGAGCATGGAGGCACATTGCTTTCTCTCTCAAATTCACTGGAAGAGATCTCTAATACAGAAATTAGGCAGGGATTTAATCCCTGCTCCCTGCAGACTTGCTTTGTTGCTAGCCTCGTTTTGTTGCACCTTCAAGTGGTTAGAAAAGCCAGTCCCTCGATTGCCAGACCTCTTCACATCCTCAGATTACAGTAATTTAAAGCAATGGGAGTCAGTTATTCCAATGTTTTGCATGTTCAGATTGCATAATCCCCAGTGTGTTACACCGTGTTCCTTCCTCAGCTCAACACATGAGTGCTGTGAGGCGCTGCAGTGACACAGAGGTGCTTACCCCTTTCCCAGTGACCACTGGGTGAGCCTTGTACCCCACAAACTAGCCTCACAAATGGCTTTGCATAACGTTTGAATTGTGTTGGGAGCTCTGCAGAAGCTTTGTGCCCTGGAGCCATGGATTGCAGGTGACCCATTGCCAGCTGAAAAGCGAGCCTCACAATCCTAACAGCAGTGGCATCATGCTGCCACCTCTGTGGCCACTGTTAAAGATGTCATGGCCACTTGGTCTTTAGTTTTTGACCTGGTGGTGTTTTATGGTTGTTCTTACTCTTGCTGAATTATGCTCAGACAAAAATGCTGCTCAAAGCTTTGTCTTTTTCTTACTTCCACTGTGCGTCATTCTTACCCTTGATTGCTTTTTCATTTTAGTCCTTGTTTTTTTAATTCAAGTGTACTCATTGCTCAGCAGTCCGTGCCTCCCTCAGGCAGATTGTTGACTTAACCTCTCATTTCCTTGAGGTATTTTTGCCCTCCATTGCTCACATCCATTTCGAACCCCCGTCAGCCTTGCAAGTCGTCACTGTCCTTGCATGTCCTCTTCAGCCAGTTAGTTTTATGCTTTAGTTCTTGTGATGGAAACCTAATGCATCATTAGTAGTTCTTTGGCAGTTCATGTACAAAAAATGCAGCCAGAGCTCAGCCAGATGAACATTATGGCCAGTCAACATCAAGGAGGGCTTGCACAAATGGAAAGTGGGGGAGTCCTCATCTGTGTAGTTGTTCAGTAAACTTGGAGAAGTGGCAGCTGGGGACGTGGCCACTGGGCATGGTGGGGGTGGGTCAGGGTTGGTCTTGGGGTTATTGGAAGTCTTTTCCAGTGTTTGTGATTCTGTGATACGGTAGGATGAGTCCCGCCACTTGGACACACAGGAAGAGTATTGCCTACTAATGAGGCTGGCACACCGTACAAACACTGACTTTAACAGTCATGTTGCTTGTCATGTTCCACCTATATCTTCAGTACAATTGGGCTCTGGGGGTATGTTTACATTGGAGAGTATAGCACTATGTAGGAACACTTGACCTGGTACTAAATATATTAGCCTTGGAAACATGAGATGCATAGTAATTAGCTCAGTCAGATCGCTTGCACTGTGGTGAGATTTCTCCTGGTTCCCATGCTGTGTCAGGTATCTTTGCACAGAGCTCTCGCCTCCAATAACATAATTTCTTGCCATCTTCCAGTATTTGGGATTTCATCTTGGTACTTGATCAGTCTTTTCTCTTGATAAATTCACTGCATCACTGTCAACTCATTCTGTGATGGGTATTGTGCTTCCCCTAATAATGACAAATAGCATTTTAATTATGAACAAAGCACTTATTTTCTATTACTCCTTGGATATTTATCTTCCAGACATAGAAAAAAAGAATGTTTATCATTCTTGGGAAGTAATTTTAAATCAGACTTTTGAGAAGTCGCATGTGAATATCTGATGTGAAATTTATCCAAAAAGTGATATGTGCTATAGGAAACTAAACCTTTTTTTCCTGTATAATAGTGGTTATAATCCAGAAGCTTCCCACCTATGTTTCCAATTTTGCTCTTTGTGCTAGTCAAAATATACTCCTCCGCCACTCTATTACTAGTATTTCCATCCAACGTGTAAAGCCAAGCTTGTCCTTCACATAGCACACTATGGGCCAACGTGAGATGTAACCAGGTGGATATGGGATCACAGGGTCTGCATTATTTCACTTTATTCACATTATTCCATATTGCTTTCTGCTAATGCAGTGAGAAGAAATACGAGTATTTTTTCCTGATTTTACTGGAGAAATAAGCAATTCTCTAAGCTTGACTAGTCAGATTCAAATCTACTTTCACTGAATGCAGATGCGAGTTTTAATAAACCACTGACATAAGTCTTTGCCTTTCACTTGCTGTCATCTAATGTAATTGTCTTCAGTGACCAAATCTAGGTCTGATTCATCTCAGTGACTGTTTTCAATCACTCTAATCTGCAGGTCGTTTGTGCATACCACTGGTTTTGTTTTATTTTCCATCCACCCTGTGGACATTGTGAGTCACATTTTCCCTGTTTTGCAGGAAAGAAGGGGCTGGTTCTCAACGTGATTAACCATCTGACTCTGCTGTACCCATCTGACATCCCTGTTAATAGTCTGGGGGGATCACTTTCCATTTTCAAAGAGAGCAGCATGATCATTTAACACTACAGTCTTCAGTTCCTCCTCTCAAGGGCACAAGGATTATGAGAAGGGGAAACCATTGCTCTGCTCTCCAAACATCTGCTGTGCAGGAGCTGTTTCTTGTTTGGATGATGGCGGTGGGTTTGTGCTTTGCTCCCTGCTGCTTCCACAGCTGGTCTTGACAGCCCTTCACAATTACCGCTGCTCCGTTAATTTTCCTGCTCCTTTTCGCCCTCTCCCTCTGTTCTTACATTACAGCAGCATTTATTTGACCACATACTGATTCAGCATTTGCAGTTAGCACTTAGTTAGGATCAAAGTGTTGCTTCGACATTTACCTGAAATTCAAGGTCTGTGTTGCTAAGATGTCTAACTTGAATTTGTTCATCACAAGGTCTAGGCTGCCTCATTCTCACATATATTAGGGGCATGTCCTGTAATTAATGGTGTTCATCCACCAGCACTCAGTCTGGCCACTGCAGAACTTTCTTCTTTATCTACCTGTTGAAATGCAGCTAGTTCTGAGAGTGAATTTAGCTACATAATATGCTAACAGAATATACTGTTGGAGCAGCCCATCACTCTCATCTCGTTTCTCGGTCTGTTTGCAGATTTGGACAGTCAGAGTTTATGAGCCCTTAAAATTCACAAACAAGAGGATCAGAAAGTAATGCACTTTCAAAATTGCAATCTCCTCGAGGCTGATTGATTGAACTCAATGGTAAAACTCACAGTAATCTTGTTAGGAAAAGAATTAATTCAGGTCAGTGTTATTAAATGTCTCATCCCGCTCAGTCCTAATACTCCAAGTCATTGCTTGTGGAAGCTTTTCTTACTGGAAGGAATAGGTTTATCATCACCCCAGAAAATGCTGTACTTTACCTTAATCTCAGGCTTGCAGTGCGACACAGCCCTGTAAGCTGTGGTTTATGTGTAGGTAAGTTCATACGGTGTCAAGCTCTATAGAACCTGTTTGTTAGAGTAGAACACCGTGTAGTCCTTTGCTCTTGTCTTGCTCAACACTTGTCAGACACTTGGCTTGCTCCTGACCCCAGTCTCAGCTCACAACCTCAGGTTGTGTCCTTACCATCTAGAGGAAGAAACATCGTACCCAGACCCTCTGCCCTCATGGGATATTTCTGTACTTCAGTTAGATCCCATTCTACCATTTCAAAGCTAAGTATTTTAAGCTGCTCTTCGCAAGACATATCTGCCATTCCTCAGTGTTAGTCTTCCTGATCTCCTGCTGGATCTTACCCAAAATGCATGTGTCCTCCTGTAAACTTTGGGCCTCAGCTGCAGGACGCAGTGTTTCCGTAACATCCTGATAAGAGGAGGGACTGGAGAGTGATCTTATCATTTACTTTGCTTTAGGGGCAGACCCAAACCTATTTTTAAGGGCATACAGTTAGATATCTTTTTCAAGGACATTTACATTGAAAGAAAAACACTTTTCCAGCGGAGTCATAAATGTCATAATGTGTTAGACTGTGGTGCATGGGAGAGCATCACGAGTGTCATTTCAGCAAGCCTGAAGTGAAGGTGTCTTAGTAAAAGTGAGAATTTTCTCATGGATTTTCTTTTTTTTTTTCACACCATCTTCTTTGTAGAAATCATCTCCTTTGGCAACCTCAGCTGATTAAAACTAAGCTCAGTGTCAGAGGCGTAGGACTCCCTGATGAGCAATAGCACTGCATTACCTGCTAGCATTATGGTATAGCCCACGCGCCCTCGGATGTGCTTTTACAAGTGCAGGGATAGTTCAGGATGCCATCTCTTCCTTCAGTTCAGACCACTCTCTGCCTCCTTCAGAATTCCTTATTTAATGCCCCTTGTCTGTGTTTATCTTCCAGTGCTGCTAACTACTGCCAGTCAGATTGGAGGAGGGATGTGATCTCAGAGTCTTTGTGACTACCCGTGGACCAAGGAGCCCAGCAGGGTCCTGGATACCCTTTCTTTTGGGCAAAGCAGGCTGGCAGATTGCTTCCTGCATAGCCCTGCCAGGAAGTTAACTCGCAGTACTGGCAGCACCAAATGTTCACATTGCAGCTGCCAGCCCTCTAAATTCATGAAATTGGGTTAAAATGGAGGAGATTATAAATAACAATTGGTTGACTTCTGAGCTATGGGAAGGATTTGACTTGTGCTGTCAGGATTGCACGATAGGTTATTCACAGAGTCACAGAACCTCAGAGCTGGGAGGAATCTTAAAGCCCATCCAGATCCAACTCCAGCTGAAATCTAAGGAATGCAAGCATTCTGGGATTTGAGTTTGGAAAACTGGGAGTTGTGATGGATGTGATGATTTGCATCTGCTTAAAACACATCAAAAAGGCAGAAGCAGCAATATGGTGTGACGACTATTGTAAACAACGCTAGGTCCTCTGGTGGCTTGGCCAGCAAGTTAGAGGTGGGACCCAGCACCCACCACAATTAACAGCTACAGTAGATGTGAAACTGAAGTTTGGAGGGTTTATTTCTTTGACTCTGGAGTTTTCCACATCAGTCTGCAGCTTTTTGTATTGTGGGACTGAATTTTCCACTGTGCTTCATGCATCCACGTGTTGTTCAGAGCTCTGGCCCTCCAGTTTGCTTGGTTGGGGTGACTGGTGGGTTTTTTTTTTCATACAATGTCCTGTAGAGTCTATTGGAAGTGAAAATTAATGGTCTGCACTACTACGATAACGAATTGTGGCTCTCGGTATCTTTTTATTGTTTCTGATGATGTTTGTGTCATAGCCACATTTCTGTCTTAAGAAAAAGGACGTGAGAACTTGTGCTGATAGAGTTAACTTAATGAATGGTATCAAACACCAACTGCCTCGTTTTCTTGCTAGAGGGCTGCAGTTTAGCTGGCAGAATGGAGAGGAATTGGCCAATTGGACCGGCACCTTTAATTTCACGGATGACGGAGCAGTGAAGAGTGGCAGTGACACAGGCACCAGGTACTGGCACCGGAGGGGATGACTGCATCTCTTGCTCTGTGTATGAACAAGAAGTGTGAGCACAGGCTATGTGAACAGATTTACAGTTTGATTTGTCTGCTTGATGCTGTTCACACATCACAGAAGATGCTGGGGGTGCTTTGCTGGCCCAGCCAGGCTTTGGGGCCATTTAGAATATGCCATAAGCACCCTTTTGATTTGCAGGATGGTGACATTTGTGTCTCTCCTTTTCCTCTCCTTTTCCCCATTTCTTCATCATGGCCATTAGTCAGTATACAGGGAAGTATGGGAAAGTGAACTTGGTTGGGAAGTGGAGCGTCCCAGCAATAATAGAAAATCAGGCCCGTGGCTTTACTTTATAGTAACTAGAATACTCATTCTAAGAAACACAGTTTAATTTGAAATCCTTCCATGTGCTTCATAGTGGAAACATGGTCTGTCAAGGCAAAGACCAGAATATTTCCTTTATATTTACTATACTGAAGATGATTTAAGAAGTGCTGATGCACTGTTGACTGTTGCACTTCTATTAATTTACAGTAGGATTCTTCAGACTGACATGTTTATAAAGGGCCATGAAAGGCCGTGTGCGTAGGTAAGACACTGCAGTTGTCATGGGGAGCTCTATGGCTATCACTGGCTCCAGGTGTGGGGCTGATGTGTGGGATGTGTTCCTACAGCATCAGTCATAGGAAAAGGCCCCTACCTCCCAGTTCATATGGACTTGAAGATTCAAGTTAAGTAACCTGAATCTTGTGTAGCATTGAGTTGAATAAATAGCAGGGAAACTTCTGAAACACTGTAAGTTAAAGAAAAAAAATACTCTCTTAGAAGAAGCTTGCATTAAGTAACTACGGAAATAAAACTCTTCCTGCCTAAATTAGGTATTGTGTGTGAAATACCACTGCAGTATATTTTGGTAACCGCTCACCACCACAGCTGCTCAGCTGATAGCATTTCAACAGCCAGAGGAAGTACAGCGACTGAGCTGCCAAAAATCACCTGTCTCGCCAAACCACAGCAATGCTGCAGTTCCTGCATGGCTCTCATGCAATGGGATCTGCATCCCTGCTGTTGTCACTCATTAAGGAAGTGTTGTGGAAAGAATCGGCCTCTCAGCAGCACTTAGCTCAGACCCAGAGGAAAATGGTTAATTCTTTCTGTATTTATGTATGGATCCATCTGCCTGCCTCTACTTTTGTTGCATTTTTAGTGAGTGCATCTACAGTCTGTAGGTTCAAAGTCTTTGATCAAGCCACATAAAAGAAAACTGAATGTGGCACAAAGACAGATATCTTCCTGAAGGAATGGAATGAATATAGATTTCCTCCTCCAAGTGCAACTTGGCAGAGACAATTGAACCATCACCGCATGTGGGATGGAGAACCAAAACCCTTGACTGCAGAATACATATGATATTGGATGAACAACAGTGCCATTCTCAATCTGTTCAGCCCCTTCAGCAGGGAGGAGGTTCAGGAGGAGAATGTGTTTTTTTTTAATATGAACAGGATCTAATTGCATGAGCTAGGTATGAATTCCCCTGTTCATTGCAGGGGAGTTGGACCAGGTGGCCTTTAAAGGTCACTTCCAAATCAAATAGTTCTGTGATTCTATGATTCTATGAAGGTAATATCAATAGAAATAGGTAAATTTCAAAGTCAGTATAGTGTTAATAAGTGTGGAGATGAAAGGTGTGATTTCAGGTTCAGAGTGGGTCTGGCTGTGACATACATTGCACATAAATGCATTGCAGACATTACCTATTTGTCTACTGTCTGAGAGTGAGGCATACAGGAAAGTAAAATAGAGCTGTGTGGATATGGAGGTGAGGCTGCATGGTGAATAACTGCAGAGCTGTGTCATCGGCTGTTTGCTGTTTACCTTTGATCACCTTTCTTACTGAGTTACCACCAGACATCTCCTGAGAGGCCTAGTATAACACCCAACATCAAACTGTTGGTATCATCTGAAAGCAAGCCTTCATCTAATGAATAATTCTTTCTATCAGAAAGAAAACTTGCAGAGTGAATTTTCCCAGCCTGATTTTACTTGTATGTATTTATGGATCTCCAGAGAGATGTCTAAAGAGTACAAAACTAATTACGTGTCAGCATGCTCACAGTAAACACCTCTCATTGCATGGCTCTGTGCTTCACTGTGTGTTATTCTCTCCTTCTTTGCAGACAGTAGTTATCAAAATAGATACTGCTTTCATTGGCTTCTATCATTCACGTATTTCATGCATATAGGTACATGTTTATTCATACATGCCTGGTATCGATCCATGTGTGTTTTATAACAACTCTTTATCTTTTAGTGATGTGATTTAATGTATAGTGCTGAGACATTAACTCATTACTCATTCTGTGAGGGATTTATTAGATGCAAATAAAGAGATTCCAAAGCAGAAGGCATATTGAGCAAATAATTTCATTGGAATTTCAAGACAGACAGACTTTGTAAGAGTAGGGGCTACGTCAGAACCAATGAATAGCGGAGACAGATTGCTCAAGAAGGGTCAGATAGCACAGAAGTGAAGAACACCGTGCTGTTTGATTTGAGGAGCAACTGATTCAGACATTAAGTAATGTATGAAGTTAAGTGTAGCTTGCAATTGGAATTCCAAAATGAGCCCTACTTCAGTTGCAGGCAGCTCTACTGCCCCATAGTAACCAGGCGGACCAACGAGGCCTTTCATCCCAGGGCATTTAGATACTTCTTTGAGCTACATGGAACCATTCCCAGGAGATAAAGAGTGATGCCATGAATTTGGGTCGTTGTGTGGTGCAATGAGTGTTAGCTGTGGGTAGATTTCCCATGGTTATGTGTTTGCTGTGTAAGCGTTGACTTGTGTTTTGTTATGCCTCTCAGGTGGCCCTGTGGCTAACAGCATCAGTGGCTTGTTTCAATCAAAGTGATAGGAATGGGATTGATTAAAACAACCTAACAGCAGTTTGTTAAAAAATTGAAGACTTCAAAAGTGGCATCGATAAAAGAGAGCTCACTGGCCTGTATTTGCTCCCATTTCTTAGTCTCTGGACAATGTGTATTTTTGGAAAGATCTTTGTTTTTCCTGCAAGGACAGGTGGAAACCTTCACACATTGCTCTGCTCTCTTGCAGTCTCACCATGAGCAGTGCAGAACCATCCCTGCGGGAAAGAGCAAAATGGGAAGGAGGTTTTTGTGAGGGAAAACAGTCTTGTTTAAAACATACCCAACAGGGACATTCAATTGTATTTTAAAACCTCTGCGCAATGTATCAGAAGAATCCATGCCTTGATCCAAATGTCACTTGAAGACATGTCTCAGGCTGTTTAATTCATGCAGCACAACAAAGCAAAGCTGACTTCCAATGAAAGCTGGAGCAGCCCAGCTGCAGATGATCAAAGACACAAGTGTGAGCTGTGTGTGCTTGGGAGTCACATCTGCCGCTCGCTTGCCAGCTCAGTGAGATGCCTCTTTCCCTGTCCACCAAAGCCATCACTCCAACACAGAAGGACACCAGACTGGTCAGGCACGATCTTCCCTTGGTGAAGCCATGCTGGATGTCTTAAATCACGTCTTTGTCTCATATGTGCCTTAGCTTTGCTTTTAGGAGGATCTGCTCCAAGATCTTCCCAGGCACAGAGGTGAGGCTCACCGACCTGTAGTTAAACTGAGTAACTTGCAAATGTGTTGCTGCTTCATGAGTTTTTATCTGATCTTCAATAAAGACTGTCCAGGTGGATAACTGAGTAAGAAAGAGAGCCCAGGGACTTTGGTGGGAGACCAGTCGTGCTGATGACTTCCATCCTCTTTCTGGGAGCTGAAGAAGTCTTTTCTCAGGTTAATCACTAGTTATGCAACACTTCAAATTCATTGTTTCCTCTGCAGAACTCATAAAAATGTGTTTGTTGCTTTGAAAAGTAAATGAGACTACTTCAGCATTGTCACATTTAAAATTAAATTAAAAGATTGTTGGGCTGTTGTATTTCTTTCACTGTCCCTGGAAGCGTTCAAGAAACACATAGCTGTGGTACTGAGGGACTGGGTTTAGTGGAGCAATGCTGACAGTATGTGGACTACATGATCTTGGAGGTCTTTTCCAACCTTGGTGACTATATGATTCTGCAATTCTTGACAGTAATCAGTACACTTCCTTATCAAGAATTTTTGGAGTTCTACTCCTGCCTTTTCTCGGTGTGGGGTCCTTCCTCTTGGTCTCAAGGATTCTTTCCTTCACTGAATCACAGAGGTTGGTTTGGGACTGGGCAAAGTTTAAGTGGTGAAATCCTTTGGAAGGGCTGAAGGACTCACTTCAAGCAGTTTTTGATAAGTTAGAGATGTCCACAGCTGGTGGCAGGTTTCTATGGACAGCTTTGGGCTTTCTCCACTCACAGACCATAGTCCCTTTCTCCCTTTTGTGGTTTTCTCTCTCCCTGGGTTTATCAAGTCAATATCTGGACTTGTTTATCAAGTCAATATTTATCAATATCAATATCAATATTTACTTAAAAGGCAAAATTCAGAATGCCTTGAGATACTTCTGGCATTAGGAGGCCCTCGTGGAGCTTCCTGGAGATGTTTTTTGGGCATGCTCTCTTCCAGTGGTTGCCCTGGGCAGTGTGAGCACTCGTCACTAAAATAACAAGGTTTTCTTACTTCTCTGTTCCCTCTTGAGCATCTCAAACGATTTTACATTGGGAACTGAATAGAAATTCAGGTCAAACACGATCTTTGATTTATTCTTCAAATGTCACCACGCCAGAATATTACATTACCAATGATGTTTTAAATAAAGCTCTCACAGGAATATAGTACTTTTTTTTTCTTTTTTTTTTTTTTTTAATTGAAAATTCAGAGGACACATTGTAGTTACAGGGTTTTGAATTTGAGGTTTTTGAAGGATTCATCAGAATGGCTTCATCTGGCTTCTGTTGCAATACTCCTTCCCCAGGTCATCCAGTTGTACTTCATAATACTCGTGACTGTGGTATGGATATGTGTTGTTCTTAGGTTTTGGGTTTTAGCACAGACTTACAATGATGGAGTGAAAGAGACAGAGACCTTGGCTTAAACCCTATATCATTTTTTTGTAATTTCAGTATGGTCTCATAGAATTCAGTGGCCAGCCTAGACTTTCTCTGGCCCCTACAACTGAGTTCCTGTCACTGTCTCTTCTTTCTCCTCTTCTACAGACTGATGGTTGAAATGGAGGAATGTGACCAAAAAAGTCAATATTTCTGTCAGATTTTAATTAGGATTAGAATTGTCAGATCTGATATGTCTGAACGTCCGAATTCTGTTGTTCTCAAAACCATCTCAGACATTTTGAGAAGAAAATCCCAGCTCCCCTTCTCCTCTGAATATATCGATAATGTAAAACCCAAGGAGAAGCTCAGTTGCGTTGAGTTTGAGTTAGCTAAATGGAAACTGCTGAGTACTGCCTCTTGAACATCACAAAAGAGCATTTGAATCTCTAAAGGGCTGGGCATGGGTGGCTGTTCTACGATCAGCAATGATATCTGTGTTTTGCTGGGAGTAATAGCTGCCTTTGAGCCAGATGTTGTAGTCTCACATCACAAACAACAACTTAAAGCACTGAATACAACTTAAAGCACAACTTCTGTTGACATGTGAGATAATTAACCTAGCCTAAGGCTTATCAATAGTCTTTGTTTCTGTTATTCTTCAGGTATTTCGAGTTTTATGAAGGTCCACTGGAATACAACTCCACCAAATGCCTGGAATTGCGACAGGACATCATTGCAGTGAAGGTTTTGTCTATGTAAGTGTGGATGTTTGCTAAGAAGGTTGCTTTCCAGACAGGATGAAAATGGTAACTTATGATAGAGTTGTCAAGGGTGTAAGATGCAGGGGATCCTACCAGTAAAATAATAATAATAGAAAATCTATATTCTGCTGCATTTTGTCTCCTCTGGTCCCACATATGTACTAGCAAACTAATGAGTTGAATGGGACATACCCATAAAGCCAGATAGATGGAGTCAGTCAAAACATACAGGTTGCCCGTGGGACTGATGGCACAAAATAAAGTGGGATGTTTTTTCATTGACCTTCCACATTTTCAGCTGACAGTGACTTTAGGTGCACACATTATGCCTAGTCCCTTAGTATATCTAAAATCATGCTGTAGTCACCTCATCTACAAGGTTTATTAATTCCATGAACTGATAGTCTCAGCTGAAAGTGCAGCTGTACGAGTGCAGAGCTTTAAGCAGTCAAGATTGCTGAACTGGATTCCTGCTCCAGGTCTGTATGAATTTTCAGCATCTCTCCCTCACTGACTTCGTGCTCAATAGAATGTAGGTTATGTCCTTGCCTTCTGCATTTGGTACTGGATGAAGGATACAAGGGTAGCAACTTTGCACTGCCTGCTGACATGCAATGCTTAAAAATAAATGGAAGGGGTGAGAATGTGATACTTCTGCCAGTGTTCTGCTGAAGATGGTGAGCTTTGAACCACTCTTCTGCATACTTATCAGATGGCACAGAGACTTTTTCTTTTCATCTTTTCCAGTGGTACACAAAAGATAGTAGGCTCCTGCTCAGTGGGATCAAGTCAGCCTTACTCTCTGATAGGCATTTGACACCGAGCTCTTTCGTTAGTGCTCAGTTCTTCTGATACGTTTCTTTCTTCTGTACTCTGTTTCCTAAGTCAGCCCACACGGTAATAGAAGATTTCCAAGTTAATATGCTCTGGGGGGCTACAGAAAGTACAATATGACCTAATTCCTTCCTGTAGCTTCCACAGCCTGGGAAATCCTAAGTGCTACTCACTTTAAATATATAATTATCTTAAAAGCCTTTGCTTTATTAGAACATTCAAAGCCCTCAAACCTGCAGAGAACTTATTAAGGCCTATCAGCCTTGAAGAATTCTAAGACATCTGATGTGCTCCACCAGTACCTGTGTGTACAAGGCTTAGTGTTGCTATCTCTAATGAGGAAAAAATAATTTAAAAGATGAGTTTTGCACTGAATAGATTGACTTGTTTGCCATGTTGAAGGAGGCAAATCCCATGTCATAAAGTGAATTCTGTTTTTCTTTCTTTTTATCTTTTAGGGTGAAACAAACTGAATTATTTGACAGGTGGAAGAGCCTACAGATGTGCAAATGGGAGATGAATGTCACAGAAGCCAACATATTCAAGTAAGAATGCTCCACAGTGATGGGGCTGTGCAAGATTTACTTTAGTCTGAGTTTAGCTTCCTATGGAGATGCCAGACATTCAGTATGGATTGCAGAAGCATTATAACACTGTAACTTCTGGAGAACCATCCTTCTGAATAAATATGGACATTTTATACACTTCAGAAAAGTATAAAAAGTTTATCAGCCAGGGTGAAAGAGAGCTCTTCAGGAATATGGGGTAGTCTTTCCAACTAAGACAGGGAATTTGGTATGGAAAAGATGTTTCCAGGTATGATTTGAGCAGAAGTGGCCTAGAACAAAGAAGTAAAAGCTATGTGTAATCCATCAGCTTAACTCTCTGGTAATGCAACATGGTGACACTATGAATTTGGCTTCCGAAACACTAGACCTAGATTTTTTGTGGTGTATTAAGTACCACAAGACCTTGTTTCTCGTTTATTATCTTTAATGGCTTCTCAGCCATTGCTTCTCAACTATCTTCAAATGTTACTTCTGGTTTTTGGAGACCTCTGCAGTTTGTTTCTGTCACCCTTCTTTGCCTGTCTTCATGTGACCTCCTCTTTGCTGAAGGCCCTCCATGGTCCTTTCAAGACAGTTTGTGAAACTGAGATTGTTAAAGCAATAGTAGAATTAAGCCCCAAAAATACTTGAATGTTGTGTATTCATACATTCAAAGGCCATGTTTGGATGTGTCTAGAGAAAACACATTATTTAACTCTAGAGGGGTGGGTTTAGATTAGACGTCAGAGGGAAGTTCTTTACAGAGAGACTGGTGAGGTGCTGGAACAGGCTGCCAGAGAGGCTGTGGATGCCCCATCCCTTGAGGTGTTCAAGGCCAGCTTGGATTGGGCCCTGGGCAGCCTGGGCTGCTATTAAATGTGGAGGTTGGTGGCCCTGCCTGTGATGGTCCCTGGGGTCCCTGTTAACCAAAGCCATTCTATGATTCTGTGATTTCAAAGCAGAATATAAGCTGCTTAATTCTGTAAGTCACTGGTGTGGTTCAGAGCTGTTATTTAGGATAAGGACCTACAAATTTATCCCAAATTCTCTTTCATGATTACAGGAAAAAACTGATATGAATTAATGAGAGAACGTGAGAATGCATGTGCTGAGTTAGTCACTAACATCTTTTAAAATAACTAATTGTTAGTCACAGACTTCTAGCACTTTTTTTCTGATGTGAGCTCCACAAATGTGTTTCTAATGTATATCTTTTTCTATAAAGTATCTGATGGGCAGTTATCAAAGCCCATTATGACCAAGAAAAGAGCTAGGCACAATTAGAGCCTTTTATCTTACGGATTCCTTTGAGATACTTAGCAGTTCAGAAGGAGAAAATCTAAAGAAAACAATTTCTGGATGGTCACTCTCCATCAGCTGTCAGACGTTTCCCTTAGGGAATGTGCCTCTAGAAAACTAGTAGGCTGTTGGAGGAGAGAACATCTACTCTATCTACATTCCTCCTCCTTCTGGACTGTTCCTTTTCTCTCAGAGTCAGGCACTGGAATGGCTGCCCAGGGAGGTGGTGGAGTCACCATCCTTGTTGGTGTTCAAGAGGCATCTGGATGAGGAGCTATGAGATGTGGTTTAGCGCTTGTGGCAGCAACGGTAATGGGAGGATGGCTGGATTGGATGATCTTGTAGATCCTTTCCAACCTTGTGATTCTATGTGATTCTACGTGATCTCTTCCAATTCCTTAATGCAGAACTAATGAAGAGCATTCTCATATCTCAAATATCACAGTTCAGTATGACTACCTGCATTTAATTAGATAATGATTTCATTATTTGGAATTACTCATTGAGTCATACAGACTCAGCTGCTGCCTTTTTCCAATTATTATATGATATCATTCTGCTTCAGGCGGGTATATGACAGTAACTGGACATCATTGAAATGTTTGCATTATTCCATATTTCCTTTCCAATTCCTGTAATAAAACCCACAGAACAGAGTGACTTTGTCTTTCAGCTCCTAATGAGGTCACTTATCCTGGAGACCAGGTACCTAATATGGCCATTTGGCTTTGACTTCACATGTGTTGACCATTACATGTATTTTTCATTAAAAAGACAAGATGCATTAACTGAAACAAACTGGCGTTAGGTTAAGTCATGGCTTTCAGTTCCTCCAGGAAAAGGAGAAAAGCATTAGGGAATGGACCCTTATTTGGAGAACTACTTTTCCTATTTACATTTCATATTAAACTTGAATTTTCTTCCAGAACACGAATCCCATTTTTAAGATTTCAAGGCCATGTTTGTTTACTTTGGAATATCTGCTCTTTTGTACCAGTGACAAAGAAGATGTTGGACATTTGTTTGAGATTCATCCCCGCATGAAGACTTTAACCCCCGTATTTCCTGCCCAGTGACGAGTGAATAATTTGCAAAGGATGGCAGCCCTCTAACTCAGAAAGGGACTAATTAATGAGAATGGTTTCCATGGGATATAGGTGGCATAAACTCAGCTTGGGGATGTGGAGAAGATCAGTTTGCTTGTGGATTTCTCTGAACCTGTAATTTTCTAAAGGAGAATCCAGCAAACTACAATTTTATCCCCCATATTGTTAAAAAGAGGTGTTTTTTTTTTCATTCAAAATGCCTTGTTAGCAGTAATAGTAACTGCAAATCCTAAAACACGCTATTAGCTCCTAGATCTCATTTCTCTCTTTTCCATGTTACAGATCTACGTTGTCGAGGTGTTGCAATGCTCCTGCCTTCTTGTTCACCACTCAGAAAAACACTCCCTTGGGCACTAAGCTGAAGTACGAAGTGGATACCAGTGGGATCTTCCACATCAACCAAGAAATCTTCAAGATGTTTCCAAAGGTGCATCTGTCCATCTACAAAACTAACTTCATTCTATTTGCTTAATTACATCATATGCTGAGGTCACATTTAGAATCATGGAATCATTTGAGTTGGAAGGGGTCCTTAATGGCTATCAGGTCCAACTCCATGCAGTGCACAGGGGCACCCACAGCTCCATCAGGTGCTCAAAGCCCTGCCTAATGTAGGGCAGTGAACAGTGTGGAAAAACCCTGGAGATAATAACCTCGAAATGTTATGCTATTATCACATCTCTCTGTAGTTTGCATGAAATTACTGATAAAATATATCTGTACAAAAAAGAACACTCTTGTGCTTAGCTAAACTTGTCCGTACATATTTGTTGGGTGTAGTACCATAATGGCTCTATTCTGCTTTCTGAGATGGGGCTGTCACTCATTCTGGCTTCTACAGCAGCAGTGTTATAAAAGCTAATGATTATTAATTAATGCTATTGGTACAGTTAGTGTAGCAAACACTAAAATTTGGGCTCCGTTCTGATGAATAGCTGTAATGTGCTGGTTTAGAGAGACCTCCTGGGCTTCACCATCTGCTCTGGGATCTTCAGACTTCTCCAAAGGACATAAGCATCTTGCGTGCTGTAGGCTTATGGTTCATGCTCCCGTGTGTAAATCAGAAAAAGGAAAAAAAAAATAATAAAAAATATAGAAAAAGTCTTTTTCTGCTTGAGGAGTTTAACCTGCTTTCTCTGATGTTGCAGGATATGCCATACCACCGCTCCCAGTTCAAGAAGTGTGCGGTGGTTGGGAATGGGGGGATCCTGAAGAACAGCAGGTGTGGCCGAGAGATCGACAGCGCAGACTTCGTGTTTCGGTACAGACTTTGTGTGTTTGTTCCTTTGTGTCCTGTTTTACTGGCACGTGAAGGATTGCAGAGCTATTCCCTCTCAAGTGGGAACTCTGGGTTTACAAACTGACCAAGTCAAATCTGTTTATTGCACAACATGGTGGTATTTTAAAGAAAACTTCCCTGTATAATATTTGTTTTAAACTTAAGATTCAAGGCGTTATTTCTTTCTACCTCCACGAGGACAGTAACTTACTGGCAGCATTTGACATCCTTGTTCATCTTGCCCCGTTACTCAGGTTGTAGATTTATCCTTGCATGAACATTTGCACAGGCACAATGTCTCATGTATTTTCATCATCCTTAATATGAAGGAGGGTTACTTTTATTATTCTTAAGCATGTCTAATCCCTCTCTGCATCCTGCTAAGCTGTCTGTCTGGGTCATGGCACATGACAGCTAGTTCATGGATCCATGACCTGCTTTATAGAAAAGAAAATAATTTGACTTCTTTTGGCCCATTTTCTGACTTTGGGTACATTTTTGTAAGCTTAAAATAAGTGTTCTTAAATCAGCGACTTTCTCCAGCTTCATACCATCAAAAGTTAGTCTAGATGCAAGTCGTGGCATTCTAAACTTGACATCAAATGAAGAATGATGATGTACAGGCCCTAGACCCTACATTAATCCATTGTCCTAATTTTAATCAGTGAAAGAATTTAGGTTTCACATAATTGCCTTCAGTTTAAAGGGCTGTTGTACAGTGCACACATTAAAGAGGTGCAGCTGGTTCCTTTCCTCTGTGTTGTATCGCATTGTGGTTGAAATGAAGGCACATGTTCTGCCTAAAGGTGACAAACTATTGAGTGGAAGTGGAAATGTGAGCAGCAAATATCATCCCTTTTGCATAAGAACTTTCAGTGTAGGTCCCTTCTTAACCTCTTTCCTGGATCACACCCAGATAAAAAGAACAGGCTAGTGCACAACATAGGAATTGGAACTGGATTGCTTTTGGTGTTTGGAATTTGTCAGAGATTTGAGTAGAAATGAAATGTGAATAAGTACAACAATATGTATGTGAAAAAACACCACCCGGTTTGCCATCTTCAAAACACCTGTGACCAGAATGACACATAAAGCCACTTAAGGACAACCATCGTTGTCACTAACAAAATGTCATAAACTGCCTGTGGAGCATTGCTGCCGTTCCACTGAACCTCCAAGACACCTGGGAAAGTCATTGTATTGTCAGGGTCAGCAGGATGCAAACAATATTTTTCTGTAAAGCAGATTTTGCCAGCGGTGAGCTACAGCGCAAAATGCACACACAGCAGTTGCATTCACCAGTTGTTATGGTCTATCTCCATCTACTGGCAAGAGTGGAGATCTGTGGAGTGCAGGCTGGGATGTGATTGTCCTCTGAAGGGGTGAATTTTTGGAGCTGTAGAATTTACTTTGTAAGCAGAGTTTCCAGTGGAAGTGAAGCTGGTGTGAGTTGTGTTTCAGTAACTTCAGCGTGTCCTGAGGGATGCTCTGAATTTTGTAAGACGAGATAAAGCTTTGCAGAACACAGTATCAAAGAATCATTAAGCTTGAAAAAGACCTCCAAGATTCCCAAATCCAAATTATCACTTTCAAAAAAATCAAACTTGCTTTGAGTTGACTCTTCAAAAAATATTGAAGTTTCCTGAACCTGAGAAGGACTTTGAGGGATTTTTGTCCATTTCTCTGCTATCAAGCGAAGGAGAAAATATGTTTTTAGAGCTGGCAACTGCACTGTAACATTGTGAAAATGCTTAGTGTTGCTTATGCTGAATTCTGTCATGGTTTTCTGGTATTCAGCCCTGATCGTCAGACGTATTGAGAGTAATTGAGTGTAAGACAGCTGAAAAAGAATGTGTGCTCTTACACAGTGCTGGGAGCTGCCTGAAAGGGAAAAGGGAGGGGAGCAGGTTATTTTGGATTAATTAGAAACTGGGCTCATGTCTTTCTTGTAGAGCATTTCCCCTATATTCTGTAGAGTATAAAATAAATCACAACATTAAAGATACAGTTTGTATATTAATTATGGAATACAACAAAGCTGTTACTGAGGGAATCTTTGGTTGTAGAGGGTGATCATCCTGGGGGCTTTGTCCCAGTTCTGCTCTTTAATCACCAAAGTAAATAGCCAAACTGCTGTTAGAGATCAGAATGGAGGAACATCGGCTACCTCTGTGAAAATGGGACAGCTGCAACAGACTAGGGGAAGAGCTTGAATCAATTCTACTTTCTAGTGCTGGAAAGGTACAAGGAATTGTTTTTAACTTTCTTACTGATTTCTTTCCCTTACAGATGCAATTTGCCTCCCATCTCTGAGAAGTACTTAGCAGATGTCGGGGTGAAGACGGACGTTGTGACTGTCAATCCCAGCATCATTACTGAGAGGTTGTCTCTGCGCTTTGTGTTTCCATCTCCTATCCATTTTTCAAATGTATCTTTAACCAAATTCCAGCTGTTAAAGGGAATTTTTATTCCTATATTACTTAGAACTGAGACTATAAAACTTACTGAGTTGCAGAGCCATTAAGTTTCAAAAAGACCACTAAAACCATCAAGTCCAACCATCAACCCATCCTCATCTTGCCCCCAGTGATACATCTCCATGTTTCTTGAAAACCTCTGTTTCATTCTGAATTTAAATGATTCAGTGTGTGGAAACAGTAATAACTTAAAGAAAGGTGCTCAGCATTTAAACCTGCACACTGATAGTAGGGAGTGGGAAGCTGAAGGCTAAACAGAACACAATGGTAAAGCCATCCCACACTGTGCTGCAAGCCCCAGGTGGATGTCTTGGTCTCATTAGGTTGGAAGTGACTGGATCCCACCCTGAGAGCTTAAGTAAAGTAATACACATCAGCAGATTTAAAACAAAATACTATTTAAATACCAGGATTGACCGAGGAATTTCAATTCTATTTCAATTTAGAACCACCTTGCTGACGGGTTTGGGACCATGGGGCTGATTCTGTTGTCCTTCCTTGTTCACGTGTTTCGTTTATTGAGCAACATAAAACCATGTGCTTGCCTTTGGGTTTTCTTTTAAATATTACAGTTAGGCATTGTGGAAGTGTTTTTGCTCTGCTTTTTGCCATTTTTCTGTAACGTCCTGTTCTGCATAGTGAGTTACACAGCTGAAAAAATTTATCATCACAAAGAAATGAGACATTATCAAAGTGTTCAATGACAACGTTGTCAAAATGCATTGTAAACAGAGGGGAGAATGTGTTTTTTTTTAATATCCCCCATCTCTTTGCCCTGCCCTGACAATTTGGCTACAGATCTAAATGTATTCTCTTCATCAGTTGAGACATATCTCAGTTACCTCTGCCTCAGAATTTTTTGTCATAAAAGCCTGGTGTGTTCAAACTGATCCGTACTGATCTGAATATCACCTGCATCCTTTCCCCTTTAGGTTTCATAAGCTGGAGAAGTGGAGGAAGCCTTTCTATGACGTGCTCCAGGTTTATGAGAATGCCTCCGTGCTGCTGCCGGCCTTCTACAACACACGCAACACGGATGTCTCCATCAGGGTCAAGTATGTCCTGGATGACTTCGAGTCCCAGCAAGCTGTGTACTACTTTCACCCCCAGTATCTCATCAACGTCTCACGCTACTGGCTGGGCCAAGGGGTGCGGGCCAAGCGGATCAGCACGGGACTCATCCTGGTGACTGCTGCCCTGGAGCTCTGCGAAGAGGTCCACCTCTTTGGCTTCTGGGCCTTCCCCATGAACCCCTCAGGGATTTTTATAACTCACCACTACTATGACAATGTGAAGCCTCGCCCTGGTTTTCATGCAATGCCCTCGGAAATCTTCAACTTTCTGCACATGCACAGCAAGGGGATCCTGCGGGTTCACACCGGAACCTGCGGCTGCTGTTGACAAGGGCACTTCTTCCTCTGGTGCAAAAGTGCATCAGGAACTCGATGCCTGTGTACACCCTGAGATTATGCAATAGTTGTTTGATATAAATTTCCTTGAGGCATTGCATCCCATAGGATCTATGTGACCAGCATCCTTCCTGCTAGCAGAGTCGGGTCCATAGCAGTGTGGGTGAAACAAAACTCCTCTGTCCTGAGGTGTGCACTGCCCTGGGAAGCAGGTTGGATGAGAAGCACATCTCCAATAGATTTAGAAATATACAGAGCACATAAATATAACTGTCATTTCACCATGGATTAGATCACCAAGCTTTTAAGGAGAATTGGGGATGGAGAGTTTCAGCATAGACTGTATGGCTTTACATAGGCTTTTGAGTTGAGTGCTGTGGGGCACTGTCAGCTTTTACTGAAAGCACTGTTCTCTGGCATTTGGGTTTTTGAAAATACTCTTTGCTTTGTAGTTTTAAGGGCAGCTGTGTAACTTGAGGTCATTGTTCAGTAACGTCACAAAGTATTGTTGAAAAACAGCAGATAGGAGAGACAGGAATAAACAAGGTCACCTTATGAAATCTTTCAGCTGGGATAGAAGAGAACTCCCATTTGCAGTAACAGGTCACTGTGCTGACCATGGTGTATGGTTGTTCTAGAGCTTCTTTCTTCTCATATCATGCCTGGCCTACTCTGCTGGTAACATTTTCTTTCCCACTGCAATCTTTTCCTTTTTGCTAATACATGTGCAGTGTCTGCTTTCTTCGACAGTGACCATCAGCTTCAGATTGGAGACCTTCCCAATTCTTTAAGCTTTCCTTGGATTGAATAGTGAGAAGGTTACCCTAGTTAGACTTTCTGAGTTCATTTTTGATTCAATTATCGCAGCATTAGATGGAAAAGGACTTTCTCCTCTGTTTTATTAAAGACTTTTGTAGGAGTATTCGAGTGTTGATCCACTGTTGTACAGCTTGAATCAAATATTTTCAGATGTCTGTGATAAATACCTGCAGGAAATGAAGTTAAAAGACAGTGAAGTTATTAATGGCTTGAATTATGATGTCTGAATGCGGCATTTGTTTGTGCTGAGAATGTTACTAGGATAATTAAAGGGCTGATGTATTCTTTGAAGTGTTGCCAATGTAACTTAGTCATACCAAGCTTGGTTTTCTACCTGATGCAAGTTACCTTGGCAAAACCCTGGTGTAGGACAGATGCACGTGTTTAGTGTGAAGCACTTGGGCTGCTGTGCAGTGCTGTTGTCTCGTCCAGACTGCAGAGATTTTGAATTTAAAGTGCTTGTCCTCTCTGAGGGCTGTGTTCCAATCAGAACTGTATTTGATTTTGTTACGCGTGTGCACACAAAGCTACTTTTAAAGCCTCTGTGCTGTGCTGACAGCTCTGACATTTAAAAGGGTGTAAAGGAAGCGAAGCACAGCAGTCGCCATTCCAGAAGTCCCTGCTGACCATACAGCATTGACCTGGATGGTGTGCAGGAGTCTGAATTTCTTTTGCACCAGGCTTCAGAGGTCTAATTAGTTTAAAAACAACCCATTTCTCTGTTGAAGTGTCAGAGCTCGGTAAGTGCCATCCAGGGGTAGGCAAAGGATTTGTGGTTAAGCTTTGTGCATTTGTCTTGTGCTTTTGGTCTTAGAGCTGTGTGTTGGTGAACTGTATCACAGTACACCCAGAATGAACCTACATGTGAAATGGTTTCCTAGATTTAATAAGCAAAAGAGGTCTTTGTCTTGGGTGTGTTTTGTAAATTAATGTGCAAAGGGCTTTGATAACGAAGTGCTGTAACAGAAGTGCTATGTAGAGAGCAGCATGACCCGTGGGCTGGGCATCTTGCTGTGTGTTGAGCTTTATCATAATGAAGCCAGCACCTGTGGACCTCACTTCTGCCCGAGTGAGGGCCTGGTGGTGACTTGGTTTGCTTTGCTGCTGCTTTGCTGGGGATACACTCTTTGGTAAGAGTTTTTCTTCGCTATATTGATTGAAGCGAGCAAAAGGAGTCTGATCTATTGCAAGAGGTACTTCAGAAAGATGGGAAGGCATTTGAGAAGCATCAGCATGTTGGAAAGAAATGGAGCAAATCCCCCTGTTTGGTTGCAAAATTTCTTCTGGACTTTTTGGTCAGGCAAAAGGATAAGCGAAGCTGTAATTACAGCAACCTCTAATTGCAGGGACACAGACATTTTCTTCCCTTTGTTTGCTTCAGATAAATTAGCAATGTAAATTCACCGAGGCTACACTGTATAAGTGCAGTTTTACTGTGTTTAGATTTTGATGGATTATAGGTCTATAACTACTATATATTTTTAATGATTTTAAAATGCACATGCGGGCTACTTGCACATATGCACCAAAGGCCCAGTCCTGCAACTTTCATCTTAAAAGAGCTCCCATTCCAGCTGGTAGGTATTTTATTTGTATAGGTATTGCAGAAACAAACCCAACCATGTCTCTGGAGATGTACATAGGTATATATTAGCGATGTTTAGTGATAGGACTGGAGGGAATGGCCTCAAGTTGTGCTAAGGGACATTTAGGTTTGGATATTAAGAAAAATTTTCTCTCTGTTAGAGCTGTCAGTCAGGTTCTGGAATGGGCTGCCCAGGGAGGTGATGGAGTAAATGTCCAAATTGATCCAATGTCAAAGAATTGTTTAGATGTGGTACTAAAGTACATGGTTAGTGGGGAATTATTGGTGGTATTGGTGGCATGTAGACGTTGGACTAGATGATCTTGAAGGTCTTTTCCAACTTTCATTATTCTATGACTCTTTATTAGATGAGATTTAGGGAGTGATTTGCAAGCTAGAAAGACTCTTACAGAAATATATATATAATAGTCCTTGAAAGGAAGTGCATGCTGCAACATGTTTGCTTTCTGATCTGTTTTTCAGGTGTTGCTCAAAAAATAATTGCAAAGTGACAGCGTTTTTGTGAGCAATTTGGAAGCTTTCAGATTGTTCTCGGCCTTCTTGCTTTGCATTAGGCACTGGAAAAACCACATTCCTGCTGGTGTCCAGTCTGAAGGTGGGGATGGTGCCCCCAGAGGTCTCAGCCATGCACAAGTCAATGAATAAAGCCGTTATCTCTCATCCTGAGCTCAGATGGCAAGCCCAGCTGTCTTGCTGAGAAGATGAATTCTGAGGCAGGGAGAGAGAAAATTAAAATACTGGGGATTAATCACCAGCTTCTGATATTATTTATGGGAATCTCTTAAGAAGTTCCTGAGATCTTCATACACTGACAATGCAAATTCAGTCAGAAAATCATGGCTGGGCCTGCTCCTCTTTGATAGGGCAATAGTGGAGCTTATGGGCCCACCCACCAGTGCTGTCATCAAGGGGAAAAGAAGGCTTAATCAAAATACTTCAGCTGCTTGCTCTCAGTTTATGGGCAGAACAAATAGTGACAGAGGTTGGAAGGGATCCTCCTGTTTGGTTGGTACCCAAGCATGCAGTGAGCTTTGGAGCTTTCGCGCCTATGCTGAGAAGGAAACACTGTCAAAAATCAGCAATCCCTAAAGGCCAAAGTCACTGGGAAATTCTGGAATGAGCCGAGGAATAAAAGAGTCAGTACTTACACTGAGGGCCTTTACCAAAATCCAGTGAAATTCATGGTAAGTTTGGAATAGATCACAGCCAACCTGCAGGCTGTGTGCAGGGGGAGCAGCCCTTGTTTCTTACTCTCTTGTTTTCAAATATGTTTTTTATCTGTCGTAGATACAGTGCAGTAGCAATACTGTGTTTTTAATGGTTAGTGTGAAGAACAAAATCTGGAAGCCCAGGTGCCGTGAGCGTCACTCTCCCTTCCAGATTCCTGCACTTTCCATCCTTTCCAATTCAAATATGCAAAACATTTCATCACGGTCGTGTAAATGAACCAAACCACAGTGAGCCCCTGCATCCTGCTGTGTGTGTGCGAATCACATGCCGTGAGAGAAGAGGGGTTCTTCTGCTTTCTTTGAAATGCCAGCGTGTAATTTGCCTGTGATACAATTGTGTTGAAGGTGGGATTCCCAGTGAGGCCAGTACAAAGCGTTCATTTGGCTTCAGTAGGAAAACAACGGGTCCAATGCTTGTGAGTCAAGCCTGCAACCCTCATTTCCAACCCACCACCATGCACTATTACACTTCTATGTCTTACTGTCCTCCCGTCTAATGTGGGTGAGGCTGCTGTGATATCTGCATGGTATCCCAAATCGTTGGCAATTGTACTCAAGTGCTTTTGTAATGAATCTTAAGGAAAATCCAAACATACTCATTGGGGTGAGGGAGCCTGAATCCCAGGCTTGAGCACCTCCCATGTTCCTTAAAGCCTGAGCATGAGAAACATCAGCAATGAGGGTTTGGGCTGTAGCGGGAAGCCTAAAGAAAGATAAATACACCTCAGCATTTCAAGGATTGAAAGCTGTAAATATGTTACTGGTACGTCTGACTTGTGGTTGGACTAGATGATCTTAGAGGTCTTTTTGAATTATAATGATTCTATGATTCTACGACTTTCCCTTTAGAAGCCATAAATGTTCTCAGTGTTTGACCTTTGGGTGAGTTGCTGTGTGTTTTTAACCCTACTAACCACTGTAAAATGTGTTAGAATGTAAAATAGTGACAGGCTGAGCCAACAAGATCAAAGTGTTGGCTGGTTCTTGAAACGTTCTACCTGAAACTGTGCGCTTTAAGATGCACCAGGATACTGAAATAGGCATCTCATTGCTCCCTACAGCGTATGGAGATGGTCGTTGTTGCCCAGAACTGCTGGATCAAAATGGCATCTTCATGCTGAGGGAGGTCAGGCTGATGCAAAAATAAAGCTTGTTCCATAATTGTTATTTCTGTATGGTGGTGACGGCGGGGGTGGACAGACCCAAGCAGAGCCATGGTAATTTCATGCTGATGTTAAAGCCATCGTGCCCATTGACTCACCTTTCTTTTCTTTCCGTCTGCCACCCTGTAATCCTTGCTTCTTTCTGTAGCTGTAATATGGTTGTAGTAGGAAGCCTATCAATTGATGTAAGCCATAACTAAAGCAGTAATCAGGGTACTTTCTTTTGTCTGTATCACTGTGTTTGAAAGATGATTTGACTCTATTGAATAAACCTCTTTAACAGTTTTATGGGAAAGGCTGAGCCACTTTCTGTGCCTTCAGACTCATGTTTCGCTCTTCTGTGTCTCTGAACAGAGTGGGATGGAAGGTCAGCTGGGAGAAACCCGTTCACATAGCTGGCAATTAGCACTGCAGACTTACATGGCCTAGCATCATGTGCATATGCAGATATACTAAACCACATGCAGGGTTGGAAGGTATAAATGCTGTAAGAGATGTAAATTCGGTATCTTAACAATATATATGGACACAGATAAGTCATTACTAGAGGTAACAAGCTGTGCATAGACAAGCATTGAAAAGCCTCTGCAATCCATGGGATTCGCCTGCTTAACACCTTCCTGTCTGCTCTGTCCTCACCTTTACATCATGAGTAAACCTACTTCCTTCAGCTCTGGCTGATCTTCCATAGCCTTACACTTCCTTCATTTTTAACAGCATCGGGAGGGTTAAAAACATGATTCTGCAGTTATTCACAACCTTTTCCTTTTGTAACTGTGTGTTTTCCTTTGACTATCTGTTGTTTCAGATTGTAGGAGTGGGTGATGGAAGCAGAATAGTAGCGCTGTGCTAAGGTAAATGTAAATGATTCGGAAGACGCAGAGATGTGGTGAATACAGAGGAATCTGTTCTCGTTCCTGCTGACATTAAGGCTGATGGATGCACTTCCTTCCCACAGCTGCTTGTGATTATTGTCAGTGATTATTCAATCAAGGAGAGGAAACGTAGAGAGGGAAAAATGAAGAGACAAATTGACACTGTGTGGTGTAATTGCCGTCTATCATGTTGCAAATTGCTCAGCTAAGCAAGCAATCAAGGAATGGTTCATTTCCTTGTGATCGCAGCATCCGTCATGTTCCTTAGTGGCATTTTCAGCCTTTCTTCTGAGGAGGGATAAGCAGAAGGACACAGAGAATTAGGGAGGTGCTTCACTGCATCTGACAGCGCCCAGCAGCGGGTTCATGGGGAAAGAGCTGAAGAAAGAAGGAAAAGTAATGAGTGGTCCTCCTGCTGGCATTGTCTCCAATTGCAATTGCCAGTTTTTGTTTCAGGCCTTGTTAATAACTGCGTTGTACTGAGTGATGGAGTTTTGCTCTGTGCTGGGTGATGAATGAGTCCTTATGCCTTTGGGAACTGCTGCTGCCTTGCTCCTAAAGCAAGCAACATGCCTCCAGGCTGTGGGACTTGCTAGATCCTCATCTCCCTTCTTCCCCTGCTGGCATTGCCTCCTGAAATATAACCTTTTAAACGAGCCTTTATTTAAGCTTTTGTTTGGTTTTTGCCCACCAGAGGATCTATTCTTTGGTGGTGAATTGCTGGCAGTTGGGATTTCTATCACTTCCTTGTTCTCCTTCCCTGAGGCTTTGGCCATCTCCAACTCATTCACATGGGCTGGGCAGAGGAATGAAGCATGTAAACCCAGAAAGGAGCTGTTGATCATCACCGAGAGGAAAACTGATAATTCTGCTAATAATCTGCATTCTTTACTGCTCAGAAAACAAATTTATCTGTCTCCCTGATGCTGTTCTGCTTGGGCGTTCCTGTGGACGAGTGCCACGTGATGATAAATATCATCACGTTGCTTTTGCTCTATAGGACTTGGATTGAATTTTCCATTTCCCACGCAGGTGTTTCATGAAGAAGTCTGTGGTGCAAATACGCGTGGTTTTGTTTCGCTTTGCTTTGCTTTCATTTCAGAGGTGTCTTCTCAATCACCCCTTTAATAAATCTCTGGGAAGCTTTGTTTCTCAGGGCAGCATTTTGAAGCAGTTGTACAGCAGTGATGGATTTCAGTATCACACAGCTTGGAAAACTCATCAAGGAGGTTCTTTCAATGATGATGGGAATGAAAATCGACCACTGCCAGAGATTTATTTTCCCTCTCAGTTGCTGCAATCCCTGCAATCTTGACTCTATGGCAGGGCAGGTCTCTAATTATACCGAATAAACCTGCCGGCAGCACTTTATTTAGACCGCGAGCAGAATTAATCATCTTCTGGGTTGGTGAGAATTGCAGTGGATATCACTCTGAAGGTGTTAATTTTTTCACTTCAATCCTCTTTTATTCCTATCTATCTCTTTAATCATGCAGCAGTGGGCTTATCCCATTCCTTACTCTGACTCAGCAGAGAGATGTTACTCTAACCTTTAATTTTATACTGATAACCAGCAAGAAAAGGGAGCAAATTGCATTCACTGAGCAATTAAAACTGATGGCTGCATAAGCCGTCTTCCTCCATAGGAAAGATAGAACCGTGTCAGCTGATGGAGAGCTCTTAAGAGTTACTAATTTTCAGGAGATTTAATTTTTATTTTCTTTAAATGAAATAGAGGCATGAATAGCTAAAAATAATAATAAAATTGCAAATGTAGCATAAACCTGGAGTTAATTACCTGGAGTGGAACTTTGTGTTAATGTGGCTGTATCTCCCCACTGGAGCAGCTCAGCTGCAGACAGCATCTGAATAGTAATAACTAATAACTAATAAATGGTTGATTACTTTAACCCCATGTTACAAAACAAGTAGCAATAATGCTTAAACGTTTTTTTAGTACCTGTTAAAGTAATGAAGTCCAAGATAATTGCTGGTATTTTTTGATGATCTTTATGTTAATGCTATTTATATGATTAGCATAGCTTAGTATAGGATGGCATTAACTCCACATTCTACAGGAAATTATCCACATTCAGGTGAATTGCTCAGTTATTTTGCAGTAGACATGAACACGCTGCAGCCACGGAATAAGCTCAACAACGTGACATAATTACACCATTTTTGGTGTCAATCTGTAGATCAGTAAGTTTCTTTTCCTTTGCATTTCACAGCATGTGAATTAACTTTATGCTTTGGCTACAGAACTCAAGCCACTTAAAATACACCCTTGGGTATTTTTTAAGCATAAAGATGCACGTAGCATCCTTTTAATCCACATTAGCATGTCTGTAAACAGGTGTATGCTTTTACAGTGGATGCTTCAGATGACACTCAAGTAGTTTGGCGCTGCTCTCATATCCAAGCCAGGGTTGTTTTGCTAACACTACTGAGGCACTTTGAAAACTGTGTTTGTTGTTTTCCGCTCCATAATTTCACACTGTTGTTAGAGCAATAGGAAGAGGCAGGAAGACTATAGAATGTGATGGATATAATTTTGTTAGAGATTCCAAACGACCCATTCATAAATCATGTTGACCAAGATGGGTCCAGCTGGGTGTTAGTCCTGACTGCCTCTTTCTGAGCCCAATCATAACCACGACTAAATGAGGTTCATCTCAGAGTGTAACTTTACATCATTCTTGAGTGCCAGACCTGTCTGAGGCCAAGGTTAGGCTTTGTTCTCTCCCATAGATGACCCCATGTCCTTCAGGAAATCTATTAAATATATATATGTACATATATATCTATCAGGCCAACCTTAAACTCGGAGCAGTCTCCTGTTGTGTGTCTCTACAAAGTGAATATCGGGTTGACCCGCAGCACTGTAACTTAGCAGGGGCATTCATCCCATAGTGCCAGCTTGAGTTGCAGAGCAGTCTGTGCTCCTGATAAAGGGCTCTGATATTGGGATGTAATTGCTTTTCTAATATCCATGTATTATTTACACTATGCTACTGTTGCAACCAGTAGCAAACTCCTTCTGACTCCAGATCTGTTGTTATTGTAATGTATTTACTGGAGTAACGCAAGGTCAGACTAATTTCAGTTCTTTGGCTGTAAATGACCCAACTGAAACCAATAGTTTCAGTGCTGTAGAACCAGTGAAAGCGAGATCCGAATCAGTACTAGGAGTATTAATTTACTTTATTGCCATATCCTGACAGATGGTTATTAAGTACTTTAAGTATTAATGCTGCTGCTGCTTTATTTATCACACAGAGATACGTCTTACTGGTTTCTTAGGTATTTCTTCAGGAAAAGGTCTTCAAGGGGGACAAGCACACACAAGATGGTTGGATCCATGGTCAGTGAAGCACCATCAGGCTACAGAGTTTGTTTTTAAGCCTTAAAGGTAGCTCTTGTAAGGGTGCTGCATGAGAGCCTTCTGCTCTAACCTAATCCTGCTCTTGTTGCAAAGCAGTGCTGAAGTGGCCTCTGGTCCTGCTCAGGTGAAGCTGCCCATCACACACAGCTCTCCCCAATTAGGAAACACTTGAGACAGAGGTAAAAAAATCTGTGCTCCAGTGGAGATAAGTCAGCGAATCTATCAAGAGATCAAGAGGCAAAGCAGTGCCTCGAGGTTTGCTTAACTCAGGATGTTCTTGGTTACGTACAGTTGACTCAATCAGACAACACTGATTCATGCCTTGAGAAGAGGCTCTTACTCTGCTGTGTACGGATGTTGGAGAAAAATAAGAAAGATAAGATGGATGTAGTTTGTAGCATATGAAGAAAATCAAACTGATCTGAACGGGAGAAACAAATTCCAGGATGAGCCCTCTGGTGGCACAAAAAATGGCTAAGGTACAATTAATAACAGCCAGTTATTCCTCTTTTTTATCTTCCCTCCATCTCTCAGAGGTTGATAGGTCCCTTCTGTCTTCATATTTTTTTAAAGCCCTCATTAACAGTGAAAGGTCTCTCGGCTGACTGCCCTTGGTACATAAATACAGGGGTGAGGGCTGCTGCCCTGCCTCACCTCCTGGCCACCTCAGGCAGTTCCTCTGCTGGGACACCTGGGGACTTGGGAAGCATCACAAGAGCAGCTGCCATGAGGCGCAGAGAGAGGCTCAGTTCTGCTGGTATGCTGGTGTGCTGGTAGGGTGGAGGATTTATCTCTCTTTTCTTCTTTTTTTTGGGGGGGGGGATGGGATTCATTTAAGCTCCTAAATGTAGATTCATCAGGCCCTGTTTCCCTTCCTCCCTCCAGAAGGGAGCCTACAACAAGCTGAGGTCTATGCAGAAGTTGTAATGTGACTTTTCTTGCTTCCTGGTGTAATGCTATTCAGTAAATTAAAGGAAAGTGGTTGAAAGTCACAGGCAAAAAGTTTTGAAGCTGGATGCATGAGAAAATGCAGAGCCATCCCACATTGTCCTCTGTAGGAGAAAACAGAGGAGAATGATTGCTGCTCCTGTTGACATGGATGGAGGATATCTGCAGGGATAAGCAGGAACTGGAGCAGGTAGGAGCTGAGTCCTGTTTAACCCCCTTTTACAGCTTCACCCTCAAAGAAGCCAAGCTGCCTTGAGTTAATAATGGAACTGTAAAAATTTACATGATGATTTGGTAATTTATGTTTACAATAAGCTTCCCCAGATCCATGTGGATCGTGGGGGCATAGGCTAAGCTACTGTAATAAAAAACAAGCAGTTTATTATTTGATGCTATAAGTGAATTAAAGGGGAGCTGATAGAGCCTTGAAGATGTGCCCTCAACGATGAGGACTTGAGCAGTGCTGGAAATCCTGGCAGTAAATCAAGTGAGGGATGAGGAGCCTCTCGTGCTTTATTTCTTTTTATTCATTCACGTAGGAAACGATGCTTGTGAATCTTAAACATCTCTGTCAAAAGACCAAGGAGAGTTATGTCTTCACAAGTCCTTTATCGACGTGTATTTGAATTATTCTGCCTTTTATCTTCTCCTAAGAAGATGTTTCTCAAATAGTGGCATTTACGTGCTGGAGACAAAATACTGCTGAGTTTTGGAGCAATGCTCTGCTCTTTGAATACCATTTGTATTAGTCTTGAAATCCCAAACATAGGATCTGTGGTTTCAGGTGTAGGATGTAGCACATTTAAGGTGTGTTGTGTGGATCTTGCATAGAGGATGGAGCCTGCATGGTGTGGCATGATCCCAGTTGCCAACCTTCCATTGTGCATGGGACACTATGGAAAAGAGGCAGCCAAAATACTGTACTAAGGGATGTGGTTTAGTGGGAAAATGCTGGTGGTGGTTGGGCTGGATGATCTTCGAGATCTTTTCCAACCTTGGTGATTCTATGATGATTCCATGAAGGTGTGGGGTGCCGTGGGCAGGGGTAGCTGAATGTGCAGCCATCTGAGGGCAGAACTCAGTTAGAGCTGCAACAAGTGTGCTGATGTGTTAAGTATACAACCCAGTTTGACTTTAAGAGCTCAACACAGCTCCATATGTTGCTTGCCAGCTTGAAAGCAGGAACTTTTTGTTGAGTATAATTGATACTGGGGACACAGGCAAAAATGGAGTGGGCCACATCTCCAGCTCTGCCCAGAGCTCCTTAGGGGTGTGTTGTCTGCTATGGTGATACCAGCAAATGCCCGTGGCCTTTGTCTTGAAGAACAGTAGTTGATATCTTGGAGGGTCTTTTTGGAAAACCCTCTGACTTGAAGCATTCACATGGATTAGGAAGAATTATTTGTCTCCTAGTTAAACAGCTGAGTGCACAAAGTGGCTGCCTAACCAGCTGCACTTGAGCTGCAAAGAGCATCCCACCCCTTGCAAAAGAGGCAGCAGCGACCTTCACCCACCATGACAATCAGAGCTGTTTCATTTGGCATATGCTGTCTCCTCCTGGTGGGTTTGCAGTGAAAGAGGTGCTTGATTGTTTCAGTGGTTTGAGGAAATGCAGCCTCAGGCTCAGTTACAAAGCCACCTTTGAGATGCTGAGGCTGGGAACTGCAGCTGGCCCCAGGGCTGATGGCAGGGAGGGCTGAAAAGGATGGGATTGCAGCTGTCCCCTGGCAAAAATAAGTGCCACACATCACTCAGGATACAACACCAGTGTCTGAGGATCCTGGTCTTGTGCAGCTTCTTTGTGATGGGAACAGAAACAAATTGCACAAATGCTTCATCTGCAGCATCTGGGTGTGGGGAGGTCCCCATGTACTCATGCAGGCTGACACTCAATCTCAGCAGGAGTTGCTGCTGAGTCCAGGGCCTGACCCCATGGCTCTAATTACATCCTTAAAGCTGAACTGCTGCAGAATTGCTTCCTGAAGGGAATGTTTGCCCTTAGAAAACGCTGGGATTTAGGTTGCCATCGGCTTGCATTTCAGTTCAATTAGCTGGCAGAGCTGATCTCAGTGTGGATTAGGATTGATTTATGACTCCCACACCAGGAATGAGTGGCAGCAGCACTTCCTTCTTCCTCCCCTTCTCATAAAGATGCCCTCTAGCTTATTATTATTATTATTATTTTGTAGCAAATTATTTCATCTGTTTGATATTGTGCCTCTGCCTTATTTGTTTGTGTGCTGTGCCCATTGCAAAGACTGTGGTATCAGGGCTCTTTGTGCAGCATTTCCCTGTGTGCTCCTAAGTGAAGTTAGGAGTCATTCTGCTAGCAGGAGGTGGCAAAGTCTGCATGGCTCTGAAGCAGGGCTTTATCCCTGAAGGAGCCCCTGGGTTTGCAGTGACAGAAGGTAGATGTGATCTCAGAGGGGACAAGAAATCCATTGGGCTCAGGAATGAGATGTGGGGCAGGTTGTCTGTCTGTCTGCCCCTGCACACCACTCACTGCCATGGGACTGAGGGTGTTTTGCAGCTGGGGATGGAGTCCCCTATGGACAATAATGCAGAGGATGCTCAAGGAAGGAGTTGAAGCAACGCAGTGCACGCTGTGGAGGTGTATTTGCATGCTGACAGCTGCTTAGAGCCACATTCAGATAAGGAATAGCGAGCAGCAGCTCCTGCAGGAAATAACCAGATCAGCTCTGACAGCCTGGGAGTAAATCCGCGGCACAGACAGATAAGGGGCATTAATATTTCCTGTGCTGGGCCTGGATACTGTAACTCACAGAGCTTTTCTATTTTTGTGTCAGCATGATAGAAAGTTCTGTATTTATTGTGTTATCAGGGCGAGTTCAGCTGCAATTATTTTGCTTTTATCCCTTCCCAGACACGCGTGTGTACACTTGCCCTCTTGTTTCTTGGCAGCTTCTAACAATGCTTCTAATCCTCCTTGGCAGGAATCTTCTGAATTAAATCTTTTAGCAATAAAATAAAATAAAATAGTAAAATAAAATAAAATAAAATGAATTTAGTTGATATTTCTCGCCCCAGCCCCCCTCCAATCCTGCAATGGAAATTAAAATAAGTAAATAAATAACAATTTAAGTGAACAAACTTTGCCCAAACGTTGACTTTCTTTCAGTGCCTGCTCAGTTTGTGTTCTGCAAATCCCTCTCGCTGTGAGATAAGGAACCCGGGGAGGAGGAGGGTGGCATTGAGAGATAGCAACGCCACCTGGCTGACTTACAGTTATGGTGAATGAGTGATCTCTTTGAGTGCACACAGGATCTTGATTTCATTAGCAGTTCTACACCTGGATTTGGGAAAACCACAGTGTCTTAAGAACATTCTTGGGTTGGGATTTATCCCTGGGCATGGAGGTCTCATATACTTAGACTCACAGGATCACAGAACCATGAAGGCTGGAGAAGACCTCCATGATCCCCAAGCCCACCCCATCCCCACCATGCCCACTGACCGTGTCTCCTTGTGCCACATCTCTGTGGTTCCTGAGCACCTCCAGGGATGGGTTCTCCATCATCTCCCTGAGGAGCTGTGCCACTGCCTGGTTACTCTTTCTGAGAGGAAGTTATTCCTAACATCCAACCAGAACTTCCACAACCCTTGCACTTGCAGCATGGGATGGTATTCATCTGTTCTGCACTGGTAAAGCAGAGATGTGTCCAGCATCCCTGCCCAGATCAGAGAGTGCACAGAGATGCTAAGAAACGGGTTTTGGGAGGTTGTGGATGTGCAGGAGAGGAAATCAATGATAGTTACATAGCTGATCTGGCAGTATCTGAAAAGCTGAGTATCCAAGACCTGCCTTTATTGACTACATCAACAGCCTCTCCCTCATCCAGCAAGGGGGTCACTTGTTCATAGCAGGAGATAGGGTTGGTCAAGCAGGACCTGCCCTTCCTGGACTGATGTTGGCCAGGCCTGATCCCTGCACACACTGTGTGGTCTCCATCGAGATGATCTGTTCCATAACAGCAGGACTGTCTGCACTGGCAGCACTGAATTCTCTTTGGGATCGCACTGTTTGTATCACATATTAAATGCCCTCAAGCCTCAGCACAGACCACTGAATCAAAATAAAACCCAACAGCGGTTGTTTTCTTCTTTTCAGCTCTGTAGTTTTTAAGTAAACCGAGCTGTTAGAAACATCTGTTACCTTTGGTTTTAATTTAGTGCATAATAGCTTTTGTCGTAATAAATGATGTTGGGCGATTTGGGTGTAATTTTGATTTGTCAGGAAGTTCACAGCCGGATCAGTGTGGTTAATGGCAGCTCTGCAATCAGCTTCGCTATGTGTCACATCGGAGCAGCCATTACTGCATTTTAAAAGGCTGAATTACTGTGTTGTTTGTATTAAATCTTAATGCCGTTCTGGATAACAGTAATGTTTTCCCTTGGAGGTAAGCGCTGAATAGAGTTTGTGTTCCTGAATGTAAAAACCAGACGGGGTTTCAGTGAGATTGCCTGAATTCAGGCAATTTTAGAGAGATTAGACGTATCCAAAAGTAATTTCAAACCTGTCTGAAATGAAAGAACACATTTTCTCAGCTGGACGTATTGTTATGGCGAAGTCCTTTTTATGAGTTATGAGAGGTTAATGGTGTGCTGTCATGTTAATTACAGAAAATAATGTACTCTCACAGCTGACCTTTTTAGGAAAGACAACAAAGGTTTACATTTCTCTATGCCTGGAAGAGGAATGGGAACTGCCTCAGGTTTGCTTGTTTGGGGCAGTTCCTTTCCCAGTGGCTACTGCAGCACAGCGAGAGCATCAGCCAGGGAACGTAGGATGATGTCTGCTGCCATAGGAATTGATCTGTGTATGTTTCCAATAAGCCTGGAAGAAAACTAGAGATGCACAGAGAAAATAACTGAGCCTGATTCTCTCCATCACTCCTATGTTCACGAGGGCAAGAATATTGTCCTGTTGTTCCACCTTTCTCCCAGCAAAGCCCACATGGGACCTCTTTGCAGGGTCAACTGACCCAGTTGCCCTGTGTATTTGATGGTGCAAACTGACCTGCAGACTTCAAACAATTTTTGTAGCTCTTGGTTAGATTAAAACCTCACAGCCATCCGTGTGCTTTAGAAAAATGTTATTTGGATTTTGTTTGCTCATTATTTCCCTGGCCCATAGGTGCTTTATTTTTTCCTTCCCTGCAATTAAGAACCTGTTTAGCCAACGAAGCCTCTGCTCTGCCAGAGCACGTTGGCCTCTGGCATCACTGCTGAGCTGGGAGAGCTTTCCCATCTCCCCGAGGTGATGGTGACAGCAATAGGTATAATGGACTCATTTGGATAATTCAGTACTTGCTCGGCATATCTGGTTTCTCCGGTGACACTCTGACATTCATGCTTGACTTCCCCACCTCTCAGATAATAAACGAAAGAGGTTTCACCTTGTTGGCAGCACTGGCTTTTGGCCCAATATCTTTCCTGACATTGAGTAGCTGAGAAATTAAATTACCTCTTTACCCGGCCACATCCCTAATGGATGCCATTAATTATTGCTTTTCAGATAAGTTGTTTTTATTCTTAATCCACGTGAAAATTGCTTCCCTTGGTTCTACCATAGCTGGTTCCTCCCTTTCCCCATCTTCTCTGATGGGGCCGAAATGGGCATGGGGCTGTTAGATTAAGTTGGGAAGAGGTGCAGAATTCATGGCTCTTAGAGGTCAGGGATGGCAGAGGAAGAAGATAAGGACTTGGGCAATGGTGCAGGGTTGGTTGTGGTGTCCATCTGTAGCCATGTGGATGAAGGCAGCAGTGAGGCACTCTATGCCACTGGGATGGGAATAAAGCTCTTGGGTTTGTTTGGATCTGCTCTGCATCATGTAAGGCTTCAAGCAGTGTTCAGTTCTATTGACCTCAGTGCTTCTCTTCACACTTTAGGTCTCACCGTGTTCAACACCTTGCAAAACTGAACACTTGTGGCTCTTTACCTTGATGCAGTGCCTGGATGTCACCGGCTTTCTGCCGATGTCCCTGTCACTCAGTCATGGCTATTGCTTCTCATTCTCATCTATGACATTTTTCATTGATGGATAGAAAAGTATCTCAGAGGACAAGATGAAACAGGCTGCCCAGAGAGGTGGTGGTGCCCCATCCCTGCAGACACTCAAGCTGAGGCTGGATGAGCTCTGAGCACTGATGGAGATGTGGGTGTCCATGTGCACTGCAGGGAGTGGGACCTGAGGGCCTTTAAGGGTAGGATAGGTCAAAGATTTAGGTTGGTTGATTTCTTTCTGGGGGAAACCTTAAAGTAACTTCTATGAAAGATGGAGTACAGCAGGGTAGGGAGGAGCTTAGTATGTCATACAGAAGTAGGCACTCAGCACTCTTCCCAGTTTTAGTGGTCAGATTGATCAAAAAGAACAAAGGAATGGGACATCGAGGCTGAATCTCTCATTCTTTTGGAATCAGCAGGACTCAGACTACAAGTCTTAAAGGTAAACCTCCTTCAGCAGGGAGTCATCTATGATACCAGTAATTGTGCAGCCAGCCCTTATAAAGGCATTACTACAACTGGGATAAATAGGATTAAAGCCCTGTAAGCAGTTTATCCAGCTGGTGATCTATTCTCCTGTGCATCTGTGTGCATGTGAAACTCCTGGTCTCTGCAGGACTTATTTTCTTACTGTTCTGTTAAAGGGCAGTTGGAGAAGCAGGTGAAAACATGGTCAGCTTCTTTCCCTTCTCGTCTCTTTGCAGAACACCTGAACAAGGTGACTGGGATTATGTTCTTTCCAATCCCATGCTGCACACCTCCTTCACTACTCGGGTTTGTTTCACCAGTGAGACCCCTCTTCAAACAGTTATTCTGTATTATTCTGTATTCGGTATTAGTTCTGTATTATTATTCTGTATTAGTTGAGTACACACAGGCTCAGCTTGACTTTCTTAGGACACATGACACACTGCAATCACGTTTCAGGCTGTTTTGATAGTGGTTGATTCTTAACTGGGCTTAACCCCCGTGAATTAAATTGATAGAAGTGAGCATCCCTCTCGGCTAAGCCCTGTGCTACCAGCAGAGGCCGTCGTGCCCATACACTTGAAGGCAGCGAGCTCCCACTGCAGCCTACCGCCACGTTAAACCTTTCCCTCCAGCCTCCGGGATGGCTGGGGCTGGTAACGCAGCATCCCAAACCTCCTCTCGGTGATGAGCTGATGGGATTGCAGTGCAGATGCGGATTTTGCTGTTACTTCAGTGTAAGGAGGGGGGGAAAAAAGGAAGAAAAAGGAAATAACCCACAAGAATGAGTAGTCAGCTGGGTCTGGAAGGAGAAGCAGAACTCTGAGCGGGCACTGTGAGGTCTGATTAAATCTGCCATAATTGGTGCTGCAGCACCAGCAAGGGACCCCCCAGCACCTCCTCTCTCCAGCCTCGTTTACACAGAAGGGAAAGGAAATGGCTGCATTGTAGGAATTCTTTGGTATTTATTTCTGAATTTATTCTCCAGAGGAGATGTGCTGTGTGCGTGTGTGTTTGTGCTGTACGCCTATTGCACACTGGGCTGCTGCTCCACTGCCATCACATGCACAGGAAACAAAACCCAGCAGTGATACAGCTGTGGCTGCAACACTGCATTGAGCCCTGGGGCTGGATGGTGCTGAGCATCTCTTCACCTCCATCCTCAGCGAGTATAAGGGTAACCAAAAGAACAGCTGAATGTAAACCCTTTTCCTTTAAATGAATCCGCAACAGTGCAGTGAGCATAATGGACCCTAAGAGAAGAGCTGTGTGTATTGAAAATTAACCTCTCCTGAAGCAAGAGGCATCACTGTGTGTCTGCCTTGGAACAAACCTGCTTTGGGGTGTGGGATTCCTTGGTGTGATGCCTGGTTAGATGGCATCTGGATTTTATGGTAAGCAGCACAGCATAGGAAAGGCATGGAAAGGAATGAATGGAAAAGGATGAGCTAAAGAAAAAGTGTGTTCTTCCCTTGCCTGAAATACTGGGATAATTCCAGCCCAAGCACTGCACTGGTTTTATCAGCCTAAGAGAAAACAAAACAGAACAAAAAAAGGTTAAAGGTGAGTTAGGAGCTCAAAGAGCCCAATTCTGACTTAATAGGCTGCAGCATGTCTGTAATCCAGCTCGTGACTCTGAGCTCATGGTGCTGCAGTGACTTCTGGTCTGCCTTTTGGGGATGGGGATTTGGGGGAACCTCCTGCTGAATGCACAGTGAGAATCCAACCCAGTATAAATACTGGTGACAGTTGTAACTAATGGTCCTCACCAATAGCTTGGTTGCTTTCCCGTAGTTCTTTACGCACCAATAAATCCCATTGTTCTTCTCCCAGCTGTTATTCACCCCAAGAACAAAAGCAAGCCGGAGCTTTCTCAGCACCATCTCTTTAAATAAAACAACAGAAGAAAGAAGCATATGGAGCAAAGTCTGAATGAGACATGGCAAATCCCTCTTCTCCTTCTGATCCTCATCACTTTAGCTCATCGGATAAGAGGCTTTTTCCTGCCTTCTACCCGAAGTCCTGCTCTGCTGCAGCAGAAGGAAGTAACCTGTGATGCTAGGAGAAGATTGGAGAGATGTCTCCCGCTGGAGCAGCTCTCCTTTGGGTCTTGTGGTGTCCAGCTGGTGCTTCTAGCACCTTAGATGTGCTTCTTTCCATTACCCTGCCTCATTAAACTGGGGACCCCTGTGTGTGCAGCCTGGGCTTCATCTCTGGATGGTGCTGCAGCAAAGGGCAGCATCAGCCTGAGGATGCTCTTAGAAATGTCTTGAACACCCTAAAACTTGCGCTAAACCTCTGAGTGTGGGAGGAAATGGAGTTGCTTCCTCCTCCAACAGACCTGCTGCTGTGGACAGGTAACTTACTATGGGAGGGACAAGGAGATAATATTACAGAAGGTATTTTTAGGCAGTCCTGCAGCTGGATTGCCTGCCCTGAGTAATTACAGCAGTGCCTTTCGGCCTGAGAAGTTGATGCTGTCAGCATTTTGCTACACAGAGCTGGAGCCACTCAGAGCAGCAGCGTGCAGGGACGTGGCTTGATGAAGTGTTTGCCTTGTGGAAGCATAACAGAGAGATGAGCTTTGCTTTTCTCAGAGGCCCCACAATTCTTCTTTTTCTGAAGGCTTTGTTGTTGTTGTTGTTATTTTCTTCTTTGAGAAGGTTGTCTCTTCCATGACCAGCATCCCTCTGGACATCCTCTTATAGATCCTCTTGACTTGGGCCATGCTGCTGCTTTCCTACTCATAGAATCATTAATGTTGGAAAAGACCTTCGAGATTCCCCATGCTCAACCCCAACCCACCCCACCGTGCCCACTGCCCATGCCCCCATGTGCCTTTGTGTAAGAGAACTTTCAAATTTCATGCATTAGAGTCTTAGCATGGCTGAACCCTCTGATGTATCATATAGTACTTACCAAGATGTCAATCTGGGCTTCAAACCACCCAGAACATCACATTTAATTCAGCATTTGAGGAACTTTTGTTGCTGTTGTTGTTTTCTCTCCTCTTTTTCTGTCAAGCTCCTGCTCCTGACTGCAGCTGAGATTGACTTGGTCTTGTGTTGGTCCTTCCCTTCCTTGCTCTGAGAGAGAAACCAGCTGGAGCTGCACACCAACCCCTACTGTGTGTGTTAGATGTTGGATGAACTTGATGCCGATGTCCTCAGGTTCTGGGATGAATTGTGCTCCAATGTCCTTCCAACCATCATAGAATCATAGAATTATTTGAGTCGGAATGGACTCTTAAAGGTCATCCGATGCATTGAACAGGGGCACCCACAGCTCCATCAGGTGCTCAGAGCCACATCCAGACAGAACTTGGGTTCTCCAGGGATGGGCCATCCACAGCATCATGTTGAGCATCATTCGTTTTTCCTTTCCTCCATCTCTCTCACCTCAGTGTTTGCACATGAGAAATACCAGATTCCTATGCTTGTGTTCACTTATTAATCTGAGCTTTGTTTCTCTTTGGTGGGCAAAAAGGGGCCATTTTAAGGACAACTTATGTGAAATCTGTGCAGCGTTTTCTTCTTCCACGTGTTGTATTTATTTTATTGAACGCTGACTTTTCATTTGGCTGGAGGTATGGCTTCATTTCTAGCAGATGGGTGCAGGAATCAGCTGCTGATGCTATGGAGGTCTCCTGACAGAGATCCTGGAGATGTTCATGATTTCTGGTCACAAAAAATCTATGTAAAGCTGAGACCTCTGTTGTCAGTAAGGCGATCCTGACACTATGAATAATGGAGAGGAAATGCAGACCAGTGTGGTGTAGTTGCTCGATGGGTCTCCTTTTTCACCTGCCCATCTGCCTTATAACCACATGACAACCTTGAGTAAATTTTCATGAGGGTTCTGAAGCTGCTACAGGTTGGGAGGAGGAGGAGTGCCTGTGCTCTTGCTGGCACACGGAGAGGAGAAGCAAACTGGACCATGTGTCCTCATCCAATCCATTTTCCAAAGAGCAACTACTGTGAATAGCGTGTACTGATACGGTAGAGTCAGTCTGTCAACTGACCTTGAGCAACACTGAAAACAGGAGAATGGTCTCAGCTCAGCCCAATGAATAAATCATAATAGCAAAAAAGGAGAACATCCAAATACGGAGAGAGATAGAAGGAAAGAAAGGGGAAAGTGCCTTAATCAAGGAAGTGAAGGAAGGCAGAAGTCAGGAGGTGAGCTGTTGGGTTGGAAAGGACTCCAGGACAGATGGACAGACAGTGAGACGTGGACAAGAGAGGACGCTGAAACAAGAGCAGCCCAACCCCAGGCAGAGGGAGGAGTGTTAAGGACTTTGGTAATAGGTAAAGTCACCAGGAGAGGTGGCAGAATTTAAGTTGTGGGAATCCTGGTCCATTGTTTAAAGTGCAGGGGTGAAAAACAATGCCATGAAAGAGACCAAAAAGAATAAGGCAGAAGAAGAGGAGGAGGAAGAGGAAGAAGAGGAAGAAGAGAATGAGGAGGTGGTGGAAGACGTAGTGGAGGAGGCAGTGGAAGAAGATGGGGAAGAGGAAAGCCAGCAGAAAAAGAGCAAAAAGAAATCAAAGTCTGAGGACTCAGAGGATGATGAGGAAGTGAAGAAGAAGAAAAAGAAGAAGAAGAAATCCAAGAGAAAAGATTACAGCAGTGAGGAGGAGGATGACTATGAGCGCAGAAAGAAAAAGAAGAAAAAAGGCAAAAAAAGCAAAGAAAAGAAGAAAAAGAAAGGTGACAAGTCCAAGAAGGGAAAGAAAGAGGACAATTTCCTGGAGCTGTATGAACAGGAGCTCCGTGACTATCATTCAGACTCCTCCAACGCAACAGAGGATGAGTACAACAAAAAGAAAGGTCAGCTCCATCGTTTCCCATTTCCTCCCTTGTACACTTCAGATATCCAGCCTGGGGCTCTTCCTGGGAATGCAGGCTCTTGTCTTTCCTTTGTTGAGAATATTAATTGTATATTATATATATATACATATATTAATATTACTTATATGGTGGTGCTATTGGGAAGCTGGATCAGCAGTCAGACTCCCCTGTGTAAGCAGGGTACATGGCCAAGGCACACGCTCCTGCTCATGCATTTGCAGCAGGGGAATGTTGGTGGTCTCAGCAATCAGACTGGGAAGGCAGTGGGGTGCTTAGGACTGATGTAACAACATGAGATCCAGCGCATGGTCCCTCTGGCTGTTGTGAGTAACCAAGTAAGGTGGAGAATTGCTGCTAATCACATCTAAATCTGAATGTTGTGCCTGTACAATTATTATCCCACGTGCACTGAGTGCTTTATGGTGTGTTGTGCAGTGAATTAGGGTTTAGGTGATATGGTCCGTTTTGTTTGAAGACTGTGGTCTGGAGAAAGGTTGTACCCATCAGCCAGGCTGTGTGTAGATAACTCCTGGCAAAAGGCTGCACTTGAGCATTTTACCTACTGGATGGCAGTTAGTAATCCTCCTAAAGCAAACCTGATGTTCTGGGGTCGAGAAGCAAGGAATGAGCAAGGCAAGAAGTAATGAGTCATGGTATGGCCCCATAATTAGGGAAAGCCCTGGGTAGGGGGCACCGTGGTGCTCCCAAGCACAGCAGGATCATCTCCTGATCAGGGGTGGGCAGCAAAGGGGTAATGGGCTGCTGGGGGGTGACACCGACTGCCCATTCCCCATGCAATTGGATCTTGGTGCATCTGGGGCAAGATGCTTACCTTCCTAGATGGGTTTCCCTGTTGGTTAATTAGTGTAATAATCAATCTTGTGCATGGTAATTCAAAGAACTGAGTGTGCCTCACACCAGTGGCGTGGTTATAGGTTAACTCAAACTGATGAGTTCCATAGCGTGCCGTATGGCTGTTCAGGGAAAAGAGAAATGATCCAACATCTCCAATGGCTGTTCAGGCCATACACATAGCTTGCCTCATTAGTGATGGCTCTTTGAGGGAAGAGAAGTTCTCTCCTCATACCACCATTATTTTATTTTACATTCTTTTTATAGTGGAGGAAGAACAGCTTGCACTCTGTGAAAAGAGAAGTTCCAGCAAATTATTTCTAACTATTTCTCCATGGTCTTCATCCTACTCTGTTAACAATTTCTGCTGGGAAAGTAATAGCTTGTGGCTGAAAACACTGAAAAGGGAACCAGACAGGGATTGGATTCTCACAGGCTCCATCAGAAATAAAAAACCTAAGGCATAACCTTCAACATTTATTATCGTAACAGCCTCAGGAATCCCAAGAAGCTTTTCATGTGGACAAAGTCCCAGCAGTTAATGGGTGGTTGTTACTTTAATCAGGACTCCTTCAACTTGTGGCTGAGGTGGTGGAGTCTTTGTCCCTGGAGGTGTTCAGGAACCATGGAGATGTGGCAGCTGGAAACACAGGCAGTGGGTTGGGACATGGTGGTAAGGGTTGGGGTTGGGCTTGGGGGTCTTGGAGGTCTCCTCCAACCTCAATGATCCCAGGAGGTACCAGCTGCTGTTTTCTTCTTGAGGCTATTCCCTTTTTCCAAGCACAGCGCTGTTGATTTTGCATTATTAATCAAAGTAAATTTCTGCTTTTTCCTGACTTGGTCCTGGAGGTTGCCACAATTTTCCTTCCAAAGAGCTGAAGGAACTGATTTTGGTCAGCTCCTGAGAAACGTGTAACCACTGCAAAAGCTTCTCCAAAGCCCTGGAGATTTTGGCTGCCTTTGGCACTGGTGAATATCCAGTAGACATGAATTTCAGTCCTTAACTCCTTTTGTTCTAAGAAGACGGGAGATGTAAATGTTTTATGAGCAGAGAGCTGATGGTGTCTGTGTCATCTGATGTCCCCTTTATCTCACTGCATTAGCAAGCAGGAGAAGGGATTCCCTCCACCTTTGTAACAATCAACTGATGACTGAGGAACAAGGGGAATCCAGCTCCTGGAGACAGGAAAACAAAAGATATAAAGCGACTGGGTGTCAGTGTGGAAATCATAGCAGACAGCAGGCATTTCTAAGAAAACTGCAGCTCTTGTCCATTCCTGAGTTCCTACTGTAAACCAGGATGATTATTAAGTATTTGCCAAGTTTCTTCTACCACACGTTTTCAACAGAATTTAAGGATCGTGCTTCATCCCCATAGAGCAGCAAACTCTATAGAAGGTTTTCCTCATCTCTTGGAAGCTTTGCATTTAGACCTGTTGTGCTGGTCACCATCTAGATACTTATATTTTATTCAGCACATTATCTTAAATGGTGTTGGGAAGTGGAATGGCCAGTGTTGATTTGTGAGCAGACACACGAGCTGATCATCCTTCTTCCTGCTGTGCACCATCCATTTCATTGTGTTATATCCATCACATTCTGCTCCTTCAGTGACCGAAGGGTTACACAGGAGAAGCGTTCAGGACACACAAAGTTTATTGCTGAGTTCTCTTTAATCTAGGAGCAGAATGGAGGAGGAAAGCAAGTGCTGCGCGATATCTGGCTCTCCCTATGCTATATTCAGAGCCAGAGATGTACCACATTCCTCTGTGAGGATCAGCAGTTTCAGAGTCTCCTCATCTGTGCCTGCACCCACTGTGCACCCATTGGCACTTGTTTCCCCAGCACAAGAGCAGCCCAAAGCATATGCAGAACCCACCCCTGTCACATGTGTACAATGCATTGGGATGGCTTTGCCCAGCTGACAGCCCCAAAACAGCACAGAGGAGCAGCTGTGGGTGCCAGTTGCCCCATGCAGCTGATGTGCAAGCTGTAAAACCACCAGCTCCAGAGCTGCAGCTTGCAAGCACTGCTGTTCTCATCTCCCCTGAAGTACTGCAAATGCAAACAGTGTGACCAGTTCACTTTCATAACCTTTGTTATCTGTGGGTGCTGTTTAGGTGGAATATTTGGCTTTTTGGACATTACTGGAGAGGACTTGCTGAAGGGAATCTGAGCAAAAAGTCAGTGGGAAGCCTATGTACACAGAATGATGCATTCAAGTCTAGATGCGTTCCCACCAACCCTTATATCCCACCAGCCCTTTCATCCTCCCCCTTGGACTATTATCTGGACACTCAGCTATTAAAAAGGCAGAATTATCCCAATCTGGATGAAAAGCCCAAGAAGAAAACTGTGGTGTAAGGCACAAAGCAGGGAGAGAACCAAAGCAAGCTAAATTTCATTCCAGGTGCGATGAGACCCTGTGCAGCCCCACGTGGGGTGGTTCATCTGTCTGTGGTAATACCTGAGAAGAGCATGCAAATTAACTGTGGGTGTTGCTGATGGATTCATATGCATTGCAAGTCTCATTGTGCAGATGTCACAAAGCAATGGTTCAGTGGTGGGAAAGCCATCATTTCTACCAACTCGAGAGTTTCTTGTTTTATGTTTTTTTAATATGTATTTATATTTTTTAAGTGCTGTTTGGAGAATAGCAACTGTCTTTCATGAATGATTAAGTCGAAGTATTATGATTAATTCATAATGACAGCTAACAATGTGCTTGTAAATATAGGTAACACATGCTGCTTGTATTTACAACAAGCTGCTGGCAGGTTCCAGCACCTCCTTATTCAAAGCATCAACACCAGCTGGAAGGTGCAGCATCCAATCCTCCAGTGCCTCTGGGCCAGGGGAGACATTAAAAAGGAGCTCTTGTGGAACTACCCTTCCTGCTACATTCAGGGTGTTGGGGAGCAGAGCTGGAAATGAGGGGAGCGCTTCTTGGTCTCAGTTGTCCTGCTGCCTGGACAGCAAGAAGAAAGTGGGTCTGTTGTCAGGACCTGGTCCTGAATAAAAGGGACAAGTAGTGGAGAAGCGCTTCCCTTGCACTCTGCAGATGCAGTTCAACTTTGCCTAACAGATAAAATCCATATTATGTTTTATCTAGGCAGCGTTATTTTCCACTGCTGTCCTCAGTCATGGTTCAGAGAAAACCCATGTCCTGGCCAGCCCTCCCTGCCTCCAAAGATAATGAAAGAGACAGAATGGGTTTTTCTCTCACATATTTCTCTCCCCCGAGGCACAGTGTTTTCCTCCAGCACAATTTAAACTTGAATAACAAAGATGTTGATCGCTGAGCTAATTCTATTTTGCTGTTCCAGCAAAGAACAGAGATGTGTGGTGTGTTTTTTTTCTGGAGGTAGGAAGGCAAAAGCACTTTTAAGTGATAGCTGGAGCACCAGATGAATCAAGTCTGGCTTCCTACAGCGCAGGAGAATGAAACGTTGATTTTGCAATAGCTGATGAAGCATAACAAGCTCCAAACTACAGCTCCTCTGCCTGTGGGAACTGGTGGGACAGCACTCAGCTTTGGATTTAAATTCTAAGAGGAAAGTGATGTTTCAGAGCTGAAGATAATGCTGTTTGTGCTAGTGGTAAGTTTGCAGGAAACTTCATTAATTCGTGGCCACAAAGTGCCTCAAAATGCAAGATGCTATTAATTTCACAATCCTTTATATAATCTTTGAATGGGAAAAAATGGATAACAGTATGCAACTGGCTCAAATAGTCATGGAAAAAATTCCCATCTTTTGCTTTGAATAATTAATTTGGCATCCGTACCAGACTCAAAAGCTGCTTTTGCTGGAGCTTTTATAAGCAAGCACTCTCATAGTGTGTGAGGCCTAAATCTGTTCACATTTTTGCCAATGTGAACCCAAAGTCATTGTGTTCGTGTCAATGGAGTCAGTCAGGATTTGCCCCAGAGAGAACAGGAGAAGAATTTGACTCATTTTGTTTGTGATGAGATTATTGCTCAAAGTGTGGTGTGATAAAATCAAATGAGCTGACTTCGGAGGTTCATCTTCACATCGGGTGAAGGAATGTCACTTGTTGAGGCCACAACGATATTAACCAGTGGGCCCATGTGCAAAGAGGGCAACCCCAACCTGCAATGGCCAGCACAGATGTTAAAATCTTCCAAGTATTTCAAGCATTCCTGTTGCTGGACAAAGGTGAGGTACCATCATAACATCCACCTCAGTTGTTAGAGCTTCCCTGTGTGAGAATGTGACCCAAGGGAATTTGCAGTCATGGCCATCATTGGTACTTAGCAATTCCATGTTGTGAGAATCAGAACTAAAACAGTCTTCTGCCCTTAAGAAATTCCCTCCTTATGGATCGCAGGGATTTCTGAATGCTTCCTTGCTAGAGGATCTCAGCCTCTGCTTGCCAAGCTTTCCAGTAATTTTAGCAACCATTCTGACACAAGTGTTTTTCTATTCTGGCTGTTGAATGGACGAGTGAATAGCATAAGCTCTTTCTGCAAGACAGGGAAACAGATGTAAGTTCTTCCAGTAACACTGCAGCGTAACCTGATACTGATTTTATGCTGTCTGTATCTTGTGCTTGAAATGACTGGTTTTCAGTGCTTACTTTCAGAAAAATCCAGTGTCGATTATTTCCATTTTTACTCTCGAGTGTGCCCATGAAAAGCAGTAATGGGTTTGCAGTCCATAGCAAATCTGCTCTGCTTGGCTTGCTGAAACTTCTACTAGTTTCTGAAGACTTAATGCCAGAGAGCCAAAGAGTGCAGTCAGCTGGGGGTTCAGTGTCTACCAGATGAGATAAGTGAACCAAATTCCAATTGATTGAGATAATATTTGGAATCAGCTGCTATAATAAAAGCTTTATATTGTCTTTGCCTGGCCTATTGGGAGAAAAGCAAGGTTTGGAGACTAGCCTGAAAATCAAGCATTCCCAGGCAAGATGCTATAGATTACTGTAACCTGGCCATGTCGTGGCACTCAAAATACTTACACTGATCTTAGGAGTGAGATGGTTTGCCAGTCAAAAGCACCAATATACAAGTGTGCTCCCTTGCCTCTACTGGCCTTGTGAAGGAGATGCCAGTGTGGTGGGAATGGTCCTCCTGTACTCCTCTTCAAGAGCAGAACTCTTTGAGAAGATCAGTGGTTCCCCATTACACCTCTGTTAGACAGCCAGAAGCAAAGTCCTTAATACTGACATCCCATACATTAGAAGGGGAGGAGGAAGATTTTGTGAATGTACTTGGAAACTTCAGCAGTAACCATAAAATCCCTATGGATGCTCTATATTTGCATTCAGTGATTGCTTCTGTCAAGCAGAAGTCTAAATAGCAGGATACAGCCAAATTTGGAGTGATACACCAAAACCTTGCTCCCATCTGAAATCCTTTGCTATAATTTGTCATTAGCTGTTGGGCCACGCAACTGTCCCAGGAGACATCCTGAACTGGCAGTGAGCATCAGTGTCAAATAATGGGAAAACAGCAAACTTTGTACTTCACTACGTTGATGGGTTTTTTTAACCTATTTTGTAACAACAAGTGGATTATTGCTTTTGTTACTTCTTGAAAACCTTCCTCAATAACAAGCATGCATTCCACGTGAGACTGCTGCAGGTAATGGATAGGAAGGGTGAATCAGCAGGTGGTCAAACTTATGTAGGCAGTGACCCTGTTAAAAATGAGTTGGGAAATTCTATAGAACTTAGGTGAATATTTTCCATTGGTGGAGGGCTTTAGGGGCTGGCAGGTTTGTACCATAGTGGCAAAGTGGAAACAGCCTGCGTTCCTGAGGAGAACCACAGAACCACAGCAGCAGTGAATTCAGACCTGCTCAGTGGGGAAGAGGAACGTGGAAAATAGAAGCTAAAAATGGAGGAGGAGCTTGGAAGGCTGCAAAGGCTCCCAGAAAGAAAGTAAGGGATTCAGTGGGAAGAGAGCTAGCTGGTGAAACAGATACTACACTAAGGATGTTTAACTTCTGTCCTTTCTTAATCTTTCCCTTCACAGCTGATGCACTGAAGAAGTAAAAATGATATTTCTTGCCCAGATTTTGCCCTTGGTTAGAAGTGTGACTTCCACAGAAATCTGATTTCAAGCTTTTCAGCTGATTCAGTTTTATCGCCCTGAAAGGACAAGATGTTCACACCTGGGGTTTGCTGAGGTTGGGCATGTTATCACAAAGCCAGAACATACAATTATTCATGAACAAAACACTTAGGTGGTAAAAAAACAAAACACCATTGGTCTACATCTCTTGTCTTATGCCACAGATGCTGCTCCCAGCAAAAGAGCTGTACAAAATGTTATCCCTCTTCTACCTGGTGGGTGAGTCCTCCAGCTGCAGAGATGCAGGTGAGGATCACAATCATCAGCCATCAATGGTTTATCAGAAGTAAAAGAAATGCAAAGGAAATGAACGATCCTGCTTATAGGCTGCAGAGCTTCCAGGCTCTGCTTTCCTTTGAGGAAGCAGCTAAACAAGCTGCATATCTCAGCTCCACTTCCCAGTAAGACCTAGCATCAGTAGCAGCATTAAACTTTTGTTGTCTTCCCCCAGAGGGATTCCCGTGCCTTGCTCCCATCTCATCACAGGAAAGCAGTGACATAATCTGTTTGCACAGCTGGCAACACAGTTGTAGTGATGGAGAGGAGGTGGCAAAGCTCCTTTCCTTTTCCAGGCATGCACCATAGCACTTCTGATGTGTGGTGACATACTAGTGTCACCAGCCCAGCCCCTGCTTTGTTCCCCTGTGCGCAGTTAATTAAATCATTGCTAACCGCAGCATATGCTCAGCAACAATGTGTGCTACTTGGGCTGCAGCACATCTGAACTCCACAGTCAGATCTGCTCCCAGCATGATCTGATCATCCACCTGCTGCCTGCTCACCCTGGTGCACGGATGCTGAATGGGAGGTTGTGAATGTAATGTGCAAATTTGTTTCTCTCTTTCTCTCCAATTGACCAGAAAGGCTGATAGATGATGGAAACTGGCTTGGCAATCATCTCTCCCAGCTCCCTCTGTACCCTTGGGTAGTTGTAACATCACTGAAATGTAGGGGTTGGAAAGAACCTCTGGAGACCATCTAGTCCATCTCCCTGCTAAAGCAAGGTCCCTACAGCAGGAAAGAATTCAGGCAGGTCTTGAATATCTCCTTAGAAGGAGATTCCACATCCTCTTTGGACTACCTGTTCCAGTGCTCTGTCACCTACAGCCCCAGGTCTCTCAGCTTTTCCTCATAAGGAAGATGTTCCAGGCCTCTTTGTGGCCCTTTGCTGGACTGTATTTAGAAGATCTCTGTCTTTTTTTCCCTGCCTTTCTTGAACAGGGGATCCCATAAATGGACACAGTACTCCAGATGTGGCCTCCCCAGGGTAAAGTAGAGGGAGAGTATCACATCTCTCCACCTGCTGGACACATTCCTTTTAATGAATCCCAGGGTATGGGATGGCTTTCTTAGCCACAAGGCACACTCCTAGCTCATAACCAACCAGGACACACAGGTCCTTCTCTGCAGAGCTTCTTTCTAGCAGAAAATAATGTGCTTTGAGATGACTAGACACGCAAAGCCACTATGAATGAGCACAGCAATATTGTAGCTTAATGATGAAAGATTCTTCCGAAGCAGAGACGATACAAAATCATGATGTAATTCATAATGAATCATGAGGGCAAGGTAGATTGCAATTCCTGCTCCCATCATAGTTAATGCAACTATGCTGTCTTTCTGTGCTATGCCAAGCAGTGCCCATTAGTGTGTGTGAATGCTGACAAGAACAATGAAAACATTTTTTTGTACCTATTACTTGTGTAAATTGTGGATATTGTGTTCTTTTTTGCACAGCTGTGAAAAAAATTTCCTCTTCTTCTGAGCCCATCCATAAAATATGTCAGCCAGGCATTCTTAAAATATAGCTGAGCATTGATCATAACTTACTGTATTTATTATGATACTGCCTCCTTTCTGTCCTATTTGTATTCATGGAAAGGAGAAGTTAGGAAAACACTGTGGTATTTTGTTCCCTCTCAACGCAACAGAGCCCTTGGAAATGAGGAGTTGTTTCCAATCAGTTGTACATGAATGGCCACAGTTTTGCTCTAGCACTCTGTCTCCAAGCCTTTCAGTTAAAATGGTGATTTAATTTCCCTTGGGGAAAGAGTGCTACTGGGGAAAAAAAAAAAAATATGATGCTCAAAGTCTGCGATATCCTGTTTGGGTTTTGGTTTGTTTGTTTTGTTCCTTCTGAATTCATATGTAATGTAGTGAGGAAAAAATGGACCCTAACAAAGCACGTAATTTTAATGCACCCATGGAGAAGGACATTTTTACAGTGTTCAGTCTGAGAAACCATATGCTTCGTAGTCACACTGCGCAAGATGAAGTGCTGAAAATGTTATCCTTTAGCCTGTAGGTCTGAACCTAACGTTGTTCCATTAGCTGATGATTACTGTGTGATCCAAAGGCAAAACGACCATCAGGATTCTTGGTCTGGCTGTAGGCAGGATTTTGTATTTTCATGCTCTCTGTTCTGCATTGAGCCAACCAAGATGTGTCCTTCAGAAAGGTAACCTGTTGACAAACCTTGAGCCTTGTTCCAGCTTCACTCATCATCCTGCTTAAGAAATGCATGTCCGCTTGTAGTTTTAATGCTTCAACCTTTTGGCCATTGGACCTTGCTGTGCCTTTCTCCACTTGAGCAGAAGTCTATTTTCTATTTGTGCTTCTCCCAAGAAAATACTGATGTGGGGTAATAAAGTCACCACTCAATCTGCTGCTCAGAAAGGTAAATTGACATTGCTTTGATACTCTAATTTAAGCAGTTTCCTACTTTATCCTCATCCTGATTTACCACTCGGTCTTTGGTAGTATCTCCAGAACATCTGAAAAGTAAACTTTCTGGCTGTAGTGACTCCTTATCTTCATACAAATGTATTACCAGCACAAACAGGGAAGTGTGCATTGCCTTGATGTGTACATAAATGAAAAATGACTCAACAGTTTTACTCCAACACTTTGCATTAATTCCTCTGTTACATGTAATACATGCACATACATTACAATAGGGGAGGAGAAACAGAATCACAGAATCACAGAATCACAGAATTACCCGGGTTGGAAGGGACCTCAAGGATCATGTAGTTCCAACCCCCCTGCCTAGCAGGGCCACCAAACATACACATTTACTAGATCAGGTTGCCCAGGGCCCCGTCCAACCTGGTCTTGAACACCTCCAAGGACGGGGCATCCACAACCTCACTGGGCAGCCTGTTCCAGGACCTAACCACCCTTCTAGTAAAGAACTTTCCCCTAACATCCAACCTAAATCTTCCCTCCTTCAACTTAAAACCATTTCCCCTAGTCCTGCTATTATCAGCCCTTTCGAAGAGTTTACTCCCCTCCTGGGAGTAAGTTCCCTTCAGGTATTGAAAGGCTGCAATGAGGTCACCTCGCAACCTTCTCTTCTCCAGGCTGAACAAACCCAACTCCCTCAGCCTGTCCTCATAGGGGAGGTGCTCCAGCCCCCTGATCATCTTTGTGGCCCTCCTCTGGACCCTTTCCAAAATCTCCATATCTTTTTTGTACTGAGGGCTCCACACCTGGACACAGTACTCCAGATGGGGCCTCACAAGAGCAGAGTAGAGAGGGACGATCACCTCCCTATCCCTGCTGACCACCCCTCTCCTGATGGAGCCCAGGATCCCATTTGCTTTCCGGGCTGCCAGAGCGCACTGCTGGCTCATGTTAAGTTTCTCATCTATCAGGACCCCCAGGTCTTTCTCTGCCGAGCTGCTCTCAAGGTCCACTCCTCCCAGCCTGTACAGGTGCCTGGGGTTCTTCCGGCCCAAGTGCAAAACCTTGCACTTTGCCGTGTTGAACCTCATTAGGTTCACCCGAGCCCAGCTTTCCAGCCTGTCAAGGTCCCTCTGAATGGCATCTGTTCCCTCCACCGTATCGACTGCACCACTCAGCTTGGTGTCGTCAGCAAACTTGCTAAGGGTGCACTCCATTCCCTCATCGATGTCATTAATAAAGATGTTAAAGAGCACCGGTCCCAAGACAGACCCTTGAGGGACGCCGCTCGTTACCGGCCTCCACCTGGACATAGAGCCATTGACCACCACCCTCTGTCTGCGGCCTTTCAACCAATTGCTTATCCATCTAGTTGTCCACCCATCAAATCCACCTCCCTCCAATTTGGAGATGAGGATGTGATGGGGGACCATGTCAAAGGCCTTGCTCAGGTCCAGGTAAATGACATCGGTCGCCTTCCCTTCATCCACCAACGCCGTCACTCCATCATAGAAGGCCACAAGATTAGTTAAGCATGACCTTCCCCTGGTGAAGCCATGCTGGCTGTCTCGGATCACATGCTCGTTCTTTATGTGATCAAGCATGTTGTCCAGGAGGATCTGTTCCATAATCTTCCCAGGCACAGAGGTGAGACTCACCGGCCTGTAGTTACCCGGGTCGTCCCTGCTCCCCTTCTTGTAAATGGGAGTGACATGACCCTTCCTCCAATCATCTGGGACCTCACCTGACAGCCACGACTTCTCAAATATGATGGAGAGCGGCTCAGCAACCACCTCAGCCAGCTCCTTCAGGACCCTGGGATGCACGCCATCTGGCCCCATAGACTTATACTCATTCAGTCTAAGGAGGCACTCTCGGACTTGCTCTACCCTTACAGTGGGGAGGGATTTACCTCCTTGGTCCCCACATGGAGGTATGGGGGTGCAAGACTTAGGGACGTGAAAAAGACTAGAATCCTGGCCACCAGTGAAGACCGAGGTGAAGAACTCATTCAGCACCTCAGCTTTCTCTTCATCTGTTGAAGCCATTTCTCCTTTTAAATTTACCAAAGTAGGCACGCCCATTTTGGCCTGTCTCTTCTGGCCAATGTACCTGTAGAAGGTTTTCTTGTTGTTTTTCACATCCCTCGCCAAGTTCAGTTCTGCCTGCGCCTTGGCTTTCCTGATCCCACATCTGCAAGTTCGGACGGCATCCCTGTATTCTTCCCGGGTGACACAGCCTTGTTTCCAGAACTTGTACACCCCTTTCTTCACTCTCAGTTCTCTTAGCAGGTCCTTGCTGAGCCATGCCGGTTTTCTACCTCTCCTGCCCACTTTCTTAATCAGGGGAATGGAGACCTCTTGTGCTGCCAGGAGGGCATCCTTGAACAGTAGCCAGCTCTCCTCAACGTCCTTATCTTTGAGGGCAGCGCGCCAGGGGATCTTGGCCAGCATTCCATTGAGTAGCTTGAAGTCTGCTCTTCTAAAGTTGAGCATCCTGGTCCTGCTCTTTGCCAGGCCCACATCGCTTGAGATCACAAACTGAACCAAGGCATGATCGCTGGAGCCCAGGCAGCCTCCAACCTTGACGCCTTTGATGATCTCCTCAGCGTTGGTGAGCAGCAGGTCCAGCAACGCTTGACCTCTGGTCGGTCTGTCCAATACCTGAACCAGAAAGCTATCATCAATGGATTCCAAGAGCCTTCTGGAGCTCTTGCAGCTCGCCGTGTGGTTTTCCCAACAGATGTCAGGATGGTTGAAGTCCCCCACCAGGACAAGAGCCCGTGAGCCAGACGCCTCACGCATCTGGAGCAAGAAAGCCTCATCAGCAGCCTCCCCTTGATCAGGTGGCCTGTAGTATACCCCTAATACCAGCTGACCTTTATTAGTCCCATCTCTAATCCTAACCCACAGGCTCTCAACCTGTTCTTGACTGTTTCTCATGGGGAGTTCCTCACAGTTTATCCAATCTCTGACATAAAGGGCGACTCCCCCACCCTTCCTACCTCGCCTATCTCTCCTAAAGAGCCTATAGCCATCGATGGTAGTATCCCAATTGTGGGAGTCATCCCACCATGTTTCTGTGATAGCAACAATGTCATAATTTTCAGAGTGCATCACAGTTTCCAGTTCCTCATGCTTGTTACTTAGGCTCCGTGCATTAGTATAAAGGCACTTCAGCTGGGCTGTCCGTCTCACCACCTTCATAAGCGATCCAGGATCCACTAGAACAGTGGCATCCCCAGAATCATTGAGTTGTTTAAGTTGGAAAGGACCCTTAAAGGCTATCTAGTCCAACCTTCCTGTAATGAACAGGGAGATCTACAGCTACGTAGTTGTGGATGAAGTTGCCAAACCACTATCTGTCATATTTGAAAAGTCATGGCAGCCTATTGATGTTCCCACTGGTTGGATTAGAGGAAACATAACCTCCATTTTCAAGAAGGGAAAAAAAGGAGATCCAGGGAACTGCAGGCCAGCCAGTCTCACTCTGTTTCTGGCAAGGTCATGGAGAAGATCCTCCTGAAGTGTCTACTAAGGCACGTGGAAAATAAGGATGAGTTGATAAATGGTAACCAATATGGCCAGTAACCAATGGTAACCAAGGCCAGTACCTGAAGGGAGCCTACAGGAAAGCTGGGGAGGGAATTTTTATAAGGACAGGTAGTGACAGAACATGGGAAAATGGCTTTAAACTGGGAAAAAAAGGTAGATTTAGACTAGATATCAGGAAGAAATTCTTTATCATGAGTCTGGTGAGCCACTGGCACAGGCTGCCTGGAGAGGTCGTGGATGCCCCATCACTGGAAGCATTCAAGGCCAGGATGGGGCTGTGAGCAAGGTGAGGGAGGTGCCCCTGCCTATAGCAGGGTGTTGGGACTGGGTGATCTTAAAGGTCCCTTCCAACCCAAACCACTCTGTGATTCTATGATTCTAAGTAGTATGTGTTCACAGAGGGAAGTGTTTGATTTTCAGCAAAACCCATTCCAGTTCATCTGCTGTTGACCCATTTGTCTCCACCAACCCATGTGAACCATCTCTGGGACTTATAATTCAGCTGAGGTTTGAGGAACTACTTGGATCTGTAATGTATAAGGCAAGGAACTTCTCCTGTTGTCCTGATCTTTCTCTTCTCTTTCCACAGTTTATGAGGTGGTGACAGTGACAGGAGACGTCCGAGGAGCTGGAACTGATGCCAATGTTTTTGTTACTCTCTTTGGAGAATTTGGGATCACTCCCAAGACTCATCTCACAAGCAAGTGAGTATATGAGAAGAAACCTGTATCCTTGAGGCTTTTGCTTCAGCAACTTGTATTGAATTTTGATGAAAGATAATACTGTGCTGATGGATGCAGAGGGAATAAATCTGAAAGGTATTCTGGGACCATTGAGGAAATTTGAATTTTTTTGCTGTTGAAGACTTCTTTCCAAATTCCTTGCAAACCTGCATTCCCTTCTGTAGATGGAAATGTATGCTCAGATCCTTATTATGTAAGTTTCACACTTGCAAGGTGTGGGGATACTTGCTTTTCTTAAGGCTTAAATTAGGTCCTCCAAATTTAGGAGCTTAGAATATTCACCATGTCTTTAGAGTGGGCACAATGGGCTAAATTCATATGTCTAAATCCTTCCTAAGTCTCTGTGTGAAATCAGGTACACAGAGATAAGTGTCCTTTAAGGATTCTGAAGAGTAATTTGGTGGGTGGGTCTGAAGTAAGGCTGATGGATCACCACCCACACCCAGCTGTAGGAAATCTAAGGCAAGTATAAATGGATGAAGTTAGGCTGTTTCCTAAACAAGGCTGCTTTCACTCTGTATCTGCTCTGTGCATGTTTGCACACTTGTGGTTGCACTATTTTGTTTTTCCCAAGCCACGACCAACACCATCCTCTGGATGGAGTTTCTCACTTCCCACATTAGGTCAATAGGTGCACATGTCCCATGAAAGCAGAGTAACTTTAATACAGCATCAGGTCTGCATGCAGTAATTCCCCCTTAGCTGGACAGCTGCAGTAAGAGGAAGCAGAGATCCCTTCCCCATGGGGTCTTGGCTGTATGTCTCTGTTTTTCTGTGTTCTTATTGTTCTGTTTTTCTTGAAAATGTGCATCAAAAGTTATGAATCCTGTGCTAATGTCACACGGTAACTTCACATTTTCTCCATTTCTACAGCACCGACAAGAGGTACCTGCAACTATTTTAAATTTAACCTCAAAAGAGCTTCTCTTCCCAGTGAAGCAACTCAAACATGAGAGTCTGTAAAGAAAATGATATGGGAATGGTAAAGAAAATACATGAAATTTCAGCCCTGTTTGCCATATTTGAAATTCAGAGATCAGAGGTAGCCAAAGGAGTTTTCTTACCCCATCGTTCTCAGGAGAACTTGGTGATTGTATGTTAAATACACGATCGAGGTTATTCGTTCTGTGATTTTCATCCTGACATGAATTTGTAAAGCAGAATACTGTTTCTCTTGATGCAACAGAGAAGGAAATGAGGCACATGAGGCAAAAGATGATGTGTCCATCTCATGTCCATGGCCAATGTGGGATCTTCAGCAGCAGCAGCAGCTCTGCTTGGGGAAGAGCTGCCAGTGCCCAGACCTGCCTGCTGGTGCTTGGCAGAACTATCAAACAGCTTCTGCTCTTGGGGAGTTTTCCTGTGGTCAACATTTACATAGGAAACCATTTAAGTGGAAAAGCATTCTTCTGCTTGTGGCTGTAGAAGGAATGAAAACATTATGTTTAAAAATGACATTTCTAATAAATTGTTATAAAAACGCTGTATTCCCTTTGGAGGAGAAGTCAGGAGATTTCTTAATGAGCCATGACTTCACCGATGGCTGCACAGCTCATCTCTTGTTAATGCCCACTCTTTCCCCCTATGATGGGTGAGGAGGATTTCAGGTTGCAGCAGCAGCAGCATAAATCTGTTAGCATTTTAGGTTTGGTCCCTGCTACTGCAGAGAGCAAATGGCTGAGGTCTTGGTAAGCCAGGATGAGAGGTGTGGGAAGCCAACCTTCTGCAGCTCTGAGTTCCAGAAACAGGTCCTATAGGAAGAGACCACCAGAACCACAACTGTAATTTTCTAGGGGGCTTCCAAACCATCAACAGTATTTCAGTAATTGTAAGCAAAGCCTGGAGCATTAGTGATCAAGAGAATTGAGTGAAAAGCTGGCCTGAACATAGGCATGTCTCTTTAGCTGATAGTTTTGTCTTCCAAATACAAAGCAAAGCATGAAACAGTCCATTGCCCCCAAATTTATTGTGCTGCTTTGTGAATATGGCAAAAGGATGGAATCTCATGCATCTTTCAACTAAACGTTTATATGAGTTCACTTATGACATGACTGCAAATGCATGACATTTTATAGGTATTTCCATTTCCCAGTATAGATAGAGAGATAAAATATCATGCATTGCCTAAAGATGGTACTGCCACTTCAGCTTCTGGTTAGAATAGGCCTTTCTTATTTCTTTTGTGATTGTGTGCTGGTAGTGAAATACATGGCATTTCAGCTCTTTTTGTCATGTACCATAAATGGAAGACATGGCATGCTGCTGAAATATCATGTGTTATTAACATTTGACAACAATAATGTAACTGTGAAAAACAGACACAAATCTTCATAACGACATGTTGAGCACCAGCTCTGGAAGTAGGAGCACCCAAAACCCACCCAAAGAGACTCATTTGTTTAGGCCAGGAAGTTTAGCCAAGTAACGTTTGGGGCTGTGGGCACTAGACAGGACCACCTTTGTATTTGCTGTCTGCAGTTTGATAGATGGCAGCACTTTGGTTACTGGTTCACCTTCCATCCTACACCAGCTACAGCTCAGCCAGAGGCTAAAAGCATTGCTAAATGTGAGTTTCTTTTCTATCACCAGCATGGCTGGACACAGAGGCAGCTGTCCTTTCATTGCTTGGTGACATTCTGGTAGTCTCTGAAGCTACTTCTTTTCTGTCCAACACAACCAAGCAGCACTGATCCTCCATAGAGTTTTATTTCTCCTTGCTCGTGTGCTTTCTACCACACCAAGGCAGAGGAAAATAGAAAAGATCACAAAACTCAGCCAGGAGTGCTGCTGCCACCCCACTCACAGCATTCAGCAGCAAGTTTATTTGTGGTTAGTGTAAAGGAGCCTGCTTTTCAGTGTCAGGTTTATCCTTCATGTTTGTAACAACCACAATAAATACTCATGTCCTTTTAAAGAAGTAAATAAATGAGAAGTGCAGATGTAAAAGGTTTTGCAGCTATGGTACTCTGAAAGAAAGATGAAACACCTGCTAAGTGACAGCTGGCTCCTTGCAGTGCCACTGAATTTGAGAACTATGCCATGAAGTTTTTTATTCTTCGCAATGAATACTTTTAATTGGGCATCCCTTCTACCTGCTCCTGAGTCACTATAAAGAGCTCTTCCAGTTCCCACTGCCAGCACACAGTGGTCTTTAGGCACAGTGGTCAGTAGAGGTTGTCCATCTCTGTAGCACCACTGCAAATGAGCTGCACCAGCTTGCAGAAGATCTGAATTTGTTGTCTATCAGCTTTGGAACAAATAAACAAATACTCTGAATAATAAGAATTGTAAGCAAGAATGGGTTTTTTTGTTGTATATATATAGATAGATAGATAGATAGATAGATAGATAGATAGATAGATAGATAGATAGATAGATAGATAGATATAGAAAGGGCTGTCCAGGCTAGTAAGCAAGCTTTCTGTGAAGCCTGAGAGCAGGGAAGCAGGGCTTCTAGCACAACAGCTGAAGCACTTCTGCAGAAGCAAGCTGCTTGAATGGCACAGGACATTTCCTGTGTTAAAGCTGCTTATATATCTACTCATCCTCTAACTGATGCTGATGCTAATCCACAGCACTTAACACTCTGCTGTGTGCTTCTATTATACCTTAATCTCAGCTTTTAAAAGTCAAAAATCATTCTCATTAAAATTATCCAGAATATTTCCACAGGGGAATGGGACAGACATTTTCAGAAGAGAAAAATTTGCCCCCAAATCTTGTAAAATAGATGCAAATCAATAAGTTGGGAAATATTTGGAGGTGCTGAGAGAGCTTTATGATGTCAGAGATGGCACTATCTGCTTGTGTATGGAAAATAACAGCTGATATACACAAAGTACATGTAACAAAGACAAGCACTATAGCTTAAATTGTCTAAATTCACTAATATTCTTCTGTTTTCTATGTGATTCATGAAAAACTAATATTAAAACATTTCGGCTCCAAACAGTGTAGACTGAAGGAGCCACTATTCAAAGCAATTGAAATCTCTCCTCTGAGTACTTATGGATAAGGCAGGGTCAATTCTAGTGTTCCCTTATGGCTCTTTGTAAAGATTCAGGCAGGCTCTCATGGTGCAGGGTGTTATTTTGGCTCCCAGATATCAACATCCTTCTATATAAATCCATCTTGTTCAGTTAAATCTTTTCAAGTGAGACCTCTCTTTCACTACGTGGTAGTTCTTCTCTGCTTCCTTAAGCAGGGTTGCTGGATTGGGTTATTTGTAGAAAAACTGAAAATAATTTCCACGATATGGAGCTGTTTGCAGCCAATGTGCTTTTCAGCTGCTTCCTTTCCCATCTGGAGTATTTCTGGACATGTGCTGCCTGATGCTGTGTTTCCAGCCACTTGCTGACTGATGCTGTCAGCTTCATGACAACTGTCTTGACAAAATATTTGCAGTCTGAGCCCTCGGGAGCATTTGTTTGTTCCAAGAAGGAGGTTAATGATGCTGTTGTTGGAGTTCTGCTTTAATGATAAATATGACTTGAAGGCTGCCTGTAAGTCCATCCAGGCAGTGCCCTTTCTGTGGGACAGCGGATGTGTAGGGAGAAATAGAAGAATAAAGTAAACCTATTGTAAGCATTTTGCCAACAGTTTGCAAGCTGCCGTCTCTGCCAGAGTCAGATAACCCGAGGTTATGAGGAATATTGGATAATGTGAGGATGAACAAAGCTGTCTGTTGATACAGACTAGGGATATATACAAGTTATCATCCCTGCCATCTATATGGGTCAAAATTGCTCTGCCCACCTCTGCCTGTGTGATAACCAGTGCACCAAGCAGCACTGTGTTTCCCCACCAGGTGACAGGCTGTAGAATGGCTGTGTGACACCCTGAGGTCATTCCTTGGTGCCCCACTCCTTGCCATGGCTGTTAAATCATAGAATCTAATCTAAATAGTGGCAAAAGAAGGTGCACCCTCAGGGAGATGCTGCCAAGAGAAGGCTCTTCCTCATTCGTGGAGCATCTTTACAGTGTTGTTTCATCAGGCATCCATGAGAGCACTGTGCATTCACTGTCTCCATGGGCTTTGCAGACAAGCATCAGATAAAATGCTGAACATTTATGTCATGAAGATGATCATTAGTGCCATTGCTCAAAGCTGTTAGTTCGGGTTTCTCTGTGGCTGCTAAAGGCTGTGGTTATTATTTCTGTGCCTCTGATGTGAACAACATCCATGTTTTCCCTTTGTTCTTCAGAGCTCAGCTCTGGGAAGAGTTCTGTCAGCTGGTCAGAGGTAAAGTTTATTCTTGATAAATAGTCAGTAGTTTCTTAATGTCAGCACACCAATGGGCAGCAAAACTCTCTTGGCACTGTCTCCGCACTGAGATGCACACAGAGATTTTTAACCACCAGTACTTCTTAACACCCTAGATTACACAAGCAAGGGGAAATCCTAAATCCTGGTTTAGGATAAATCCTAAATCCTGGTTTCAGCAATGTGAGCAGTGAGTGCAATGTGCAGGTGGTCATTCAGCCAGAAGAATCTGAATATGGATACTGAGATAACAAATAGACTGGGGATTTTGTTGAGTAATCCCTGTTCTACTTCCTTGGATGTTTCTTACATTGTAGTTGGGTAAAACACTGCAGCAGACTGTAAACAATACAGATGCTGAAGCCACTAACAGATATGAAATAAAAAGCCCAATTGAAACATATTTTCATTTTATTCTCTCTCTCTTTGGTGAAACTTCAGTATGGCCATTTGTTACAGGATATTCCCTCACTGTCCCCTTTCCCCTTTCATCTTCAATGCTAGAAAAGCTCCAGAGAGGAAGCATTGGGTCTTCCCTTAAAACAGTCCCCATTTGTGCTTTTGATGCTCTGCATCGAGAAGTTGGCTCTTCTTGGTGGGCTCTATGGGGCTGCGCTCCACCTTCCCTCCATAGACCCTTAGCCTCCATGATTGGCATGTAGAGAGCTTTGGACTAATTAGTTCCACTTAATACTTCTGAGCCATCTCCACAGCTCTGTACACCATTGGCGGTGCTGCATCGATCTCTGTTGAGAAGCTGCTGTCATTACAATGCGCGCTCGAGCCTGACAAACTAATTGCCTCTCTCTTGCTGGCTGTTTTCCCTCTGACAGCCAGGCTGAGGGAGGCTGGGCTGGATTTTATCGTCTCTTGTCTGCAAGACAAGGTTAGCTGTTTTAGTCCTTCCATGTCGCAGTGATGGTCCTCGTGCAGTTCCTGGGATAGCAGGGTGGAGGAGGAGGAGAACACACAAGATAACCTTTACATGAAGGTACATGCAGATGTTTTAATGATGCGGAGAAGAGTGCTGAGCAAAACCAAAGCCCACTGCTCGGATTATTAATATTCATTAACTTTCTGAGTACAAGCTGCTTGTCAGCTTTATGCTGCAGAAGCAAGTCGGTTTCTTGTTCTTTTTAATACAGCTTCTGCATTTTGCTGTCTAATCACCTGCAGCAACACTCAGCAGCCGAGTGAAATCCCACTGGGGAGAGCAGGTGGGAGAGGCTGTGTCTTCTGAGCAAGGATGGGTTTCAACCCAACGTTATTCACAGTGGAAAATATAAGCTTCAGAGAATTGAGGTGCTGACCAAAAAACATGGAATTGTAGAAACATTAAGGTTGGAAAGACCATAAAGATCATCCAGTGAAGCTATCAATCCATGCTGGTGACCACTCTAGACCACGTCACTCAGTGCAACATCTACCCTTTTCTTGATCACCTCCAGGGACAGAGACCTCCCTGGGCTGCCTATCATAGAATCATAGAATGGTCTGGGTTGGAAAGGACCACAGTGACCATCCATTTTCAACCTCCCTGCTGTGTGCAGGGTCACCAACCACCAGTCTGGGCTGCCCAGAGCCACATCCAGCCTGGCCTTGAATGCCTGCAGGAATGGGGCATCCACAGCCTCCTTGGGCAACCTGTTCCAGTGTGTCACCACCCTCTGGGTGAAAAACTTACTCCTAAGAGCCAACCTAAACCTCCCCTGTCTCAGTTTAAGACCATTCTCACTTGTCCTATCACTGTCCATCCTTGTTCTTATTCCAGTGCCTGACCACTTTCATGAGAAGAAGTTTTTCCTAACATCCAACCTGAACCTCCAAGGCCATCACATCTTGTCCTGTCATCACAGGCTGGAGGCAGAAATGGGATTTGAATTCTCCATCTCCTGCTCCAGGCCTATGTGCTTCGTAATGACTTCCCCTTGCAAAGGAGGTTTCTGGCTATTATAGAAGCAGTGGGAGATGGGAGTGGGAAGAAACTCACAAGGCAGGCCAATGCTTTTGTCTCTGCCTGAGCTCTGGGTAGGTTGGGATGTGCAGTGCTTTTGCTCCATCACCAGAGCAGGTCTGTTCAGTGCCTGGCCCCCAGCTAGCAGGAAAGTACAGCTCTTGGAGGCAATATGGACAGTCATCCAAAGCTTGCACCTACTTGGGCCAGCATTGCATTTCCTCCAAAGCTTTGGTCTCAGCTGCTGAGAAGGTGCTTAGAATTCAAGAAGGAAAAGTTCTGTTAAATGTCAGCTTTTAGAGATAGCTGGAGCTTATCACAGCAAAGAGGACACTGGAAAGTAGGTCTACCCAGTGCTAGAAATGACACTTTTTCATCCTGATATGACACTGCGGGCTGGCTGACAAAGTTATTGTACTCCTGCCATAGCTTTTGGTGTGTCTGTATTACAGGAGCAGCACTGCCTTTGAAAGGAGCAAAACAGATGTGTTCCGAGTGAAAACCAACAACGTTGGACAAATAAAGAAAATAAGGTAACTGCATGGTATTTCCACTGCAGGACCTGTTCTGCAATGCTCTAATTGGGTGACAGGCTGTACGGACTTCGCTGTCGCCATGTTTAATTCATTTCTTAAGATATTCCCATCAAGTTGAAGTTAAGGGGTGGTAAAATCTTGTCTACTGCCTGAAATTTGAACTGAAGTGTGAAAACACCTTAGTTATTGCTTATTAACTATCCATAATCCCCACCGAGAACTGTATTCCTGTCGTATCAACCACAGATGAAAACAGCTGGGATTGTTTTTACATACCAATGCAGTTAGACTGGGTTTGTTGCTCCTTTCTGCGGAATTAGTGTAATCTGTAAAGACCTGTAAGTTTCACAGAGCACTTTGGATAGCATAAGAAGGTATAAGAAGGCATTTTGTATATGGTTACCTTAGACTTGCCTATTATAAAACATTTAAAAAAACTATAGTTCTAGTGCCCAATCTTAAGGGAAATACCAGATCCAGGCCCTCACATAGATTATTCTTCCTCTAGGATTGAGCATGATAACACTGGACTGAATGCAGGCTGGTTCCTGGATCGTGTCATTGTGACTGACATGAACAGACCTCACCTCCGGTTTTACTTCCCTTGCAACAACTGGCTGAGCAAGGAGGATGGGGATGGGCTGTATGTCAGGGACCTCATTGGCAGCCTGAATCCTATGGATGTGCCCAAAAGTAAGTTTTTTTCAGAAAAGCTGTTTTTCTGGTGCCTTGTTGGAAAGGGACGGTGTTGCTTTCAGATTACTTCAGCCATATAAGAAGTAATCTTGTATTTAAAGGTAATTTATATTTTTCTTAGTCAGTGGAGAGGGAAATAATAGGAAGATGCCTCCAGAGTGCAATTTCTTCCTCCAGTGTTATGCTTGATATCTCAGAGTGGGATACATCACTGTTTGGAGAAGCATCTCTTGTTAGTTGAGTGCAGACGGATCTGTGATGAGTGCTTTAAGTTAGATTCAATGTGTGCAGATGGGTGGGTGGAAGGTGGAGCAGGTACAGGTGTGTCTTATCAGAAGAAGCAGGGTGGTTACAACCCTATGGTTGAGGTGCAGTGTTTCCATGCTCTGGTGATGACCCACCAAAGATAAACAAGCCAACACTCTCGTTGCAATTCTACACCAGTTTGCCAAACATGTATGATATCCATACTGAACTCGTGCCTGTTTTTCAGAGTGATTTTAAGCTAATGATGTTGAAACAAAGCCAGGGCAGCTTGAAAACTAGACAAGTGCTCCTAAATTGATATCAGCGTGTAGGCCATGTGGTGCTGTGCAGTGCATGCAACATGAGTGGGAAAGTGATCGAGATGTGGAAGTGCAGCCAGCAAATCAGCCTCAGGTGGGATGTCAGCAGTTTATCTTCAAGTGTTAATGAGGCAACCAAGTTGTATTTCCCCACTGACCTCACCAGATCACTGCATCTTTCTGGGAGCTTAATTTTGGACATAGAAAATGAATTAACTCCACCAATTAGCCACAGGCCTGGGGGAACAGAGGGGTGGAGATTGGTGAAAATGAAGGGAAATTCGGACTTTTGTTAGTATCACATTTTTTTTGAGAGTTATTTGAAGTTTTTTGAGACCTATTTGAAGTTAACGGTGAAACAATACACAGTGTCACTGTTTGTCACTGAATTGTTAAATGATTTACTTCTGCTAAGCTGTGTTCTTCCAAATCAGCTTCAGTGTTGAAATGTAAGCACAAAAGGCTTCATGTGAGTTAGCGTATAGAAATAAGACATACTGACAAGAAATGTATGTGGTAGCATTTTGTAGATGCAGACCTCTCCAGGGTGGATGCCACAGGGGAATGAGATAATGTCTGGAGATGTTCTGCCAAAAACTCACCCAGTGACTGTGGGGCTGGGCACGCTGAAGTGTTTCATTGCTCTTTTAACCACTCAGTGCGTGAAGATGAAGAGCTCAGGGTACACTGGGTGGAGATAAAGGAGCCCGATGAAGGTAATGGATGATCAAAAGCAACACACAATTAAAGAGAAGTTCCCTCGAGGAGGAAGTCAACTACTCAGTCTTAATAGATCTCTAAATGACACAACAATCTCTGAATTTATTACTGCTCCTGCCTGGGAGGGCTGATTCAAATGAATGCATGTGATTTCTTCCATCCTGCTCAACACCTGTCTCTCGACAGGAACAGATTTGTGGGGTAAATGCTCAGCTGGTAGAAATCAGTGCGGCTTCCATAAAGTTGCTGGAACAACTTTGTGGCTCAGCAGCTGAAAACTCATTCCCAAACACACACGCTCTTCTGGCGGAGTGGTTTTGGGTTATGGATCAGCTGCTAACTGCATGCTTGGTCCAGGATGTCCAGGAAAGTATGAATAAGATTGCCCCTTGCCTTAAGGGTATGAAAGAAGAGACTCAAGCAGGCATTTGTCAGAAATACATCTGTTCTTGTCACCTTTGTCAGAGAATGCCACTTTTGAGTGCTGCAGCCTTGGAGCTCTGCAGCTGCCATGCAAACACAGGGAGCTGGGCTGAGGCCAGGGGTGCGGGTGAAGGGCTGGACGCCATCCAGGCGGCAGGTCTGGGTCTGTAAGCGGAGAGGGATAGCTCTGCTATCTCAGGTTGCAGCTCCCCTTGAACCATAATTAATGAAAGATAAACATTCCCAGGCTGCTGAGGTGAACCGTCAGCTGCAAGTGTAAATTCATTTGAATTCGTTTGGCTCCTTCTGAAGCTGAAAATGTCTGAAATGAGATTGGGGTGTGATTTTCTCCATATGTATAAGTGATTTGCCCTAAATTTGTTAGTTGTTTTGTTTTGTTGTGTTTTTTTTTTTTTCTCTTTCAAATGAATTGAACGATTGGATTTTTTTCTTTGAGTATTCATATTTTCTAGGCTACTAGACAAATGAATAATTACGTGGTTTGGTGATTTTATGTTCTTGTAGAGGAAGACTGATTGCTCCCTCTTAAGCCTTTGCTCCTATTAGCAGTGTTCACTGCTGTGCTCTTTAACTTTCTGGCCACGTCTATTCACTCCTATTTCCCTTATTTCTTCAGTTTGGAATATTTTGAAGGTAACCAAACAAGTTTTCTCTGCATCCCCTCTCTTACAACATCTTCAGCTTTTGATCTTCTCCTGGAGAGCTTTCACATCTTTATGATGAGGATTTTACCTTCCTTTCTTGAGCCAGAGGTCACTTCTGGGATGTGTAAGCTTTCTTTGATTTGTGTAGGTTGTGGACTGGAGAAAACTGTAGTGATATATTCTACTGAGTTTTTGTTTTGCTCTGTAGAGGGTTCATATCTGAATGGGACTGCTGGTGCCAAGCCCTGCAAGTCAACTCAACAGGAGGCTCAGCCTCTGTTGTTGAGGAGCACAGGGCAACCAGAGAATCCCTGCAGTGCTGTGGAAGTTGAGGAGGTTAATTTAAATAATAGTAAGAATTATTAAAAAGGCAAAAAATGAAAACGTTCTCCCCAGATTGTCAACATATAATTGAAAAAGAAAAAATTGGAAAAAAGGTAATGTGGAGTTCTTTTCAAAATCCAAAGAGAGTTACAGTGGAAGGCAGAAAGACTCGATGACTGCGGACAGCTGAGTGATTGTATTTGCTGAACTGGATAAAATGACTCCTGTCAAGTTCCCCATTGAATGCCATGCATTTCTGAAGGAGAACACATTACATTTTAAGTGCTCCTGCCTGAATGGCCCTCTGTTCCCTGTATTCACATCCATGGCATGGTATACCCACGGTCCCCTGACAATGATGGTGTCACAGATTCTTATTTACCCAGCAGCTGCTACTGGCAGCCTGGATTAATTTACATTACAGGTATTAATTACAAGGAAGGGCTATTGTTCGGCCTCATGCTGTTTCACTTGGCTTTATGAAACCTCAGGTTTCAAACCTCAGGTTTGTATGGCTGTGGCTGAGTATTAATGCAAGGGGACCGGCAGAAAACTGATTACAGGTGACGGTTTTTATCTGAGTGTTGTGGTTTCTGGCTCACTCTGAGGGTGTCTGATGTCCTGCTCAATTGGTGGGGGAAGAGAGCATTAATCATAGCTTGTAGCTGCAAAAGTAAGAACTACTGACCCAATGGAGGTGCAAAAGCAAATGAGATTCAGAGCCTCTTCACACTCTGTTCTCTTATACAAGCAGACCAGGTATGAGTCACTCACGCCACATTCTTTCATCAAGAGAATGCAGGAACAATCATTTGCAAAGGGATCTTCTACTCACTTGGTCCTTAAAGCCATACAGAAGATCACAAATACCTGAAAATTAATCCAGACTTCTAAGCCATATTGATTTGTGCTGACCTGATAAATTTTGGTCAAGTCTAACCAACCTAGCTGTTGTAGATGAGGCTCAGAGTGAAGGACTGATTTCCAGTTGGCTGTTTGGCCACCAGTACTCTAAAATAGTTTAAGATTGGCCATGATGGGATGTAGATGTGCATGAGATATTAGTTCACCTCAAACTATTCCGATAATGTATATTCACAACAGGACAGAGCGACATATGTGACAACACACTATAATATTCCTTGCTCTGTTAGACAGTGATAGCAATTCTTGTTCTGGCTGAGGTTTAACCTTTTTTTGCCTTGTTCTAATGAATGTGTTTGCAAACAAGGTGCTGAGAGCCACAGTTCTGAGGAGAAGGGCAGTCAAAATGCATTGCACACCCAGACCTTGAGATGGGAACACCCAACACAGTTGTATTGCATTTGATTTTCCCATTCTTTAAAGTATCAGGCTTGGCCTTATGCAGGCAGACATGAGTTTTTCTCATCACAAGAGACAAGAACCATCTTTGAACCACAAGGTTGGTGATTCTGTCAGTTCTGCTCTGATTTATGATTGCTTTATGGTGCCTCAGAGGTGACACCCTTCACAGATACATCCTAAGGGATAATGTCTGCAAGGTCACATTGATCAGCTGTGAACAGAGTCCTGTAACGGCATATTAGTGGTGAAACATGCTCATGTTGTGTAGTCTCAGCTCTACAGAATTAGAACGATGCTTTTTATACTTAGAAATGAGAGAAGTTCAGCTGATCAAGTTGTGGGCCGCCTCCCATCTACTACTCCTTCATGAATTTCCTTGCTTCCCTGCTCCATTATTTCCTCTTGGTCAAGATTGAAAATAAGCTCTCAGATTTCGGAAACATTCATAATCAGGAAAGCCAAAGGATTATTTCTGAGAGTGGGGAAAGGGAAAATGAAATATTAATAAGTGTTACCAGCTCATCAAAACTCATCTTTATTTGCACTAAGAACTGGAAGTGTGTAATCAGAACCCAGAAATGAAGCTAAATGTATTTATGAAATAAATATGAATTGTTTACTTTGGAGTAATGGCACATATGCACTGTACTAAGGATCAAACTTTGCTGCATGCTGAGATGTTTGATCAACAACATTTGTAGGGGGAATCATATGTTTTACTTCCCAATTGGTATCACTGGGATATCATGTTATCTACTTCCCCCTGCCATCCCCAAAATAAACCAGTTAGTCTAATATGGATTTTATTCTCCCTACAGACTTTGCCCTTTTTACACCCTTAAGTCACCACACCCAGAACAAATCAGCTGTGACCTTTTCATTTGTAATGTCTATTTTGCATGTTGTTTTTTATCTCTAAAACTGGATGAGGATAATGAGAAATTGAAATGTTGGAAATGAAAAGAAACGCTGGTAACTGATAAACCACCGGGAAGACAAGGTGCAGGGAGCTTGGAAATAGGATGCAAATAGGGATTTGCAGTGTATGTAAAGGATCTCATGCTTCAAGGGGAAAAAAGTTTGGAGAGGAATGAGAGATCACTTTGTGTGGCTTGTATGTAGATTTATATGTAGCCAACACAAAGCAGCGCAGCACAGATGTGAAGATGGGCATAATTGTCACAGATTGTGACTGTATATTGTCATTACAATACTAAACATTGTGGAATAGAATCACTGTATTTAAAAATACAAGTTATACCAAACAAGGAAGTACAGTGAGGATAATAAGATTTTAAACAGTCCTGTAAAATTATTTCACTCTTCATTCTGAGCAAAAACATATAAAACAAATGGTTCTTTTCAGTGATTTCCATAAATCTGAATACAGCAGAGCAGGGGAAGGCTGGAAGTAGATGTTTCTACTGTGAAATGTCTGTGGGTTTTTTTTAATGGGCTCCCGCACTGAGGCTGAGCTAATGAAAAATAATGGGAAATCTTGGTGAATTAGACGAGCAAAGCCCTCCAGGCTGCTGTCACAAGGTGAGCTGCCCTTTGCAGAGCTCCATGACTCTGCAACTAAACCGATGTTGTCTCTGGAGCGAGGTCATTTAAAGCTCACTTCAAAATGCCATCATCACTTTGAAGCCACAGTAGGAACATCAGTTTAGCATATCCTACAAGAGAAAGCTCCTGCATGTGGTAGATTGCTTCTCAGAGGCTTTGCAGGAGGATGATCGGGGCTGAATCCTAATACATTAACTGTTCTGGTGCATGCTTTGATTTCATATTAGAGCTGCACAAAACAGGACTGAACTTTGTGATCTGTGGGCTGGATGGGAGAAGAAGTGTCGCGTTCCTTACAGGAGGTGCACCAGGCAGTGAATGGGGATAATGGAATATTCAGCAGAGCAAATGCTCATTTCCTTTTCCTTGTGTTATTCCTCCTCGGGTAGCAGCAATAATCTCTGCTTCTAAAGAGTGTGGTTTTAGAGAGCTCTTCTGAGACTATCAAAACGCTGACCCAGGGTCACACCAACCTCTCAGCATCCCTGCTGCCTCTATTGATGTGCTTAAAGGCTCCTCAGCATTCCTCCCTGCTGACACTCAGCTGGTTGGGTGCTGATGGCCAAAAGCACTGCAAACACCCAAAAGTATGCACTTCAAACCTGCATGTAGTCTGAATTTACAGTTGAAGAAGCTGCTCACCACCACTGAACTGCTGGACTGGGGGAAAAAAATCATCCTTATCTGTGTGTGGTCATTTTGTCTAACAGTGGGACATGATGTGGGACAACGTAATGCTTGGTGAGCATCTCTGCACCCTGCGATTCAGGGACGGCTTTAGGTTCTCACAGTGCTTTGTTCTGTGCCATTATTTCTTGGGACCCTATTTATGTTGTAGAGAGGTAAAGGCTGGGGCTGAGTGTGTTTTCTTGTCTGTGATGTTCATATGGAGACAGCACTGTAGGATATGTAATGTTAAAACGCTGATCCACTCAAAGGTAGTCCACAAGAAGAGGTGGTTTGTCCTGGTGCAGGTGGGCTCTCTCCCACATCAGAAGAGAAATAAAACCAAATTCTTGCTCTGAACAAAGCAGGCTGGGAGGCCACAGGCTGAGCACCTAACCACAGCCTGACCTTCCAAGCTTGTCACCCAGGAACACGCTATCAGCAGTGGTACAAAGGAGCTCCCACTTTGACAAGTCAGTGCTTTCCACCAAGAAGTGGTTTTGTCAGACCGTTTGTGTGGGCTGGAGCGACTGACTTGAGCTGACAGCAAAGAACTGAGGCATATGGGATGTTCAACCTCTTTCCTGAGCTCGTGCAAAAAGATTGTGGCAGGCTCAAGTTGAAACTGCATGCCCTCTAGCAGCAGTTCTTCTTGCTTTTTGTGCTATCCACTAATAAATCTCTTTGGTAGAAGCAAGACAGGGACAGCAGAGTTGCTTCTTCCCTACCTGTTCCCTCTGAAGTCGGTGTGCTCAATGCTGCATGGTACAGGGTGGATCTTAAACATTGCCACTCTGGGGAGTGCTGTGAAAACAGAAGGATAATTGCTAGAAGTTGCCTTATGAGAAGAATCCATCACTGCCCATGACTTGTTTTGCTGCTTTTGACCCTGTGTGTCTTACATCTGAGGGCTGTAACATTTCTTGGTTGTTGGATGCTCACCTGCTCCGTGATGGGTCATGAAAAGGGAAGGAACAAATAGCAGAGAGTTTCCTGTGCCCTGCAGGAGGTGATAACTCCAGGTAATGAAGCGCTGTCTGGTTTGTTTCTCTGCCTAAATCTGATTTTCCTGCTGCTACAAATTCATCAGCTTACGCATCAGTGCCCTGTCTAGTGCCCCTGGCAATTTTAGCCACAAGATTTCCTTAGGCAACTGCGTCCTATGGTGCTTTCTGAGACTATGATACTCTATTGCTAAATAAACAACATAACAGCTGAATACCCCATAGCTGAACAGTCAGCTGCAGCTTGCACTTTGAAGGGTTTGGCTGAGATGTCTCATTGAATGGCTTATGATGGAAGGGACCTTAAAGGCCACCTAGTTCCAACCCCCTCTGTCCATTCACAGGCAGGGAAGAGAATGAGTGACAGCACTTGGAAGTGACAGGGCTGGATAAGAAGATTCTGGGTGCAGTGCTGCATCCTTGGGATGGAGGGGGCAGTGGGACCAGCCTGGGTACATCAGATGGGCTGAGTCTCCATGCCCTTCCTCCCATAGGAGCACTGCTAGGGGTATGACACAGCTCCAGTCTTCTTTACAAAAATTAAACCCCACAGATCCGACTGGAAACAGCCCAGATCCAGCCCACAGTGCAGCATTCATCTCCCCCTTAGCTGCTGTAAGCTGTGTCTGAGTTGATTAGTAACAGACAAGCTGCTTGACTATCACACCTCTGCTAAATTAATGTGTCGAAGTCATATCATTGCCACCCCATTGCTTCCCAGAGATGGCAGCCTGGAAACTCTTCCAAACACTCTGTCTGTGCCTGCATGTTAGATGGGAGGTGTCAGGGGAGCAGGACCATCCATAACTGGGCAGAGACCCCACAGCAGAGATAAGGCATGTGCTGTAACCATACAGGACATCACAATTATGTGTTGCAATGGGAAGAGGAAGCATAACGCATCTGCTGGTCTTGCTTCTAAATGTTTGCTTTTTTTTCCTCTTGGCATATTGCAGTTCGTATCTCTAAAGCTGCTAATTTTGTTCCAGGAAAGCTCCTTCTCTGTGCTGTGCTGCAGTGAGCATGCACTGCTAGATGGAGTCTCAGCTTCAGCAGCCATACATCAGCATTTTGCATGTTCCCAGTGCTAGGAGAAGCATTCGGAATATATATATTTATATATATATATATATCTAGGCAACATCTTGATCTCCGTTTTGCGGATGAACTCAGAGCTATGTATTGAGATTAAAAAAAGCCAAGTAGGTATTTTTGAAAAGATGATGTTACTGTTTTAAATAATTCATGATGAAGGGCTTGCAGAGTAGGGAGCGACATCCACCTATGCTTGAAATGAAGGGTGCTTGACTTCAGCCAGAGCTCTGCCAGGCTGCAATGAGAGCCTTTTTTCAGCATACTGCCAGCCACTGAATCCTTCCTGTCTCTGTGAGATAGAGCACCCCTTCCCATTTAAATCTGTACCTCCACCATGCAATTCTGCAAGATGTGCTAATGCACAAAGCACAGAAGGACCCCCGAGCAGGATGAAGTGCTGCTCTCTGCTGTTGCTGAGCCTCGAATTGCTGAGAGATGGAGAGAGTGGTGGCAAAAATTCAGCATGGCTCAGCACAATCCTGCTTGTGTTCTGCTGATGAAGGAACTAAAACTGGTCCAGCACATGGAGCTGCATGGGGCAGGGATGGGGACTGGTGTGAGTGCAATGTCTACACTGGGAACATATGTTATATGATGACACTGTGTGTCTCAGATTTGAAACACAGCAATATTGGAAGGCTTCTCGAGGCACTGGATGTGGCCAAGGACTTTATCAGGCTTTTTCTTGCTGATCTTCTGTATTTTTGCAGAAACTGCACAAAGTGCCCTTTGTACCACGCTTTTGGGCACTGTTACTGATTGATCTTCATTGCTTTGCTCTCTACCTGTCCCCCTTGATGCTCTGCATGTGTTTCAATATCCTTTTGGCCTCTTCTTAAGAAGCTTAAAGACTAATCCTGCAAGTTGTCCTAACGTCGGCCACTGTGCTTGCCCTTCTGTCGCTCCCTTTATCCCATAGGGCTCTTCTGTCTGGAAAGCTGTGGAAAATTAATCACTAACATAAAATTACATAGTATAGAGAGTGGAGCAAAGCTTCTTGGAAAAAAATGCTGTCTATGATTGAAGATCCCAGTGTACAATGGGTGACTTTTCATGGGAGCCATTTAGTGGCCAAATGGGAGCTGTAAATTGCATCTCTATCCTCGGTTAATGTAAATTAACTCCTTTGTGCTGGCATATTTCTAGCAGGTTGTCAGAGCTCTGTGAACTGAGGAAGAAGAGTTAAAGAGAAATATTAAGGCATTTTTCCCTTGTCTGGGGCGGTTCTCTCCTCCTCCTTCTTGTTATTTAGTATTTATTGCACTTCTATCACAATTGTTCTATTTGTAACGTCAGCTCAATTTTTGCCCTTTTCAGAGAGCATTCATTAAAACATAGCAGGTGATTTTGTCTTCTGCCTGTGCTCTGTCCTGCTTTTCCAGTAAATGGAAAAGGATGGGGTTTTTATTTTCAAGCTGCATGGAGTAACAGGGCGGTCCCCTTCAGGTGTTAGTGCTCATGCAATATGACCAGCCTTTTCTCTTAATACTGGGTGTCACCCACTGGGCTAAGCTGCAAAAATAGCTGTAGGACAGCCCTTGGAGCAGAGGGTTCAGCTCTGAGCTTGGGCAGATGGCTGGCTGCATAACTCATCGATGCTCTGAAAAAGCAAGGATGGTTTGTCATCCTGGGGTCACCTAATGGCCATGTATCAACATCAGAATGTGCACCTTTCTCACACCTTCCTCTCACCCATTTCAGCCTTTGGTGCTGGGTTCAGGAGTTGAGTGATCTCTGCATCTTGCCCTGCACAATGGACACAGAAAATGTTAGAGCTCTGCATCTCTATCCATGGGCATTGCCATAGACAGGGTCTCTGCCTATGTATTTTATGTCTCTCAAGGAGAAGAGGAAAACATTTTGAGGCTCTGCTCAGGATCCAGGAGCAGAGATTCAAGTGTACTTTCAAAACAGCGCAGCATAGCCTGAATTTTTTTGTACTCTTGTGGTTTTTGACTATTTTGTTATTAATATGTCAGGATTTCCTCCTCTCTCCACACAGTCAACAAATATGTGGTCCGAGTTTTCACGGGTGAAGTCAGCGGCAGTGGAACAGATGCAGATGTCTTCATTAATATCTTCGGAGAGAAAGGAGACACAGGTATTCAAATGCAAATCGTTTCCTAAAATACTCTCTTCCTGCTCTGCAGGCCTGCGATCTGCACAACGCACAGCAGCAATCTGGCAAATGCAGAATGATTTGGCTGAGTGAAAAGCGCAGCACATGGCCTTGTGAGCACTGCGGCTCTTCACATCCACATCTCCTGGAAGCTGCTGTGGCTGGGCTGTGTGCATGGCTGTGGTTCCTACCACCAAAAAAAACAAAACAACAACACAACCCAAAAACCCAAACCCTGGGAAAACACAACACCATTATAAACCAGTATGATGGGCACCAGTCTGCTGAGGGACCCTGCATCAATCAGTGTGCTATTGATAAAGCATGCATTGCACAGTGTCGCTGGTTGGAGTAGGCAGGGACCTCTGGGTCTATTTGTTCCTACCCAGAGATGGGGTTTGGGGTCACTTTTCCAGGTCACTTCTGAAGATCTACAAGAAAGAGATTTCACAGCCTCTCTGTGCCTGTGTCCCATCCTTCCTCTGACCCCAGGAGGAGAATATTGCCCTTTTTCATGTAGCACAGCTTGTGAACTTGTAGAGACATTTAGAAATGCAGTTTAACCAAGGTTTGTATTAGCTGGTTTTAAATTATTGGTGGTAGTTTTTTGTTTGGTTATATGCTTTTAATGTAGACTGCATTACAACAGTGGCCCAGGAAATTGAATTCAGTTTTTTTTTTTTTCAAAGTCTTTTAAATTGAATAGTAATAAGAGAGGTGACCAGACCAAACTCTGTCTCACATGATGGAGAAGAACAGGTGGAAACTCCTGGAGACTCAGCTAACAAACATTCTCTCTTCTGTATGTCACATATCCCGTCAAAGACAAGAAGTAATGATGTGATGCCTGACAAGTGTCCTTGAGCAGATTATGAAACCTGGTGGAGAGGGCTCACTCCTGATTCACTCTCCATACAGTTACAAGGAGATCCATCTGATCTCACCAGAGACATCTGAAAGTGGGTGTGTAAATCTCAGACAGTTGTCCAGGCACCCTGTAAAACCTGCACAGAGGGGCAACACATCCCAAAAATGATTCATCCCCTCCCCAGGTGAGTGGGATGCACAGATTTAGCAGAGTGTCTTGGGGCGGACCCAATCCTCACACCGTAGCATGGGAACAGTGCTGGCTGCAATCTGGGTCAGTGCTTTAATTCTTTTCATACAAGGAAGCTCCTATGAGATCTGGAAACGCCAGTACCCACAGTCAGGTCCTAATGTGAAAATAAATCCTTCCTGAGTGATGCAGCAAAAAATCCCATGCCCTGAAATGTATAAATCTGCAGCTAATGGCCAAACCTGTTTTAAACACTGTGGTGGTTAGGAAAAGAAGATACAACAGCCATCTAGATATATATTTCCAAAAACTCTGAATGCTCTACATAGCTGTGACACTAGGGTGAAAATCCTGGTCTTTTGTGTGCTCAATACACGGTGTCTTTTTGTTGGAATAGAAAGCTCTCTGCCTTTGCCTTGCATCCTGGCTGCAGGGAGCAGTTACCTGGAGAGCATTTGATTCACTCCTATGCATTCCTTCAGTTAACAATTGTTATTGTTTTTAATCATTTCAGGAGTGAGGAAACTGGACAACGACAAAGACAACTTTGAAAAGGGAGCAGAGGACAAGTTCACTCTTGATGCTCCAAATTTGGGCAGGTTAAGAAAAATTAATATAGGTCACAATAACAAGGGTGGCTCTGCTGGCTGGTTTCTTGCAAAGGTGGGTTACTCCTCTGATCTTTAACACAAGCCTGCTGTGGGATCAAAATATCTCACTTCTCACCCTCCCAGCAGTGCCATGAAGACACCAGAGCCTAAGAAATCTATATAGAGTCTGTTCACACTGGAAATTTGCAGAGACTTATAGTTTGGGCAAATTAAAGTGATTCTTCTCTGCACAGCAAGAAATATATGCCTGTCACAAAGATCCCTTTCTTCCTTTCCTTCTTTCCTCTATTTGTTAATATCCTGCTCTAAGACTTGAAGGTATGGCAGCTTTTACAGAATACACAAGGAGAAATCAGTGATTTTCCTCTAATCTCTTTCTTCCCCCCTTAATGGAGTAGTTTAACACAGCTGCCTGTAATCCACTGATCTGACCTAGATAAGACCTGGATAACTAGATAACAATTGATGTAACACCAATGCAAATATTAGCACATGCATTTCCTCCATCATGACACTCTGCACTAAAAGTCATTGTGTTGGTTGTCTATTAGAAACATAGAATCTGTGCTCCTTGTAATAGCTTTGGGGAGGGATGCAGAAGAAAGAAAAGAAACCTTCTCACAGCACAGATGTGGTGTGCATGGCATGCTTGTTGATGCTGGTTAGGTAGATTAACCCCCAAAGCCCATAGCAGGGACTGGTTGCAGCCAACACCTTACCTCTGTGTTCTGCCTCAGAATGCTGAGATTTGTGTAATTAAGTAAGAAGCAGGTTGGCCTGTAAGTTCAGATGGAAGAGCTAAACCACCGTCCAGTTATTTCCTACTGCTAATTGATGCTTTGTTTCTAATACTCTCGAAAACCTGGGGACTTTGTCATTCACACTGCTGAATGAACTTACTAAGCAGCACTGGAAGTTCTTCTCATTTTTTCTTGTGTTTTTAATGAAGCATACATTTAGTGCTGATTTTCTAAATATAGGAATAAATACATTGACAGGAAACCAAAGAGGACGAGCTGGTAGAGGGTGAGCTGAGCACTGATGCTTCTCTTGAACCTCAAATGTTTTAGTCTCTAATGTTCCAGCACTGCACTGCTCTCCCATAATGATAATCCCAGCCCTAATATCCAACATGATTTTTTCCTTTCTTGTTTTCTGGCTGAAAATCTTAAATTCTCTTTACTGCATATTCAGAATACATCAGTAACTCTTATGGCAAACTTCAGGAATGGTGGTAAGAAAATATTGCAGCAGGAGCTGCAAGAACCTCCAGGTGGATAACACTGGCTTAATTTGACATTAATTTGACATTAAAAGTGAAGGTTGTTCCCTGGTTTGTTTCAGAAGAATATGTCTCCTGAATAGAGCACAGAGGCAAATTCTTCCAAAATAGAAACTATTCCTACCCCAGGGTTTCTAGGCTGTCTTTGCAAGTGTTTCCATCCTGTAGTAACTGAATGGGATAAGAAAGTATTGCTGGGCCACACAAGCTGATCCAACGGTCTTGATTTGTCCTAAAATTCCTTGCTATTATTTCATAACAAGGCTCTAAAACAGAAAGAAGAAGACAGCCTGTTCCCAGCGCAGAACAAAGGGCTGCCATTCAGCTGATGGAGAAAAGTAGCCAGCAATGGGCTCTGGAGGAAAGGAAGACAGGCCAGCCAGCTGGTCCTGCTAGCAGAGACATCTGCTCTCATACGCTGCGAGAGATGCAGATTGAGTTCAATGGAGGAAAAAATAAAAGAAAAAAGCCTGGTTTTCGCTCACTGATTGTCTGAAATCCTGTCAGTGCTAATTAGGGAGTGGAGAGGGAACTGCCTGAGAGTTGAATATATTGAATATCAGGTGAGAGTGTGTGCATTCAGCTTCTGCGCTTCTGTCACCTCCTTGTCTAACACCTTCACCTCTTCCACATGTACTTCTCAGTGTGCTGTTTCTTTCTCCCAGGTGATCATTGAAGACATCGGTAATAAATGTGTGTACCAGTTCCCAGTTGGACGCTGGTTTGCTTTAGATGAAGACGATGGCAAAATCCAGAGGGACATTCTTGTTGGGGGCACTGAAGCCACAGGTAAAGTTGTGTTGAATCTATGGTGGGAAAAGCAGAGACACAAAGGTCTAGTTGCTACTTCTAGTCCTATTTTCCCTACAAGAGCAAATGCCAGAACTCCTGCAGTGGGCCAGATGTTGGTGGCACACAGTTCTGTGCCTGAACTGTCATCCCATGTCCCACCTGCACATATACCTGGTGAATCCATGCAGGACCTACTCTCTGATCTGTCAGATGTCATGATGGGCAGAGAATGAAAGATTCACCACGTGCTTCTGCGAGTCGTTCACCAGCATTCAGAAAGCAGACAGCTATTCCCACAGCCACTCTGGTGCCTCACAGTGATGCATATTTATTGATGTATAGGGAGAAGTGCATCCTTTTACAGAACAAGTGTTGTGGGTGCAGAATCCCAACTTCAGGGCACAGGCTGGGAAGAACAGCAAGAGAGGTGTATGACATCTTCCAACCAAAATTCATTTACCAGAATCTCCCCTTAATATCTTACCATTCCCGAATGTGCTGTCATGAGTTCAGTTGAACACATTCCACATGCGCTGTAAAAGATACGCAAACACAATTTTTAGTGTAAACTTTAAAGAGAGGGAAGGTTGTTCTGTAAAGAGTGAGCTCTGATGTTTTCACTTAGTCCAAAGGCCCTGTTGACATTTCTGGCTGATGTAAGAAAAGGAGGGACTTAGCTTGAATCCCAGTTGTCTTATACACAGTTCCTAAAACACAAAACACATAGAAAGGTGTCTCCTTCAACAGCATGACAAAGGCCTATGATATGCTTGCCAGGGAGCCTTCTGAGAAGTAAAGCATGTATGAGGAAACATCTTTCCAGTCTTCAAGCACTCCCTGACGTATTGGATATTTGGGACCTTTCAAAATCAAGCAATTTAATTGTCAATTCATTTTTTTTCCCTTTTCTTTACCCAACTGTCATTATATTCCTCCAGGTATTGTGTACAATGTTGCTGTAGTGACGGGAGATATCAGAGGCGCTGGCACAAACTCCAAGATCCATGTAATCCTGCATGGCTCCAAAGGTTTAAAGAACAGCGGGACAATTTTCCTGGAAGGAGGTGAATTTGAGCGTGCCAGGACAGATCTCTTTAATGTGGAGATAGCATCTCTTCTCAGTCCTCTCAGCAGGGTCACCATTGGGCATGATAACTGTGGCGTCAGCTCTGGCTGGTATTGTGAGAAGGTGAGACTACGACGTTGGCAGGCAGCTCAGGCTGCTTCCTATTCATAACCCGACCCCAGTGATAAAAAAGGCTGCCTTTGTTTGGATGACAATATCCCCAGTTTAGCAAGTCAATACTATATATGATGCATGGTAGTAGCTGATTGCCTCAAAGGCACATTAGATGTATAAATCTATCAACTGCTAATTGGGTTGGCTGTCTCTTTGCAGTCAAAAAAACCAAAATAGAGATTATTTTTTGCTTAGCCCCTTCAGATGTTTGCCCAAGGTTCCAGCCAGAAACCTGGTCTTGGATTGCACTGAACATTTCAAAGCTGCTATCTATATCCAAACTTCCCTGAAGTTTTCAGTGCTCTTTGGAGCCCAGAAAAAAGGTGGTTGACCACCTCTGTTACTGGGAGGAGTTATGGCGTTTGCACTACATACACCAGCAGCAGGAGTTAATGGGAGGGAGAGCAGGGAGGCATCAGCCTGCACAGAAGCCGTGAGGAAGTTTAAGTTTTCCTGGTAAACAAAACCAGCCTAGGATGCATTTAAAGGCTTTTTGTACCTTGTATTTTCTATATGGACCAGTGTGGTGGAGGGTCTGTGCTGCAGGCTGACATGACTGCAGCTAAACCGCCTGTTAGTGCTCCTGTTCCCTCTCCCTGGTGCTATTTTGCCTCTTCTTGATGACCCACTTGGTCTTACTTTGGAAAAGAGGGAATAACAAGATGGAAAGGTCTTGGATATGCTGCAGGTTGCTGGAACTGATAAATGCTGGTGCACAAAGCCTGGCTTTGAAAGCAGGACCAAGAATTTCAGGTCTGTTTTTGCATAAGTTGCTTAGGCTGTCAATAACATGGTCTTGTGGTCTGCCAGTAATGGAATATTCAGACTCACCTTGCCAGTCTCTTTTCCAGGTGGTGGTTTACTGCCCATTCACTGGTATTGAACAAACCTTTCCATGTGGGAAATGGCTTGATGAAGATGAAGGAGATGGTCTCATAGAGAGGGAGCTCTATGAAATGGTCTCCCTGCGCCAGAGAAGACTCAAAAGTAGGTCCAAGTGCCCCATAGGTTCCTGAGACACCACCTGCCCCCATCTGACAGTACCCAGCATGGGATATACCCAATGCAACACAGACAGGCTTATAGTCAGGTGGATGCTGAAGTGAATTGAGTCCAGCGTTATTTTCATAGAATCATAATTTTGAGCATTCTGCTTTGGGAAGTTTTAAGAAAAGTAAAAGAAAAGAAGTAAAGCAGCTTCAGAAAAATACTTAAAATGATTTGAAGAAGTGCACTCATTTCCTTACAGGAAGGAACCCATCAACCTCCCTATAGTCACTGGGCTTTGGGTACTGCAGCCACCAACTCACCTTTGCAAATAAGCTAGGCTACTTTCACACTGCTATAGAGGAAAAAGCTACCTGTTCCAGATGGAAACAAAACCTAAATATACTAAAAAGAGAAACCTGTGGGAAAACAGGAAAAAAAAAGCCCAAGCTGGGAATCGTGCAGTCAGTCTTGTTCACGATTCCTGCTAACTTCAACATTTCCACTTTTGGTCATTGAAGAAAAAAACAACTTTCAGTCCTGTCCAGCTGCCAAATGTTCATCTCATGGTATGTGTGTTCTGTTTGAAGCCTTTTCTCTAGAGGGAGGCAAGCACACATGTTTGTGCAGAGCAGCAGCTCTGGAATCAGCATTGCTCTTTCATCCATACGCTGCCCCAGCGCTCAGCCATGATGAGTGGTTTAGCACCAAAGCTGGGTTGCTGCTGCCTCACCTGTGTGCAAGCAAAACATTTTAATTAAGATAATAGACATGATTTAGTCCGGGTGCTTCAGGGTGGGCTCCTGCCTAGACAGCAGTTCATTTAAATAAGCTTTATCTAAATGTTAGTCGGTGTTACAACCACATCACGCCTGCACTCGGTCCATTTAACTGAGGCATCTGCAACCTTTAACCCTCTATTATCAGCTCTGATTGTTATTGACAGACTAATTCCCCTGCTGCCGCAGTGCAGGAGATAGACAGAGAGCATTAGCCCTGAGAAATCGGTGACCTTTAGCTGCCAGATTACAGGAGCGTAAGACTTGGGAGTCAGACAAGACCCACTCTGTCATCTCTCCTCTCTCCCCGTGAGTGCGGGACTGTCCCTTTCTGTGAGCTGATCAATGCTGGGTTCATCTTTGCCTTGGGTATCCATGGTGAAGTCGGTCCCTGAGCAACATCTGCACGTTGCTCCCCAGCAGGAGGAAGCTTTATCAGCATTTAATCCTGGTGCAAACCCCCTCGCCCCTCCCTGCATACATTGCTGCTGCTTCCCCTCAGCAAGAGGTCAAGAGGGCCAAGCCCAGCAGACAGAGAAGTCCCTGCTGTCTCCATTCCCCTTGTCTCTTCCCCAGGAGACCAGGCTGCTCTATCATGAGGTACTCACTAACTTGCCTCTGCCTTATTTTTGCTCAAATAAAGCTTTCTGGTGATTTTCACAGGAGACACTTTGTGAATACTATTCCAATGGGGGTGAGACTTCTTTTTAAAGAAAGTTTGATCTTCCTCTTCATTTTTTTGGGGGGGTGGCAGTCACCTCCCTTTTTACAACCAAATGCTGAGTGGATCAGTAAAAATGTAATTTATATGCACGTCATCATACTTTTATATTCTATTCCGGGCTCTGAAGGTCAATCCATGCTCATGTGGTCTGAGATATACCAAAAGGGTTAGCAACACTTTCATTAGGATTTTTTAATAATTCAGCTGATGTCTGAGTTGGGAAGGATATCTGCTCCTTCTTCTGTAGGTGCAGCAAGGCCTGCAGACATGAAGCATTACCAACACAGATGAGGGGCTCTTAAGAAAATAATGTCAATTCCTCATACATAATACCGTCCTCTGACATGGAAATGAATGTGAAGCTGCTGATGATAATGGTCTTGCAGTTGTAGGTGCTGGAGAAGTATAAAAAAGCTACACAGGTAGAGCACGTCCTTCATCTGCCCTATTAGTAGTGTGTGATACAGAAGAATATGGCCCAGCTGCAAATTGGTCATTTATGTGTTTTCCCATTTTATTTGAAGTTGAAAAATAGAATTATAATTCCAGGTAATCCCATTCCCAGGTGTTATGCTGGAGCTGATTTTCCTTCGCGCCATCCAGCTATCTCTGTAACACAGAGACTGAAAGAATTTATGTTTTTAAACAAAATGCCTTTAAAATTCCTTTTTTTAATCTAAATTTTTTTTTTTTTTAAATGATTCAATTTGTGGTTGGTTTCTGTTTTTGTTTTTGTTTTTGTTTTTGTTTTTTTTTAGAAAATCCCTGGTCTCTGTGGATCTGGACGAGTGACATTAAGAACGCAGGGACAGATGCCACCATCTTCTTCCAGATTTACGGAGACAAAGGAAAGTCAGATGAGATGAAGTTGGACAACAATTCAGACAACTTTGAAGCTGGACAAACTGACAAATTCATGGTATGGATCACTGGACAGTGATAAATTTGGCCAAGTGTAGTTTCTCCGGGCATTGGCTTCAGTCTCATAGAGAAAATCAGCAGCATGCAGTGCATACCTCTATGTTTTTTTCTTTTGATTTGTCTCTCAAGAGATCCTCAGTGGTGTCTTCCGTGCAGATGCTTCATTGACTTATAGAAATGGATAATACTCATTTCCTGTTTTGTTTTGTTTTTATGCTCTATAGATTGAGCTCCCTGATCTGGGCACATTTTATAAGCTTCGGATTTGGCATGAGAAAAGAAATCCTTTTGCTGGCTGGCACCTGGATAAGGTGAGAAGACAGAAATGAAAGGCACAGCTGAAAAACCACATTGGTCAGGGGAACGTGTGCTGTCAGTGCAGGGTTGCTGTGTTCCTCAGCTGATCATTGACTTTGATGAGTTTCAACCCTTTACAAGAGTCGATCATCTCTTTACAAGGGTAGATAATGGCAGGACAAGGGGAAATGGTTTTAAATTGAAGGAGAGAAGATTTAGGTTGGATATCAGAGGGACGTTCTTTACTATGAGAGTGGTGAGGTGCTGGAACAGCTGCCCAGAGAAGCTGTGGATGCCCCTTTCCTGGAGGTGTTCAAAACCAGAGTGGATGGGGCTGTGGCCAGCCTGGTCTGGTATTGAATACGGAGGTTGGTGGCCCTGCATGCAGCAGGGGGATTGGAGCTTCATGATCCTTGAGGTCACTTCCAACTCAAGCCAATTCTACGATTCTGTGGTTCTATGTGCAGTGCTTAAAGGTCCCTCCAATCACAGACTCTTCTGGCTGAGGGTTGAAGGTGTAAATCCTACACAAAAATAGGAATTGAAGGGCAGCCCACTGTAGCCTGTGCAAGAACATGCACAGAGCGATGGATTCATTGCATATTTTTGGAGGAAATTCCTTGTCCCTCCCATCCCACTCAGTAGTTTGATCAGTTTGACCTTCCATCACATTTCCTTTGCTCCACCTGCAGTGATTACTGTGCCATCAGCCCTCATGTAAGTCTGCTAGGGCAGCAAATTCATCTCTAAGCTTCACCACTTCTTCTCTAGCACTTGGAAGACTTTTTCTGCACTTAAGAAAATAAACGCTTTGCTTTGCAGCCATAAATATCTGTGATGATAAATCACAATTTACCACTTAGGGATTTTTCTTCCGTGGCTCTAATGTGCTTTGACAGATTCTACTCTCTTGCATAGTCAGAGAGCTGTGAAAGCATATGCAGCCAACCACAGCAACAGTGTTGAGAGAGCATCAAGTACTGCTGTGTCTTCCATATGGTGGGAGAGGATGTCTGAATGGGGTCTTTATCAAAGGGAAAGTTGCAGTTAGACTTTGGGCCTGTACCATTTTCAGTTAGTGATGAGCAAGAGTGCTTAGACCTTCCACAGACCTGCATTTCTGTGAGTGTTTTTCTACACAGAAATTGTGTGAGTGGAGGCAAGAAGGACCTAATAGTCTGTGTGAGACTCATTCTGGGCCAAGCTGTCTGAGCAAACATGGTGATGATGCCAAAGTCAGCCTCCTGTGGACAGCAAGTCTGACACTTTCAACACTGAGCTGGCTGCACATAAATCCCACCACTCATGCATCCATTTGAGAACCAAGGAACTTCCAGCTGAACATTGAACAATGCTTTCTTGCAGTCCTCACACATTTCATGCTGAAATTACTCCATCTCTGTGTAGCCATTCATTTTCAACAACAGAAAGAACCATACTGATCAGACCAAAAGTCCACCTAGTTCCTGTGTAATATAAATGCATCATTACAGAAAGTAAGGACAAGCATTTATGCTACTTTCCCCTTGTTCTCCCCCATCTTTTGACTATTCCCAGTGGAATGCTTCCTTCCTGAGCAGATCTACGAAATGCAAAGAGTTTAACATTTCTCTTCCATTTATTTGTTCAGACATTTCTTTCTCCCTTTGAACACTGAAGCTTGCCTTCAGCTTTGCTTTACCAGGGTCATCTGATGACTGCTATTTCTTGTAGCAAAGAGAAGGAATCCCCCTGCCTTTTCCATTCTGCCTTTGACTTTAGAGACCTTCATCCTTTCCTCTCTTTACCTGCTCTTCGGTCCTTAAGCATATTCCTACCTTATTTGCTCATTTGGAAGCCACTCCAGAGCTTTGTCCATCCCTGTTTGCTGGTTTTTTGGGTGTTTCCTAGTTGTGCTGCCTACTGGTTCTGGCTTGAGAGAACCAGAAATGCTAGCACTACCCAGGGTTTGCTCTATGAATTTGTACAGTGGTATAACAATATTTTCTGCTCTGTTCTTTGCTATTCTCTCTCCCCCCCCCCACCCCCCAATAATTGCTAATATTTGAATTATTGTTGTCATTTTTCTTTTCTATTGTGTTTTGCTCTCATTCAGTTTATTTTTATTCTTAACTCAATACTAAGTTGGTATTTCCAGTCTGTGACTCGACCTCATGGCTGAAGATTAAAGCCAGGCTCCTGGGTTTGTCATTGCTACAGAAACAGGATCACAATGCTGCAAAGAAGCCCAGAAAAAAGAATAAATAAACGTATTTTACAAGTCATTTATTTATTATTTTTCCCTCTAGTTTGGATAGGGTAAAAGTTAGAACCCAGTCTGGCAGTGGCAAATGGCCGTCATGGCCTACTCAAAAGCTAGAAGATTCCTCCCTACAAAATTAACTCCCCCTGATGATGAATGACACGATGACTGTGCTTTAAAAGGACATGCCTGCTCTGCATCCTGCTGTCCCCAGCTGAAGATATGCATTTCTTTTGTTTGCGCTGGACATGATGTGGCATATGATGAGCAATTACTCTGAGCCACAGTACCCATAAAATCCATCACAAGCTGGCAGAGCAACTGGGGAAAAGAGCAACAAAAAGATGACAAGAGACTGTGATAGCCTGCACTTGTTTTGGAGGGCGCACACTGTAGCACATAGCTCTGGAAGATGATTTCCTTATTAATGCCTGTTATTTTTTTCCTGTGACCCACTCCTGCTTCTTGGACAGAAGCCTGCTGGGAGCTGGTTGCTTTCTGTCTCTAAGCTCTGAACTCATGCAGTGTTTTGGTTTAATGAAGGTAACTCTGCTGAAAACGCTGACAAAAGACAAATACTCGTTCAACTGTGGTCGCTGGCTAGATATAAATGAAGATGACAACGAGGTGGTGCGGGAGCTCCCTGCAGAGGGGTCTCTGGTGACTGAAGTCATGCCAGGTGAGAGCCATGGGTTCAGTGTTTGGGGCCTGAATAGAAAGAAACCCTCTTTGTTGAGGGATGCATGAGCAGAGCAGTGCCATTCAACTAGCTCCTCTTTCTGGCACTTTCTCTCTGCAGCCTTTTCTGTGTACATCATTAGCTGCATCAGGCATCAGAAATCCCAGGCTCTGGCTCTGAGCAGATTTCTCTCTGCTGGGAGGTGGGGGAGCTCTGCCCATCACACTGATCTTTCCAGAGCTATATCTTTTTCCAACTTGCATTCTTCCCAGTCACTCTTCAAACACGAAAAGCCAGGTTTGAAGGGAAGCTCGTATAAATCATGTTTAGTTGGAAAGCATCCTAAAATTTAAGGTTAGAATTTTATTTAGCTATATCCACCTCTCTACCTATCTATTAATTTATTTACTCAGCTATATGTATTGATGTACAGATGCACAGAAGAGTTGTGCAAGAGCATAGGCACCTTTAAGAGCACACAAGAAAACAGCAATTCTTATTGGGCTGATTATGCTCCAACTAGAAGTTTAATTAAGGAAAGTCACAGAACTTTGTGTTGTTCTTCTGAAGTGGTCACTTCTGTTTGACCTTGGGTCACAAGAATTAAATGTGCTTGGAAGGAGAGTTTTGGAAAGCAGAACAGCTCAAGGTGGCCATTGGGTTTTCTTTTATTTCCACTAAATTACACAGTGGGTGTCCACACTCCATAGACCACGATTCCCCTCTTTGCTGAGATTTCCAATAAACTCAGTGATCTGCATGCAGCTGAGCTGCTCCTCAAAAGAGGAAGGGTAATTGTAATTGCAGATGTTATTAAAATGTAAATAAACTTGTTTTTAAAATGTATTTTTAATCAGCATGTAGAGAGGGCTGCTTGAGCTCAAATGCAGGCACTTTCCCATAAGGAGCAATTGTGCTGAGCAGAGCCAAAATGCAGCACTTGTGTACTGGGAGGAAGGGACGGACTTCTAGTCCCACCTGGAGGAATGGATGGAACACCAAAAACCCTCCCAAGTCATCAAGAAGTTAGAATAGTCTAGGGCCGCTGTCTGTCTCCTTTCCATGAATGTAGGTCTATGGGCTGAATTTTCATGCTGAAATTCCATCTGGGAATGTTTTCTTGTATGGCATAGGAGGCATTAGTTGTGGCTTCAGCCTGTGGACATGGCCTTAGAGGCGACAAGGAGAAAAGACATGACCCAGTCAGTCATACTGCAAGAGACCCAAGGAGATTTGGCCAGCTGGGCTTGTCCACCGCTATGCAGTCAACATAAATCACCCATTCCTTATGTGCCAGACCATGTGGCTCTTTTTAACTCTTTCCTTCTGCCATGCTCTTGCATATCAAAACAGAGGTTTTTCCCCAGAGAGGCTGTTACGTGGTCCCTAGGCATGGCAGGAGAACCATGGCCAGATTCCAGTATAGCCCCACATCCCAGACTGTGAGGTTTACCAAAGGAGGGTGTACCTGTGTACCTACATATGGTACTCCTGAGGGATTTTATGGGTTTTCTTAATATTTCAGGGCTTCCTTTTTTTTTTTTTTTTTTTTCCTTTCTTGTTTTCTTAGCAATAAAGTGAAACTGTTAAGAGCCAATGCAGATACAAATCTACCAGTTGGAAGAGTGAATTCTTAAAGATCAATCGCAAGCTTCTGAAATCTTTGTAAACTGAAGTGGCAATTTAATTGTGTTGTTGAAACTGCTTTATTAATTTCTGCCTCCACAGTGATAAAATACCGAGTGACGGTTTGCACGGGGATGGTAAGTGGCAGCGGCACAGATGCCAACGTCTTTGTCTGCCTCATCGGTGACCAGGGGGACACGGGAGACCGCGTCCTCTACAAATGCATAAACAACGTCAATAAGTTTGAAAAAGGCAACGTAAGTTCAAATAGCATCTCCTTAAGATGGGGCTGGAAAGTGCCGATTAAAACTTGTGATGGTTTGTAGGTGTTTACTGAGGGGTTGCAAACTTGGGTGATTTCCCTACTGGTTTGACCAGGAGCAGAAGGAGGGAAAAAAAATCACGGCCAGGTAGTATCAGAACTGGTTGTGTTTCGAGGTCAAGGGCAGTGTTCCATTCCATGGCAATGCTATTTTCATACATAAATGTCCTAGTTTGCTCTTGAGTTGAGTGCTGAGCATTGAAGTTGTGTCTTCAGACTGGGGAAGCCTCCTGGTAATATTTCCATCTTCCAGGAAAGTTGAGCCTGTTCTGAAAGCTGGAAATAATAGTGAAGAGGTCAACCTGAAGCTGAAGTCCTTGCTGCATTAACAAGCAGATAATATGCAGATTTGATTTATGAGGTCAACCTATTTAATAGGTTCCATTATGAGGAATGCTTTGGATGCTGCGGGTTGGATTTAAATAAGTAAAATACGATCAGCAGTTTGAAAATCTGACCACAAAACATTGCAAATTTTCTGTCTTCTGCATCATCATTTGTCTGAAAATCAGGAAAGAAAAAATGAAGATAAAATGAGGTCAGATCTTCAAAACTGACCATTGGATTTAGGCTTCTTAAATATACATTAATGCTTCAAATTTGCCTTTGAGTGTTCAGAATTTCCAGTTCTTCCCTGAGGTCTCTGCGTTTTGTAGACTTGAGAAGAATTTTCATTAGGTTTATCTTGTGCTGGTTAAACCTGTCTGGAGACACATGGCATTTACGCAGTCATAAAGTTCATTCTGCTTCTGATACAAAGGCTTGTGGGCAAAGACATTGCAAACATTGTATTTTTGCCTGTGCATTTGTATAAATACTCACACGGGTCCAAACTGTAAAGGAGAGTCGTTATGTCACATGGGAAAGTCTTATTCTGTCAAAACGTTAGCACAATGAGTCGTGTTTTGATATTGAAGACTTCTGGTGGAGTTTCAGAGGGGCGTTTGGCTCACAGAAGACAAAAGATATTTTAACACGGATGATCAATCTTTTTCCTTACTCCCACTGAGATGAGCTAAAGGGTAACTTGAATGAAGTAAACCAAGGAAGATAGGAAGAATATTTCGGGAAAGCTGTTCAATGTGATTAATAGTATCCAGGCAATATAAAGCAAACTGGAATCTGATAATGAATAAGTGCTCTTTTGGCACGCGGAGCTGGAAGCTGGTGGGTGAGTTGGAAGTTATTTAAAGATTGATCCTGACAAACTTAGAGCTCGTATGTTTAAGAGACTGAATATCTACCATGATTAACTCAAATGCTCTGCTGAGAAGAAACGTGGCTTAGTCAAGGTGGTCTCTGATTTACAACTCCTTAAATCCAATAGCACCTTGATTACCAGTTTAGCTTGAAAAGCTCGCTTGCAGATGCAAATTAACAGCCTGGATAGAAGGTAAAATTTAAAGATGCCTTTAAATTAGATGTTTGCCCTGCTGCAGTTCCTCCCACTTACTTCTCATTAATTTCTATCAGCAATTAATAAGTAAGACAAACATCAGACTGTACTGACTAAAACTAACACAGTGAGCTTTTGATAACTTAAATTCCCATGCAGCAGTTTTGAGTTTGTAGCCAGCACTTACTCATTTATGGATGCCCATCATTAACAATGAAAACTGTGTCTGTATTTTCAGTTGTCTTAATTTTGAGTCCTGAATAATGGAAGCAATGAGGGTTGCGTTTATAATTACTCTTCCACAGTTGAACACCATCATCCTCCTCCATGGCAGTGGTCTAGAGTGACATGCCCAGGCTCTCCCAGAGAGCTCATGAGCAAGAGTTTGAAACAGGATTTCCTGCCTCTGTGAACTCCACAATAATCAGTTTTCTTTTTTTGCACAGTTCAGGAGGGCAAACAGTGACATGGGAGATTTAAAATGCTGGGAGATCATACATTTATGAATCTAATATTCTACTTCTATCACAATATTCCAGCTTTCATTCTTGGTAGATTAATTTGCACTTACTCCTCCATCTTGCAGCATGCTCATGATATTGGTTTGACTGCAGTAATAAACTTGAGTTCCCTATTTGTTTTTAGGGAGAAATACTACCTCACCTGTTTGTTTTTCTTCTCAAAGGCTGATGAATTCTTCGTTGAAGCAGTAACACTGAAGCAGGTGAGGAGGGTGAGGATAGGGCATGATGGCAAAGGAGGAAGCAGTGGCTGGTACCTTGCCAAAGTGATAGTGAGGGAAGAAGGACAGCCAGAAAGCGAGGCTGTGGAATTCCCCTGCTACAGGTACTGGAAACAATGCTTGTGCTTGCTAATCATGCCTCCCGCTAAGCATTTGCCAGACTTTGAAGATCCTAGCTATCATTCCAAGACTGGAATTTTCCAAGCACAGCTTAATCCTTATTTATTTATTTTTGCTAAGCCTGAAAGCAAAGGGTGTGGATTGGGAGGTTTAAGATGCTGTTAGCTCCCCTTAACCAAGTGAGCAGCAATCTGAACTGTGAACTTTTCATCAATTAGCTCAGCATTACTGAAAATTTTCAAAAGGCAAAACACAACCTTCCAGTCCCATATCCAGCATCACTGCAATTTCCTGCTGCAGAAACATGCTCTGCAATCTGCTGCAGATTGTTGGCTGTATAGCATGTGTGGAACAAAGTTCTGTTCCCTCGCATGCACATCCCATCTTTCCAGGAGTGGTGGGATGGGTTTGTTTGTTGTTTTTTTTCATATTGGGAAAATGTAAAATTGTTCTACTAACATCTTGAAAGCTCCTTGAATGAAGGGAAATGCACATCGAGCTTAGAGAGTCATAGAGGAAAGGGTTGTAAGTCAGCCTTATGGATGAGTTATAACTGTATTCTTCTCTTTCTCAGACAACCAAGTGGCCAAAGGAAATGTGTTGTAGTGAGGCTGCCCACGGGTAGCCAGACCTACATCAACATCTGTCCTGGTATTGACTGAGGTCTGCCTCCACATCCTGGTACAAACCAGAGATAACTGGCTGAAAATAAAACAGGGATAGTTCAGGATAGTTCAGTGCACTGTGCAGTTCCACTTGCCTTTGAAGAAAGTCCACCCAGTAGAATGGAAATCCACTGAGCTTCACCTAACAGCAGCAAGTAGCTGTTCTAAAAATCCTTCTCTGGGGGGACATGTGAAATTGTGAAATTCAAACACAATTATTCTTAAATTGCAAACAAGGGTAAAATCACTAAGCTGATTACTTGCCTCTTGCCTCTATAAATCACAAAGAACACCGCTGTAATCTGGGGAGTCAGCGTAATATAAACCAGAACCCAGCCCCAATACTTGGAGTGCTGACCTCATATCCTCCAGGTTAACTAATGTGGTTCAGAAGAAGCAGAGTCCATGGGGTGTTCCTCTCAGGCCAGGGACAAAAAAGGGAGGGAGAAAAAAAAACACAACAAAACCCAAGATCATAACTCCAAAATATATTCACCCCAATATGGGGTGCATTCAGGCTTCAAGTCACAAGTGATGGAATTCCACTCTTCCTGCCTTTCTCACAGTCCCTTTTTCCGAGTGAGATCAGTACCATTCATGTGGCTTCATTTGCTGTCCTTGTGCCAGCATTATCTCTTCCCCTCAGATTGAGAAGGTAACATGACTGATCGCCTCCAAACACAGGGAAAGCTGCTCCCTATCTCTATCTTTGGTGCCCGTGTCTCTTCAGAGACAGGGGCATCATCGCAGTATACGGGTGTCGTCATGGAGTCGAGACATCTGAGGGAGAAGGTGCTCACCCACTGCATCCTCCGTGTGAAGGACAAGTATCTCCATGACCTGCAGCATTTGGAAGTTTCCCTCCAGTCCTGTGGGCCAAGGACAGCTTGTATCCCCACTGCTTTGGCAGATCCTTGGAAGGAACTTCTTGGTTGCTTCTTCAGAGCCAAGGTATTGTAGAGGACTTGGCCAAGAAGAGCAGCCTTCTCTTAGTGAGCCAATGCAGTGAGGTTTGTTAGCCAGTGTAAGCCAGACTCCATCCCAGGGAAGCTTCCATTTCTGCTTGGCTAGTCTGAGGCCAGCCAGTGGACATGCTGATGTTTTCACCGCCCCCATCTCCAAGATGTGATTAACTTCAACTCCTGCAACCTCCTGTTGCTGTGTCCTTTCTGAAAGATACTTCACTCATTTTTGCAGCTTAATTGCTGCTGGAACTCAGCTAAAGGACAAAATACCTTCCAGCAGGAACACATCTCACCTGTGCAGAGATCACCTGATACTCCTTACCTCTGTAAAAACTAAGCTGTACTGGCACGTTGAGAGCAGATCTTATGACAGAGAGCTGGCTAAGCAGTTTCCACTGCATCTGATGCCCATATGACATTCATATACATCTTCATTGCATATAACTCACTGAAATCTCTGTTCTAGTTTTATATATATTCATACACGTGGTTATGCTTTGTCTTTTGATTTGAAAGCTTTTTTTTTACGACTCTATAGGAAGATCTATAACTTAATAGTCACAACAGCTCTTGGAGAAGAACTTTGTCTTAAAGGGAGCCAACAGAGATGAAGAGAAGATAAGTGGATTAATTGTGAATCTGTGTCAGGCTCAAGATGAGCAGCCAGAAATGATGACTCCCAGGCCTGTGCTTTCAAACTCTTAAAGTAGCTGGCTCCAAAGAGAATGGCTTGTAGCTCTTTTTAGAGTCAGTGATATTTAAAACAGTCATTTGATATTTGCATGTATGGAGAAAATACAACTTCTCCAAGTGTTATTTGTGGAATTACTAGTACCTCACTTGGGTGCATTGCAGAATTATTCCTCCTTTGTGACCTCATGAGATTGTAATATTCATGATTGTTGGAGCTGAATCCCAAATCCTCTACAGAAGTCCAAGAATGGACTAGCTGACATTCTCTAAAATAACCTATTTTTCATAATATTTATATCCCAGACCAAAATGAATTTTCGATCAGGTAGTCATGAGTTCATGATAGCATACAGTTTCACATGCTGTAAATTATTACGGTTCTGCTGAATTCTTCAGTAATACTTAGTTGCAATTTTTTCTAAGCATATGGACTGCAATGTCCCATTTCTTTCTCCAGTAAAAAAAGGGCATAATTAATTCCCTAAAGAACAGTGAGCAGACCATGAATAGATGATGCACCAGGAAACCCCTGTGAAAGAACATTTATTCAATCAGATGCCAAAGTGCTCATCATACCAAGGATCCAGAGAAAATTCCTTGAGTTTCACTGAATACGCTACAATATCTAATTTGTACACACCCATATGCGTATGTTGTATTTGAAGACACACACAGATATGCATGTATGTCTGAATTTGTCATACTGAGTGACAGTATTTCATGGGCATGACAGTGATGGGTTGACAGTTGGACCTGATGGTCTTAGTGGTCTTTTCCAGCTTTAAAGATTCTACGATTCTAAGAAGTTGGCTGGATGCACTAATCACTCTGGCTGCACACAGGCTACCATCTGAAGGATTTCAAATGTTATTTGATACCATTCTCATTTTTCTATTGCTTCTTTGACTCTCTGGTCCTCTAGACATTCATGCTAGAGTGCCTTCCATGCAACATTTCTGCCCACTTTGGGTTACTGGACATATAATATCTCTTTAAAACTAAGTTCTTGATACACCCTTGCAGAAGCTGTAGTGGCATGTGAATTAGTTGCTCTGAAGCTGTATAGAAACTAAGCAGACTATGGCAGAATGAAAGAATATTTTGACAGGTCTTTTGTACTAGGAATATGATAGAACTATGCTGAAAAAATCCATTTTCTGTTGCCTGAAGTATTTATAATGTGTCAATCCACTTGAGTTCAGAGGAAGACTGACTATAAACCCCTGGTTGCCGTCTGCTGCTCAGTGATATGCTATTAGAAATACGTTGGAGTAAATTTAGCATATTGCAGCACATGTGCTGAAGAGAAGGAATACAGTAGCATTGTTCATCTGAATATTCCTCTGCCACTACTTAAAGTCACCTTCTTGAGAAAATAATGCTATTCTCATTACTGAAACAGCCTAAAAAGCCACAGCGTTAAGCCAGTTCTGCTGATAATCCTCCATTTCCAGTCCAAAGCAAACTCCTTTCCTTGCCATCAGTAACTGCCAATGTTGGTAGAGGGAAATTATCTATGTAGGGGCACATCCTCCCTTATTGGATGCACTTTTCTTGTCCTTCCTCGCTGCTGACACCATACTGCACACAGAGATCTGTCTCTCATGGAACGTATTTGCATTCTGCCAACTTAGTGGAGAAGGGTGATTCTCCCCTCTCCATCCTTAAAACATCAGCAGTGGTGAAGGTGAAAAAAACCAACAGCATGTACACTGGCAGCAGAAACTGCAGCTTTCAAGGCACAAAGAACAACATCAAGAGAGCAGAATTTTATTCTAGCTTGTGGCTTCTGCTTTCCTGGGAGCCATGATGAATTCATTGATCCTGGGATGACTGAGTTTGGTTTAGTTGGTCCTCCCAGTATAGAGAAGAACCTTGTCTTTTGGGATTATGTGATCCCATAACATTTGGATACGTGTCCAAGGATGTGAATCCTTAGCCAGCAGAAAGAACTACATGACAGAAGGGTATTAAGGACCAGTTCTATCAGGTAAAATGCATCCTCCAACCCCAAACTATCAATTCATGCAATGTCTTCCTCTTTCAGGACTTGATGTCTCAGCATGCTCCTCTTCTGCTCTCCTTGTACTTCATCCTACACAATTTTCTATTCTTCTATCCCTACTGCACCTCTCAACCACCATCAAAGCACAGCACCACAATGAGGACCACTCCTGGTGTTAAATCTTACTGCTGAACCCCCTTAGCTCTTAGCCATTCTCAAGCCATATGCACATGGCCACCTGCTTTGCAGTGTGAAAGGGAAGAATACGGGGTAGGCTGCATACCCGACAACCTGCAAAAGCTTCTAGGGGGGGCTGTGGATATGCATGTCTGTGTGGGGGGTGTGTGCTTCTCTCTTTTGCATGGGGACTTAGCTGCTGCTGCTGCTGCTGCTGCGAGTGGCCATCTCCAGTTTGTGTTTGGACTTCTTTCCTGGTGATGGTTTCTGCATGGTTTCACTGGGTATATTGTTTTCCTCTGTGTGGAGAGGGAGAGGAGGACACTAAAAAGATAACATTCCTTCAGGTGGATGAAATGGAGGTCCATCATCCTGGGTCTTACTGAATACTTGCTTGCCTACTACCAAGCCCTACTGGCCATGACTGAAATCTGTGTTGTTTCTTTACCAATGAGATAGCACAAAAGTGTTTCCTCCAGCTACCAGCATCAGTTGTTCATGTCCCCAGCCCCCAGTTACAAGTGCCACTCACTGCTTTCATTTCATGTTGGTTCATCAGCAGAATCAAAGGTAGAAACCTAACTGGGAAGCTGGCTTCTTTCCGTGGTCTGCTGTCACCCATGTAGCTGTGTGGCCTTCTTTAAAAAGAAGCAGATTCTGAAAACATGTTTTTCTGTCTCTAGTTCTTGGAATTATGACTTTATGCAATTTAAATACTCTGCATGGCCTGCCAGAGCTTGCTCCATTGTTCTTCATTCACCCCCAATGGTTTTAAGCTGTGTTTTTGTTTGCAAAGGATGCTGCTGCCAATAGCTGTGTACCTGGAAACAGAAGGCGTTCTGAGAACTGCTCCTGCTCTCACAGTCTAATATTTGGGGACTGACATCAGTGGGGGAAATCTGACCTTAGGTGGATGCTTTTGGGAATATCTTGTGTGGGTAAAAGTGCTTTTGGAAGTGTGAAAAGTGAGAGACTTCCACCAGAGCTCCTTCTATATGCCATACAATGATTACCATACAGAGTACAGTGCATTTGGGCTGTAATTCCTCCAGGGGCAGCCTTGGAGGTACCAGGTTTGAAATCGGTTCCCCTCCATTTCAGATTTCTTCCATGGGGACTGTGGCTTTCAGATGGTTCTTCTTAACTAGTCTAGTTGGATTGTTAGGTTATTGCTGAGGAAAAGGGAAATCCTGCTTCTGGTACCAGTTACCACCTCATATAACATCCTGAAAATGGGAACAATAAAATTCAGATGCTCCTTGCTGGAGTGAGAAGGGAAGAGAGATGATAGCACAGACTAAGCAAACACTAACAAGAAAGAAAAGACAAAAAAGGTTTCTAGTAGCTGATGTAATAAAGATGGCAATCAAGACAGCTGGTAATGAAGGCTGCAGGTAATTCTGATCAATGAAAGTCACAGCTTTTGAGAGGCAGAGACTGCCCATTTACAGGAATAAGTCATGTCTGCAGAGCTGGTGTTTGCCCAACAGATGGAAAGCACAGAGACACTTACCCGCTGTGCTGAGAGGGACTCTGGTGGTTTCTCTTCTCGGAAATCTATAGGTTAGAAGGTCCAGTCAGGCTCCTGCAGATCTAAGGGAGATCATTTTGACATTTGGAGTTTTACTGTGTATGGAGCCAGACTGGATTAGAAGAGGTCTCATAGGTCCTAATCATTCCAAGATAACTCACTTCTGTTTGTAACCCAGATGGCTTGACAAAAATGAGGATGATGGTCAGATTGTCCGAGAATTAGTGCCTGCTGGAGAGTCACCGTTGCTAAAAAGTGAGTTTAGCCTGGAAAAATAGGACTGGATTGTGCTGTGTGTGCACCTAATTACTTGCTTTACTCAGTAATCCATGTTAGTTCACAGCAAATCTGTGAAATGGGCTTTTTTTTTCCCACTCTTTTACCGGGATGTTTTTACATAGAAGAAAGTTTTTTATTTAAATTGATGAATTAAAGCTATTGAATTAAATTGCAAGTATAAATATATATATATATATGCAGTGAAATCACCCCACTTTCCTGAGCTCATTTTTATTACTTGGCAATTATCTAACAGTGAGTGGAAGGGAAATATTTTTCTGTTTGTTAACCTGACTGCTGCCTCTGTTGTGTGTTGGTGTATATGCAGTTGGACTTGATGATCTCTGAGGTCTTTTCCAACCTGACTAATTCTATGATTCTATATATCTCAGGTGTGACAACTACCTTTACATGTTTATTTTGTACATTAATCTTACTTTAGATGTCAGTTATCACATCAGTGTGAAGACGGGAGATATCCCTGGGGCCAGCTCAGACTCCAAAGTTTTCATCAAACTCTATGGTGAAAAATCTGACACCAGCAAGGAGACTCTCTTGGTCTCTGACAACGACCTAGGCAATTATTTTGAACGTGGCCGAGTGGATGAGTTTACTATAGATACGATGGATATTGGGAAGGTAAGCATTAATCACAGATGTGCTGTGTGCAAGTGGCTGAATTCAGGTTCAATATATAGCAAAGGGTTGTAAGAAGTTCTAACATTAAGAAATATATTCGGTTTAGACTGTTGCATTGGCAGTCTATGTGCTGGTGTGTGAAGTGGCTATTTCAAGTTTATTCAAATATATACAGAAATGACTTGGCTGTAACTAAACTTCATTTTGCTTCTTTTTGATCTCATGTTTTATTGTTTGTTTTGTTTGTTTGTTTGTTTTTTAAGATCAATCGAATACTAATTGGACATGATAATGTGGGTCTCCGGTCTGGATGGTTCCTGGCCAGTGTTCAGATCACAGTTCCAGTCCAGGGAAAGCAGTATATGTTCCCCTGCAATCGATGGCTTGACAAAGACGAGGCTGATGGCAGGGTGGAGGTGGAGGTCTACCCAAGTGAGATTTTGCCCATTGAGAAATGTGAGAGAAGACACATTGAGAAATGCATGCTTTTTTTTTACGTAGATAGGATTAAATTTGTATTAGTAGTGTTGTTGAAGACCAGGAAAGGCATCAAAAAGTTCCTGTCCCAGACATTGCCAGGTGCTCAATCCACAGTTTCTGACCATTTGCATTCCAGTACCAGCGGTCTTTGCCTTTTTCACTGTTACATGCTTTGCTGCCCAAATCCTGCACAAACACATCCTATCCTGCCTGTAGTACCCCACAGTTTAATACACGTGAAACAAATCCCTGCTGTCCATTTGACTCTTAGCAGAAAATCTGCTTTCTTTTAAAACTTGAAACTTGCCTAGAAATCATGAGAAAACATGTTTTTTCCTCTGCTCTGTGAAACTCACCCTCTGTTATTATATACTCGGCATTAGTTAACCACTCAATAGTTAATACTGAAATGGAATTCTCTTTTAAAGCTCTGTCTTGCACCTCCCTGACACTACTTAACACTATAGAAGTGAAAACTAAGAGTAAGGATGGTCACCTCAGCTAAGTGAGCATTTCTTTGTACGAGGTAATTTGATTTTGAACCTGAGCTCTCAGAAGTGTTGTGTCTGAGCTTCTTGGCTGATGTAACTCATTTATTTTTGGACTAGTGATAAACTACGAAGTGTCTGTAGTTACTGGAGATGTGAGAGCTGCAGGCACCAACGCCAAAGTCTTCATGCAGATTTATGGCGAGACTGGCAAAACTGAATTGATCATCTTGGAAAACAGATCGAACAACTTTGAACGGGGAGCCACAGACATCTTCAAGGTATGATGAATACAGTCCTTTCTGCTTCTGTGAGGAGAAAGAAATGACCAGCCAACATTCAAATATCAAAAGAATGATCGGCCCAGTCATCAAGATAATTGGCCTCAACAAAATTGCCAACTCTTTTTGCCTCTTTTGACCCTCACTCGCCTTTCTGTGGGGTTTTGTATCTCATGAAGTGATTTTTTTATTCTCAGGAGCTGATAGCAAATGTTTAATTGAAGGACATAGCCCAGTAGCTCCTTTTGCTTACCTTTACTTTCAAAAGGAGATAGATAATTACATTATACTTCAAAAGATCATGAACTCCTATTTTGTGCTTGAACTGGTGTTATTGTCCCTATTCAGTTGGAATAAAGAAAATAAAGTATAAACAATTTAATCCCTACTTCTAACCACCCATGCCCTTTATAATAGGTATGTTTCTTGATCTGATCCTACAAAGATCTGCTTTGAAAGTTATGCAAATGTACAACTGCCCCACAAATTTCACTACCTGTAGCACTTGCTTGACATGCACTGTACATTCATGACGCCCAAGGTGCTCAGCTTGCTCCACCATCTATTGGTCTGGAAAATATTTAGGTCTATACATCAATGTCCATACCAGATGGAAGGAGTATGAAGACTCATCCGCTGTTATGTGCTAACAGAGCGGGGCTCAGCACCACAATGCCTTGGGGTCTCTCAATTTGCAATCCCACAAAACTGGGTTCCATTTCATCACTAAAGTTAAGCACTTTCTCTACTTCCATAAGCTGCTTGGAACCATATGGACTGGGGTGTTCTTCCCATTGCTACAGCTTAATGGGGTACCTTTATTGCAATCTTTTCCCACAGTTTTGTGATGGGTGTTTTTGAGTTCGGTTCAACTCCTCCTGCTCCAGTTCCTTGTTTATAGTATGGAATTAGTGATGTTAATCAAATTTTATTGAGTTCTTTAGGACTTAAGAAGAAGAACCCCTCATAAACTCCTAATTTCTTAATACTCTGTATAACTTTAAGGTTAAGTTTCTCTGATTTTAAAGGAAATTATGAGGAATAAAGCTAACAACTTCATGAGTAATCGCTATTAGCCAGTATCAGGTGTAGATTAAAGCCATATGTACAGTCTTCTGTTTACATAGCCCTGTTTATGTCCTCCCTTGGATGTTTATTGCTAATCTTTAAAGTTCTGCCCATTTTCTGTGTTGGTTTTTTGTTGTTGTTGTTTTTTTATTTTTTTTTCTTCTGTGAATGCAAGGCAGAAGCAGTTAAGCAATATTCAACAAACCTGTCTCATAATATGAATATTTACAGACAGATGTAGACAAGAATAAGATAGTGTGAGCCAAATGCTGATAGGAAATGTCATCAGTTATAGACAGAGTGTGCAGGATGATTATTGCAAATCTAAGAGTAAAGCAGAAAAAATAAAGAGACACATTCTTTATGCCCAGACAGCTGGATCAGTTTTAGTTTTCTGATAAGCATCTTGCATGCAATTGATTTTGTTTAAATCTACTAGAGAAAAAAAAAATGCCCCTGGACTGAAACTTTATACGCCGAGTCACCAGATTTTAGACTGAAGCAAATGTTTGCAAGTCTTATAACATATACACTGTCTATCAGTAAAAGTAGTCATCAGAAACAGGCCATTGGTTATTGAAGGATTGCATGGAGTAAAAACCTTCAATCCAGCTTCATTAGGTAATAGTACAGACACATAATATGAACCAGCATGATTTTTTATCTGCTGTATTGATGGCAGAGATGGAAATCTTCCTTTTTATGCAGCCTCCTGCTACTGATGTATTGTAGTCGTGAATGGATTGCATCCTCTTGGCAATAAAAAAAAATCTGAGAAGATATTCTTCTCATTTTCCAGATCAGATATAAGTAGAATAGTCCGTGTTCTTCCAGAGTTCAGGCCATCTGAGCACAGTTTATTGCTTATTCACATTGTTGCTATTGCTCCTGGCTTGGTTCACGTCTCATGCCAGTTAGTGAATATTTCTTATTTATTTCAGACACCAAGAAGCCCACGAGCTAGTATGACATTTGACATATTCACTTTTAATGCCAACATGGAAACAATTTTGGTGAAAAGATAAATGAAGTAAAGAGCCCAGTAAATACAAATTCAACTCCTATCTCTGTCATGTTGTTCTGGATGTCTTCAGATTAGTCTGTTCAAGTGAGATTTGGTAACAGGAAGTATGAAAACATACAACAGGAAGGGGAAATTAATGGTAAACTTGTTTTCTAAAGTGACCTTCTCACTTTTCCAGTCAAACATCTGTTTTGGGTGACATTTTTAAGGGTCCATTTTCTGAAACGAAGGTGTCTTATATTCTATTGGGCACTGACTTTTCCTTCTTGGCAGGTAGAGGCTGCAGATGTTGGCAAGATTTATAAGATTCGGATAGGCCACGATGGGACAGGCATTGGGGATGGCTGGTTTCTGGAAAGTGTCACACTGAAGCGCCTTGCCACAAAGATGGATGAGTCTGATGGGAAAAAAAAGAAGAAAAAGAAGAAGTCTGAGGAGGAGGAAGAAGAGGAGACAAAGGTGGAAGAAGAAATGGATGTCTATAACTTTGTGGCACACCGCTGGCTAGCTAAAGATGAAGGGGACAAGGAGCTTGTGGTTGAACTGGTGCCTGATGGAGAATCTGAACTGGAAGGTAAATATCAGGCAGAATGTGCATGTGTGTGGGTAGAGCTGGGAGTTTAGCAGGCCTTGACTGTTTAAACAGCTAATGACAAGGGCCAGAGAAAGGTGGTGCATCTCGTGTTTTAAGACAAGCGCAAATGTTTCGTCATGCTCCAGCCAAGGATCTGATAGTACATATCTATTTCTAGGCTTCTTTCATTTCCCTTTGCAATTTCACTTGCAGAGAATACATACGAAGTCCATGTTCTCACTGGCACTGTGTGGGGATCTGGGACAGATGCTAATGTCTTCCTGAGCATCTATGGCATAGGAAGAGGAGACACGGGTGAGCGCCAGCTGAAAAGGTCCAGTAACCTCAACAAGTTTGAAAAGGGCCAGGTAATGCATGAACTCAACTCACTTAAGCAAGATGAAGGCTGTCAGAGTTCTCTCAGATATCATTCTAGACATACCTTACCATTTCTTCCTTATAAGGCTCTGTAGGTTTCTTCTTTCAGCTTAATGCTCAGATGTATTTTATTTCTGAACAGGATTATTAATGTAAAATAACCTCAAAACACTTTCCAGGGAAAATTAATTTGGATATTAGGCTGGATAGTCTTCTGCGTTGGATCTGCCTTTCTCATCTGCTTCCTGTAAGCATTCTGGTAATAACATTCCCACTGGGAATACCTGAAAACCACAAAATTTATATTGATACTGGAGAGCATTTGTGTGGCAGTTCAAGCACATCGGTATTTAGATTGCAAATACGCTTCCAAATGCTCTACTGGATGACTCAGGGAATAAAAACAATATCACACAGCATGCTATAATTAGGTTATGATCCAATCCAATTAAACAACATCATTGCAGACTATATATTTGCCATAAAAATGCTTGTGAACAAATATCAAGGACATATTATAGCCAGAAATCATTCAAGGAATAATTTGGAGTAACAAAGAATCACAGAGACAATAAGCAGCAGTGGAAAACTTGCAATTAGGAAAAAAAAGGGAAAAAAAAATAAGAGTCTAAGGTTGTTAAATAAGCTGTTAGCTGTGATTTATGAGCTTGGCACGGGTGAAACTGCAACCTGCACACCGTTCTTCATTCAGTGGGAAGAGCTCCAGGCTGCAAATGTAACGTTCTCTACTCCTGGGAGTAGAAACCCAATGTCTACTAACAAGTTAATCACGTTAAGATGTTTAAAGTGTTATGACAACAGGGCCCATCCTGTCACGCTAATTCTGCTAATAAATGAGCCTCATGGTTGTGGCAAATGACAAAAATCTGCAGATTGAAATAAAGCACATGGAGGCACAGGGGGTGGGGTGGGGAGCTAATGTGTTTATGTCCAGTTCCAGATTCAGACTAAGGGAAATGCTAACCCTGCAAGTAATGAGATTTAGGAGAGTTAGACCTGTGTGGATGATGGGATGAAGTAAAGAAGGGAGGGAAGGGCTCTGCAGTTCTGTGGCTGTCTCTGCCTTGTAGAAGTCAAGCATGAGTATTAAAGGGAGACCAAAGCTCTCTTGTGATTTTAATACATCCATCCTAGGAATATAGGGAAACCTAAAAACATCTTACAAGCAAATTACGTTGTCCAAGCTAACGCCTCTCTTTTCCCCATTCTGGAAAAAGAGTTATTTTCCTCTTGCCTCCTGCACAGGTGGATGTGTTCACCATCAAAGCCATTGATCTGGGTGAGCTGAAGAAGCTGCGGATCCGCCATGATAACTCTGGTAGTAGTCCAAGCTGGTTCCTGGAGAGAGTAGAGATTGTTGACCTCAAGGAGAGCACCACGTGAGCAGCCCAGAGCACCCTTTTCATATGGTTGGAAAAGGGGCCATGTTCTCCCAGATAGCTTGGTGAATGTGGAATGTATTTAAGAAACCATAAATACAGGCTTGTTATCGAGAGGGAACTTGTTTATAAGCTGCACAGTGTGTTGGTGGGTGGGACTGTTCATAAGGACCTCAAGATGGGTCCACTCTTTCTAAGTATAAAACGCCTGAGAGGCTCTAGGTTTCCTTGAGTTATTTAAATTCTTCTGGGTGTGAAAAGTAAAAGGATTTGGTCATACAGGGCTGACAGCTCCACCCCAAAACAGCACTTTTCAGTAAGTGCTCAATAGCCAGTTTATGGATTAAGTTTTCACAAACAATGCCAAAGCTCAAGGATGGAAACAGATGTATTGTTCAGCTTTGGGCAACGCTCATGGTATTTTTGTTTGTTTGTTTGCTTGTTTTTGTTTCGTCATAAAGCAGCTTCTGATTTGTGCTTATTTGTGTCGTTAAAGCCTGTGAAGCCCTGTGTAAGTGCTGGGTGCTGCTGTCATTCTTGTAGGTATTACTTCCCATGCCAGCGGTGGTTAGCAGTTGAGGAGGATGACGGTCAAATTGTCAGGGAGCTGGTCCCAGTGGATGAAGCATTTGTAAAGAAAGATTCGGAAAATGATGGCCAGTCTCTTGCAACGCTGGGCCTGGAACAGAAAGGTTGATGTTAGCCTTGTGTTGCTTCCAGTGTGGGGTTGAAAAGGAACCATATTATGAGCAGTGCTATGGGGCAATACCTGTTAACATTCATTGGGCTGTAAGTCGGCCCCAGCTGTGAAGTTTTCAGGAGTGAATGAAGTGTGAAGTACATGCCAGCAGTTAAGAGTGGACTCTCCTCTCTTTTAGGTGGCTTAATAATCTTGTAAGATTAGCCTAAAAAGCCAAGACAGATAATATGTTTAATCATCATCTCTCAGCTGAAATGTAGATTGGTTATTAAAATGTAAAGTGTAAATCTCAGCCAGTTCGCATCATGGAGTGGAATGTTTAAATATTTCTATGTGTAATCAAGCAGAGATTAAATATGATCAGGGAAACGGAAGAGACCTAAATTTGTCATGGTTTCCATCTTGATTCTTATGACTGTTGTCCTACAGAATACCCTAATCTCTAATGCTGTATGATTTTGCACAGAACAGTGATATCCTCTGATGCGGTGAGGTGCTGAGTGCTCAGAACTTCTGCTGGCTTTACTGCCTGCAATAGGTCATTGTCTCCCCCTTAGTTCTCCCTCTGTAAGCTATACAGTACATGAATATTTTCCACAAATTGAGTAATCCTTCAGTTCAGGATCAGCTGGTTGAGCAGCATCTTGGAAACCACGTATCTGTCTACAGCAGAAGCTGCTATTTCAGAAACCTGAAGTAGGTTTTTGTAGCTCATTGAAGGTTATGTGAGACTTACCCGGTTTTTTTATGAGTTTACTGCAGCTGCTAGATGATGGTGCAATAGGAACCCCTCTAATGATGCTATTGAGAAAGGAGTGTCTGTGAACATAACTTCTGATATGCATAAAATGCATTTCTATTATATGGTGATATCAGAATAAAGAGACTTTTTTTTTTCCCAAGAGATTGTAGAGTAGATGATAGAAACATCTCTGAGGAGCCTTAGAGATGTCCAAGAAGCAAACAGGAAACATTTCTTGTCTTTAAGTATGCAGGCAATGTAGTGAATGAGTGGAGGAGTAGAGGGACGTGCAACCAGATAGCCCTGCTCACAGCATATGGCAGGAACTGGAGATTGCAGTATGGTTGTAATCAGTCAAAATATAACTCAAACCAAACACACACATGCAGTGAAAAGTGGAATTCATTCTTATTCAGACTTCACACTTATCTGACAGCTAAATCCACAACATACATTGTGAAAGTGAAAACTGGGGACAAGAAGAATGCTGGAACAGATGCCAACGTCTTCATCACTCTCTATGGAAGTAAAGATGATACGGGTATGGATCCATGTGATGGAAAGAGATAGCACCTCGTTGGTGGATATAACTGTCTGAAAAGACAGGTCGTAGTTTCTTTTTGCTTCCTCAAAACCAACTCCTCAATCCTTTTTAGGACAACTGCATGTTCTTGCTGTCTATGCATACTCAGTGTTCGCTGGGAGCATACCACCAGCTGCTGTAAATCATTGCCAAACTCTGAGACACTGATTTGCACCAGCTGCTGGTCTAAAGGCTTTAATTTCAATTACAGAAAGAACACACTTGCCTGGGACTACATTGCTGAGCAGTGAATGTGGTGAATGATTTGCTTTCCTCAGCAGTGAATCAGAATGCTCCTGAAATCCAACCCTGCTCTGTCTTGTTGAGTGGAACTGAAGTATTTCATAAGCTGATGGGCTGTGTGTGGGGACTGATGTGTGTCAGAGTGGCAGGGAGCTGATAGGTAGGACCCATCTTTCTAGCCATAAACACAGCCCAACAGCGCTGTCCCAGTGGCATTGCCAGCGGATCCCTCAAGAAAGGGGCTTTTTGGGGTGGTGATGTGGACACAGGTTTGGGTTCAGAGGGTGGGAGGACAAAGCTCAGATCTCAAGATGAAAAGCTGTTTTTCACATTTTATTCATTTCCATTGTTCCACTATTGACATTCCCAGAGGATTTGTTTCACATGCTGAACAATGTCCCTTTTGCATTGCCACAACAGGGATAGTCAGCCTGAAGGCCTCAAAGCTTAACAAGAACAAATTTGAGCGTGGGAAGATAGATGAGTTTACAGTCGAGTCTGTTGACATTGGAGACCTGAAAAAAATCAAGATAGGCCATGACAACGCAGGTAAGATAACATGCTTTGTAGTTTAGTATTTCTGCTTGATCTGGCATATTATTGTATGAAATAACCTTCCACCTAGTCCCCAGGTTTACCTTTTGTTGATGAATTCTTCCTGCCACTTCAGCTGTTGCTGTCACTATTTTTCTGTTAATGCTAAAAAAAGAAGTCGAAACAACAACAGAAAACCTGGAAGTGTTTTTTTTTTGTTCCACATGGTACCTGCAGGTATCTCTAATCTATCAATATTTTTGTGGTTGTTTTTTGTTTTTATTTTCCCCCTGTTATCAAGTGCGAGCTGCTTTTCAAACATAGATGGGTCTCCAACACAAACAAGAGAAGCTCTGATAGGATACATGGATTCCTTCCAAGGGATAAATTGCAAACTTCCCTCTTAATTCAAATTGATCCAAGCAATGGAGTAATTAGCACTTTCATAAACGTGTCTTTAACTTGTTGCAATACAGAGATATAAAGTGCGTTGTCTCAAGCCTGGCCAATCACTTGCAGTGATCTTTTATGATCTCTATTCCATTGGCAAAAGAGAGGCAGATTAAATTATCTGAGGCCTGGAAGGTAATGATTCACTTGCTGTTTTCTGTAAAGGATTTGTTATTCCCTGTATCTCTCCAACCACAGGCAATTCAAATGGCTGGTTTCTGGAATGGGTGGAAATCGATGCCCCATCTCTAGGACAGTGCCTCAAGTTTCCTTGTGGCCGTTGGCTGGATAAGTCAGAAGATGATGGAGCCATTGAGAGATTCATCTTCCCTGCAGAACTGCAAACGAAAGAATATATCCCATGTGAGCAAAATGCTATTTCCCCAGTGTATACCCATCATTACAGAAGATAAGATCTCACCAGCTCATGTAGTTGTGTAGTCTATTTCTGACTCAGTTTCCTTCTTTGTAAGTGATTGTAAGTATAACTGCATGGAAGACTGTCAACTGCTTCAATTTCATTTTGACTTCAAACACTATGGTAGATGCTGAAGGTCTTTTTCACTGTGCTGGCTTCCTTCCAGCCTCCATATGCATATATTCTGCAGTCTAGATGTTAAAATCTTCTTTCTTTTCTGAAGATCTAAGCCTCCCCCATTATCTGACAGAGATGTTTCTCATGTCTTTCTCTCCCTAAACTGTCTGAAATGGAAGAATGGACACTCCTTGTTTCCTTTCTCACTTCTATCAGACTTATAGAAGATACTGTAGTCTTTATGTTTGAAGGAATTGGTAGATTCCTTCCTATTGTGAATCATAGAATTGCTCAGCTTGGAAAAAGCCTTAAAGATCATCAAATCCAACCATAACCCAACTATACCACCCAACCCTAACAGCCCTCTTCTAAATCATGTCCCTGAGCACCACATCCAAATGGTTTTTAAACACATCCAGGGATGGTGAGTCAACCACTTCCTTTCTGTGAAGTTGTTTTGTGTTCATATGTAATATGTTCATACAAATTAATATTACCCAGAGACCTTGCATGTGCTTCTCAGCAGTTTTTTTCCACATTATCCCAGTCGATGTGCATTTGGATGCAGATGTTGACTATATAATTCATTAATGTCCCAGCTTATAACAGTCAGAGTTTCTGGAATGACATGCTGTTGAGTATACTGTGTGTAAACCTGATTTTTGTCAGCTGTCCACATCCAGCATTTGAAAACGTGTGGCCAAAAGTCACACCAAAGTGAGCATGAGTTCAGACAGTTTCACCATCTAAACCATTTCTACCACACTATTTTACTACATTCTGGTTCCCTAAATACTAACCTGGCAGTTCCAGTCTGCCAGAGGTGTCTAAAATAACTGTTTTAGATTTGGGTGACTCGTGCCAGAGTGTTTTCTTGAAGAACAAATGATGAAAACATGTCATCAGCAGCCCAATTAAAACCATGCCTGTGGGGATACAGTTTTAAAAGCATAGTGTAAATGGAATGGGAGTCTGACAGCTGAAAGTTGTGCTGCCAGTGACCTTGTTACAGTGCCACTTTGCTGATTCAGTTCTAAGCTGATATTAATATTCAAGCTGCAAGAACAAGCAGCACAGACTTCAGTAGCGAAAGTCATTTCTAATTCATAATGCATAGCATGTGACTTTTGGTCTCCAGGATTATTCCCCCCCCCCCCCCTTATGCACTGGAGAAATGATGCTAGTTTACCTGGAGGAAAGCAGAGCAGATTTCATTGAGTTGGGCAGAAGGAATATTAAGTACCTCCAGGCTGACTCTGTTGAAGAAAACTTCTTCATCTCCGTTCTCCTGAGATCTGTGGTTAGAGAGCCTGATTTTTAATGAATGATTGGCCTCTGATATGCTTAATCAGAGTTACTCCAGCGTTAACTGATATGGTGCCAGGAGTGTCCCCTCTACCTGAGTAGAATTTCTGGATCTGAAATGCAGCACAAAACGCTGCTGTGTAACGAAGAGCAGAGATGACTGAAGCCACTGCAGCATGGGAGGGTGGAGATGACAGCAACTGAAAAGATTGTGGAAAGTGGTGGGCGGTGTATGAAGGAGAGTCTTGGTGGTAGCATCAGGTGTTAAGAGCTGTGTGTGTGGGTAATGAGATGGAGCGCAGATATCGTGCCTGCCTGAAGCAAGGAGGGGTTCCTGTAGCTAACAGCGTGTGGTCACAGCATAGATTCACCCATAGATTTCAGAGAGGATTTAAAGAGTAAGAGAGAGATGGGCTGAGTGTTTGGATGACTGTGAAGAGGAAGGGGACCTGGTGGTGTTGGTTGATGGGAGGCCCAGGGGAGACCTCATTGCTGTCTACAAGTTCCTGAAAGAAGGTTGTGATGAGGAGGGGCTTGGCTTCTTCTGCCAGGCAACAAACAAGACCTGAGGGGATGGCTGCAAGTTGTACCAGAGGAGGTTTAGGTTAGACATAAAGAAAAACTTTTCTCTCAGACTGGCACTGGAATGGCTCCCAGGGATTTGGTGGAGTCACCATCCCTGGTGGTGTTCAAGAGGCGTCTGTGTGAGGAGCTATGAGATGTGGTTTAGTGGTTTGCTGTAGCTATGGTGATGGGAGGACAGTTTGACTAGGTGATTTTGTAGATCCTTTCCAACCTTGTGATTCTATGATTCAGTCTATGGTACAGCTGGACTCAGGACTGAGAAGCTGTGAAGACAGAGAAGGACAAGTGTGGGGTTATTTCTGTAACAGAGTGTTGTGTAGAAACTGAGGGAACAGAGAAAGAAAGTATGTAGAGGCTTGATCCATACTGTCCTGCATTCACCATTCATCTGCTGGAGTTTTGCCTTGTTTCCTAGGTGTTAAGGGCCATATGCTATCAGAGAAAAAAAGTGATACTGTTAGAAAACCAGAGCAGAGCAGAAAGCAAAAGGTTTTATTTATTTTTCCTTCTCATTGACTTTTCTCACTCATTTAGAAGTGAAAGCAACAGGACATTTTCTACAAAGCTATCCTGAATATTTATCTACTTCCTCCAATTGGTTTACCTTCATCCATCTGCCGAGTTGCTCAGAATTTTGTCAGCTCATGGTTTGCTTGAAGACATGAGCTGTTGAAGTAAATCCTTTCTCACCATCTTCATGTAGCCAGTATAAACATACTGGCATTTTCTGATCATATGATTAGTTTCAAAATCTCAGTCAGTTGAGATGAAGGAAGGTCAATTGGCTTTGTAGGAATAAAGGAAATTCCTCTGGATGCTCACAATACTGATCAGCTTCTATGTGAGCAGGAGTGTAATTCCTACCCTGTCCTCTTCAGCTGTTGGATTTTCTAATCCAGATTTTGAAATACTCTTAGGAACAATATTATGCTGTTTGCTAACTTTTTTTTTATTATTATTACTATTTTTGGCCATTTCCTACATTAGTTGTTCCTTATGAGATTACAGTCTACACCAGCGATATCTTTGGAGCTGGCACCGATGCAGATGTCTTCATTGTTCTCTATGGAAGTGATGGGATCTGCACTCAGCAAAAATCCCTGTGCCTCAACAAGAGGGAGCAACGGATGTACTTTGAGAGGAACTCGGTGAACCAGTTCATTGTGGAGGTAAAATGAAATACATTTGCTCTCATCTCAGATTGCCTTGGAGGGATTAGGAAGAGAAAACATAGTGAAGTGGGATTTTTTTATCTTATTGGGAAAGGTACTTGGCTTTTTTACTCTATTCTACAACACACCTACCATGTATTGTAGCATTTCTCATTGAGGTCCAGTTAGTAGCTACTCAAAGTTATCAACACACAGTGTACCTGTGGCCTAGTGCCATATTATAACCTGTAAGGGCTGGTGTAATTTTATCTTGTAGTTGAGGTGTACCAAGACTTGGACACAGAAGCTTGCCTCTCCTTATGAAGTCGAGAGGCAATTTGGAAGGTCAGTGCATAGGTACATGTACATCTTCCACTTCCTAGAACATGACTGGTATCAGTCTCTGAAATGAGGTACTCCATATTGAAGTTCACTTTTCATCCTTTCATGCTCCTGTTTCACCAGAAGGTATTGAAGAAGCTGATCCATAGTCCTCACTGCTTATGTGTGGCTTCATTTGGGTTGGACAGGTTTGCTGCGTGGTTTTCTGAATACCTCAGACTAACTCCTTGAAAGCTCTCATCTACAGTTTCCTGAAGAATTTGCACGTGTGCAAGCAAATAATAAACCAAAGCGTGCAAATCACTCTGTTCATTTACATTGTCAGTATGCAATGATTCCTATTTGTCATATATTCCTATTGCTGAGAAGCTGTGAGAGGCGAAATCACAAGCGTTCTTGCTCTGATCTGCTCTTCCGATATAACTTGATATACTCACCTTCGCTCCCTGGGTACAAAGACAACACTGACCTCATGGAGTGCTTTATAACTTCTGTGTGCTTTGAGTTTTGTTTCTGTAGAATAATTGAAGTCAAATCTTAAAACAAAGCTTTTAAACAAGTTAAAATGATTCCAGATGGTATTGTTGTAATATGGAGTGAATCATAGCATAAATCCCCATTGTGATTCCTTAAATAATATTACTCATTTTGGTGGTCTTTCCACAGAGTTTTTCGAGGCAGGGGTGGCATTAATACATAGGTGTACACCTTAAACTGAATGTTATTTTTATTTCCTTATTCCATAACATTTCTTTTAGGTTTGGTGGATCATGAGATCTCAGTAATTTTCTTCAATGAAACAATGAAAATGCACTTTGTTCTCCAGATTCATAGCATATTATTAACCTGTCCCCAGACTTAGAATCACGGAATCATAGAATAAATGCAACGTAATTATTTTGCAATTTATGCTTTCTGAGCTGATTGCTGATGTCTTTGCTTCAGTGTGAGACAGTTTTGTTAGCTGAGAAGGGAGTGATCTCCAGTGGTGTAAATTGAGAAGTTTGGGGGTTTTTTTAATGTTTCAAAGAACAAAACATTTCAAGTCCCTGTGGAAACCTCAGTGTGTTTTTACTGAGCACAAAAGAGTTCTGCAGCCAGCTTTGTTTCTTCAAAGGCCAACTGCACAAAAGCTTGAACAAAAAAATAAGCAAAGGTGTTGCTTTGGAGCAGATATGTTTTCTCCCACTCAGACTTCTGGAAGAAAGTGGCCTAAAGGTAATATAGGTGTGACAAATTACTCCAGTAATAAAACCAAAACAGCTGCTTCATCAGATAGTGATCCTGTTAACTTTCTCACTATGGCATATGGATTCTGTGCAAGAACAAGGAAGGGAATGTGAAATGCCAGGCTGTTAACACTGTGCTTTGATCTCAAGGCTGTTTTCCCCATGTTATAAGACTGCTCAGCTGTCTAATCACCTAAGCACAGAACTATTCCTATTTCTAAAAGCATACTTTAATTCACAGTAATACAAAGAAGCTTGACTGGAGAAATGAGTTTTAAGTATTGTTTTAAAAGTCATCTGTTGTTCATGCAGTAATCTCTCACACAGTCATAGAATGGCTTGGGTTGCAAGTAACCTCAAGGATCAACACATCTAATTCCCCTGCCACAGGCAGGGCTGCCAGCTGCTAGACTAAACTGCCCAGGACTCATCCAATCTGGCCTTGAACATCTCCAGGGATGTGACATCCACAACCATTCTGGGCAACTTGTTCCAGCACCTCACTCCCTCTGGTTGGTTCCTCTTTCTTACATCTTTCTTTTTCTATTTATTTTTTAATTATTTATTGTTTCAGCTGGAGGATGTTGGTGACATCATTGAAAAGATTCGCATAGGCCATAATGGTGGAGGGCTGAACTCCGGATGGCACTTGGATCGTGTGGCAATTCGGAGACTGCTACCAAATGGGAAGGTAGGCTGGGAATCACATCGTTCTGGAATAGGTTTCTACTGGATGCTGCTTCTGTTTTCCAATGAGGAACCTCAGTACACAAAGTGTGATTAATAGTGAAAAATGACTCCCTGGAGAGCAATGCATGTTAATGAACTCGCTAGAGCTTGGGAATTTGGAGGGCAACAAACATTTATTATCATGTTTTATTCTGCAAGTGTTGGTTATACGACTCTGCAATCATTGTTTTTTGAAAGGGTGCTGCTTCCCTTGTAAATTCTAATTGGGATGGAGGTATTTTCTCCTGGCAGTGGATGAACGGGAAGCAGTGAAGTTACTCCTCATCCTTTTAGGGGGGTTTATCCCCCTAAAGTGTTCATTCCAAAGTATCCCTAAGTGTTGTCCATCTTTAGTGTGAAGGAGCAATCATCCTGCTGGATTTGAAGGCAATGTTACACTGTGCTGCTGCACTGAGAGAGGAGATTCTGAAATCTGGGGGAGGTGATGTGAAAAGGTGTGGAAACCAAAGGAAAGAGAGATACCTAGGCTGCCTCTTTATACAACTGGGACTGACTGAACATGTGTTCAGTGCTGAGTGCTCAGCCATCAACCCAGGAATGGGCTCTGGGGGCTGTGCCATCAATGCAGAGGTTTTAAAGGGCAGACAGTGAGAAGTCTGGGGAAGTGTTGAAACGGAGGAGGAAAACCATGAACACCTCAAAAACCAAGAGATTTACAATTCTGCTGATCTTTTGATTATGGTATGGGGAGGGGGAAAGAAAAAAGAAAAAAGCAGAGCACTGCATGATGCTGCTGATCAGCAGCAGAATATTATGACCTGCCACAGGATAGCAATATGCTGCCAATGCTTCTAAAAGCCGTGCTACCTGATTAGACTGCTAAGATGCATCTAGGTCTATCTGTAATGCTGCAAAAGAAAAATGGGGTCAGTAACTTTTCAGATTAAATTGAAAACACTTGGGTAGGAAAGTAGAATTGTTGTGTGCCAATAAACTGTGTTGGCTTGCCAATTATATCTGATAATTGTATTTTATTTGTTCCAGCTTGGAGAAGGGCACAGCACTGAATTCTAGCACACTATCACACCCTACCTCTATCTTAGGGTCAGGCTCATACTCTGTTTAAACAAATTCTGTTTGTAGCTGAAAGAGGATTTTATCATGGGTAACATGAAACAGTGCACTTAGTGTCACTTAAATATTAATGCAGTCGCTAACAAGGAAACTCCAGTGAAAACTATGACAGTGGCATGGTGATTAACAATAATGATGCAATTAACTCTTGCAGTAACTGTGCATTATGCCCCATTGTACAGGCACTCAAGTCCCTGGATGTCGTATTACCAAACAAGCAGCATTCATATCAATAGCAAGTACTACCAACATTATCAGCTTTAGGGAGAAGTTAAAAGCTTCAGCAAAAGAAGTGACTGAAGTGGGCTCTCCATGGGGAGAGCTTCAGCTCTGAAACACTGCTCTGGAAAGAGCTCTCTTCACAGACCAGTAGGGAGATGGGCGCTGAAATTGCTGTTCATTGGCTCAGCATGCATGAGATGACAGAAGTTGTGTGGCCAGACAGCCCATGCGGAGCTAGGGATGCAGAAGTAATGGTGTGGCCAGATGTTAAGCACTGAATTTAGTTATGCAGCACTTGAAAGTAAATTATTTGAATCATCTTATGTACTGATTTGTTTTGTTTGACATTGTTTTGTACAAGTTATGCTCCAAACTACCTTCTAGACTTAAACACTGCAAATCTGGGGTTAAACAGAAGCATCACATGAAGCAGCAGAATGGAGAAGCTGTGTCGTATTTACAGATTTGGGTTATCTGGGCTCAAAGTATGGTTCTGAGTAAGAAACCCTATGACTTTCTCACACAGGCTTGGAGGCATTCAGCTCCAGCAGTTCAGCTTTTCTGGAACCTGCTCATACCAGGATAGTAGCACTGTTGTGTGGTGCACAACCCATTCCTCCCCTCTTTTATTTTATATTAACTTATTACTATTTAAATATTAAAAAGAGTGAAGAAGTTTCCCTCCTTTGATTTGCTGCTAAAGGAGAGACATGTTGAAGTGGTCTATAGGAAAATGGCTCAACTTCTTCCTTCACTCTACTACTTTAAGCTGAAAATTAACTTTTCTCTGTTCAGACTTGTGGGCTCTGCAAGTTGTGTGATGGCTCATGCCCATTTCTTTATGAAGACATTGCCTGGGGTGCCCAGTACACAAAAATCCTGCTTTCACCATCTTGGAGGCCTTACACCAGTCTGCTCTTGATGAGTAGCCTGGGATTGGTTTCTATTGTTTTTGTTTCTTTGATGATAGAAATCATATTTATTTCCATCAAAGTGAGTCAAAACAAAGGATCAAAAATTAAATCAGTGTTTTTGTCCTCTTATTGCAAGTATGAGAACTGTCTGGAAGCCAGCCTTAGTCACAGAATTACAGGGCAAAATCTTGAGCCATTAACTGAGAAAAAAAAGCCCTACTGACTTCAAAGAGAATGCTGACTGAATAGGGATTGAAGAGGGATTGCAGGGTCTCAATAAAACATGGCTTCAGTGGAGAGGGCGCAGTCCTGATAAGGAGTTTGCAAGATCAAAAACTGGAGCCTGCTGGTAACAGGGGGAATCTACTGGATCATGTACCAACCTCACACAGCCATTGGGAATACTGTGCTCTGCTACAGTGTTCTCTGAGAAGAAGCACGTGCGGTGCTAGGCATCCTCATGCATCTTCTTTATGTGGTCTGAATGACTGGAATAATTTGTCATATAAAAATACACTTCTGAAAGAGTGTTCAGGTGCAGGAATGGGCTGCCCATGGTGGTGGTGGAGTCACTGACCCTGGAGATGTGCAAGTAACATTTAGACCTTGTGTTGAGGGACATGGATTAGTGAGAACTATTGGTGATAGGTGGATAGTTGGACTGGATGATCTTGTATATCTATTCCAGCCTTGATGATTCTATGATTCTACATATATACGTGAATTGAAAGTTCTTGCTTGCACAACAGAGCATTTTCGAAGGAGGAATGTTAACAATTCTTCCCTTTGCACTGACGAGATTCTCTGTCCTGTTTACCTCAGGGTTCAGAAACTATCACATTTCCATGTGAAAGATGGCTTGCAAAGTCTGAAGATGATGGTGAGATTATCCGAGAACTGGTACCTTCTGATATTTTTACTGAAAAGCTCATGAAGGATGGGACACTTAAGCAGATAGAAGAAGAGGTTGAAGACCCATTGGAAGGTAATACGATGGTGGGAGTTAGAAGGGATCTATTTGACTGGGTGGGTGTTTTTGTTGTGTTTTTTTTTAAAGCTTTGGACATGTGGTTCAAGCAGAACTCTGGCACTACCTGTCCACATTTCATTTTCTTCCCATCCTCTGGCATCTGCTATATATGAAGCACTTTTGTTCAATAATACTATTTCTCCAAACAAGTTATCAGGCACTGGAACAGTCAGCCCAGGGAGATGGCTGAGTTATTGTCCCTGGAAGTATTCAAAAAACTTTTAGATACTAAGGGACATGGTTTAGGACATGGCTTCCTTAATTATATTGGTGCTAAGGTGAACAGTTGGACTGGATGATCTTGGAGGTCTGATTAAGAACAGAAGTTTTGTCCCAAACTGCTTTCTGCTTTGTGTACCTCGTTGTCCCAACACTAGCATCTCCTTTTCTCTTACTGAGCTCTTCTGCTCTTGAGAGAAGCTGTGGACCTTCATACATTCTGAGTAGAGGAAATTGAATGCAGCTGCCATCTTTTTTCCTTGTTCTTCCATCTGGTAACATGATGATTCAACAGAGGAAATCATTCCTCTTTCTGTGTCTTTTCTCTGTCTGATTTGCATTTACAGTACACCATTGTCAAGGTGGAATTTGTTTGAACATTAAGTGTTTCTCCAGCTGCCACAGGGGAAGTGAAGAGATGTTTTGTGTGGAGTTTTTAGAAATGCTTTGCATGGAGTGGAACTTTTGCACTGTTCCTTGAGAGGAAAAAGGTGTGCTCTTTTCTCCTGTTATCTCACGTGAGATTTGTTTTTCTGTTGGAGAAAAAAGACAGTTTTACTCTCAGTTTGTAAGCAACCTGCTTGCTAGATGCCTTTATGACATTATTTAACCTACTAACTCACATCACTTTGTCTTGCATTCATTATCTTGTGCTGTCTAACACAGGTGGTTCATTTTCTTCCCCTAAACGCAAAGCCTTAATGCAAGCTTTACAGCCTATAGAACAAGTTGTTTTAATTAAATGTTTCTTTGAGGTGCAAAGGACAAGTACTAGCAGCTAAAGCTAGAACTAAGTCTGGGAAACTCTGTATAAAATAAAAGAATGTGACAGATGGTGTTTATGTCTCTGCATCTCTGAGTCCTCACATATTTGGGGCACTAATGCAGTAGTAATGACAGCAAAGGAAAATCTAATTTATGCTTTTCTGAAGATGGCTTCTTACGTAGTAGACTGTGTTTCAGTCCTGAAGATGTCCAGCAACGTCAAGCAATGAACAAGAGTAGATGTACTGACTGATCAGTCTGTGTGCATTGTGTCCTTCATTACCATTGAGGCAGTCATCTCTCAAACACAAAACTGTAGCTCTGTACAAGAATTAAGGACACAGTGTGAAGAGAAAACATGGAATTGCACCTGGCCCAATGAATTGTCTCACATGACACTCCTGATACATTTCTTAGAGAAACCAATGGAAATAATTTATGTACTAGAAATCAGAACAGGCCCTGTTCTACTGGGGAAGGTGGGAACAGAAAGAAAAGACACAATAGGTATTTTTTAATGCTCTCTTTGAATAAGGAAGAGTATTAACAACCTATGAAGCAAATCTCCATAGCTGAAACTTTGTCCTTCTTTCTTGTCTGTATTGCACTGAGATTTGCAATAAGGCATTCTCTAGAGCTTGCTATGCCACCAGGGTAATTAGAGACTTGCATCGTTCCTAATTGTTTTCCTAGAGAGGATGTTCTCAGTTTGTTTTCCCCATGTAATTTGGAAAAGAGCAGCAAAATAGAAACAGGAGTATTTAACACATTTATTAAAGCACGTTGTTAAAGATTTGATGAAACTTTATTGGATAAGCATTGAGTAAGCTAAAGAGAAAGGATATTTAATACATCTCCAGCTCTTCCTTAATTAAATACTGCCTGTTCTCTTTCTGTTTGGGGAATTTACAGAGATTCATGCCATTAACTCTGGTAGTAATTGCGCATCTGAATCCCTAGGGTTTATTTATGGAAGATGGGAAATTAAGGGCTCACAACACTGAACCACTTGTTCTCAGACTTAGGTCCCTGGAGCCTCACTACCAAAAAAGTGTCAGGTTCCCTCAACTCGAGTTCACATCTGTAGTGCAAAAGTGCTGTGTAAGGTTTGCCAGTCCCAAAGAAAGCATGTAGGGGTGGCTTAACATTCACCTGTTTAGTAGAGGGGTACTTAGTGTTACCAGGGTTGGTGAGCTGGCCATTCTCTGACAAGGTCTTGGTACCAGTGGTGACCTACCAGTGTAGTGTCCATGCTGTGAATATTCCCTGCAGATACTAAGGGTGGCTGGCAGGCATGATGTCCATGCCATCCCTTAGTACCATGGCCATATATATAAACATTGGAGATGGTAAAGCACTGCAGAACACGATAAGCAAGGTCATTCTTAGAAAGCAAGGGGACTTGGTTACAACTATGGATTGGCTTCTCACTAATGCATTTCTTCTACTTGCAGAAATAGAAGCAGTTTACTCAAGTTCCCAAGCTAGCATGTGCCCTTTCTGATGAGCTAGTCACCCGTTCAGCTGTGATCTGTATTTTTCCACGCTACATCCAGTAATAACCATGATGATTCTTCACATTTTCTAACTATGTACTGTGTGATCAAAGCAATATGCAGGCGCTGATTGCAGGGAGAAAAGTCAGCATATTTCAGTCAAGTGATTCCCAACCTTGGGATCACTATCAAATGCCTGGAAGGATAAAGCACATAGGATTTTAACACCTCAGGAGCTGAGGAACAAGCAGAAGGTTTGGAACCATCTTCATAGGCAAATTCAGTGACTATGGTAGACTTTGAGAGTTCATCTGGCCAGAAATCATATCTCCATTTCCTTTTGCAGTTCACACATACAAAATCAGCGTGTTCACTGGAGATATTTATGGTGCTGGAACAGATGCTAATGTTTTCCTAAATATCTTTGGAGATCTGGGGGATACCGGCGAGCGTAAACTCAGCAAATCTGAAACAAACTTCAACAAGTTTGAAAGAGGACAGGTAAAAACACAGTAGATTAATAACACTTGCTGTTTTGCAGTCTTTAACCTACAAAGTGCATGACTGTTCCGCAGGCTGAATTTTCCTATGAGGGATAAATTGATTGATTCAGTTTACCATGTTCATTACCCTTTAAAATACTTCGTATGGATTGTCAGCTGTCTAATACAACTGCTGGGCACTGCAGCAAATGGGTCAATGTTTCTGTGGAGTTGTTGACAGAGATCAGTTTTGAGCTTGACCCTCACAAACTGCCCTGAATTATTAATTGCAGGCTTGAGAGCACACAAAACTTAAGAACTGCCATTTCCCTAGCCTCTATGCAACTAGTTTGTGCATATACACTGTATGTTATAATTTATCTTAGAGCACGATAAATTATTGAATCCTAAATGGGATCTGTCTTTGCCAAAATAACTCGATAAATAGTTTCTGGCAGTTGGGCCACAAATCATATTCACAGCCTCATATGAAGATACTCAGATGTAATGATGGCAAATATTGTCATATCCGGATGGTCTGTATAAATCTAAATGCATTAGGAAAAAAAAAAAGTCTTAGAAATAAAAATCAGGATGTAAAATTCCAGGTATTCAATATTCTAATTGTGACAGTGACATTTCGTGCAGCTGCCCTCATAGCAGAAGGCCTCAAAAATCTCCCCTGTAGAACAGTTCTAAGGCTCCGAAATATCTCTACAGACTTCATAAAGCTTTTAATCAAGCCTGTCTGAATTTAAACACACATTATGCAGTGCAGGCACTGTACTTTTTTTGCTTGGTAGACAATATGTTGAGAGCTCATTAACAGAAGCTTCTGCTGTTGGAAACCCTGCAGGAAGACACGTTTACAATACAGGCTGTGGACCTTGGCATTTTGTACAAGATCAAGATTCGCCACGACAATAGCATGTTCAGTCCTGACTGGTTCCTGGAAAAAGTGGAGATCCTGGATGAGACCACAGAGGAGTCATTTGTGTTCCTCTGTGAACGCTGGCTCTCCAAAAAGAAAGAGGACAAAAAGATAGAGCGTACACTTTATGAACAGGTACGTGTATGGCTCCAAGCTGTGATCCCAAATTGCTCGCTACCAATAAAAATGGAATGGTTGAATATCTGATGGAAGCCCACAATGATGTGATAAGGACCTTTGGTTTTAACTCATCCAAACTGAATTTGTGACTTTCTGACAAGTTCTCAAAGCATGGCCACTCTCAGCCTGGTATCACTAGCTCCATAGTCTGCAGTCTCAACAGAAAGATCAAGGTCAGTAAGTGAAACTATTCAGGTGAGAGTCAAACTGGCTTGCTGATGCACAGTAGTATGTATTTCCCCACTGCTCTCCTTGCTGCACCAACAAAGTAGACAGCTTTTCATGTCCTACTGTTCTAAGTCCTCAAGCAAAAACTTTGGGTCCTTCAACTTGCAGGATGAGCTTTATCACTTCATCCCCTTCCACTGATGGCAAATATCAAAAGTCTTCTTCTACCATTAAAAGTATACCAAATGCCTTTCAGTGAAATGCCCTTTCTGCTTGGGTATTCTCTATTGCTTTATCGGGCAAATATGGCTAATTGGAATTCAAGGCTCATGCACCAATTCAAATTAGCAAACAAGATTAATAGACCTCTCTTGCTTCTATACAGTGAGGCATAATAAAGCAGCTAATTATAAGTCCATTTTATTTAAGGAGTCCACTCTGCAAAATATAGTGACATTTTAATTGAAAGCTACAACTAAAATTATCATCAATGAAATTGCACCAGACTCATCCGGAATGTAGCAGGATGGATGTGAGAAAAGTTACACCATGGATAAGTACTGCCATATGCCTCCTCATAAAACTGCAGCAGACAATGCTATGAATTCTTGTGGTCTTGCCTGCCCTGTTGCTCATATTCCTTCATAATGACGAAAAACTAATGACTTATTCTAAATTATGTGACTTTGTGGTAAGATGGCCATGTTCATTGGAAAGTGACATTGTATACATCTGCAATAACTGCTCTAACACAATTGATATTTCATATCATTCCATTCTGTAGTATTCTCCCTCTCAGTGTCTTTAACCTACGCTAGGTAATTTATTCTGACACCACAGTGTGTGCCCTGATAAGCAAATCTGGCTCTGCTCCATCTGCCTGAATTTTCTCTAGTTACTGCTCACACAAGTAACAGAAAAAAAGAATCACAACACACCATTAAAGTCTATTAGGCCCTTTACATTTTCTTTTGTTATAATACACATCCATAATGATCTGTCGAGGTTACAACAATAAGGTAAATAAATGACCTGCAATGAATTACAAGTCACATTTCTTTGAGCTGTCCTGGGCAAAATGCTACCTGGGGAGCTATGGGGCTTTCTCCTTGTGTTGTTTTTAGAGGTATGTAGGAACAACTGACAACACCATGAACACTGAACCACATTACCCTCCTGTACCTGCCTTTCTAATTAGAGTTACGATGGTGAACGGAGAAGCCTGAGTGAGTCCTCTGTCAGCCTGTCGAGTCTGGATAGCAGTGGAAACCCAAAGGAGAAAAAATCTCGCTTGATCAAGTCAGCAGAAGAAGGATTATGTGAGTGAAGAACATGATTTGCTGAATTCATGCATGTGTTTTTATCTTTCCCTTGTTGGGAAGAAGCATTTGTCCTGGTGAAGAGCAGGGAGAAGCCAGATCAGCAAATGTCAGTTCTCCAAACTGCATGGTGCTTTGGACAGTGTGACCATATAATTCAGTAGATGGTCATTCAAGGATACACTATTTTCTATCTTGGTTGAGGTAAAGTGTTCAGGGGACTTCTATAGGCAACTGCAACCCAAAATCACATCCCTCAGGTGCCTCGAGGTATGTGAGTGCATCCACACCATCAGATGTGGAAAAGGAGATAGTCATCATCTCCATAAGTCCTCCTCAGGTAAAAACAACTCACTGATCTGAAGATTCTTACTCACCCTTCCTCCTCTTCCACCCATGACTTCACTGCAAAAAGTGCTTCAGATACCCTCTGAACAGAGGGGGCTGATGGAGTGATGGGAGCAATTTATCTAAGTTTTGTGTAATTTTGTTTGAAGTATCCTTTAAAGTATGCAAAGGGAGGGCTGGAGGCAAGTCATGTTATCAACAGAAGTGCCTTCCTTGGATTATAAGAGGCTCTTTTCTGCATGATTCCTTAATATAGCTTTTGTTGCTGATATCAGCTCTTTTTTCCTCCTCCTTTATCTCTTCGACCTACTCAAGACGGTGTTTCATGTAGCATATTAGATCTGAATTAACAAAGAAGGCTTTCAATTTCTTGAGGCCTTGTTTGCCACGCTTAAGACATCTTCCACTTCAGAATCAGAGTACTAATGCCTTGTCACTGGGGTGTTTGTGTAATAGGAATTTAAATGTAATTTGTTTTACAGCTCTGAAGTTTTTCTCCTTGCAACACAGAGCTGCATCACAGTGCTGTTGGGTGGGGAGGGGAGTGGGATACAGAGAGCTGAGCAAGAGCTCAGAGTAGTCTCTGCTCTCAGAAAAATGGCTTTCTATAGGAAAGTTAGGGAGAACTTGATATTTCTACAATGAGAATTGTCTTATACCTGGACAAGCCCAGCAGATCAGTGTCAGTCAGCAGAATTCAAGATTTTAGATTTGTTTTAATAAGTAGCTGGGCATCAAATGAGTTGTAGTTACTATGTATTCTCTTATTCCACAACGAGTACATAGTAATGAAACTTGCCTGAAACTTCTATGCTGAACCAAGTACAAAATTACATAGTTTAGCTTTAGAGTTTAAGATTTGATTTCATGTTTTATCATGTGGACCAAGGTAACTCTGGTGAATGATTATTGCATCTCAGCTGATGCTCAGTAGCTTGCTGTGATATTGGGGCTGCACATCCCAAGCCTCCAAGTTGTGAAGCAGAACACTGCACATTTTTAAACCCAACTGTAATCCATGTGTCTTGGGGCAGTTCTTTTGTAATCCCATACTGTGCTCAAACAAAAAAATAAGTGAATCTCGTGTTCCTTCTGATATTACTTCTGTGGTGAGACAATGGATAACATCTGCCATGCTGGCATGCCATTTCATTTCACAAATAATGGGTAAAACATCAGCAGGGAACCTCCCATGAGCAGAGCTGGGATAGTTCCCATTGACCCCATTGTGCAGGGGTGGTCCTTCTGCTCTGAGTCCTGGAGCTTGTCAGCACCTCCGTTCCTGATGCAGTGACAAGGCCTCATTAAGGAAATGCATCTTGAAGGAATGTTGGATAAGATGGGCTGTGTGAGCCAGACAGCCACTTCCTGAGCTGGAAAAAGAGCCAGCTGTTAATTAGTTGATTAGGGAAGTGGTGTTGGGAGTTGCCTGGGAAAGGGAGCGTCAGTTTGAGCAGCCTGATTCTGACTCTCCCATGCTAAAGATGGGTGATTATTACTGAGGTGATGTGAGGATGGAGCTTAGGGAAAAGTCCTGTTGGTGGGGAAACAGCTTGTGCCTAGACTGAGAATCCTGCTTTGTGCGAGAAACTGGCAGGGACAGTGTGCTACATCCCTCACGGTACACAGCCCCTTGCAAGGGGAGTACATTCCCTTGAACAACCTAGGTTCTGCAGAGGAACTTAAAGACATAGGGAGCAAATAGAGAAGGGATGAGGGAGCTGTGATGAGCACCGGGCTCTTCTGTGATGGCTCTGTTCCCCTGGTATTGCGTTTTCTACCTATGAAGTAGTAGGACTGTGGAGACCTAGAGAAAGGAGTCAATGGACAAGGGCAGTAAAAGCATTAGAGACCAGTTTCACAGCTCTTAGAGGAAAGAATAGCCAGTGGTGGGAAGTAGTTACTTCTCATAGTCTTCTAATTTAACATAGGTATTTCCAGTGCTTTGGTTCAAGGATGCAGAATCAGCTGGAAAAGCTGATCCTGCTGTGAAGTTGACAGAGGAATACAGGATGAAAACTGTACAGAAGATGAAACATTTTGGCGCTGATCTAAACAGGACCACTGACATATTCCCATGAAATCTCCAGCCTGTAGTTAAAACCTTTTCTACTCCAGTGGTTGCTTTGTGAAGAATGCATCACAGATTATTATGCTGATGTGCACACTGAAATGTAAATTATACCATAAAAGGGAGAATGAGTTTTGCCTAATCATCAGTTCATTTTGTGCTGGTGCACAGATGCCTCAGACAGGGGGCTGAAGTAGGTACAAATTTGCTTTGCCTGAGCCTGTGCCTTGCCTGGTATTGAGCACATTCTGAATCTGCAGTAAGTTTCTAGTACAACCTCCACCCAAAAATATTCTTAGCTTTCATAAAGCAAAATTAGTCTTAAATCAGAGATAATCTGAAAGCTAACCAAGCTTGAATGAAGGTTTATGAACCCTCATTAAAAACGAAAAGGTGATGATGAGCCAGGCTGAGCTTTGAGTCTGAAGCAATGCAAGTTTCGGAGCTCGGAGCCTTTTCAGAATGGCTTGGAGAGACTTGCACAAATGTTCTGAGAAATCAAACAAGTATTCAGCATCTCATTCTGCACCATCCGCTTGGCCTACCCAAATGAGCTTTTGGAAAGCACTTGAAAAGCAGTCTGGCACTTCCTCCCTTTTAACAGATGAACTGAAATTATTGAAAACAACTAAAAGTGGTGGTGGAGGTGGGGAGAGGGGGGAGAAAGAAGAAAAAAAATAAAAGTCCCAAACCTCGGCATGGAGGTTTTTCCTTTAATCAATATAATTATGCAATGAATAAAATTTTGGGCTGAACCACCCTTAAAAGAAGGAGTTTGGCTGGATTTGCAGATGGATGCTGAAGCCCTGAACTGCCCCTGAGATCACAGATCTCCTTGAATAAAGCAGTAAAGAGAACATCTGAAGTTGTGCTGGGACATTCCAGAGTGATGGTTTACCTTGGAGTCAGTGTAGATTTATTTGCCTTTATTGAGTGGTGTGCGTGAGATCACTGTGGTCTAATGGCCTACTGAAGATTTAGGTGCTTGGATTCATTTTCAGGAAGGTCCCTCGGTGTAAATAAGATTTCATGACTTTTTGCTGTTCTGACACCTATCGGGGGGAAATCTGGATGGTGTTATCACTGTATAACCTCCTTGGAGCCAAGAAGGGCTGTCTGGGGAACGTCACATTGCAACATTCAGTCTGAAATGTGTATGTGAATTGAGTTTTCTCTAACAACTTGTTGCCCCACACAGCATGGTGTTGTACCTATTGTATTCAGTGTGATGTGAACCTCTCCAGCATGCAAAACTGCCTTCTCTGATAGAATGAAATCTCATGTATGCATGCATGTGTGGGATGTTTCTGATGATTAAACCTCAGTTTAATCCTGCAGTAATCCCGTACCACATCACTGTCACGACGGGCACAGAGTACGACTCAAGCACCGACAGCCGAGTCTTCATCATCATCATGGGTCCTCAGAAAGTGCGGACTGAGAGGCTGTGGCTGGATCTCCCCGAAGGAAAAGATGAGTTTGCAGATGGCTCCGTGGAGAAATTCTCTGTCTGGGGCCTGGATGTTGGGGAGATCAAAAAAGTGGAGGTAATTTGTGACCCCAGAGTGGGCACGAGGGCACCTGGGCACACATGGCCAAGGGAACAACAGGTTCCTGTGGCACTTAGTGAAGGAGAGACACTGGGGTCTGAAATGAATGTAGGTGGGAATGTGCTAATGAGATTACATGCAAATCCAGCCCTGAATATAAGTGTCCTTGTGAATAGCAAAACTGAAATCCTCAAGAGGTAGAAGATAATGTTGAAACAGGGGGAAGTTGTAGCATGTCACAGTTTTGTACCACCTCTGGCACTGTTTTTTCTTAGTCAAGCCTTCTTGTTGACAGCTGCACTGCAGGTTCCCAGGATGCAGCCTTCCCTCAGTTTTTTTCTGACTTGATTCCTACAGTACTTCCAGTTGGGTTTCATAAATTGCTTGCAGTGAGAAACACATCTTGTGTAATTTTCCAGCTAAACATGAAAATTGTTTTCAGAGCTTGGAGGACCCAGGCTTGGAGAAGACAATTAATCATTGCTCGTAAGTAACATGCACAAATAGATAGAAGTACAGGAGCCATTCTTTCTGCTGTGGCTCAGGGAGACAGAATTTGCATAGACACTCCATCACTGAGCCAAAATCTTACATGAATCTTATGGACAGTTGCTGTGTATCATTTATGTTTCATATGGCAGTTCCATCTCCTGAACACCTGCTCCTGCCCCTGAGTCCTGAAACACAGAGCAGCATAAGATGTCATGAGGTGTTCATCTCCTGAACACCTGCTCCCTTCCCTTCCCTTCTTTTCTATTCTCTTCTCTTCCCTTCCCTTCCCTTCCCTTCCCTTCCCTTCCCTTCCCTTCCCTTCCCTTCCCTTCCCTTCCCTTCCCTTCCCTTCCCTTCCCTTCCCTTCCCTTCCCTTCCCTTCCCTTCCCTTCCCTTCCCTTCCCTTCCCTTCCCTTCCCTTCCCTTCCCTTCCCTTCCCTTCCCTTCCCTCTCCTTCCCTTCCCTCTCCTTCCCTTCCCTCTCCTTCCCTTCCCTTCCCTCTCCTACCCTTCCCTCTCCTTCCCTTCCCTTCCCTCTCCTACCCTCCCTTTTTTATACCTGAGTTATAATATACATCCCTTTTGGTGTGTCTACTTATTTATTCAAAAAGGAAAGAGTGAAAGAGATACAAAGAGTGAAGTCCCAATTAAAAATCTCTGCAGCAAACACCCCCTTGTAGCAGCTGATTGATTGAAGCAATCCCATTCGTTTTCATTCAGGCAATGGATTCTGGCACTCTGAGAAATGCATGTGCTACTATGAGTTCATTATCAAGACATTTTCTTAATTCACTCCAAGTGCATGGTTATTATGGGCGCTAAAGGCATTTTCTATCTGGCCATCTCTCATTCAAACTTGGAAAGTGAAGCAAGTATAGAAATTCTTCTTTTCTAGACTGCATGCACGTGGAAGCAGCCTTGTCAGCCCAGCTCAGACAGGCAGGAAAAAGCCTACTTAATAACTGTAAGCAGATAGTGAGTAGGGAGGAAGGGGCAGAGAGTAGAAGATAGCAGAGGACACTTGGAAATAGAGGAAAGCAAGGGAAAATAAATAATTTCTCAAGGGTTACAAATGGGAAAGAAGAGAAAACACTGCAAATAAAACACAGAGTTAGTAAAACAAATGATATCACTTTGGGGGTGTATAGCACTCTTATGGACCCTTTCACTGCTAAGCTCCTTGACTCCACCACTCTGCTGTCTTGTTTCTTTTTCATTTTTCCCCTTTAATTTGTTGCTCCCAGGATCGTGGCTGAATGTCACCTGCACCAGGTTCTGTGCCTTCCTTCCTGCAATACCCTGTGCTTGGGAGGGCCCCTGTTCACCCACATCACAGTGATGGCATCTCCATGCCAGTATGCCTTGGTTGCTATGGAGCCAGTCCATATTTTCCACGTAGAAAATTGCAGTGTTCGGGGCCATTGCAGAAAATTGCTAGTTATCTGCATGGGGGAGAGTGAGGAACAATTTATTCTCAGATTTGGCATTTGGCTGCTTCTGGAAGACGGCAAGGGGTTCTGAATATGTTACCATGTGCAAATAGCTTAGCAGGGGGATTTCTTTTCCAGAAGCCCTCTGTATAACCCAGGCAACAGACTAGCAGGATTGTAAGATTTGCAGCACGATGCCACTTTTAGACTGGCATTATTCTCCTCCAGCAAATACGCTATTGTGAAGCAGAAACAGTGGAACACTAACCAATTTGAAAGGGTCCCATTTGTACCTGTCTTGTAAATTTACAGTTATAATATTTACTACTGCTGTACTTTAATAGACGTGCTGACATGAAAATACGCAGTAGGAATTATTGGGTACACACGCTTCACACTGTGTTCTTAAAATCAGTTTTAGTATTTCTTCTTTTGATGAACAAAAGCGTCTTTGTTCCTAGATTGCTGCTGCTGCAGAGAGGTGCGTTTTAAAATGTCCTGCATTGATCTGTACATTTTTAAACCAGTCCTGGTTCAGAGCTGTTCAACCACAGGCACAAAGTGAAGCTAAGGATACAGAAGTGTTGCAAGTCCAGTTCCCCACTGAATATGGGCCTTGTCCTGGAAGATCATGAGGTCTTCCTAATATTCTCCACACCTTTCAAAATTAGCAGGAAACCCCATATTTTGGCACTTTTCCTTTCTGTCTACCTTCATATTATTTCCCCCCTGTTGTGTTTGTGAGCTGCTCAGTGCAAATGGTGCCTTAGTTGTGCTGGTGTGAAGTACCCATCAGTCCCTCAGACACACCAGGAATGAATTACAAAGATTTCCAAAGCAGACCATGGATTTGCCTGCCATGGAAATGCTGCCTCTCCAACTTGTTCAGACATCTCAGCCCAAACAAATTGTCTTGATGTTGATATGTACATCCAAAGTGCGCTGCCGGTGAATGTGGCTTCAGATAACTGATTGCAATGGTATGGCCAGTCTGAATCTTTGCTTGGAACTGTAAGTTGGACTCAGCCATTTATTCTAATTAGACTGTATACAAATTCAGAAAGGAGCTGATGAACTCTAGTGCTCTACTCTATAAATCCAGCCATAAGGATGACTCAGCACTGCATGAATTTGTCCCGGACTTTACAGTGTTATTCTATGGGGCCATGGAAATCTGCCTACATGCATGTTCTCCAAAGTTCCCAAAGTGCAGAATGCCTTGCTCTGTCCCTTCACTGATACCAAGGGAGTTAAGCGTTGCTGTGAAAATCTGGTGCTTAGCAATGTCTTGGAACGATATGCAAGAAGATGGCCGTAATAAAGCCCAAAGAGCAGCAGACTTTAATGGTATCATTAGAACCTTCCTTCCAGCTGAACCATTGATGTCAACCTTCCTCACCACCTCACTGCTCTGCAACAGGTCTGAAGAGGCATTGCACAGATCTCAGAGCTGTGGGTGTGGGGAAGGACCTCCATGCCAGCAGAGAGGGAATGGGAATGTGTTGTATTCCCATTCACCTCACAGTCCTGGAATCTGAGAATTAATGCGTCCATTGTATACTTGAAATTTCCCTGGTGGTTAACTCTAATTTTCTGCAGCTGCATAGACATTAGTATAGTAATAATGTTCCTAATAGCAGTGATAGCTGAGACAGATTAAAAAAAAAAAAAAAAAGATTACTCGTTTTGGGGCAAAAAGGGACATGATATATACATTACTCTATATAAACTTGTTATTAAAAACTGTTTCCTGAGCAACTCTAAATATCACAATATTTTTTTAAATGAAAGCTAAAGACCTTATTTTCCCAGTAATGGTATAAACAACCCATTCACTGAAAATAATGAGCTGTAGGTAGGTCTTTTTATCCAACCTTTCATGTACAGAGAGTTCATTGGAGTGACTGAAGGAATTTCTTACAGCACCTAAGGCAGATAATCACCCCTGTAAGACTGCATGGAAGTAAGGATGAATATCCTGTGTCCTTTAAGAGGGACATATGCAGGTCCTCATGAAGTTCCTGCCACTCTTCTGTGATTTCCTGCTCTTCAGAATGGGATGGTCTGCTCTTAAGCATGGAAGGAGTGGTCTTTGCAAATCAACTAGCTATCGATATAAGCTCCTTCTGTTGGCTCCTCAATGCAAACACAGGGCTTATATAATATGAGGAAATAGAAACAGGCTGATGCGCATACTTAAATTAAGGAGATATGGATTTGTGAGACAAGAATTACTTAATAATACATATCGGTGTTTGCCTAGATGCATTTTCCAGCTTGGCTGTGAAGCTTTGGATTGTCACTTGTAAGTGTTGCTGCAGCAATTGAAGGGTTTGGAAAGATGGAGAAAAGTGTCTTCACAGATCATCAGTGGGTAGTGGACAATGGGACAAAGGTTGTAAGAGTGTGGACATGCTTTTGGGTAGGTCAGTGCACTCCACCTACTTCATAGTCCCTTTGCTTACATCTGGGGACAGCATCATCCCGCCTTTCCTTCATGAGAGGCAGGAGATGACCTGATCTTCCCTTCCCAAATCAGCAACCACACATACCAATGCGTTGCCTATTGAGCAGAAAGGGCACAGATGGTTTGTTTCACAGCTCATCTCTTCCACTGTGGAAGTGGTATGCATGAAAGTGTACACAGACAGTACTCATCAGAGGCCAAAGATAGCAATTCACATCTCTCCTTTAAGAAATTCCCAGTAACCAGCATGTGTTTTCTCTGTGACTCTCATAGGTGGGACACGACGGTGCCACCCCTGAGAGCTGCTGGCTGATGGAAGAGCTCACCATCGTCGTGCCCACCAAAGGTGTCATGTACAATTTTGTCTGTAAATGCTGGCTGGCCAGAGACAAAGGTGATGGTCTTACCTCACGAATCCTCAACATCCTGGATGCGGATTGTGTTAACGTGGGCATCAAGGTAAGAACTTGGCTCATCCTGTACCTTCAACACAGAGCTGAGCTGATATACGTCATGCGCCAGCAGTCCTCATGCTTTGATTTCTGCCTATGGTTTGAGACTTGTATTTGAAGATGGAGGTATTATAATCTCCACATCATGTGCAACACATCCACTTTTCTAACCCAGGGTTGGAAAGCATTAATTTGGTTAGAAAGTAACAATAATTGGAAGTTGTTGAAACATGGAGGTGTTTGTAAGTTTGATCTTTCAAATGAATAACAGATTGAAGTTGAACAAGCAATGTAAAAAGAAATATCCAGTATTTAGGTTCAAATGTATAGAATTTGATGTGAGGTGAGCTGTGCCGTATTTAAACGGGGTACAAATCAGAACACTGAGCTAAGTTGAATTTCAGGGTAAGCTTTATAATAGAAATGCCAGTCTGGATGAATGAGACAATAATACTCTAATTAATGCCTGTATGGCAAATTCAAATTCCTATAGTTATGTTTCTGTGTACAGTGAGGTTACGCTTTTGAAGGACATTAATTTTTCTCTGTGCTGCTCTAGATCCCTAAGCTAAATATTTTCTCCTGAAATAGTTTGTTCCCCTGACACACAAAAGCATGCAAACATTTCTAACAACTGCAAGGAACTTAACAAACCAGAGCAGGTTTCGGTGGTAGAAATCCCCTAAGAGGGGAAATAAACTCCTTCAGATGAATGCTAAGGTTAAAACATAATTGCTTCAAAACTTCACTTTGGTTGTTTAACCTCCTGGATAAAGTTTGAAAACTCCTGTCAGTGATCTGACGATTTGCCTGTAGATTGAGATGGATGCTAATGAGGATTTTTGTTCAGCCTCCCTTGAAAAGCCCGGTGCTGAATATTTATTTTCATAAGCATGCCACAAATAGACACATCTAAATAACATTTTCTTCTGTGATGTTGGGCCAGAAACTTGCTGAAAGGTTTGAGGGAAATCAGGAGAGATGTTTCAGATATGAAATCAGAAGTGCACATCTGACTTTCTGATCAGACTCCTAGTAGAGGGGATTTGGGACTGCTCTCTCATATATAGACACAGTTAGAAATTGAATTACTTTATTTTTCTTCTTCTTTTTATTTTTTATTTTTCCTTTTTTAATAGAGTTCAAAGAAGACTAAAACCTTTATTAGCTTCAGGAAAGCTCATGCTCTTTCTTGACTGTTCTGCAGCCATATGTACCCATTTGAATTTAATTTTCTTCTTGGCTTCATATACCACCTTGTTTTAAATTCAGTATTTGCCTTCCCAAATATAGAGGAAATGTTAGTATCCATCACAGTCATTAAAAACCCCTAATGTACTTGTAAAAGAGTTTTTCTTCTCCCACTTATAGCAAATGAGATGTTCTACTATGATTTAAATGTGTGGATGAATAAAAGATAGACAAGGTGCTGAGGTCTGAGTGAACATAAAAAATAAATTCTTCTGTGATATTATTCCTTTGCATTATTGATTTATGTGGCATCTACAATTCAGGCCAATAAAACATGCATAACAGAACACTGTTTGAAATACATTCTGTTGGGGTTATTTCATTTTATTCTTTCTCCTCTCAAATCCAGAGGTCTTGTTATCACAGGTACAGTCTTGGAAGCATCTAAGTGGCCCAGAAGTCTTAAAGCCACTGACAGCTACTAGGACTTGCATGCTTTTGAAATATTTTATTCTGAATCTTATTATTCACATGTCAGGAGAAAAGAACAAAGTTAGGCTAATAAAGTGAAAATGACACAGAGTTGCTTTCACAGATCAGCGTGCCTTTAAAGCAGGAGATCTGGGAACGCTCTTGGTTGGATGCAGTGCTGTGTGTCTCCTTGGGAAATGGGGGGGCTGCCTTTTTCTGTTGTACCAGGTGCTTAGACCTACAGACTTTAACACTGTTAACTGTGTTGGCTGAAATGCTGCCCCAATGGACACACCAAGCACTTTGCAGTTGATCCCTACCATGTTCCAAGCACATGCTCCTTATGTTGGATTTCCCTCCCTCTTGGAGTGTACGTAGGCTGAGAAAATCTGCTCCCCAAATGCTAGGTTATGCAAAGAGGAAGGTCCTGTACTAAGTTTCATTCTCTTTTACCTGCAAAAACAGTACTATGGAGGGGATCCCAGAAGCCATGTTGTAACCATTTCTTACAGAGAAGCAAAGCCTGGCTAGCCTTTTGCCTAGGGCTTTGCATGGGTCAAGGACAGCTCTTTGAATGAGATCTCATTGTTTGAAACCCTCTACAGATCCTATACGAAGTCACGGTTGTGACTGGAGACATTGAAAGTGGCGGTACCGATGCTGGTATTTTCATGACTGTCTTTGGATCCAATGGGAACACTGAGGAGATGCAGCTGGATAAAAATGGAGATAGGTATGGTAACTTTGTCAGTTTTGTTGCTTAGCAGTGGAGTGATAATATATTCCAGTACCAAGTTAAGAAGTACTTGAAGCTTTGATCATGCTCCTACTGAAACTCATTGATTTCATTGATCTCGAACTCAGGAGTCTTTTAAGAGTTACTGTTATGTATTTAGCAGAGTGGAGAAAAAAAGGTGCTCTGCATACCTGGGGAGATAAACCTGTGGCCATTTGTGGGAGTATTTTTTTAACCAGTTTCTCAGCAGCCTTAAGAGAGAAACACTGCAAGCAGAGAGATGAGTGGTGAAGTCCTTCATCAACCCCAGGAGAAGCTGGGCATGTTTCAGGAAAACCACAGGTGCAATTTCTGTAAAACACATATTTTATGCAGAGTAAGTAACTTAATCTAAGCGTTATGTATTGGCTGTGATGGGAAAGCATTAGTGACTGCATAATTAAGGTGAGACAAACCAGCATGCCTGTGCCTTCCTTGTGAAGGTGCTGACTCTGATCCATTTGCTCCTCCTTTCTTAACTGGCCAGATGCGAGACAGCTTGCATCCTAAAACAGCACGAGGGCTGCCAGACTCTAGGCTATGGGGCTATGGAGCTTCTTGGCTTTGGATCCATGCCACGCTGCTGCAACCACTTCTTTTAGAACCAGAGCTGCCTGTCTGCAGCTGGCATGAAGGGGACACACGATGACATCTGCCTGGGCAGATGTGGCCTTGGTGTGCAGAGAGATGGAAACAGAATATGAGGTGCATGGAGTACCACACTGAGCACTCTGATTTTGCTGAAAAGGTGAAATCTCATGTATTTCTGCAGCATGAACAGATAACAAATGCTATAACCCAAGTTTGACGCCAGCACTTCTGCAAGCCAAAAATCCCACATGCTACCCATCCATTTCCTAAAGCTTTCCTGCTCCTAACACCTCCCTCAGCAAAGAAAGCTTTGGCATGCACAAAGATGAGCATGGCAATAACCAGGCTTTGTTATGCCTAAATTCAATTAGCTGATGACCTCTGAGTTTGATGTTCCCAGCAAAGCACAGTGTCAGGAGCACTGGAGCTTTTGGCTATATGGTTTGAGCACAGCTTGCTGAGGTGATGCTAGATTCTGCCCAGCCTCCAAGCAATGCAGGTTCTCCACTGCAGTGTTGGGTACCACGCATTGTGTAAATGAAGATAAGGCTCAAAGCACGGAGGTGTTTGCTGAGGGGATGTCATAGCAGAGCGGGTGTCTGGGCAGGTGTGTTCATCTAGGCTTGAATCCTTTGTGTGTTTAGCTAGCAACAAGCCTTGTTTGCTCTGAGACCAATGCAGCTCAGGTGCTGCTAATGGAAATTTCAGTGGGAAGCCAGAGCTCATCGTGCTGCTCCCCACACCCAACACACAGGGCACTGCACTGGTTAGCAACATGCCCCAGAACCAGTGACATCCCCTTCCAGGACCCCAGGCAATCCCACGCTCATCTCTCTGCCATTCTTTTAACCCCAGGTGGGAAAACAAACTGTGTATGCTCATTCTTAGAAGCAAAACAGAGTTCACGTTAGGGCCCATCAGCCAAAGCTCTCCTAAGGCTCTGAGGCAGCTGTAGCCCCTCAAAGAGTAGTGCAGTTTTGCTCTTCATGGCCAGGCAAGCAACATTTATGAACTACGTGCCCTATAAAAATATAATATTCATCTATGTGAGTGGAGTGGTTACAGGATATAAGGGTATGAGGATATGAAAACCCAACCAAGGTGTTCCACACAATTGAGATGTTTGTGGCCTGGGATATCTTCTACCAGAATAAGACCTAAAAAAGATTATAGAAACTCTTGATATAAAGAAGAAGGATATGTAAAAAAACAGCAATTACTATGCTAATATTCCCAGGATATTGGTATCTGCTGTTCTGTAGGGAGGTACCGGTGCATCTCGTACCAAATGGGTAAAAGGCATTTCATCTTAACGGGGACCACCCAGTGCCAACTCACTCACAGCAGCTTAGTGCATTATGAAGAGCTGTCTGCCTAACCTGTCACAGATTTAAAGCAATTTTCGCTACATTACTGTTATTGCCAAGACCTCTGGGCAACAGAAATATTTATAAGTGCAGACATGGTAGGAAAGCTTAATGAAATCCCTCAGACAAATGCTTCAGTGTCCTAGAAAAGGCAAGGTGCCAGACAGTTCCTCTTCATACTTTTTTCCTTCACATTTTTTGTATTTTATTTTATTTATTTTATTTTGGAGGGGACTTCATATAAATTTAGGATAGAAAAATGCTCTTAGATCACTTGCTTTGTCCCTTTAGAAATTGTTTTCATCTCATATAACGACTTCTAGGAAGTGACAGGTTGAGTATCAGCCTTATGGAGAGGTTTGTTTTTGTGGCTTTCGAAGCAACAGTGATTGCACTGAAAACTGGTGACAGGACCAAGGGATGACTCAGGTCGGGAGGGTCACACCTTTTTCTGACACAGGAATAGTAATCAGTCCAATCCAGGCACAAAAGCCCATTCTCTTTCTCATGGTGAAAAGGGCTGTCCTGGTATCCAATACCACACAAAGACAAATGACAAAGAGAGGAGCATTTTTAATAGCTAACACAACCTTTAATAACCATGAACTGGGACCAGAACACCCTGTCCAAATGCCTCTGGGAGTGGAGGGGAAGCAGTGCTGGATGAAAACTGAGAGGCTCGAGCCAAAACCTATTGCTAGCATCTGCATCCATGCGGCTCAGATAATGGTGTGAGGATAATCACATTCATGCTGCAGGGTGTAATCTGAGCAGGGGTTGCTAAAAGGATGTTTTTTTCTCTTTGTGCTTTGGCACTGTACAGCAGTAGGTGGCTGAGCACAGTGCCAGGGACCAGATAGCATCATTCTGGCTTATCTGTATTATGGTAGTGCCCACATCTTGCAGAGCTCTCCCCAGATTACTCAGATGATTCAGGTCCCACCCTGTTGCTTGCTCACAAAGAGATTTTATATTTTTTTTTGGAAATGAGGGACCTCAGCACATCTCAACAAGTGGCCATGCTGGTGCTGGACAGATCCCTGCATGTGGCTGCCCTACACCTAGCAAGGGGTGCATTTCCATCCCCATGCTTGCAGCAAGTCTGCCAGAGTATCTGGGACCAAGCTGGCAGATTCATTTATATTCTAAACCAAGTACTACTGAGCCTGAAGCAGCACAGGCACTGGAGCAAGAGTTTCTTCTTGGCACTATCGATGTTACGAGGGAGGTAAGGTAGTGGCAGTCCTGGCCAGTGTGATGTCTTCTTCAGGAAGCATATGTTAGCTGCTTTCCCCCTTTCCCTTCTTTCTGCTGATTGCTATGGATGAGCAGTTCCCACACCTCCTGGTGCCTGTATACAGCAGCCAAGCATAGGATAAGAAGTTTGAAGCAGCATTATAAAAACCCGCCTCAGTTCTCAGCAAAGATGTGGCTGGTTTGCAAACCCAGAATCAGGAGAGGGTGCGGGATGGTCAGTTTGAGCCCCTTTTTAACAGCATTTGTCTTCAGTTACTAAACGTGGGCTGTGGGCTGGCTAGCAATCACGTGGCTGTATTTAGCTGAGCTGCAGTTACTGTCTATCACCACAGCAAACGCAAAGTTATATGATGCATCTTAGCAAAAGAAGATTAAGTACAATTGCTTTGCCTTCCATTAGGGATGGGGTAAGGGCAGGAACATGGGCAGCTGCCGGGGGGAAAGGTGATGTGCAGAAACCTGATTGCTCTGGTTGCAATCAGGATGGTAATGCATGCAGCAGGCTGCCTGGAACTGCTCCAGGTACCTACATACGGGCTTGATTTTCCAGGGGAGGAGGAATCCCTGTCAAATCTGGGCCAGGACAGCTTGCCAAAAACACAGTAGCTGGTGATCACAGGGCAGGAGAGCTCAAGTCCCATAAAACGCACTCGTAAACTTTTAATGAGAGGCTGTTGGCGAAGCATGAGCTGCATGAGGATTGAGGTGCGATGACGTGGTGAGACAGCAGGAAACCTCCTTGGTCTTTCAATCCCTCCAGATTTGAGCGAGGCCAAGAGGACAGCTTCATCATGGAGATCGCCGATATCGCACCCCTGAGGAAGATGAGGATCAGGACAGATGCGAAGGGGACGCGCCCTGACTGGTTCCTGGAGAGGGTAATGTGCTCTGCATCACGCATTGCTATGCATCCTGCTTGTGTTAAGCCTCCCCATGCTTGAGAAAGAGGAGAAAGGCAGAGAGCACTCGTCCAGATAATCCATCCTCTTAAGCAAAGCCTCATTTCCCAGCCTTTCCCTTTATGTATAATGCAGGCAGATTTCTTTCTTTTCCTGCTAGCACAAGGAAAGCGTCATTTTCTTCCTGAGTTTTGAATACAGTGTGTAAAATGGCTCCAACCGCTTCTGTTGATTGTATTTTTCCCTGGTGTCCTATCTTGCTAAAAGGCGCTATGCTTGCCTTAATCTTCCCTACCCAGACACCAGCTCTTTCTGAACAGCACTTTTGTTTGGGCATACAGCGTAGTTTCTTTGCTATGGACCTGATCATTGTATTTCTAAGGTAGAGATAGAGTGGCATGCCAATTCCACACCATCAGATGTCACTGAGGGAGGAGAGAATCTCTGCAGAGCTCATTTAGCACGCTGTTTCTGTAGGAGATATCCTGCTGGATTCCAACAACTTAACTTCTCAAGGAGAACAGAGAAAGATGGCTCAACACACAACCTCAGCTCCTTTATCCTTTCTGCTAGTCCAAAGCTATCCTTCATTTCCCCGTAAATAATGTGTTTCCAAACGCTGATCCCAGGCAGCCCCTAGTTTCCAGTCCAGTGATGAGCCACTGTTCACCTGCCACGGTCTACAAAGCTTCACTCCATTGCCCTGCTGTCTTAAACTTGAGCACCAGCACTTCTAACTTTTTTCACATCAGTTCCTTTGCAGCTTTCCAAAGCATTAGACCTTCAGCATATGTCTTCCAAATAGATGCCACAGACACACAACTTTTCTCCGTGTGCCTGAGGAATAACTCAGTCTTCTCTCTGCTTTGATTTAGTCATCATGGTCAATCCCTCTTCGCCACTTCCCCTATATCTTCCCCTGAGTTTTATAGATTGTAATCGTATAAAATGAACTCATCCAAAGCTTATTCATGCAGACGCATTCCACAGCCATGAATTAGCAATAGCTCAGAGTCAGGTAGTGTTATCCCCATGTTCCTCTCACCACCTTTATCCAGCCATTCTAACACACAACCTGCTGGACTATCCCACCCACAGCAAGGCTGTTCCAGAGATGTGGGCAAAAGGAGCTCCCACGTGGACACAGATGATGGATTTATAGACCTCATGGCTCTACAGAAGCAACAGGTGGACCATAAACGCCACTCCTTGGGAAAAAGATTTTATAGGCTTTGAATGCTGTACTGATAGTTTCTGCTTTTCTTGAAGAAATAGAGGATCTCCTACTGACACGTGTATCCACATCCTAGTGATATGCAGAGAACATTATTTGTTAGTTTTCATTCCCACCTTCCCTGCAAAGGTAAACACAGCATTTGCATTGCACGCAGAGGAGCTCGGATGGGAGTGCTCTGGTGGAGGGGAGGAAGGATTTGTGTTCTCTGATTTGTATTCCAGCCTTGAAAACTTATGTCGCTTGGTGTGACATGAAAACTGATCTGAGCCCATTTCCATTTCTGTCAAAAGTGCATATTAAAGCTGCATAATGAAATACTTGTGGGGGTAGTGCTAAACTCTCAGACAGATGGTTCACAGTTAGTGCTAACTAGCACAATGAAATGAGAAGCTAGATTAAGCTATCAACCCCCTAATTAACCATTTGTTGCTCCATTTATTTACAAAATATTCTCGGTTTTCTTGTTCTATTAAAATAACAATAAACGACCTTTTAAATTCTCTTTAGTCTTTTTGTACGCTGTTTGCTGGCCGTAACTTATGCTGCTTTTGGTTTACCAGAAATGCACGTGCATAAATACCAATTAAAATACATCAGTTATCAATGATGTTTCATACTGCCAAAAGATTTAATTTACGAGAGGGAGCAGTCTTTTCTTTCTTTTTTTTTTTTTTCTTCCTCTCTAGATTACATTGATATTTTATTCAGAATCTCAGTAAAGCAATGTACTTGGAGCCAAAGACTCAAATGACACCAAAAGTGGCAATAAGATTTCAATGCTGGAGCTTAACAGCAAGAGGGAACAAAATGGGGTCAGTGATGTGTTGGGGTAGAGTGAATATTATTGGATATTCTATTATTGATACAGGTAGTTGTATCTGCCTACCCCTGTGCAGCATTTTATAGATGCGGTGTCCCACTTTACAAACAGAAAACCCCTTTGACCAAATGTGGTTGAATTCAAACTAAATGGTTGGATTCTGCAGAGCTGATTCCCTGGGAATTTTAATGCTACTTCATGCTGTCAAAGCCAGGGAGATAAGAAGCTGCCTTAATGAAACTCTAATTGCATTGCATTCAAACAAATAATCCTGGATATGAGACTTTGTCCTTATCCTTTTTCCTTTATATGAAAGAGCTTAAAAGAATTCGAGACAATACTTTATAGCTGAAGCTGATTGTCACTCTTTGCCACAGTGCAAAGTCTTTTAGTTTTAGTTAGAAGACCCTGATATTAAGTGAAACTAATGACACGCAACAAAACCATAACAAAAAGTGAGGCTGAGTCTTTAGAGATGAAATCAAGAATGTACTTGCATTGGCATTAGTAAGGTGTGAATCCCTGGGGAGCTTGTTTGGTACCACAGCTTGGAGAAGGCTGTATAGAGGTAAATCAGATGAATGGACATGTCAGACCTTCCTGTTACAGATGGAGATGTCCCTGTTTATTGCAGCTGGGCTGGACTAGGTGACATTTGATGGTCCCTTCCAATTCAAACCATACTATGATTCCACGATATACAGTGTACTATTAATTTTGAGCTGTCTTGAAGTTCCTGGCAGCTACAATATTTGCTCAGCTACAAAGAAAGTTATCAACATTTTATTGTTTAATACTGCTCCCACTTTTTCTTTTCATTTTTATAGGCATTCATCAGCCCATTTAAAATCCATGAGTAATTAGTGATAATATTTTGCCTTAAAAGCAGGCAGGTTGTCCACAGTGAATTTAGGTATCCTAAAAAATAACTTCTGTGCAGTATGAAGAAGCAGTCTCATTTCTAAGCAGCATCTCAGTCTTCTGAGGAACAGACAGAAAGCAAAATCACCCCCAGCTCAGCTCCTTGAGATTACTTATTTGACCCAAATCACAGCTCAGCATCTGCCTCTTCTCCCAGACTATCTAGGCCTCCTGTAATAGGGATGGTGGTTCTTCTGAGAGAGGCAGAAATACCTTGAATGACATAGAATCACAGAGTGGTTGAGTTGGAAGTGACCTTGAAGCCCATCCATTCCAACTTTCTTCCATAAGCTGGTTTGTAGTACCTGCTTAGCAAATGGGAATGGCCTCAAATTTCATCAGGGATGATTTCAGGTTGGGTGTTAGGAAAAAAATTGTCTCTTAGTGGCCAGGCTCTGGAATGGTCTGCACAGGGAGGTGGTTGACTCAACCTGTACCTGGAGGTGCTCAAGAAGAGTTTATGTGTTGCACTAAGGAATATGGTTTAGTGGAGCATCTTGGTGATAGCTGGGCTGGATGATGATCCTGGAGGTCTTTTCCAACCGATGATTCTATGATATTATGATTCTATGCTCAATCATAGAGAAAACCCCAGATGAGTGTCCTGCCCACAGAATCAGCTACAGCTTCAGCTTCAGCACATCCACTGCCATCTTTGAAATCATTCCTTATAACCTGGAGCAGTATCTTCTTCTTTTGAACTGCTGAAAGGTCCAGCTCAGCTCAGCCGGGATCTACAGAAGGGCATAGACTGGGACACTGCTGTTTGAGGACGGAATTTGAGGGTTTTTTAATAAACATCTTAGGCTAGATTTTTGTTAGGCAGTAACACAAATGGTAGCTTGCAGCCCTTCCTTCCAGCTCTCCCAGTTTAGTTACAAAGCACTCCCAGGTTCTTGCTGTAGGCAAGTGCAACACCCTCTTCTCAGTAGACTGATGCTCTGCTGACACCCGCTTAGAACTGGGAAAAGCTCAAATGTTAAACATGGAAAAGTGAGTATTTTCTTTGCTATTTACTGGAGTAACTCTCTTTCCTGTTCTAAACAGGTTCTTATTCTGTTCTTAACACCACAGCATCTGAGATCCTTCCACTGATAACGAGGCAGTATGAGTAATACCTGTTGCGTGTTGCTTGTTCTGTCACTTTTTCACAGAGGGAAAAACATGTGAAGCCTTAAATTCTGCTGCCCTAATTTGTCTTGTGTGTTTCTTTAGCTTGTTTGCGGTTGGTCTGCATTTTTCTGCTGTGGTTACTGTGGGTTTGCACAGAAGAGATGGGCGAAAGAAAGATAATATGTACTCCAGGAGAACTAAAATGGCTTTTAATAATTCTTTTTTCCTTCTTCCTTTGCATTAATACCACACAGACATCCAGAAAATATCCATCTTTCCTAGAAAACAGCTTTGTCCATGTCAGGAGAGTCCAATCTCAAGATGACCATTTCTCCTGACTGCTCAACATAGCAGATATTGTCTGCAGGGGTGAGCTCAGTTGATCCCCAAAGAACTAATTGTTTCAATCTATGACCAAACTCTACCCATGCTATACCATGCTGCTCACCTCATAATATCTGCCCTCCTTCAAACTGTATCTGATGCTTTTTCCTTGACATTGTCTCTTTGCAGATAGTCATGAGGAACCTGACTAATCAGGAAGTGGCCACATTTACATATGGTGATTGGCTGTCAAAGGTGAAAAATGCCAAGGGAAGTCTTGTTTGTGAGATGCCAGCCATGATAAATGATGAGCAGATGATGGAGGACACAACTTACACTATTCAAGTTAAAACCAGTGATATTGGAGGTATGTCCATGTTGCATATTTTATGATTTTTCTAGTATGAAGCTCAATTTCTAGCAATATCTCACAAATAGTTTGAAATCATGTGAAAAAAGCATAATCTAGCTCTGCTGTGATGCAACACAGACATTTTGGCTATCTGCTCCTCACAGCAGTGTTGTTCTATGGGATCCATTCTCATCTAAGCAGTGGGCATGAAATATTTAGACACAAGGCCTATACTTGACTTCTCACTACTTCCTCTGAGGAAATCTTAACAAGAATCTATTTCCAGACAATGCTGAGGTGGTCAGAAGCCTCATTTTCCTTTTAGGTCAGTTCCATTGATTACATGGAATTGACAAACAGATTAATGTCAACCCAGGAGCTTGTGGGCTCTGGGTTTTTGTTGTCACCATCTGCTTTGTCCAAAGAGGAGAGCAATCATTCACTCTCCTTTTTAAAATGTTTTGAGACCATTTATCTCAAGCAGTGAAATAACAACCCTAAATGCATATAGAAGAGGTAAAGTCTGCATGGCTTCAAGAGCCAGGAAATGGAATTTCTATGTCATTTCTTGGGACCGTTGCCTCCTTTCATGATAACTTCTGTCAGGTTGCTGAGTAAAAGCTACAGCCACATCCACAACTGCCTCGTGCCAGATTGAGGCACATCAAGCATTATCTCACCCTGACTTTGTCTAAAATATTGACCCTATGAGGGAGTTCTGCTCATATCACCTCCTGATCTCTACCTGTCTCTGCTTTCATTTTTACTTTTCAGTTTACCAGTAGTAATTTATGCAGCTTCTGAGGTTTGAACAGAGAATATCAAAATTCTCCTGGCAAAGTGTGTCCGTGCTGCCTCACCATTTTTCATCTATCTATCTGCTCTGCCTGCTGTTCGCCTGAAAAACTTAGTGAAATACTAAAGACAAAAGAGAGATTTGTTTATCTGACTGGCAATCCACCTAATATAATGGCAAGGCTTCCTATGACCTTTTTATGAAATTCAGGCCCATCTCACAAAGGCAATAGAAATGGAAACAAGAGGAGAATGGGAGATGACAGCAACAGGAGACAGTTCTGCCCTTCTCATTGAATGAGAGATGAAGGGTATTAATGATGAAGCATTTTATTTCATTATGAGCAGTGACAACCAGTAGGAAGGAGCAGATTACAGAGAGGTTTCAGGGAGTCTGTTTGTGATTAGATCATACAGAGCACTGACATCATGCTGAACTTTATCCAGTTTATCTAAAGAGGGGGCAAGTCATGAACCATCTCTCCTCTTTCATCTTTGTGTATTCCATGATTACTCCTGGTTGAACCAATTGAGGAAAAAGACCTTTTATCCTTGACGGTTAGTGTAAACATGTTATATCATCTCCTGCCACACTATATATTGCCTAGGGACAGCACTTCTCCACTGTGAATAGAATCAACCATGTTTATTCCTAGGTATAATGGTTTTCTCTTCAAAAGCTTTCAACTTTCCCATCCATCAGAGGCAATGAAAAGAAAGAAAACATGGGGTAGGATTTGTCTCATTTATTTGTCATTCCAAAAATTAACTCCTTCTTGGGTTTGAACTCCTTCAAGGCTAAATTCTGCACGGCCAATTCATGTAGGAGTGATGTCCTAAACAATGAGCTGCAGCATTCTCTGGAGCATCCCTCTCCCTCACTCTTTATCAAGTTCAGACAGGATCTAGACTAGTAATCTAGTCTAGTCAGATTAAATTAGAGAAAATGAATCCCACCAAAACTGTGCAGCAGTCATTTCTTCCCCATCAGACACAGAATAGCAGTCCTGTTTCATTTTTTCCTTAAACAAAAAAGTGGGTTACAATTTGGCTTTTCAGAAGCAATTCAGCTTGGATGTTTGTATAACATTCAGACTTAAGGAGGAGGAAAAGATCCTCCTGCAAGTAGGCAGACTTCCCTCTTTTAAAGTTCAGAGGCCACCAGCTGTAACTCAGTTGGCAGCTCTTGGAATACGTACAAAACAAGGAAGAAGAACTCATTGCATCAGATACATCCCAAGTCAGATGGAGAATCTTTGGTTTAAAGCAAGACCTGGACTTACTTCCCATCTTCTAAGAGAAGTAAAGAACAAGATGATTTTCTTCAAGGTATGACCCACAGACATGGCTGCAATGGATTCAGAACACATGATGGTGCTTTCTGTGATAGAGGAAAAGACTTTTGATTTCAGTCTATGCAGCTTTCCTGTGTTCTATATGCAAGCGTCGTACACATGGTAATGCAATAAGGATTGAGAAAGAATAAACATTGCTTTCACATTTTCCAAGAATTAACGAAGCAGGAGGTTTTTATCTCTGCTGTTAAAAGATTAATTAGTAGGTTGTCAGCTCAGCTACAGCCTACAAACTGCATAATTTAATACAGTTGTTGTCAGTTCCAAGTGCTGTATCCAAGGCTTTGTTAAGACAAAAGAAGGACATTGTTTGGCCTCAGAAGGCTATGACTCAAATCCCCTTCGGTCAAAAATGATGCAGCTGTTCAATCATAAAATTATAGATACTCGTATTGGAAGAGGCCTTAAGCAACTTTCTCTTCAATGGACTACTGCCAGCACTAGGTCAGACTGGCTAGTGTGAATGTTGGATGCTTCCAGTATGGTGTCACCATGACCTCCCCAGGCACCATTTCCAGACCCAAACAATTTTACCAATAAAGGATATTTTTTCCTAATGTCCAGCCATAACCTCCACAGCTCCAGTCTGTGTCTGTAGCTGTCTGGGATGTCTGACATATACATGCCCAGCACACAACCCTGTAATTACTATCATGTGATATGGATATGATGGATGTGGCTCCAGGCTGGATGTGGCTCTGGGTAGCCTGGTCTGGTGGCTGGCAACCCTGTACACAGCAGGGAGGCTGAAATTAGATGATCATTGTGGCCCTTTTCAACTCAGGCTGTTCTATGATTCTATCGCTCCCTGTATGTACTAACAGGTGTCCTTGCTAACCCATGAAAGCTCATCTCCCTTGGCCTCTCCTGATGGCCATATGCTACAGCATCTTTCCATTTTGGCAAACATCTGATGGGCTCTCCCTGTTGTCCCTGCATCCCTCTTGACCTGAAGATTCAAAATGGCATGATGGTTCAAGTAGGGACCCCTCAATGCTGGTCAAGGGGCATAAGATGTTCCCTCCAGCTGCTCATCACACTTCTCTTGACACAGCCCAATATGGGACTTGCACTGAATATTAAGAACTTACTGTCAGATCAAGTTTGTCCTGTTGATGTGCTAACTTCTGGATCCTCTTAAACTTCCCATCCCCTTCACATGCAGAGCTGGTTCTACCCCAGATGCAGAACTTTGCATTTCTCATTACTGAACTTCATGAGATCTCTGCTTGCCCACTGCTGAAGTTTCTCAGAGTCGATCTAGGTTGGAGTTCTGATATTCAGTGTGCTGCTCACTCCCTCAGTCACCAGCATCAGCCCCTGGGCCATTGCACTCATCGCCAGCCTGTGCAGCAGCACTGCCGTCATCCCTTCATTTGTCAGTTTTTCTTACAGTTTCCTGTGTTTAAAAAAAAATAAAAATAAAAACACCCAAAAAAAACCCTAAAACAAAACAGGATGGTCTGGGGAGGGGAGAGAGACCCAAATAGGTGAATTGATTCAGCAGTTTCTGTTCTTTTTCTTTTCCATCTTCTGCTAATTGCCCACAAAAGAAATCTCACGGCATGAGGCCTCCATCAGGTTCTTCCTGGCAGGAAGTTTTTACTAAGAAACAGTTGGTTCTGTGCTTTCTGAGACCTCGCATTAATTGGAAGCCTCCTCCATGTAAGGAAATGGAATTTAGTCTGCTTTGTTCCTCACCTCAGCAGTCTTTAGGGTCATAAAAGGTGCTGCCAGATGAACTGCCTGAATCCCTGATCCTTTCTCTTCCTTCCTAAGTCCTTCCCAGGGAACTGCTAAAAATTAACCCCAGTTTAACATAGGCAATTTTTCACATGGACAATGTAGCTTCACCTATACTCTGAATGACTCTTTTCCTATTTATTTTTTTTTTTCCTTCCCTTTCCTATTTTTCCCCCTTCTTTAAGTATTTTTTCAGTCCTATAAGGAAAGTTGTGATTTTTTCCTCACATATTCATGTAATTATTACGAAGAAGAGACGGCTTTCCCTGAAAGTATTAAGTTCCCCTGACTTTGTCTCTGCACAGTGTTCTGAATGGAGCTATGGCAAATGCCGTCTGTGTGCCCAAAATGGATTTATGACACTGCTGTACAAGGAATGGCTTGGCAAGGCACTTAGGAGTTCTCAAAGCTGGGATATCCAACCAAGGGCAGCAGATGATGAGCTTCTCTGAAAGCTAGCTTTGGGTTTGATGATCTCATTTTTATTTGTCAAAATCCGAGAGCCTTGGTTCTGATAGAGCAATGAATATCTGCCCATGTGGAGACAAGTTTCTCTCTATGAATCTGCTTTCTCATGATGGCATCAAAAAAATAAAATAAAAGGAAATAGGATGATAATTGGTGTTTTTGGTCAAATTTTAAATACTAACTTAGAAGTACATCTTTTTCAAGCACATACATGAGAAGGGATGGGCTGTTGAGTGCCCAACAGTCTTGTGAAGAAAAAAAAAAAGCATTTTTTTCTCCCTTTGATTCAACTTGAGGAATATTTTGAGAAATGGGAACTTAGAAAGAAGGCTTGTGGGACAGGGAGAATGGCTTCAGGATGCCACAGCATTTTGGCTGTTAATCTGTATTTTGCTTTCAAATCCACTAGGAGCAAATATTCATGTTGATAACAGCACAGTGTCCTTACCTTGAATGTAAGTCGAAGTAATCCAGCCATGCTTGTGTTCCAGCCACCCTCAGTGCCTCCATTTATGAGCATTTGGAGGTTGATTCCAGCCCTGTGTGGCAGGATTTCTCATGACAACATGCCTTCCTATCTGTTTCAGGAGCTGGCACTGATGCCAACGTGTCCTTGATTCTGTTTGGAGAGAATGGGGACAGCGGGACCCTTGCTCTGAAGGAGTCCAACAAGTCTAACAAGTTTGAGCGGAACCAGATGGATGAATTCAGCTTCCCTGACATGCTGAGCCTGGGAGATCTCTGCAAAGTGCGAATATGGCACGACAACAAAGGTCAGGGTGGTGAGGTGTGGGGTGCAGAGGGGCAACCATTGGGAGCTCCCTTTGTAGCCATGGGGCAAGTTGAGGACAATTCCCAGTTCCACTGCAGACTGAGTAACCCAAGGGTCATACTGGGACCTTGTGGCCCAACTTGCCTAAACACCCTCCCTTTGTGCAGGAGATTCAGTGGGCTGATGGTTGGATTTGATGATCTTAGTGGCTTTTTCCAGTCTTAATGGTTCTATGAGAGGGAATGGTGGTGATGGGCTGATGGTTGTATTTGATGATCACAGCTGTCTTTTCCAACATTAATGATTCTACGATTCAATGATTCTGTTCCTGTGTGTTGCTGCATGTTCTGCTCTGTCGTGTCCCCAGTTCAGCCAGTGCTGCAGCTTAGACAGTGAAACCCCTCTGAAACACAGGCATACCAGCACAGCAGCTCTACTAATGAAATAGTTTTGTCACAGGCCACTATGGCACCTTTCTAGCAATTTAATCAGCCTGACACCGACACACAGGGTAATGCAGCCTGGCATAGCATGGTGAGCTGTGTAAGATAGAAATGAAGATCTGTGTCTGTCTTTATTAAAATCAATGCATCACACAGAGGGTGTGCAGAGCCCTGCTGAGAGATGCTGACATTTCCCTGCTGCTGGACACCACAGCTGGTTTCATAAGCAGCAGCAGTAGCTCAGTCATTTGTGCTGTTGTTCAGGTCCCAGATAGCATCTTGTAACAAACACACCCACCACACTGCTGTGATGACATCTCTCAGGCCTGCCCGTCTAACTTCTTCAGCTGAAGAGGATGGTTTTGCAGTAACAATGAATGAATTGCTTACGGCTGGCCCTTGCTGCAACCCAGACATGAAGCTTGACAGCTCCCAGAGACCCATGGGCTGGTTTTAACTTGGTGGTCAAAGAGCTGATTTAATCTGAATTCAGCTGCCAAAACACTTGTTCTTTGAATCTGCTGTTCAGATGTTGAGATGGAAAGGGCTATCAGAATACCCACCAGAGTTTTATCTCAGCAAACAAACGTCCCTGCATGTTGCACATGTGGTTTGGATGTCATTCCAAGAGCAGCAAGTAATCAACACAGACTTGCAGATTCCTCTTTAAATATATTATCAGTAAAACTGTATAGAGAGAGCATTCCCCTTAGAAGACCTAGTGGCTCCCCAGGCATTGGTCAAGCAAATGGAACAAAACATGCCCACCAGACCAGAGCTGGTCTTCAGGGCGCAGGCATGAGAATGGACACAGAAGGCAAGAACCAGGTCAGACCAAGGGTCTGCCAAGCCCAGCAGCTGTTTTCAACAGCAGCCATCATTGGGTGCCTAAGGAAGTGAAGGAACTGAGCGAGCGTGTGTAATCCTGCTACATCCTCTGCATCTCACTACACGTAGCTCAAGGCATCTACTGAGCTGGATATCATTTCTGTCTGTTAAGTAACTTGCAGTGAATTTGCTCATTGAAGGGCTTGTTCAAGCTTTTCAGGAGACATTCAGCACCCATGGCATCCCCTGGTTTTGTGTCCGGTGGGTCTGCTCTCTGCTTCATGATGAGCAACTCCCCTTTATCTTGCATCATTGCCTTTCCTTTTTGAACAAGTGATTTTTGTTAGAATGAATACTAGAATGGCTTCATTTGGTAGGGACTGTAAAGATCATTGAGTTCCAGCCCCATCACCACGGGCAGGTGTTCACCTTCTCCATGCCACTGCTGGTTTTATTGATATAGATTGGGGAGAAAGCACCATGCACCTGAACTATAGTAAATGTTATCCGCATACTATTGGTGGTGAAGGAAGGCTACAGAGCTTCCTCTAGACCAAGCAGTAAATTGCTTCAATTCATTTAATTTTGGTTTTGGTGGAATGTGTTGCCAGACAGTCACCACAAGCCAGCTAAAGCAGTAGATCACGCGTCCAGAACCTGAGAAAAATAGTTCATATTCATAAAAAATACACATTGCAACTTCATATTCTCTTCCCTTATTTCTCTCAAATCACTGCTCTCCATTTGTAAAAAGTAGTGCATAGTGTTTTACCAAGCCAAGTTGAATGTAGGTTTATGCCTTGGACAAACAACATGCTAAGGATTCATTCAGCATAATTGTAGTTGCTTTTCTCCTCAATAAGAAGAACAGCTATAGTTTAAGTCATACCACATGCTGTCTTCATTGTTCTTGTGTTAGTCATGTGCAAGGCACATCCTATCTACAGCTTCACGCAATGCAGCATGACAGTTTTTTGGGTGGGTAGAGTATTTATTACTGCTAGGATTCCAGACTATATCTGTTCTTTACGTACATGCTATGCTCTATATGTATTTTTTAATAGATTGGCTTTGTCAGTGGTTAGAAATTCCTGTCTTGTTTATTTTGGATAGAAGTAGTGAGGTCAGGGGCCAAGGGTTGTGTATGGTTCTTATCAGATGCTCGGGGGATTCTGGGTATTAAACAGAGATGTGCTGTTATTTACCATTAGTTTCACATAACAACTTCTACTCATTCCTTACTAATTTTGAACTACATGGTTCTCTGCCAATGCTCTATAGAAAACTCAGCCTCATAGTGGACCGTTCCTTTGCTCCTCACATGCTGAATGCTTGAAACATGGGTGATGTTCTTTTCCTAAATTTCTTGATAATTAGCTTTAATGGCAGCATAAGCCTGGTTTGACTCAGCTATTATCCCACGGGCTGCTTAAGAGAACATCTAACCAATATGTCTTCTTTTTCTTTCAAACATGGAATCGTAGCATCATAACATAACCTGGTCCCAGCAATAAGTGAATGGGATGAGACCCATCTGGGCATAACATACATTCAAAGAACTGGCCCAGTGTGTTGGCTTTGCCATGAAATCCAGCTCAGCACCCAGTCTTGTGAGCAAAGCTCCACTGCAGAGGATTTGCTACCTGTTTGTTTTGTTTATCTTTTCACTGAGATTTGACTGCACCAGGCTGTTCACAGTTGAAGAGACAGTAATTGCAATGGCAAAGACTGTCAGAAGGTCTTTGAAACATAAATGCTGTTTGTCTTCTCTGGAAAAAAAAACAAAAACATGTCAGAATGCTGGCTTTATAGTCCCTCTTTAATGCTTTTAATGTCATCTTCCCCACTAAACCCACCACTTGGCATCTCCATCTGAGAAATAAAACACAAAAGAAGTCCCCATCCAATCCTCTGACTTCAGTAGAGCTGAGGGAGGAGGTCAGTGCTCATTTGCAGTCAGGCAGCTCAGAGACTTTGCAACTGCAGTTTCAGAGACCTTGTTCTTGACTTCCAGATGCTCAGAGCTCACCAGCAATGCCTGGTGACAATGAGCTGATGAAAACCAATCTTAGCTTTGTTTTGCTCCACATCTTTTTATCCTGCCCTGTTCACTTTGAGATACTGATGTTCAATCTAATATACTTAGAATTCCTGAGCAAATGTAATTGCCTCCAGACTCCCCATCTCCTGATCTCAGATAGGCACTATGTATTTTCTCATATCTGCATTCATTTACTTCTACATTTATGCAAGATTGGTATCAGCATGTCTGTAGAAATGCTGGCTTTCTAAATGTATTTATCTTTTTTCTCTCTGATTTAAGGACCAAATCACCATCCTGGGAGAATGACTTAAAGTTTTGCCGTATCTCGATAATGAATTTTTTTACCTATAAAACTTATTATTATTATTAATTATTATTATTTTCTCTTTGAAGCAGGGGGATGTGGGAAATCTGGATCTGGCTCCCTCATCTGCCTGAGCAGATTTCAACCCAGATGATAAACAGTCATTCTAATGTCATTAATTTCAGATTCTTGATTATCCCTGTTGCCATCAGTCAAGAGGAGCCAGAAACAGCCTAATTATGGACAAACCAGACTTCTCTGTGTTATTAGAGAAGCAAAGATGGAAGAAAACAACAGTGTTGTGAAGCCCAACTTCTTTGGCTCAGTAAAGAGCTTCTCCCAGTTATATCAGCTACTACATTGTCTGACTGAGTTTCAAATAGCCTTAATGCCCCAGTGACTCCTTTTGGGTACATCTTCCAAAGGAGGAGGTATCTTATTCACCTTTCTTGAGCTGGATACAGTGCAGGAACATCACTGCATATGTCCATGTTTTTCCTTTTCTTTCTCTGAAGGAACTGCCTTTTCAGGAGCAGAATTTAGGGCCAGCTCAGAAATTGAGTGAGTTTTGCACTCACAGCACACTGCACATCCAGAGATGTGTTTTTGCAATCCACGGACATGATTCCAAGCCTTTGGGGCACTGGTAGAGCACAAGTTATTAAAAGAAAGCTAAATATCTGCTTTTCTGCCCTCTCTAAGGATTGGCTCAGCTATCAGACTTGGAAAGGTCATATTTAAGCCTTCCTTTCAGCGCTTGCCTGCTCATTCATAAATCTGCTGGTCCACGGGGCAGATTTACTGAGTAGTTTCTGCTTTAAGTAAAAAGAAAATGGAAGAGAAACAGATGCGTAAAGCTGCTTGAGGAGAGAAGACTGCACCATCCCTTTACTTTGTTGATGACTCAGTAGAGAGAAAGACAACCCAACACCCTGCCCCTTTCTGCATGGGTTGAAGTCAGACAGGGCGTCATTTTGCACACAGGCTGCAGAACCATTTAGGATGTTAGCAGCTGTGGTGTGGATGCTCAGTCCTTCAGACTGCCATATCCACAATGGCAAGTTCAGAATCCTTTGAGCTGGAAGGGACCTTTAAGGGTTATCTAGTTTCTTCCTTAAGGCGCAATGTCTTAGCACAGAAGTATGCTACAGCCATCACAGTAGAATCAGAAGACACAGCAGAAATCTCACAGCCTAGATTTGACATTAAAACAAACAAAAAAAAGGATATGAGGAAACAAATCTCTCTAAGCAAAAACAAACAAAACTCTACAAGGGAAGGCAGACACTTCAGATACTTCAGATACTTCAGTGTTGACCTTGCCCAGTCATTCGTTGCTTCCCAGTCTCCTGTAACCATTTAACACAGAGTGGAAGGAAGCCACCAGACCAGCCAGCAGATGTAAAAATACCAATACCATAAAATATTTTTGCTACAAGCCTCCCTTGCTTTTCCTGGTGACAAATTATCCCTCACCCTTATTAAAAACTCTTGCATCAAATACACTTCCATAAAACACAAAATATGCTTCACTCACAGGAATATTCTCTGAGAAACCATTATATCTTCACTCTGAGCTGTTAGGAGTTGTTGCGCCGGAGTAGTTTATCAGCAAGATGTGTGCTTGTTTGCTGTTGTTTTAATTTATTGCTGGGTTTGCCCTGATTCAAATCTTGCACTGAACACATTGCGCAGGCAGCTCAGGAGGGAAGCAAGAAATCTGTTTTCTAAAGCTGTCCCAAGCGTTAAGCATTTGCTTCATCAAAGGTTGTGAGAGGTTTTGCATTGCATGTCTGCTCTGATGAGAAATGTTGTGGTGTGAGCTCCCGTGATCCTCAAGGAGAGATGCACAAATGCATCTATTTTTATTCCTGCCGCTGACTTGCTGAATGACCTTGTGCGAATCACATCCCTCTGCCTCATTTTCAATTATGTAAATTAGGGATAAAAATTATTCACCTTCTTAAAGTGTTTTGAGGTGTACCAACGCAAAGCTAAGTGCTGCGACTTCAACACCTCGTAATTAATGCTCCCTTCCTAGCAACCTGGCTCTCCAAACTCCCTTTCTGGGTGACATCTGACATGCTGGGGCATAAGGATGGACAGCCCCCTAACCAGGAAGGGGGTAATAATGCCATAGGAAACAAGGCCAATGAACTGCATTTGTGGTGTTCATTTACTCTGTGTTTCAGAACATGTGAAGAGCAAAAAGAAAACCCACCTGGTTGGGTGGCTGGGCAGCAGCTGTTGGCTGCTGGTCCCTGAACACTCAAAGTAGAGCTTTTCTTTTACTTCTAAGGGAACCTCAATGTCAGTAAGGACAACTGTCATAGAATCATAGGAATTGGAACGGACTCCTGGAGATCATCAAATCCAACCCCCTGCTAAAGCAGGTTCCCCACAGTAGGCTGAGCAGGAAGGAACCCAGGCAGATCTTGTATTTCTCCAGAGAAGGAGACAAGAAGAAGGATGAGAAGAAATGGCCCTAGGTTGTGCCATGGGATGATCAGTTTGTACATTAGGAAGGATTTCTTCTCTAAAGACTGGTAATACACTGGCACTGGCTGCCCTGGGAGGTGGTACAGTCACTGACCCTGGAGGTATTCAAGAATTGTAAAGATGTGACACTTGGAGACATGGTCAGTGGGTATGGTGGGGATGGGTTGGGCTTGGGCCAGGGGATCTTGGGGACCTTTTCCAACCTTCATGTTTCTATTATTACCCTTGATCAATGTGATCAACCACTTCCAAAACGAAACTAAAGATGTGTTGCAAAAAAAAAAAAAAGAGAGAGGGTAGAGCAGAAAATCATTAAATAGAGCTGCAGAGGAGGGAGTTTCTCTTCCATGGGCAGTGTATTCCAGCCTGGATGTGATTAAGGCCCTGGTCTGTCAGCAGGGATTTGATCCCACCAGGTCCTATTTCACAAGGAGTAGCTCATATTCACTACAGCAAGGATATGAATTGGGTTCCTGGGATATTCACTACCACATGGGTCTTTTTCATTCATTTTCTCTCATCCTCAGCAAATGGTTCTGCATGTGTCAGAATAGCTTAATATCATAGGGGTGAATATTGTCTGGGGCAAGTGGAGGCAGTTCCCAAGATAGACAAAGGAGACTTCTGAGGCTGCAAGTTGGAGTTCTCTTTAATTGAACAGATACCTTAATTGTTTGTGTCTACTGCTTCTAAAAGCAATCCCCATGGTGCTCATCAGTGAAGAAAGGCAGGACAAGGAGCTCACAGTCCAAGCTCTCTGTCTAACATCAGTAAAGTGTGAGCCTTCAGCATTGCCTAGGAAAAAGCAAGTTGCACCCATGAAGACTCTGCAGACATACATGAAGGACCCCTGCTCAGCATCACTCAGCTGTCAGGTTGTGCTCTTTAGAAAAGGGAGATAAATAGGACAACTTGCTGCTTTTTTGGATAGGGACACTTGGGGAAAAGAATGCTTTTCCCTGCGTGACACTAAATTATACAACTGCCACAGTCAAGCAAGTAAAACGATTCTGTTTTCCCCAAAGCTCTTCTCCTCCTCTAATTACATCTGAAATGTTTTGCATGCTATTGAAAATGTCACTTCCAACTGCAGACCATTAAGGGGCTGACGCGGCACAGCCGTAGGTTTCATTAGGGCAGGACTGCTGCTAGGGATTTTCATGGCAACTAAGCAGGCCTGGAGTGGAGCTCCTTTTGTTACAAACACTGAACATTTGTTATGGTGATAGTGGATTGTCTGCAGACATACTGAAGACGAAAACCTGCAGAATAAAGTGGGAGCTGCTTAGCTATTTGTTATTTCTTCCTCTCTTCTCAGTAATGGAGTGAGCCTGGTCTGTCCTGAGGTCTCTGCAGAAAAACTCATGATATTTTTGGAAGCATTTTTGCTACTCGCTTGTTCCTGAGCCCTGTAATCCTGGTACTGTTGGCCAAGGTGCCCCAGAGGGATGCAAACAGATCTGTACTGGTTCTTCTGCAAGTGATGGAACCTGGGTGATGGTCTGACTGTGGAACAGCAGGATCCATCATCCAATGCTATCTTGGCACCCAGGGAAAAGACTGATAACATCACTCCAGAGATTCTCCAAATTCTTCATGTTTTGCAATCAATGGCCAAGGATCATCCTTGACAGTGCCCACACTCCTTTCTGGCTTCTCTTCCCCACTTCTTGGCTGATGCCTATCTGTAAGCCATCCAGCATGAGGAACCGAGGCCTTGGGGATTATATTGACATGAGATGTACTTCCCTTTCTTATTGATTTTCAGGTTAGGTTTAGGGTCTCAAAGCTCATTGCCCTACAAATGCTATGCAGGGATAGAAATCCTAAGCTGGACTTCATAACCTGAAAAGAAGTCCTGCAGATTCGTTCTTTTCCTTCCATTGTTGTGCCCATTGGCACACAGAGCTAGATCCACAAATTCCCACATTTAAACTCTGTGCATAACTAGATTTTAAATCTTTTCTAGATCAAAAATACATTAAATATATTTTTCCCAGTCTGAGAGAAGAAAAAAAATAGCACTTTGGTAAGGCAGAATAATTTCTTCAGCTCCGCATAAATCCTTTAATGTTAATATCTGCTTTTAGATAAAGTTTAGTGCTGTGGCACTGAAGGTCATGATGATAAAAGCTGATAAATTCCTCTTTTGCAGGGAACACCAGCTAAGCTGCACTTTATTCTTGTTTTGCCCTCAACCCCAATACATGCTGGAAAGTCAGCCCTACCCCGTCTCTCCACATGATAAAAGTGCAGGTTTTTGCTGTCCTGCTGAGAAGGAGTGGAGAAGCAGAAGGACAGCGTGCAGGTCTTATTCAACCCTCTCCTGATACTGCTGCTTAGCGCTAATCCTGCCCCAGTCAAGTTGTTCACTAATCATCAATGCATTCCATCACAGTCCTCAGCCGCTGATGTCTCTCACTGGAGAATGCTGGGATGTTTTCCTTCTTTCATCCTGAACCGTTTTAACGAAGGTTTTGATGGAAGCAGAGTAGCTTCCTGAATGTGCTGCAGAGACGTTCATTGAACTTAAATGGAAATGAGCCTGCCAAAAAAGATTAACGGCTGGCACCACCAACGTGCTTAGAATGAAATCCCAAACAGCCCCAGAGAGTATCTTAGAGCACAGTGGGAGCCCTGAGCGACTTGATAAGATCTGCCCAGCAGGAATTGAGCTGATGAGGTGTCATGTGTAAGCCTTCCCCCAAATCCTCCCTATCCTTGCTCTGTATGAGAACAGGCTCGGAGGAATCATAGAATCACAGATTCATTAACATTGGAAAGGAGTTCCAAGATCCCCACGTCCAACCCCAGCCCTCCCTACCAAGACTACTGACCATGCCCCCCAATGCCATATCTCCATGGCTCTGGAACACCTCCATAAACAGGGAATCCACCATCTGCTTGGGCAGCCAGTGCCAGTGTCTGACCTTTGTTCTTCTTTGGAGGAAGAAATTGATCCTAATATCCAACCTGAAAATACTGTCTTTGTATATAAGTATCCAGGGGAATAAAGAGAATGGAGCCAAACTCTTCACATCCATGTCCAGTGTTGGGACAAGAGGTCATGGGCACAAAGTGAAGTACAGCATATGGACTAGATGGTCTCCAAATGTGCCTTCCAACATCAATGAGTCTGTCATTCTGTACTGGAGTTTAAGTGGAAAATGATGTCTTTGATTGACGTCTGTGCTTGTTCATTTGGTGATTTCCTACCATGGGGAAGGCTCAGAAAGCCAGAGTACAGGACATGGATATCTCCAAGGCTGGTAGGAAAAAAGCCAGTACAAATGGTGATGCTATGGCATGCCGTAGGGCAGGGTGACTTGTTGACATTGCTCAAAAATGTGCCATCATTACCTTTTAGGTTTAATTAAGATTAATATTTGAAACTAAGGAGGCAGGCAAATGATGGCAAGTGCTTGGAAGAGCAAGAGCTATTTTATGCTTCTGGGATGTAACTAATAATCCAGCAGAGGTGCCTCATCATGAACGTAGCCTTTTGTCTGAGTAATAACAGGACTTGTAAGCAGAACTGTTGTAACCTCCCACGCCCCCAAAGTCAACAAGAGATTCTTCTAATTCAAGAAAGGAAGTGTTCCAAAATGCCCCATTCTGTATTTCCAAGTTGCTTTTCAACTGGAAAAAAAATTAAATAAAGGGAGAACAGAAAATTAAGGGAGGGAGCTGCAACTCCTCCAAAAATCACAAGGCAAAAAATAAGTGATTGTGTGCAGTTATAGCATTAGTGTATTCATGGTGTATTTGTGCTGGTTGCTTGGCAAGAGCAGCATGGGTATTTCCTTGCACGTGCTAGCTGACACGGCCAAAGAAACAAATGATAATGTCAAATGATAAGTTTCAAATCAAAATGTGAAGGGATGAGAGGAGTAGTAGAGACCAGAGAGAAAGACTTTACACCTTGAACTTGTGCCCAACTAGCACTCATGTCTATCTTTTGGCTTTAATGCTTCACATTTCCATTAGATTAGAATAAGAATCAGCAGCAGTTTCTGAACAGCAGCTGTTCCATACGTTGGCCCAAACCCACTGAACTCCAGGAGATTTCAAGCTTCTAGCTTTAGTAAACAGTTCTTCAAGGCCCCTGTATTTGCTGGGAGTTCCGTAAGGCTTTGCTGTTCCTACACTTCATCAGAGCTTCATCTTGTGATGATTCCTCACACAGAGTGCCTTGACTCATGCAAAATGCTGGGCAAGGACAACAGATGGCCCCTTGTCCAGACATCTGGCTAATCCAAGACCATACTCCAATACCTTTTACATCTGATCACAAGCCAGCAAACCCCTCATGAATTAATGCATGAATTAATCAGATTATAATTTTGAGGTAACCAGTGTTGTTTTTGCTGTCAGAGCAACATCATGTACAGAGAACATCATAGCAAGGGATTTCTCACCTCCTTACCCAATGTGAAAATATCCTATTTTTAACTAGTTTTGTTGTTTTATTGAAAAGGAATTGCTCCAGGTTGGCACTTGGAATATATTGATGTGATGGACTCTGCCACAGACAAGACTTTTCGCTTCCAATGTGATCGCTGGCTGGCTAAAGGTGAAGATGATGGGCAGCTCATAAGGGAACTGGCTTGTGCCAATAATGACATCCTGGAACTGAAGGAACGGACTGGTAAGTGTAGAGTTAATCTGGGGCATTGCCGAGGGCGCACAGAGGCCATAGGACCACAAGTCATAGAACCTGCTCCACTGAGGGTTCCTTTGCAATAGCAACTTGTGTTTGTAGGCTCCATAGACAGAATGTTAACTTACTGTTTAGTTCAAAAGTGTAGTGTTGTTTTAAGGCAGAAACAAATTAGGATTAATGGGGAAGAAAAGCATCTCATTCTGGGTTGAAACTGAAGAGGGTCCCATCTGCTGTGCTTCATTCCAGCAATAAGCTATAAGGATACATGGTTATGTTTCTCATTAGAAATAAGGTGGAAAATAAGTTTAAAGCACAGTAATCAACATTGCTCCAACTTCCTCCCAGACCTGTTCTGGGCTGCAAGCTCAGACATCTCAGCTGATGATGACAGCTGAGGTTAACAACCCAGAGACCTGGACAATTCTCTCCTCTGGGTAATCCCCCCACCTCCATGTAATCACGTTGGTGTCTAACTAGTGAGTAATGTTATTTAACCACACTGGTAGTATGCTGCATGCGTCTCAAAACTTCCTACATAGCAGTGCTCTTCTTTAGGACAGTCCTGGGGAGTTAAGAACCACATTTCTTTAGTGTGGTCTCACTCTGCCCCTACAAAATTGCCACCCAGTGATTGCCATCTTGGGTGCTGACATGCCACTGTAACATCTGAGTACATCCTTATGGTATCTGGATACCTCCACCATCCCCATGAGGCTATTCCTTATTGTTAGGAATGGTGGCAAAAAAAAAAAACCAAAACTGAAGGATTTGGGCTGTCCTACAAAAAGAAGTAACACAGTGGGGTCAAAAGCAGTTCCATCTACTCTTACTCGCTGCTCAAGCAGCAGAAGTCTTCTGTATATTCTGTCCCTGAATGAAATCTTAAGCACAAAGATGCCAGAAGTCCCACAGATCCCAGATCTCAGTGTGTTTCCATCCTAGTTCTGCAAATGTTTTCTCGTGTGCTGCAGTAAATACTAGGAAGAGGGTTTTTAACCAGAGTGACAGCCTCATGAAGAGATTTCTTTGGCCACCTGCTCTTTCTTTGCTGCTTAACGTTTGTGTTAATTATACTTCAAAGCCTATGAAATTGTCACAGTAACAAGCAACAGAGAGGATGCAGAAACAAAGGAAAACATCTGGATCATCTTGGAAGGAAAGCTGGGCCGCTCGAAAGAGTTCCTTATGGAGAACTCCTCCAAGAAAAGGAGATTTGCAAGGTAGTGGGACTGGGTGGAGCAGGAGGAAGCTGGAGGTGTCTTAGTTCCTTTTGCAGAGGAATCAGACAGAATGTAAAAGCAGTTGGAGGATAGATGTTGTCAGAGCTGCTTGGATTGTAGTTTAGATGAGCTTTAAGGACTCAATATGCTGCAGGGGGACAGGAGCACATTCCAAGCCACAGACACTGATGATGCTCACTTGATTTTCAGAGAGGGAATGTTTTGTTTTCTTCTTTTTGCATGGCATTGTAGAAGGTGAAATTACAGTTGGTCTGGACTCCAGCATGAACAACTGAGGTTTCATTTGAAACATAACAAAACTGGGGGAGTTTCCTCCTGACACTCAGCTGATGGGTACTACTGTGGATGTGAAGACTCCATCCTCTTAAACATTAGTCACAGTCCCTTCTTGGTGGTAGGTTGGAATAGGGACCAAAGACAAGCAAATTAACAGATATGTAGGGAACGTGACAGGGAGCCAGACAAGCATTTGACAGAGACCTATTGTTCCTCTAAACTATTTCCAAACTGGGTTTCTAAAGCTGGAAGGGTGGCTGAACTAGCAGATTTAAAACAGCTATGGTGGGTAGATGTGTAACAGATACCATATCTGTCAGGAATGAATGAATAAGTGCTGGAGGGGAAATTAGTCATTCTTTAGCTTTATCTATAATGAGGCAAATTGATTTTGTGTGTGGAACAGCTTGAGTTTATCCTGGAAAGTCCTAGTGGCAGTAATTTAAAGTGTCACCCCTAATCAGAGAAAATGCTGAATTTAAATATGGAAATTATACTTTGTGTTGAGTGATTGTAGGGTGAATCAAATGACTTTAAATGAAGGCTTATCTTCTGCCTTCCTTAGCCATGTGCAAATTACTTAATGTCCATATGAGACAGTATTCAAGATATTAACTGACTGCTCCCTGTTTCCTATAGGGGATCAACAGATACATTTCAGTTTTCTTCTAAGAACCTTGGTGATATTGCAGCCATCTGTGTTGGTCACTGTCCAAAGGATGGAAAGAAGTCATCTGCAAAAGCTGATGTCTACTGGCATGTCAAGGAGATTATCATAACAGAGATGGAGCTTTGCAACAAGTGAGTGTCCTCTTGTCTGCAGGGAACCCTTCACAGGTACATGGGGTAGCTGAGCAGCTCTGCAAGCATCCTCCTGAAGCATTTACAACTTCACCCATTGTGGAAAGACTTGCCAGATCTTAATCCTTTTCTGAATGCAAGGGAAAGCAGTTTAGTGTGTAGGTTCATAAATTCCCCCTTCCCGTCTTGACATGTTCTTTCCAAGTTCTCAGCAAGGGCATTTGCACATGCAGATGAGTTCAGGAACAGATTAGCTGGGGTGAGTCTTACAGCTAGGAGAAATCAACATCTCACCTTGTGGGAAGTACTGATATTGACATAAATTTAATGGGTGTGAAGGATGCTCTGCACAGACTGCTCTTAAGGTAAGTCTTGTAAATACAACTCCTAGGAAGAAGGATGAGCGTAAGACAAAATCTGAACCTCTGTCTCGGTTTGGATGATCCTTCTAGGACAGTCTGAAAGCCCATTGGGAAGGCTGCAGTCATCTTCCAAACAACAAACACATGGCTATGCTGGTGTGCATATGGGATGTCCCATACTGGAAGAAAGAACATCTCTCAGCCCTGTGTTTGGAAGGGTGACGCTCTTGACTTAAGGTGCAGGTAGAACAGGAAATATGCAAGAACTGGAGACAACTGGCCATTTGCAAAACAAACTCCTCTTCCACAGTGCTAAAGGATTTTTCTGCTCCATGGTATTTCAATTGCTGCTGAAGAATTTCATTGTATGTGTTTTGTTCCCGCTGAGACAATTGAGTGTTTAAGAAGAAATCCTTGAAGTGACTTTTTGAGATGCTAAGAGTCTCTCCTAGCAAATTAATCAGGCAGCAGAAGAGCCATAATAATATCTGCTGAATGAAAACTAATTCAGCTATAACCTAAAACATATTCTTTCCTCCTGGTGGGGAAAACACCCAGTCAAAGCAAAGGCTAAATTAAAAGTGTTATGGGAGTGGTGTAGCAATCATTTCAAATGATTCTGTTCTTCATTTTTTGTTGTGTTTGGGTTTTCTTTCCTCTATTGTAAGTAGGTCTTAATATGAGCAATAGGTATATATCAAAGATTTTTCTTACAGTCTCAGGGTTAGAAGAGTCATTTCTCCCTGTCCTTCTTGAGGACCCGTATGTTCCTTCATAACTCCAGACCATGAGATATTAAGCAGCCTAGGAAATAAAGATTCAGCATCAGGAAGCCCCTCTACTTGTTCTCGTGCAGCATTTCTTTCCCCGAGCTTGAAATTTTGCTTCCACCAGAATTTCTCATTTACAAAACCTCTTTCCAGGGAATTGAGAGCTTTTGTTTGGCTGAAGAAAATGTCGGAAGTGTTAGAAGTGCTTAAGAAGTGCTGTATAGCAATAACCCTCCCTCTAAGTGCTGATTTTATGAACATGCATTGCAATCCAGCTACGCTCTCCCCAGGAGGACCTGCTGCAGTTTGGCAGAGAAGGGGGAGGGAAAATCTCATTTGGAAATGATCCGCATCATTGGAAATGAAATACATCATTAAAAGTACCTCTGTCTGGGTACCAGGCATGCAGTGATTTACAGATGCTCCCTGCATGTCTCCTCCACACTACAGAGCTGAAGGTTTTTGGCACCTGGCTCCTGTGCTTAGTGCTCTTCTGCATGCTCAGAGTGGGCAGGGCAGTGTAGATAAGGAAAAGGGGATATATAAACATCCTCCTTGCATCTTTCTAGTGCATTTTTTTCCTACTTGTTAAGGCAGCCTTCACTAGTCTGGGTGCTGCTGCAGCAATGAAACCTGCTCTGGGGCCAAAGCTGCACTATTTACTGCACTGTATACTACCATTGCAGTAGGTGCCATTGCATAGGTAGGAAAGGTGACAGGAGCTCCACAGCAGGCTTTGCAATGCAGGGTGTCCATGTCTTGGGAAATACAGGATTTTCAACAGTTGCTGTTTTCAATCTTGCTCTCTCTCTGGAGAGAAAGTCAAGTGCTAGCATATAGGTGGGAAAAGTACTGAAGCAATGTTGATGTTGAGTTGAATCACAGAATCACAAAATGGCCTGGGTTGGAAGGATCATGGAGCTGCAACCCCTCTGCTGCATGCAGGGCTGCTAATCTCCCCATTTAATACCAGACCAGGCTGCCCAGGGCCCCATCTAACCTGACCTTGAACACCTTTAGGGTCAGAGCATCCAGAGCTCCTCTGGGCAGCCTGAGTTGTTTAGTAGCATGCCCGATCCTCTAGAAGGATGTGGCCCATATCACTAACACACCACCGGCTTTCCTCCACAGGTATTTTTTCAAGTGCAATGGGAAAATCCCTCTGCGGTACAAGCGACGGGACTACAAAGTCTTTGAGTGTGCCAAGGTCATCGAGAGCTTTGCCAGCAAAGCCCGCAGCTTGGTGCCAGTCAAATATGAGACCATTGTGGTCACTGGCTTTGAAAAGGGCGCGGGGACGGATGCCAACGTGTTCATCACCATCTTTGGGTTGAATGGGGATTCGGGGAAGCGAGCCCTGAAGCAGAAGTTCAGGAACCTCTTTGAAAGGGGGAAAACCAACAGGTTCTACCTGGAAACATTGGACATGGGGGAGCTGAAAAAGGTCCGGATTGAGCATGACAACAGTGGGCTGGCCCCTGGCTGGCTGGTGGAAAGGGTGGAGATCACCAACTCTGCCACTGGTGTGACCACCATATTTCCCTGTGGGAAGTGGCTGGATGAGAACCGGGGCGATGGGTTAATCTGGAGGGATTTATTCCCCAGGTATTGAAGAAGGTTTTGCTTCCTTTGGCACAAATGTTGTTTGTTTTTTTGTTGTTTGCTTTGTTGTTATTTTTTTTCTCACTGTATGGTTTTATATTGTGTTTTCCTTTTCAAAATGCTGCCTTTTGTATTGAGAGGTTCTCATTGGCAAGATGTGCTTCCTGCGTTTAACATTTTGTAAAAGTCAAACTGTTTTGTCTTTTTTAAGTCATATATAAAACTGTGAATGAAATAAAAGCATTTCTTTTGTATTTACTATTGGAGGCCACAACCAGCTGATCCATACACTACTCCATTGGCAGATGAGATCCCATCCTCTGCTTTCAGCATCTTGCCTTGCTGGGGCTGAAAAAAGCCTGCTGGATTCCACCCTATCACCTTTTGGGGTGAATATTGAGAATTATGGAACGGGGAAAAAATATATAAGAAAATTCAGCAGAGACATTGAGATTTGACCCACTTCTGGCTACTACCCACTATCACTGGGTGATAGGATCTGGTGGATGTTTGCCACCTATGGGCTCTCCCCTATACTGGATACGGCTCATGGGCTGTGTTCAGCAAGGTCCAGAGGCTTCAGCAGCCAGAACATCAGGCCAAGCTCCTATCTGGGAGGTGAAGATCCTGCTGGAGTGATCAACTTTGGTGTTATCATATTCCTGTGTAGGAAATGCAGATAAATAGGTTGACAAAAAAGCTACCTGTCAGTCCTGGCTGGGTATGTTCAACCTAAGAACTGTGCTGAGCTCTGGGCTATGCTGTCCTAGGAAGCACAAGGGGAAATTTGCTGATGTGGCATGAGCAACCCCACTGTCTGTATGGCAAATCATGAAAAAAGCTCTTTTTTTTTTTTTTTTTTCATTTTTTTTCCCCCAAAAGACTTTAAAACTGTCCTTTCTCTGTACAAAATCCTACTCCACCCCAGCTCTGGGAGTCAGCCTGTTGCTACAACAATTAGCACTACAAAAGTAATAAGCAGAGTGGAGTTTTTTCCAGAGGCTGGATTTATATTAAGCTGCTAAAACCAGCACATTCCTGGCCAAATGGAGAGTGGGAGAGGGAAAAGAAAAAAAAGCCAAAATGTCCTAATGCAGAGCTCAGGGCATCTATCTGCTGAACTGGAGCCTCCTGAAGCCATATTTTGTGTTGACTGTCCTGTACCTTCCACCTTATTTTTGAATGAATGTGGGTGAGAAGTGAAAGCAAAGGACAAGGGTGGAAGCTGCAAAACCAGGCTGTCCCACTGTTTTTGTGATCCCCATCATTGGGGTATCACAATAATGTCCCATGATTATGAAAACTTTGATGCTTCCAGGGAGACCAAGGAGTCTTTTGCAGCGTCACATGCTGGGAGGGATGGGCTATTTCTTGCTGCAGGATTTAGACAATTAAACCAAAAATCTCCACGGAATTGCTATGAAACATCTGGTGGCATTCGATTTACCCATAACAACCCCATGTGTGCAAAGGGAGAGTAATTGGAGGCTATGAAGAACCCATCCTACAGCCTCTCCTACCCTGTCATTATGTGCAAGGAGAAGGAGGAGGAGGAGGAGAAGGAGAAGAAGGATAAAGAAGGAGAGGGAGAAGAAGGAGAAGAAGAGGGAAGGGCTGAGGGAGAGGGAGAGAAAAAGGGAGGGAGAGAAAGAGGGAGGGGAGAAAGAGGGAGGAGAAGGATAAGGAAGAGTAAAAGGAGAAGGTAGAAAAGGAGAAGGACAAGGAGAAGGGCAAGGAGGAGAAAGGAGGGGAGGGAGAAGAAGGAGGAAGAAGGAGGGGAAGAAGGAGTGGGAGGAGAAGGAGAAAGAAGGAGGAAGAAGGAGAAGGAAGGACAATAGGAAGAAGTCAAAGGGAAGGAAAGAAGAAGGAAAAAGAAGAAGGATTGAAAGATGAAGAAAGAAGGAGAAGGAGGAGAAAGATTTACTCCTAGTGCTGTACAGCTCTGAGCTGCAACCCATGGGCCATCCAAAGGTTTGTATCCCGTACAAAAACAAATAAGAGGTGATGCAGGGAGAGTTGATGTTCACAGGGAATAGCAATGTCACACCGTGTTCAGTGCTGTTGTCCCTTAAAGGGTGCAGCTCTCTCCCTCCTAGTTGCAGTGCTCAGTGGGGCTGTTATCAGATCACAGAGGTATATTCGTGTTCTGCTGCAGCAGCTTTGAAGCAAAACAGATTGTGATCTCAAGCAACTCTCAGAGCTGTAACCGTTTGGAAGGACATCAGCAAGATCTCAGTGAGCAAGTGTGTTTTCCATGTTTTCTGATAGTATTTGTATCAGCTTCCTGCAAAGGCAGCCTCATTTTGCCTTAATATGGTGTGTCCCTTACACAGACTTTCAGGTTGCTGGGGGTCCAGCAGGTCCCCAGATTTCTCTTATCATCAGCACCTGTCCTCAGGACAAGCTCAGCCCAATCACAGAGGAGCTGTACAGGATGCAGAGTTAGGTGTTGACATGCTTACGTTCCCCAAGGGTGACAAAAGGGTGGAAAATGCCTTCAGCTCCTCCTGCATTAATATAAAAGTGCTTTTTACATATTCTGTTTTCCATTAGGTTTCACTTTTCTTACTGATTCAGGGTTGGAAGAGGCAGAAAAAAGCTCTACCACCATGCACGTGCTAAAGGATTTACCCTAAAGAGGTGGCAGGCATCAACCTGGAGGGGATTTTACATGATGGAAGGGAGTCAGGGTGAGGATGGTAAATAAAGACCACACGAGAGCCCTTCCAGCTCATTTTGTACAGCACGGATTTATAGTTAGCAATGCAGTTCATTTTATTAGTTATAAATAAAGTACAAAAAATCCACCAAAAGTGAATCTAAGCATTTACACAATTTCTAATGTCTTTTCATTTCTTCAATGCACTATTGCTTTAATATTAATAATAAATATTTTTCTAGCTTTCTTCTATAAAATAGTCTATGTAGCAAAATGTTGCACAGCACAACAGAACAGCAGGAGTACAAAAATGTGGGTGATCCTTTCACTGGCTCGGGCCATTAAAGGAGAGGATTTTTGTTTGCTCGCCCCGTGCTTTATGCGTCCCTTTCTCGGTGTCTTTGCGGGGTTGACAACCAACCCCCATCCCCACACCGCCCAAAACCACGGCTCCAGGCTCCAAGGGAGGAGCAGCAAAGGGAAAACGCGAGTCAGAAACCTGGGGTAAGGCAAAGGCAACAAAGCAGAGCAGCACCCTGAAGGGAAAAAAGGAAGCATGAAGGTACGGTCACATTGTGCCTTTCGGCCCCAAAAGAGAATTGCATCCAAAGCCTCTTGGGGTGGAGATGCATCAAACTGTTTCAGCGTGGCTGAGCATCTGCATGGACCCGGAGCAATTATGGCTTAAAGCTTAAAATATTGTCAAGGGTGCTTTAACCTTCCTGCATGGTGCAAGCACTGGATATCTGGGCACCTCTGGGGAAGGGGCAGCAGTGTTAGCAGCAGTGTGGTCATGGATGCGGATGGGGACGTGGACACTTGGACACCTGCACTGGGGATGGAGAGACCAATACAGGAATGGGACATCAGCTGGGAGCTGGTCCCCCTTGGAGTGACCCAATAAGGTCATGGGAGGGTTCTGGTGTAGCCCCAGCTCTACAGTGGATTGACAAGCCTGAAGTTGAGGTTTTCTACCCCAAATAAATAAGGGAACAAAAACAATTGGAAGGCTTTCAAGGTCTTTTGGGGGGAGAGGGGGGCTTCTACTCCAGGCATGTTTTACAGCTGGATTATAGCTGGTGTTTGTGGCCTGGTGTTACAAATGGATCCCAGATCATCCCTACAACCGTCCCATCCCTCTCTACACTATTCTTCCAGCCATATCTGGAAGCAGTGAAGGAGCTGATGTCCCACCATCCCGATGGCACTGCACCACGAGGAGCAGGACCTCCATACCAAAAGAAGACGGGATGCTCGACTTCTATAAACTGCAGAAAAACCCTTGGATTTGTGGTCTGTGAGCTCATCGATTCCCTCTTGCATCCCCCCTCTGGAGCACCCAGCAGGGTGCTGATGGAGATGGTTTGACAGGGCGCAAATAGCCAGAGCAAGCACTAAAAATTAAACAGAACCGCAGCACCGGGGCTCCCTTCCTCATTGTATGAAGCAATTTGCAGAGTCATGCACTGAAGGCATGCATTGCTCCAAGCACAGCCTTGCAGTCGTTATTGCAGGAAGCGTGCAGCAAGAGCGGGAGCATCACCAGTGGCACTGGGACAGGGCAGGAACCGACCGAAACATTTTGGTTTTGGAGAACGCCGTTAATCCCCTTCAATGCACAAGGACGTGAGTGAAAGGATCACCAGAGTTTGATTATGAGTGCAAATAATATTCATATATATGTGCTAAACACAGTCACTATATTGCAGTTTTTCCACTATGTCACAGCATACAGAATCAAAGGTTTGCATTTTTATGGAATGTATCCAAGGTAACAGCACCACAGTAATACAGTTTGTAATCACACACCCTGATTATTATTATTATTATCTTTTTTTTTTTCCTTTTCTATTTTTCTTTTGTTTTCGACAAGATAAGCATTATCCCCGACATCCCATGTTGAATTTCTTTTTAAAGTACCGACGCATGCAAAGCATTCCATTCCCAGAAACAATGCAAAAAAATGAGGTAATAGGAGTAATAATAATAATAATAATAATAAAAACAAAATTAGTATTAATTTCTAAATAAATAAATTATAATTAAAAATGCGAGAAAAAAAAAAACAACTATAAAAATAATTAAATAAGAACCCACGATATCTACAAGTTAGTCATAAATTATGATTGTTAAATATAAGGCATTTAAACTCACAAAACCCTGTAAACTATCAATGTTTTTTTGTTCCTGGAGTGTGTGTTTCTTTTCCAGCTCCTCCTACCGTCGCGTACGCACGATTCCAACCCACACAGGAACCTGCAGGTCCTCACACACCGCGGGATCAGTCACTCACACCTGACCATGGGAGTTTTGGTGCTTCTCTTCACCAATTATTGTGTTGGTTTGGTTGGTTTTTGTTAGGTTTCTTTTTTTTTTTTCTTTTTCTTGGTTTATTGTTTTTTTTGTGTGGTTTTTTGTTTGTTTTTCTCTTGTGTGTGTGGTTTTGTTTTGTGTGTTTGTTTTTTTTTTTCTTTTTTTTTTTGTTTTTTTGTTTTTTTGTTTTTTTTCTGGTTTTTCATCTAAAAACTGTGCTTGTTCATTAGGCAAATAGTAATACTTTCGCATAGGCTTTAAGAAAACACGCGGTTTGGAAGCGCTCCTCCTTTCCTCCCTGCCCAGCCAGGGGCCTTATGGCCCCGTTCCTCCCCTGCTTTGCCCCCAGCTCACACCTAGGTGTGCCAGGCCAGCTTACAGTGCCTTTCAGGAATGACATCTTGCTTTTCTTGTCCATATTATTAGTAGTATCAATGTTATTTTTAATGCTGCTCCAATCTGCTGCTGCTGGAGCCAGCCCCATGCGTATCACTGAACCATGGGGCGGGTTGAGTTAGAAGGGAACCTTAAAAGCCACCTGGTCCTGCAATGAACAGGGACACCCACAACTCCATTAGGTGCTTGAGCCCTGTCCAGCCTGACCTTGGGTGTCTCCATAGTACATCTCTTTGGATGTACCCATGGGTCATTCCTTGCCCCAAGGAGCCCATATCCCATTAAAGAATGGGGGCCTGTGCTCATGCCAGGTGGCAGATATATGTCCCTGTGTCAAATTTGTGTCACCATGACCTTCCCTTTACTTCCTCCTACCTGCACAGGCACAGAAAGAGAGGGAAGAAAGACTCCTTGATCCCCATGTCATCTCCTTCACTTCTCTTTTGGTTGTAGAAATTACAATAGGGAACACTGGAGGAGGGCAGTTTCCACATAGAGTTCACAGGAACTCCACCATCTCCCAAATGGCAGTTTAGGGTCATTTCTACATGAAGAGCATTGCTTGGCTCAGAGAAGCCAGTGCTCAGCTCTGCACATCTGCTTTTCGAATATATAAAATTTCCAATTCATCCCCCTGTCTCCTACACTTATCTCTTTTGCTTTCTCAGTGTGTGTGGGGAGGGGGAAGTGGAGGGGGGTGGAAGAAAAAGAAAAGATATTTTCATTAAAAATAAAAAAGGTTGTGAATGCTGGTTCTCTGGAGGGCTGTCCTCTGGGTCTCTGTGGGTGATGTCTTTGTTTTGGGAGATGGAAGTGTCCCATTCCTTTGGGGAATGCCTCCAATTTTATGCATTATTTTAATGGGCATTGATAAATTAGATTCCATTTTAATGAATTCCATATGAATAAGGAGTGAAATGTCTAACAGTGCTCCAACGCAGAGCTAAACCAAGCTCTCCAAAAAGCAGAAAACCCTCCAGATCCAGCATTCCCTTACTGTGCCCAAACAACCATGGCACTGGCAATTCCTCATGAGCAATGAGTTTCCTCCCACCCCATTATCAGAGCTGCTCGGGGAGATTCAGCCCTGCAGACTAAGAGCTTGAGTGGATTAAAGGGAGCAAAAAAAAAAAAATGGAAAGAAAGGAAAAAAGGCTTCCACCTGTGCTGTACATCTGCTTATTCTCCCTGCGTTGTGTTCTCTCACCAGGGAGGTGAAGCACGGTGTGTGCATGCAATATAGTGGTTCCTCACTTCCTTTCTCCCATAGGAGTATGGGTTGGGATGGGGGATGGGAGTGGGGCAGTTTGGCTGCTGCACTGCCCTGCCAAGTCATAGCTTGAGAAATCTCCCCAGAATCATAGAATCACAGAATGAATCATAGAATCATAAAATCATGGGATATCTTGGGTTGAAAGGGACCTCAAGGATCATCAGGTTCTATCCCCTCTGCCACAAGCAGGGTAATCAGCTGTTAGATTGAGAACTCAATCAGATTGCCCAGTGTCCCATCCTACTTGGCCTTCAACACCCTCAGGGATGGGGCATCCACAACCTCTCTGGGAAAGGGACCCTTAAAGGCCATCAGGTCCCACTCCCTGCAGTGCACAGGGACACCCACAGCTCCATCAGTGCTCAGAGTCCCTTCCAAGATGACCTTGGGTGCCTGTAGGGATGGGGCACCACCACCACTCTATTCAGCCTGTGGCAGGGCATCACCACCCTTATTGTAAGAAACTTCTTCCTTATATCCAGTGTAATCTCTCCTCTTTTAGTTTGAAACCATTTCCCCTTGTCCTATTGCAATGTTTCTGAGAAGCTATACCCTAAATCACAGGAGACGTCCAACCCTGGGGAGACTTGAGCCACAGTGCTCTGAAGCCAACCAGCCTGCAGCTCACCATATCAGTAAGATCATTCACTATGGATAACAGAGACCATGGAGACAGCCCACAGCCTAGCGTGGATTTTAGCATGCTGAGCTACACGAAGAGCAAAGAAACAGCATCCACCTCAACACTGTGCCCCTACAGAAAGCATTCAGCAGCAGCAGAACAGCAGGAACGAAGCCTCACCTTATTGCTTCATTCATTTCATTTCCAATTTGTCTGTTGTTTTTTTGTTTTTTGTTTGTTTTTTTTTTTTCTTATTTTAGTGTATTTTAAGCATCTCTAAATTTGCAACACTGTAAAGGCAAGGAAAGGAAGCACGCATGGCTGAGGCAAAGAGCGCAACCCTTCTGATTGTAAACAGGATTTTGCTTTTTCGCCTCTTCCCCCCAAGGGTGGGAAAGCTTGACCTCTGCATTCCCCTTTTGCAATGTATTAATCAGGCACCAACATAAGGAATCCATGAAAAAATATTTGGTGCAAATTAGGTAACAGCAACATGTCCACCACAAGATGAGTAGGGCATCAAACACAACATTTCTTAAGCTAACATGCTCCAGCTGCCATCCATAGAAATAGCTAAAGGACCCCTATAACATGTTTCTACGTATTCGAGAGGTATATATACAATCCTCATGAAATGCAGGATTGACAGGCCAGACTACCACAACTAGTTCCTTCATGTTCAACACTAAATCTTCTGTAGCATGGGGTCTCTGAGCTCCGGGAATGCCAGCTCCCTTTCACCGGGCCCGTATCCTGCGCATGTGCAATATCTCCTACTGCTAGATATTGTACCAACACCTCCTCCTCTCCCTCTCTAACTTGCCTGCAGACTTTTCCTCTCAATCAAATGGCTCAGAAGGCAAAAAATTTTGCTGCAAGGGTTTATGGCCATACGACCTGATAAGGAAAATGGTGTGTCCAGCCAGTTCTTTCAGCTGTCCGAGCCGAGCTGCGTTTCAATGTCCACCCTGCAGATCGGGCACTTCTTGCTGGTAGCCAGCCACTGGTCCACGCATACTTGATGGAAGAGATGCATGCAGGGTAACCTCCTGTGGGAAGAGAAGCACCATTAGCTTTTTAAAAGTTGCAGAAAAACCTCTGGTTTTATAGTCTATGAGCTCATCGGTTTCCTTCTGCATCCCCCACTAGGAGAACTGTGTTCTCAGAAGGAGTGGTGGTGCAGAGGCACAGGCTTCCCAGGAAGGTGGGAGTGTCCCCATTCCCTGAGACATCCAAGAGCCATGGAGATGTGGCACTTGGGAACATGGTTTAATGCACATGGTCAGGGCACTGGGTTTGTGCTGCATGATTAGTGGTTTTTTGCAACCTGAATGACTCCATGGTTTTGTAATTCTACTCTCCATCATCCATTTGGGACAGTGTGAATGGAAGAAGCCTAAGACATCCAGAAAACAGCATCCAGGATTGGGGAATGCACTAATATAGAGGCATTTGTGCTTCCCAGACCCTACAGCCTCCACCAGCAACATCAGCAGTAGATCAGAGATGATTGTCCTTGGTTATAAATGTCCTAACCTAGAAAACCCCGTGCCCTCCTGACCTGAGTTGCAGCGACCAATTACCCAAAATTGCTCTATCCTGTCCTCAAACCAAATTCCCCTGCACTTGACATCTATTTTATCTTTTATCATATGTTGGTTATCTGCAGAAGCCACACATTGATGTCCATGAATCCCAGGTGGCTTCCTGAGACATGCTTCTCACCTCTCTGACATCTGACCAACAGTGTGGCTTTGGAGCAGGTGATCCACACCCATCAGGTCCTACTGCACAGAACTCCGCCTAACTATGGCCCTTACCAATATCCAATTAAGAAGTGTTTTCTTTCCTAAATCCTAAAATAACCCAAGGGAGTTTGTCAGGACAAGAACAGGGACAGTCTCATGGAAGCACAGTGGTGTTATTAAACCAACACAACTGAGATGTTACTAAGAGACTGTCAAGCAACGGGAAAGGGTCATACCTGACATCTTCTCCATCTTCAAGCATGGACAGACAGATTGTGCATTTCTCATCAGTGTCTGACTCCTCTCCATCCTCTTGCTCAGCTTTACCCTCCTGTGGTCTTCTCTGCAGCAAGAAGAAAGATTTAATTTGGTTATGACTCAATTTTCTTACACTCTGCTAACCCTGCATAGTTGCAACAAGGCAAAAAAAAAAAAGCTTAGGGGAACCAGATAAGCCAAAGTAGTCACTGCCTCCTTTGTCCTCCTTGGGTCAAGGATGGTCCCATAGTCTCCTTTGATGGGGGCTTCTCTTGAAGACCCCAAAATATATAGTCACATCTGCCAGCAAGGGCAACAACTTTGCTGCCGTGCAAGCTCAGTCAATGGCTCAGCCATGCACTTTAAGCTCCTTTATTTCCTTTTTCTCCAGTGCACCCATCCAATTAATAGAATTTTTCTGGATCCACTGGAGATGTGGTCACAGATAAGTGCAGCAAAGAGCTGTCCCACTTCCAGAGTGGACAATGCAATATAACTTCTTGTTCCTGCTCAGCTGGGAATGACAAAAAATGAGATCTCTACCCAAATGAGCAACATTATCATTTTATATTTAGTAGAACCCAAAAATTTGGCATTCTTACAAACAGGAGATCAGCTCCAGCAGAGATGTCCTTTGCAAAGCAAAGGGATAACAACACTTGGCCAACAAAGAGGGGCTGGCAGCCATGCCATGATTTCAGGGCTCTCACCTTCTTGTACTTGTGGGGGAAGGTGAATCTCTCAATGGTGTTCTGGACAGCCCCCCGACTCACACTGCCCAGCCTGTCCTCCAGCTGCAGCAGCTCCTGAAACACAGAACAACAAATAGCAAAGAGGCATCAGTGGAAGAATACAAGGTTCCACCACCCCACTGCCTGCCTGCCAAGGAGCAAGGCTCCATCCTGCCCCGTCCTTGGTGGAAATTTCCATTGAACCCAAATCAGTAATAATTTGATGATAGATCTGAGCTTTGGCTGTTGGGCAATTCACTGCGGGATCAAGGTGCAGAGCTGGAAGCTGGATATCCAACAGTTAAGAAATCAGGGTGAAGTTTGTTTGGCGGGTTGGAAAAATGAATCATCAATCAATCAATCAGTCAATAAAACACAGAACTGGAGTACTTTATTCCCAGACAGGAAGGGAGCCAGACCCAAACATGTGGGTAGACCATCCTTCACCAAATCCACTCAACACCTCTGGCCTCTTGGTTATTATTAATTGCTGCAGGTTTAGTCCCATTCTCATCTGTGACTCCCATGCCAGAAGGCAGAGTCTGATGAGTTTATGCCAGAGCTTGCATGGATTCCCAGGGTTTAAAAATGTAATTATTTTTGTCCCCAAGATACATACTTCATAGCTCTCCCGCACAGCTGATGTATGCCTGCTTGGGTTCAGTCCCTGAAGAGCAAGTAACTGGAGCTGAGGATAAGGGTAATTTCTGATTTCATGAACAACCTGCAAGAAGCAAGGGAGGAAAATAAAGCCACCTGTGCTAGCGCAAAGAAATCCCTCATGTACCTGATTTAATTTTAGTGCTTAAAAAATTGAAAATGAAAGAGCAGACTGACACCTTCCCCAATGGGAATATTTTAATAAGCAAAATTGAGCAGAATAACAACAACGACAACAACAACAAATATTAAATAGATCTCCTTTAAACGATAACAACCAGCATGCATGTCTTCTGAATTAACTCTTTGCTACAGTAATTCCCGCTGCATCCGTGACACTGAAGTTCCAAACTCTCAACATGGATTGGCTTGTAAGGAGACTTAATTTAATGTTTAAGTTGGTGGAATTTTCTTCATCCAGGCTCCAATACTGAAAGCCAGTACTGAAGTCGTAGTGTACAGGTGTCAGGTTCTGACCACAGCAGGATGGAAAAGAACTTAATAAGGATACTTCAAGGATGAGAAGTGCTGCTCAGCTCCAAATGCAGCTCCCTGCCAGGAGAAGAACCTAGAAGTGACCCTTCATGTCAAATCCCACCTCCATTGGTGCAACAGGTCATGAAAAACTCAATGTGTGACGTCAAGGCTGACAGTGATGGCAACTGTGATGAAGGACAGCAAGCACGTGAAGGTGCCAAATACCACCAGTCCTCCTGCCTGCAGGGAGCCCTGGGAACCCACGCTTTACTCCAGTATATCATAATAATATTATTATCAATAACTGCAAAGTCTCACATCCTGCCAAGGCTTATGCAGATCAGCCTGTGAGTGCTCTGCAGGCAACGGACTAACTCTTTCCAGAGCAGCTGAGCTTTTCTTTCCTCTCTCTAATCCAGAGTGCAATGATACAACATTATCCTTTCAGACACTCCCTCCCACGGCCGGAGATAAGTGGGATTCGCAGGAGACAGGTGATAGAAAGATAGCAGCCTTTATTTTGACTGCCTTCTGGCAGACAATGCATAAAACATTTCTCAGTGAAAGCGTTTCACTTACCATCTGTGTTGAGGATGTGCTTCTGGGGAAGTGATGCATCCGAGGTGTAGCTAAGTAATGCTGATAGGGCTGGGGGACTGGGCGGACCTGGAACTGGGCGTGAGTCAGACCTGCATCAACACTGAGGTCCCTGTGGGTGCAAGGATGAAGATACAGTTCTGACTGTCTTCTTTCGCGGTACAGAGCCCAAAGAAAGGTCTCACCTCTCTCCCACCTCAAAGATGGAGGGAGGGACTGATTTTATGCCACTTAGCATTGGTGGTAGATGGGGACAGGGGCTATAGGATGTAGCACGACAGTTTTGGTGGCTTCATCAATCCCCAGTATGAACAGCTCAACCTTGCCAACCAGGTCCACTCTGCATCACCAGCACTGCAGATGATTACACTTTTCCTAGAGTATTTTGCAGAAATACAGAGGAATGGTGGGTACTGCTGGGACACAGCTAAATATTATCCACGATGATCATCTCCCTGGAAGTGTCCCAACCCAAGACATGGCACAGTTTTGGGGGAAGAAGGAGGGTCACATCAAACTTGTCCTCTTGGATCCTCAGAACTCTTGTTGGTGCAAAACAAACTAACAAACAGACTAAAAGGTTTGGGGGAATTTCTGGGTGAGGCACCTGGTCCTTCCAGAAGTCATCCCAGCTCCATCCTGGGATTTCAGATAACCAAGATCCCAGCAAATGCTGCAGCACTGCTCAATCCAGAAAGCAGAGCTGAACCTCAAACCCCATTTCAACACTGCATGGATGGGATGAGAGGATACCTAATGCAGCATCTCCATCTGTAATCCAATTAGCTGGTCCTTTGTCTCTCCAGCCAAAGAATCTCTCAGCAAACAAGTGCTTTGTATGTCATTTACTTGATCATAATTACAAAAGCTGGCACGCTGACAGCCTTTGTCTTCATGTTTTCCAAACCAAAGCTAATTAGGACACTGAGGGCTTCTCATTTCAGCCTGAACTTCTCCTCTCCATGGAGGAGAGTAGCAAGATCCTCGGCTTACTAAGATCAGTCCAATCGTGTCCTGGAGCAGCTGTGAAACTGCTGATGCTCGACACCAGTTAATGGTCATGGAGGGACAGTAAGTGCAGAAACCCTTTAGTCAACTTGGACTGTGTACCAGATAACAACTTCAGGGCACTCATACACCATAATAAGTCACCAACATGGAGTAAAAAGAGGGTTGTTCTTTGCTAGCCGTGTGCTGGCAAAACTCAGAAGAGGATAAATCACTGCAGGAGACTGTCAGGAACAAAGCTGGGGTGGGAATCTACAGGAATGGGCATTTTCCAGCCCCTCCATCACATTTTTGGAGAGTTATCCAAGATTTATCCAAGAGTTATCCAACTCAAGACCATTGAAGATTGGAATGTTCTATTGGAAATGAAGAGACAGTGAGTTCATCCCTGCTGCTGGCATGAGGCATGGCCTTGGCTGTCTCCTCTCAGCCTGCCTATATTCCCTGCCTACAAAGTAGATGCGATAACCCATAGGGTGAGATCAGGGACTGAAGGGGTCTCTGAGAGATGAATGGGTATTATTAACTTGCTTGAGTAATTGCAATGACAATACTTTTGTTGTACAGTGGATTCTTAAAACCACAAATTACTGTTCCTAAGTGATGCTGTGGGCCAAAGCATAATGCTGGTGTTTGAAAATGAATAAGCAGAGCACATTAGCTACAGAAAACCAAAACCAACCATCACCTTCCAGCCTGTGCTACATGTACAGCACCTGGATGCTCTAAAGTGAGCTTCAAGAACTGTAGTATATGGGCTGCCAACAACCAAAAACCAAAGGATAAAGGCAACAGGTTGAATGGTCATCACTAAATGCGTATCAGAAAACAACTGAAGGAAGAAAGTGGGAGTCTATTTCTTTTTCTCCAGAAGGCTTTAACCCAGGGTTGTCTGTCTGAGATAACAAATCACCGACAGCTCCAACTCCCATCTCTGTTTCCCATTGCAGTTCCTACCACCCCCTGCCTCCTAGCAAGTGCTGTCTCTGCTCATGCAGTGGTAACACATTAGATGAAAGTTTCTGTATCTGTCACTGGGCAAAATTGTACATGTGCCCCGAGGGAAAGTGAGTCACCCAAATATATACACACAGTGTATGATTTCTGTCATCCTCACTCCTTAGGTTTATAAAGCTATGGAGCAACACAGGAGGGGAGGAGGGAGGAGGAAGGGATGATTAAACAATGCTTTATCAGATCCTCCTAATGATTATAATTAAGCAGTATGCACAGAAAAAGAGGCAGAAAAAAAAAATGGCTCTATTCAGATGGAATGTGAACTGCTTTGCAACCTTATCTGAACAATGTCCCATTGGTCAAACTCACTGCATCGTGGTGCCAGCAATGGAACACCTGAGAAGAAAATGACGAAGGGATCTGGCCATGTTTTGAGTCATATATTATTATCCTGGAAGGTAATAAAAATCCCTGTGTTATAAGAACTCTCCGTTTGAAGAGCAAAGTGTTCAGATGTTAGGAAATGCCATAATTAAGATTTCCTGTACCATTTTATTTTGGTCTCCTTGTGCTTACACATTACGATTGTCTCTAATTACATGTTCACATGCTATTTTCTCCATTCAATGCAGAGAATGGACTTTGCTCAGCTAACAAGCAGCTATTCAGAAACATGTTTCTATTTTCCTCTTCTTCCAAGTAGGGCCCAGTGTCTTACTGAGAATGCTAATGCTCAAAACTTCCTCTGAAAACAGAGCAATCAATCGTTTCCTTGGCTTTTCCAGAGCATCAGACATTGAGAAGGGAGAATCATCAGTGGTTATTTATCCATGCAGCCCATCCTGGGAGGTGGAGCAGTGCCATTCTGTCTAATTTCAACCATGGAAAAGCTGTGGGTGAGTCACAGAATCACATTTTGAGTTCCTGGTGGGCAACAGAAGACCTCATTCACACAGAGGTGCTGGACTGTGGGAACCAGTCCCTGGGTTGTGATTCCAAGGAGGCTGTGCCCTGAACCAGGAGAAGGTCCTGGAGAAAACAATGTACAGGTGTATTTTGCAACTATGCGTGGAGAAATGTGATCAGTGTAACCAGCCATGCACATAGAGCCTTTAGGATGCATTCATGGCCCTCCCAAGGATGAATTCCCCGATTACTCACTCTTTACATTGGATCTATTGATCTGAACCGTCAACTTTCATGGAAGCACTGAGCCGTGAAGGCATTCTCTAACCCATCCAGCCTCCATAGGGCTTTCTGAGCACCTCATTTAACATACTGAGGAAACAAGGAAGACTTACCAGTCTGTGCCTTCTGCCAAGTACCTGGGCTGGGGTGCCATGGGCTGTGGGGTTTGCAGTTGGTGGCTGAAGTCAAAGCTGGGGTGCAGACGGTGAGGCTGAACAGACATGCGCTCCTGAGCCCGCCTGGGGAGGAGACCAGAAGTGAGTTAGTGATGGTGGGCACTACTGCTCTAAGACCACGTTGATAATAAAAAACCCAAAACACTGGGCTCGTGAATATGCATCTGAAAGAGAAGAGTCTATGTAGAATGATGGGAAGAGGAGTGCAGAAGCACAGCATTTGTCACCATGGACATAATGCAGATCTGCACTCTCACCCCCTTCAGCATCCACAGAAGCTGCAACGTGAGAAGAGGAAACTAAACCTCTTCCTTAGCCATTCTGTGATAGTTGCACTATTTTCTTTTCCCTGCTGTCAGCCTCATAAACAACAGTTACAAGATGAAATGTCTTCCTGGTCTAAGCATTATCCATCATCATAAAGAAGCTGCAGGTTGTCTCATCTCCCTGCACAGTCCATAAAGTCTTGGGGAACCTCATTCATAACAGAATCAGTCAGGAGCAAGAAGTGAAGGCAGAGTTTGCTTCCACCAATATTTCCACAGATGATGGATGTGCCAGGCTGGTACCAGCTCCTCCTGCTTCAGCTCTGCTGAGTTTGCAATGGAAATACATTGAGATCTTTCTAAGGACTTCAGTTTTTTTTCTCACTTTCGAAGGTGCCATCTAGAATCCCACTCATAGGACCTCACATCCCATGTCTGAAAGGTTTCTGAGCCCCTTCTGCTATGCTGGATGCTTTCAGAACCAGGCTGCAAGGCTGGGCAAGAGGCTGCTGCCCTCCACATATCACACTTCTTTTTCTCTGACAGCCCACTGGCTGAGATAACACTGCCAGTAGGCATCAAAGCAACTTCTATCTGGAGCTGAGCTCTGTGGTTTTATTTGGACTGAGCTAATGACTAAGAGATAAATGCTTGTATCATCAATGCCTCAGCCTTGCACATATTTGCTACCCAATTATTAACTAATCATTAAATCCACCTAAACTCCAACTTATGCAAAATAAAATCAGGGTGAGAAGAATCCACAATTTGCAGACAGAAAGGGAAATAAGGACCTTTCTGTCTGTAGCATTCTTTCCAAATGAGGTGTCATTGCAAAGACTCATCCCCTTATTCTTGGTCTATGGGTATGATCCACAAATAGCTTCCATATGTTTCCAAAAAAAGCACTCCTCTCCTACGTGTTATCTGAGCCTCTCTCTCAAGAAACACAGTCAGGATAAGGCCAGGCATCCCTCCCCAACTCTCCTGAGCTACAGTAATCCTCCCTGCAGTCACCAGACCAATACGAACCAAGGCTGCTTTTCTTGATTGAAAGTGCTCCAAATCTATGTCTTCATTCCCTCCCTGCATTGCCTCTCTTCACAGAGCATGGATCCAGAGGAGTGAGCTCGTCAAGTGAAAACCCATCGGGATGAGTGGATGCCATTTCTTACGTGGTTTTGAAGCAGCAGCTATGAGAAGATGGCTTACTCACGCAGTCTGCTGCTTTCTCTGAGATGCAGGATAGGTTCAAAGCAACATCAAGGTGATCACTGTGGGTGATCTTATGAAAAGAACCCAATGTTACTAGGAAGTTCTGCCAGGGTTTTGCTGGAGTGACCCTGACAGCTTCCCAGCATCACAGAAAAGATGTGGATGTTCCATGCCTTGGGTTCTCAAGGCCAGGTTAAATGGGACCCTCGGCAGCTTGGTCTAGTGATGGATCTAGATGTCCTTTAAGGCCCTTTGCAACGCAAAACATTCTGTAAACCTACGATTTCATACACTTCAGACCACATTTGGTAAACATAAGACCCCTTACCTGGGATGGGGCATGAGCCGGCGGTGCTGGGCCTCAAGGAGCTGCTGCTGGAGGAGGTATTGCTGGTGTAGCGCCTGAGGTAGGAAGGATGGTCCAGCCACATCTTGGAAGGGCAGGGCTGGCACTGGGGCCAAGGATTGGTGCAGGGGACCGCTATGCTGGTGTGCGGGGGCCATGTGTGGGGTCAGCCCTGGCTGGGGCTGCACTGCGTGAGGCAGGGTGAAGTCAGCGGAGAGCTGAGGCTGGGGACCCAGGTGGAAGTGTCGGCAGGAGGTAGCATGGGGATGCTGAGACCTTTGAAATGGAGCACCTGGAAGAGAAGAGCATGGCCATCACCGGGGACGGCGAGGTTAAGGGCACCTGGTTGCCCATCCAGAGCTGGAATTGGGCACACAGATGTTTGTCTCCTCTGCCTTTTGGCAGGGGGAGGAAGAACAGGTCAGCTAACCCTGGTTACACAGAAAACAAAAGTTGATTTTGACTTTTTTTCCTCCAAAACACATCAGAATCAAAACATGGGATTGGGTTCAAAGCTGATTTTGGCTTCAAAGCGAATTGTGTACTGATGGGAACTGATTCAGCTTGTTTGGGTTTGTCTGCCTTGATGAGAAGAGGAACAAAAGGCTCAATGTTTCAGAGCAGGAAAAAAAGAAGTGTTGTCTAAAATTTGTTTCTGTCATCGGCTCAGAGAAGTTTCCAAAGGTTGCTGACTTTCCGTGCAACTCAAGGTATTTCTTTGCCTGTCTAAAAAGGCACAGAAATAATCTCTGTCTTCTTCTGATTGCAAGACATGAGAGGGACCCTTCCCACCCCTGAGAGCCATGGCTGTGGTTGTGCTTTTTTTGCTGAGGCCCTTTCCAGCTGGTGGAGATTGGCTGTGGAAAGCACAACATGAGATGCTCTGAGATCAGCCATGAGACTGGTGGGGATGACGGTGAAATGAGGTGTGAAAGATATCCACACTGGAGGCTTTTTGCAAACATCTGGCACTGGCTTTCATCTCCCTAAAGATCTTTGCTTGGATGAGCCTATGGCCCAACCCAGCACGTTCATTTCTATATTCCCGGAATACTGCCAGGCATTGTGGCAAAAATTTGTCTCTTAAACTAAGCAGAGAGGCAGTTCAGCGCTGAAAAATGGGACTTGAGAGAGGCTGTCCTTAATAGATGCCTCCTTGCTGAGGATCAGTCCCAGGACAAGACACCTGCCTTTATATGCTCTCATTTGGACAACTCATCTTCCTAAAAAAACACATAATTGTTGCAATCACTGGAAATGGCTCAAAATTTCAAGTAGTAACAGCACCATGAGACACTGACTGCCATCCCAGATGTGCACATGATGCCTCCCCAAGCTCAAACCCCTTCTGCTACCATCTCCATTCCATCCAGCACCGGAGCTCAGGGAGCCCCAAGCACTTGCTATTCACATCCTTATGGGAGCAGAAGGTGTACAAAGAAAGCCAGATGTCAGAAAAAGAAACGAGAGGATCTAGCAAATCTAGTTTGCAAAACGGTGTATAAGTAATCGTACACAACATCTCTTAAATAAAAAACTAATTCTTTGCAGTGACCCTCTGAGAGAGGCAACAGGTAACAAATGTGTCTGTCACCAGCAACAGAGCTTCTTAAGTTGATAATTTCTCACGTTGTCAGATAAGTGCATGACTCAACTGTCTTATTAATTAAAAGTGGAGGAGGTGCAATCAGACCCAATATTCCTCAGTGACAGAGCTACAAAACTAAGCTCAGGAGATGCCTGGGTGCCCCCAGTACAGCAGGTTACATTTGCTGCCTGAGGGCAGGCTCCAGTTCCCAGGTAAAGGATGAATAATGAAATTTGGACCTGCACTTTGCTGGCATGTTGCTAAAGCTGAGCAATGCCGCAGCCAAAGAGAGGTGACTCCTGTGGTTGCTCACAGAGCAGCTCATGGTGAATGGCTCAACATGTAATGGCCATGGGTCTTCCCAATGGAAAGTAGCTCTTCACAGGGCCTGAAGAAAAGGTTCAAGAGCAGGTTAAAGTGTGAATCCCACTGCTCACTCAAAAAGGACAGCCTGTGTTTTCTTCTATGGTGTCAGGCAAAACTGGCTTAAGACAACACAAGGCAATAGAGCTGAGTAACATTTCCCCCACTTTACTGAGGCAAATTCTGCAGCACATAAAAAAAAACCAAACAAACTAGACTCTCATCCTCTGCGTCTCTCTCTTCTCTTGATGCTTGGTGGCAGCTTACCAAGGATTTTTGGCTTTTTGTTATGTTCTGGAAGACCTCGGTCTGCTTTAACAAAATATCTGTAGGATTTTTAATGCTGGAGCCATCGTGACCCAGAGGACATAGGGTAGGCAGATCATGCTATCAGAGCTTTGACCTGATATTTTTTACTCCCATGCCAGGACAGCTCTGTCAAAGGACTCGGTCATACCCTGACGTCCAGAAAGTTCAAGCCTTGTTTCTGATGTTTGTGTAGGAAGGATTGCATGGCCCATGCATAGCCAATAGAACATAAAAGTCTAACAGTGTTTCTAGGGAGAGATTGGATATTTTTGGGGGGTGGTGAAGTGTTATATGGACAGTTAGGCACTTGTTTTAGGCACCAGTCCATACACTTCACTGTTTTTTAGTAATTATTCTTGTGTGGGCTGGTTCAATGATGAGTCTCTAACACCATATATAAAACACTATCAAGATTTGACCCAGACCAGAGGACTAAATAACCTCCACCAATTTACATAACCCACTATCCTGTGTTGTAGCTGCTCATTTCCCACAGCTAATCCAACTGCTGATGAGGATCTTGATAGCAAGGCTATCAAATGGAGAATATTTCAGCAAATCTGTGCTTATTAGCTGTCATCTAATCATACAGCTGGCATAACCGAGGCAGCTTGCACAACAGACCCAATCCTTGCCAAACATAGAACTGATGGACCCCAGAAAGCTTTGGCAAACCAATAAACCATGAAAAACATAATATCTCATACCCATACTGTCTATTATCAAGTTTACCCTGTCCAGCTCATCATATCTAGCAGCAAAGTGTCTTGTTGGAGACTTTTTTCTACATGTTGATCTTTTATACGCAAGGGCAATGCAATGCACTGTCACCTTCTGACACTGGAGACAGAAGACACTGTTTTATAGACACTGCTTATAAAATGCTTCAAGAAAATGTGATTTGTGAATTTAATATATACATATTTTATATATTTTTTTTTCCATCTGGACATAATGTCTGTGACAACAGAGAACAATCATTGACTCAAAGTCAGTCCAGATACCTCACTCCATGTTTTGTTTCTACTCTCCATGACAATGGCAGGGATGACATTTTCATTTCTCAGCTAAGCTTCAAGGACTTTTCTACATCAAAGATGGTGGAGTCAGAATCTGTTTTTATCAAGTTCCTAACGGCATCCCTATGAGCCTCATTCCCCATTGCCTGCCCTGGAGGTGATTTCAGGAAGACAGTGCTGTTCTGCAAGGCAGAGACCATTTCCTTAACACAATGTGCTCCATTTTGGTCCTCACCCTACATCAGGATTATCCTTCTCTATCTGTATGCTTTGACCTTGTAGGAAGAGGAGTTGGCCAACTCTTGAGAGGGGGGTTTGATGACCTACCCTAAAGTATGATTCATCATCATAGAATCGTATGAATCATATAGAACTGTAGAATCATAGAATGGCTTGGGTTGGAAGGGACCTCAAAGATCCTTTAGTTCCAACCCCTCTGACTCTGGGCAGTGTTGCATCACACTCAAAAAAGGGGATGAATAACATTTGCTTTATTTTCCTCTTCTATTAGTTCCTCGTTCACCTCTGTTGACCATGTGCATCATTTAACAGCTATTTGGGAACAGCTCAATATGAGGACGGTGTTACAGACTACAGTCTGAAATTTAGGAGTGATAAATCTGTTGTTGGAAATTCATCATCTCCTCACAGCTTCTTTCATTCTTCCAAAACTATTTATTTTTTTCCTTAGTTCTTCAGTTATATTTATTGTTTCCAAATGCTATTTGAAGCAGCCTGGGCCTTTCTCCATTGAAGGATACGCTCTGAATTCCTTTAGGTGAAACACTGCAAATGAGGCAGGCTGGTATATATTTTCAGGTTGGTAGGTGACACTGAATCTCAGAAATACACTGATCTGCTACTGGCTACTTCTGTCACCGGGCATCCCTTTGGCATCAGGCAGGATTTGACTGTGCATAAGCACATTTGGATTTACTCAGTGTTTCAACGCTGGGATGAGTGTGCTTATTAAACAATAACCCATCCTGGAGATGGAGCAGGGGATACCACAGGCTTTCTAAAATCAAAACCCCAGAAAGAACAACCATCTCCTCTCCCTCTCCTCATGGCAGGAACACTTTTGGAGCAGTCGGGCTGCTCCTTGGGGAGGCAGGATCAGGCCTGCAGCTAGCTGGAGATGGGCATCTCGAGCAGACAGCTGCAGCCCGGGGAGCGCAGCCACGTTTGCAAGGAAAACAAAATCTGTCTGATGCTGTTAAGCTGCCTGTGATGCTTGTGAATTTTTCCCCCTGGGTAAAGCAACCTGGCCCTGCTCGCTGAGGCATTAGGAGCCGGTGTGTGAGTGTGCATGGGGCTGGAGATGCTGGGGCTATTTATACATCCCCATCCCAGTGTGGTGCGGAGGAGGATGGCAGCTCCTGGCTTCACTCACTGACAAATGGAAGCTCTGCCCTTTGCAATCTGCTGAGCTGGGGGCTGGAGACACACTGTCTCAGCCATTTGGGGCTGATTACAGCCCTTCTCCTGCCCTGGGAAGGCAGATAAAGCCCCCAAACCAGACCAGGCTTAGAATAGCATCACCACACACCAGGCACCTTCTCTAGATGTGCCTATGGGTCTCTATTCAAGTCCCCCCACTGAAAGCGACTCAATTGCACATTAGCATCAGTCCCCATGTTTGAAATATAGAAATACAGATAAAACGGACAGGAAATCATGGGAGCAGCTCTGGGTTCACATAGCCACAGGGGCTCACATCACATTTACAGACAAGCCACAGATTGCCTAGCGCTGTGAGTTCACACCATCCATCACATGTTAGTCCCATGAAATATATATATATATATATGTATATATATATAGGTGCATATATATATGGTGCATATATCCTTATTAAAATGGCTGAATTCACAGCGCATCTGAAGTAATATAATAATAATAATAATAATAATAATAATAATAATAATAATAATAATAATAATAATAATAATAAATTAACTGCCAGACTGATCCCACAGAGCATTCTGCTGCATAAAAATGGAGTGGGCTTGCACAGACGGAGATATCATGTCACCTCCCTGCTGTTGTAGGACAACAAACCACACAGAGAGGAGATCAGGGAAGGGAGGACAGAGGAGGAGGAGGAGGATGAAAGAACTGGAGAAGGATTTATCAGATTGGAAGGAATCCGTCCCATTTTCAGCACCTTCGCCAACAGCTTTGTCATTTCGTTTAGCAAATGGGAAAAGCTGTGCCAAAAATAATAGGCAGCCAGCTCCAACCCAGCTCGGGGTGCAGGCAGCCATCCTACGTGTCTAGTGCTGTGCAGAGAGCTGCAAACCTCAGCACCAGCTCTGGTGAACATTAGGGATAGATAAGTAGAGTCTTGGTCCTCCTAATGGGCTTAGCCAGGGACCGAGTCAGGCTTCAGCCACTGCTGTAGGCAAAAGGATGGTCCATGTGGTTGGTGGAGTATGGTTGGATTCTGTGTGGGAACACTAGGATTTGGGGATTCCTGTGTTGCTTTCCTCCATCTTTTTAGTTGAAAAGGGCTGCAATGGATAAAAGGGAAAGGGGCTGAGAGGAGATGCTCCTCACTGCTGTTTTAATGGGTTGATGATAACTGCCATGCAACAACCCTTATTGCATCCCACCTCTCTGGACCAATGTGCTGGCATAGCAAAGCACAGCTCTTGTCATTGACAGACACTCCTGCATGCACCCACAGCTCCCATCATTGCTCTCCTGAGCTTCCAAGATGACCAGTGCCCCATGGATCACCTCCTGCCCTACATACACCACCTGCAGACCTGGGGTACCCAAAAAAGTCTCCTTCCAGAGACCAGGCTCAGCATTCAGAAAACTGCTGACAGCCAGCATTTCTTAGCACATTTCCACCAAGGACAAAAAGAAGCAGTGAAATGATGCTGAGCAGTGAGACACAGTGAGATGGGTGATGAGATACAGCCTGGGTCCTTCACAGGACACACTTTCCATTATTTCCTTTTCCACAGTCTTTGGTGGTTGGGGGGGGGTGAAAAAGGGTTTTAGGGAAGATGCTGTTTCACAGGAACGTGTTGAATTCAGCGATGTTTTCGGAGGAGAAAGGAAAAACACTTTGGCAGTGTTGCTACACTTTAAGTCATCCTTTTGCTTTTGTACTTCACACTAGGTTTTAATTATAGCTTTATTCTAATGCTTGGCATTTGAGGGTGTATGAATGCTTTACAGATCATCAACCCCCCCCAGAAAAAAAAAAAGAGTCAAAACGTGCTGGAAGAGATTTCTTTCTCCTAAGATCCTGGTTTCACTTCATCACTGCACTTGGGTGCAATGAAAGAAGGGGAGAAGGTGAGCTAAGGGTAGGGGGCTGTAACGTCTCTGTTTTATTTTGGTTATCTGGTTGGTTTGAAAGCCAAATGCAACCTTCACCTTCCTCTGGAGACGGTGTTAATGGGAAGAGCCAATGCTCTGAGCTGCTGGATTTCATTTAGCAGCACCTCAGTGTGGGACCAGCCCATTTTGGTGCTGCCGATGCTGTCTGTCCACATTTTGCATGCATGCATTATTGTTTTCTTTTTGTTTGTTTTCTTCTCTTCTGTGTTTCAAATGGGGCTTCAATTACCAGCTGGGTAATTGAAATGATTTTGCTGCCCGGAGGTGGCTGATCCCATCCCGCATGGCCCCACAGCAAACAGCAGTGATGTGGGGAACATTTCGCTCTGGAACCCAAACATCAGGATGGATGGGAACATTTTCTTATCCAGCCTATTTTTCTTTGATGGCTTCTCCAGCAAATCAGCCCCAGAAACAGAACCCACTGAGAGATCTCATGAGCTCATGTTCTGATCCTACAGCATCCCACCCCCCATTAACCTAGAGGTCTTTGCAAGTCAGAGCATCATAACGTGTGGGTTGGAGGGATTATGCCCATTCCAATTTGAACCACTGCAGCAGTCAGAGCTGTGGTCCCATCCTGATAAAGACAAGAGATACTGAGCTGACCTGAACTCAGGGCCGGGGAAACCTGAGTCCCTGCCCTGCCATGTACTGGCAATTCCCCTTTTTATATCTCCGTGCCTAAGAGCTAAAATCTGAGATCCTGGCAGCCCGCTGCCTTTTAAACCTAACATCCTGAACTTCAGAGGTATGTCTCACTCCAGGAAATGGAACTGTGTTTAAAGAACAAGTAAAACATCAGTTTCTCAAGGCAGAAATAGCTCTTGCTTTACATTTCCGCATGCAGTCCTGGCATGAGTTAGTGCTGCTAAGCCCTGCTGTAATAAGACAGAATGGAAAATTCTACCCAGACAGCAAGAAATACCTGTTTTATGAGGGTAGATGTAGAGTTATCCATCCAGGAAAAAGCATGCTGGGAGCAGCTAGCCCCTTCTGTTGGTGCCAGAAATGGGTGGAGGAGTACCAAGAAGAGAGGGGTGACAAGGGATGGTGTTTTTTTCCCCACAGCTTAAGAATGTAAAATGGGAAAAGAAAAATGTTTGGAGATTCTTCCTTTTTTTTCCCCTATCTTCAGGTAATTTTGGAAGAGCAGTGTATGCTGAAGAAGGGTGGGTTGTTTTTATGTCAGATGTGCACAACCTGCAGTGCCACTTCTCATAGCCCTCTCCTTTTTAATACCACCTCTGTAACAGGATCGATGCCCTTTGCATGGCGCTGTGCTCTTCACCCAGCTGAGATTTCCAGGGGTGATTACAGCACAGGATGTTTCGATCTCTGACACATCAAGCCTGATGCTCAGAAAGAGCCAAAACACAAAACTCCCCAGGCCCTTTAATCGATGTTGGTAACATTTTGAGGAAGGATTGCTGTTTTAATTGCATCCCTGTGACATCTCACTTTTCCAGTTACTGAAGCCCTGCATGTTCTCACCAACCCTGGCTGGGGTTTCCATCACGCATCTGCTGCATTCTCTACCACAGCCAGCTACTTTCTGGTGGCCAAAAAGCCAGGGATGGTCCAAGCCTTCACCCCAAGGCTCTGAGCAGGCTTCAAACATCCGTCTCAGCTGGATTTTCACAGTAGGTCAGCTGCAGATGTCAGAAGGTCCCCAGTGGGATATTATTATCTGAAAACTTCCTTCTCTGTAGGGTTGGGGTGTTTTTTTCTGGGTATATGGGAAAGCTGTGCTGGTGGGGGAAGAAAGTGCTGGGTCAGGATCCTGCAGCATGGCCTGAGGAAGGTTGTGCAGATGTTCAACTAGCAATGCTGCTTCTGCAGGTTCTGACCCCTCCCTGGGGTAAGGATCTACCTACTGACTCCTCAGAGCCATATTATTTTCAACAGGAGGAAGGACTGAAAGTAACCTTTCATGGTTGGAAATTTCCCACACAATAGCGTTCCACCACCTCAGATCTGAGCTTTTGACCCAATACTGTGCCTGGAGACTTCCCATGCTGTGACCACCCCTACATCCCAGCAGACTTAATGTAAGAGGCACCAGGATTTTTCTATCTGGGGGCAAGGCTGGTGGCTCATCCTTACCCCAGAAGGTCCCACTGCCTACATGCAGTCCCCAGGAGGGACAGGAACGTCTTGGAGGTACCTATGGCCATAACAGAGTCTTCCCTTGCTCGTACAAGACACAAGAATAAACCGAGCATAACCCAAGGATGGTAAAAGAGCTTTGCCACCTCAAGAGGTCAGAGAGAGCTAAAATGGGCACCATTGCATAGGATACTGGTTTCAGAATTCCTGCCTGCCCCAGTCTTTATGGCGTGCAGTGGGCTCTTTGTGAGGTGGAGAATGCCCAAGAGAGAAAAAGGAGCTTCCCAGAAGGCAGCAAGGAAAACTGAGTGACCTCACATCCCCTATAAGGGCAGGTTTCCAAGGTCATGGCAGGTAGTTCAACTCCCTGTACCACTTTATTTTAAAGAACTGCCTCCTCCTATTGCATGGCATAGGAACACACTGCCTGCCTGGCACCCCAGCTGACCTCTCGTTATGATTTTAACCATTCCTGACAGTGGTTTTGCTAAGCCTGCTCAGACAGAAACATTCTTCCTCTGTCACGTGGATGTTGTTTTATTACATCCACCTCAGAGACGTACGTGCTGCCATTCAGAGCAACAGCAGGCACAGCAGGGATGGGGGCACACAGCTCACTCCCTTGGAGAAGCCTGTTAGCAGCACCAAGTAGACACTGTTATCTTGTTTTCCAAAGCTTTTGAAAAACAAAACAGGGATTGAGAGTGAATTCAGCTCCGGGGGCCACAGGTGCTGCTCTTACAGCGACGAAGTAATAAAAGGCAGAGTTGTTTGGTCTCATTGCATCTGAGCAGCTTGCTCAGGTTATAGACTCACCCGTAAATTGTGTTTTATAGGGAGGGTTAAGTGTCCCATAAATACTGATAGAGGCGATGAGTGGAGTGGGTGAGCTGTCAGCAGGGAGGAAGGAAGGATGCTGCAGTGTCAGAATATTCCCTGGGCTTTCTGCATCACTGCTGAGCTCCTGTCAGCAGGAAGGACAATTTTTAACTTAATCCAGAGTATCCACTCACGTATTTTTGGGACCAGTCATTACCCACCACATACGAGGTGTTATTTTTCCCACTCAGATGACTATTTTCATGTTTGTAAGGTATCATACAGACTTCTCATGGTTTTAATTGGTGTGACGTTCAGCAGCTCTCTAAAATCCCAGCGTTGGACCTCCAGAGGTGGTAGAAGATCCCATTGCTGGACACCAGAAATTAGACTGGAAGAGAATTGCTGAGCCCAATTAGAACAGCCATCCGTGCCAGCACAAGAGCTATGGAACTTGTGTGATTGATTAGCACTGTGCTATTGGAGAATGTTGGTGACCTCAGTGAGACACTTGAAGCCCTGATGAACTCCTTCCACACGATTCTACACCTCCATTCAACTGATGCTTTCACTCTGATTTTCCCAGCTGAGAATCAATACAGTTCCTGCACTGGCAACATTTAGGCAAGATGAAGCCTTTCAGAGAGCAGGTTTTCAAACCACCACTGGATCTGCTTCTGTACATGGTGGATATCCCAAAATGGCCACGAAGATCCAACCATATTGCAGATCCCAACAGGACTGACTGCTGTCACCTCACTGCAGATCTAGACAAGCAGTTAATACAATATTGGACTGGCTCAATCTTTCCTCCACCCCCAGAAATTCATCTTTGATAATGGCAGTCCATCCATCAGCTGGCAGATGGACAACACTCTGCTTTGCAGCTGCTGATTAAACTGGGATGACGATGCTCGGCAAAATACCAAATTAATTACTCCTGGCCACAAGATCTAGAGATCCCCTTTGGCTTCCAGATTCTAGAATCTCTCTGATTCATTTTCACATCCTTCACCCTTGAATTTGCTGTTTCTGAAGCTGTCTCTCTTTCTGACAAAAGGGGTTTGTGCCATTTTTAAACACCATGAGTTTGAGCACACGACAAGAAGAGCTCAGAGCCTTTACAACTCTTGGCCTTTCAGAGAGGATGGACTAACCCATGGACTTGCAGTGCAGCACACCATCTCCTGCTTGATATTACCATGACCTCTCAGCTTCATGTGCTTAGTAGTAGACAGCACAAAAAATTGCTTGTAAAGTCACAGGTCACTTGTATACAGATCCCTTCCTCTCTGCCTATTGGTGATTCACTGGAGTCCAAAACCACTTTATCCCTTTGGTCAAGGTGTTCTACATCACCCATGTTTGCTTTATGGGTATTCCAACCTGACTGATGTGTTACCATGCCTGCCAAAGAAGAACAGCAGGGGTGATTTCCTATTAGTAGCAGCCAAACTTCATTAGAGCACCGTCAACCCTGGATGTTCAAAAAGCATTTGGGAAGTTGTAGCTCCCTTTAGGTAGCACTGTGCCTGCCCAGAACTTCCTCCTTGCTCCAGAGAGACATCTTTGTCTGCACTTTTCCTGCCAATTAGCTGGGATGCTGAACATATTCTCCAGCTGTGCTTTCTCCTTCAGCAGCCCAGTCTTGGGAGCTCCTTTTGCATGACATCCTTGCAATCAGGAGCATCTCAAATCAGTACAAGCTCCCAAAATCAGCCTGTACTTTCCAATGGGGCACACACAATAACAGAGCACCAGGGATGATGGAAGACAACATTTACACTGAGCACCCAGCTGGATTTTAGCGTGTGACTGTCCCCAAGGCCAGATAGGAACCATAGGAGCACAGTTGCTGCAGATAACACAGTGCTGAGTCAAGCAAGGAGGAGCCCAATGGAGCAATGGGTGCACTGGGCAGGGATTTCAGGACACAGAGCCTGTGCATCTTTGAGAAGAAAAGGAGACCAGGAGAGTGATGGCGATGGCTATGGGACTGAGACATCACAAAATACCCCACCAGTTCAGTGCTATCAGACCACGCCACTCTCCTTCCTGCAGCGCACAGAAGCCTAACAAGAAGTGGAAAAGACAGACTTTTCTAGCCCCACATGTGACCTCTAAGCCCTGAGTATCTGTACTAATTGCTAGATTTAATATATTTTGCTGTCTTCTCAGGGCAAAGGCTTTGCATTGCTGGGTCAGTTTTGTTTCCATTACAGCTTGCTGGCATTCACAGAAGCTTCAAATTAAATATCAGTCACACATTAAGGTCAGGCAGCTCGGTTCCATTAACGAGTGGCAAGATTCAGCCTCTGTGTAATGAATGCTGCCCATGTCTCTTAATGACACCAGCCCAGGAACTGGGCAGCACCAGCAAGCAGCGATTGGCACCCCGCTGACACCTGGACCACACCATTGATTTTAAAAGTCCATTCATCTTCTACAAATCGAGGTTTCGCTTTTCCTGACCTGTGACAAATCAGCATGAGCCTCAACTGAAAGAAAGAGCCAAGAGAGGAAAAGTAAAGGAAAACACAAGACACACGCACACAAAAAGAAAAAGCAAGAAACAGATTTCAGCAACGTTGTTCTGTCTCGATCTCTGTCATTCATCTTGTGAGCAAAGATCAAGGATTTCTAGCCTGCTTCTATATTCCTGCTTGCCACAAAGAGGGCACAGAGGATTTGAGGATGTTTCGAGATCCCCGCTGTTGCTAGGCTCATATATTTTGGGACTGGATAACTCCACCCCAGTCAGTCCCATCAGGTGCCATTCTCCATCTGGCTATCGACACAGGGACCACACTGGGCTCTGCACACAGCTGGGATGCAGCTCATGGGAGCCAGAGGATGCATGGCAAGGAGATGTCACCTCCTCATCCCTTCACAGCATGGCTCCAACCAGCAGATTCTCTCCCTGCTTCTATTACAGAGTGGTGTAACTACTGTCACCCATGGGCAAAGGAGGGTCTGCTATTAAAAAGAAAAAAGTCAGAAAACCCTTTTCCTACTCTTTAGCACAATTAATCCAAACCTGAGGGTGCAGCCAGGGCCAGTTCAAGTGGCACCTTCTTGTACAACCTTAATTAATCAAAGCCCCAGCCGGGACTCGAGGTAAGGATGTTCTTCAACACATAATGCAAAAACAGCTTGGAGGAGAAGCTGACTTACTCTGGGCTGAAGTTAGGACTTGCTCCATTGAAGCAAGGTGAAAATTCTAGCCACTTGTGATACCTCGTGCCTGTTTAATGCCCAGCATTTCAGAGACATTTTGGCCAGGGTGAGGAAGGAGAGGTGCTGGGGAAGGGAACAGGGACTGTGGCACAACAGCATAGAAAGTCTGGGTTGCAGGATTTAAGCTGTCATGCTGTCATTGCCAAAGCATTTGGGATGTTTACAATAGCTCTCTTACTCTGTAAAATTCATTCTTCCTAAAGCAAAACATTTATTCCACTTGAGTACAAATACGAGTTAAATGTAGGGAAATCAGCTTAATAGTGTAGTTATGCCTATTAAAGTGACTGTTAAACTAACATTAAGGCATTTCACATTAATTCCCTCTCAGTGGCCCCCAGATCTGATTTACTTCGACAAATCTCCTGCTATTGAGACGTGGCCACAAGGCTCCATGGCTCTGCATCAGCTGGCACTGCAGAATGTAGGCATCGGACTCAAAAATTCAACATCTATCAGCTATGGGAGGAAAGCAAACCTATTGATCAGAGCAGCTAGATCAGGATGTCATGTTGTTACTGATGGCAGTCGGGTTTTCCCCAGCTCATTATCTTTAAGCAGATATCATGTAAAAGATGCGGACTGAGTCACCCTTCCCACTCTTGCAGTGGGTGGCAAGGGGGGTGACCTTGGGTTAAAACAAAATAATGTTAAGACCATGTGTTAGAGAGAAGTCTACATCACTAAAAAAGAACCGGCGTTCTTGTTTTTCATTCAAAATCTCAGCTTTTTTGTTTCTAGTAACAATTACATTCTGAAGAAAAAGGCATCTGACCGTTGTGGCCATGGAAGTGGATCTTCCTCCCCATGCAATGCCCCTGGTATGAGAGGGAAACTTGTGCAAATTAGAAGCAAAGTGTCCAAAGCTAAGTTTTATGACTGGGAGAAGAAAGATTTCGGGTTTAGCCTATGGGAGATGGGCTGGGGGGGAGACTATTGTTTTTCTATTGTATTCTTAATTGTTGTGCTTTGAGAGAGCTCTCCACCTACACCCTGTCCAGCTATCTCTAGGAGCCATATGCCCTCTGGACTGCTGACCTGAGCAGATATCACCATGGTGCTGTCATCTCCATCCTTGGATATATCCCAGTATTGGTTAGGTAAGATCCTGAGCCACCCTGCTCTTATCATGAGGCTTGGCTGGAGACCTCCAGACATCCCTTCCTATCCAAATCACTCTGCAATTCTATTAGCCAGTGAAAGATGCTCTAGAAAATGCAGAAAGCACTCACAGCAGTAAAACGGGGCAGCCGGATATGTGCCTCTGCATTACAGCTCTGTAAGCACCAACAAGAATCTCCTCTTGCACAGCTGCAGTGGGTGTGTTGTGAATGCACAGAGTACAGGGCAAAGCACTTCAGCATCACAAAGAGTGCAGATTTTACTCGCATAATGGATTAAAAATAGTAGTGGGTGCATAGAAGTGGGCGCGCTGTTTTCATTTATGCCACCAGTTCAGAGCATACCTGAACCTTCATAGAAGGCAGAAATAGATTATAAGCTGTTGTGGTTTTTTTTTTCACAGTGCTCACTGCTGAATCTAAGAGCCTCCTGACTGAGCTGAAGTAATGCTAACCCATGTAATGCACACTGGTTAGCGGTACTGGTAGAAATCAAGTAGAAGAAAGAAAAGCAGCAATTATAAAGATTCAACCCATGTCTGGGGAAAAATACCATCTGTTCGAGACACAAACCCTGTTGACACCACAGAGCTTCCAGTAACAAACAAAAAGGAATTAAAGTTGGGATGTGAACTTTTAAGTTTATGTTAATTAAAGCCTGGCGTCTCTAGGACACCAGCTGAGCTGCACACTGCCTTTCTAAAATCTCCCTTGAGTTGTTTTGGTGTGGTTTTTTTTTTTTAAGAAAGATAGACTACAAAGCACACGATCCAGTTCCTCCGTTTAGAAGAAGTGCTTTGACCAAGCAAATCAAACAGAGCCCCATTAGAAGCCATCAGCTGGTTCAGAAGTCACCCAGGATCTGGCAGATTCACAAGCATCTACTCGGAGATGAGCCTGCAGGATGTTCCCTAGCCTTGAGTACCCTCACACACAAAGCTTGACTTTTGACGTTCTGCAGTGGGAGAGTTATTCTTTTTTAGTGTAACAACACAAGCTGCATGGGTGGAAAACCTCCTCCCAAGGCCCCTTAGTTCAGGCCATTTATTGCTCTGCCTTAATGGAGTGTACGGATTCCTGCTCGCTGTGATTTGGATAGCAGAACAGTGGGGTAACCCCCCACCAGCATTAACCCACAAATGGTTTTAGAACCACAGATGCCCTTGTGTTATGAATGCAGCTTGGGCAGAGATGCTTTTGAGTGCCCCATTTGCTCTGCCCTCGTCAGGCCCCATCTAGAGCACTGTATCCCTGTACAAGGAGGATCTGGAGCTGCTGGAGCTGGCCCAGGGGAGGCCATGAAGATGCTCAAAGGTCTGGAGCACCTCTCTTTTGAAGACAGGCTTGAGGGATCTGGGCTTTTTCAGCTTGGAGAAGGCTCTGGGGAGACCTCATTGACCTTCCAGTACATGAAGGGAACAAATAAACAGGGAGGAGAGTAATGTTTTACACTGCTTGATAGTGTAGGACAAAGGGGAATTGTTTTAAGGAAAAAGAGGGGAGATTTAGGTTAGATACTAGAAAGAAATTCTTTACTATGAGGGTGGTGGGTTCCTGGCACTGGTTGCCAGAGACCTGTGGATGCCCCATCCCCAGAGATGCCCAAGGCCATGGATGGGGCCCTGGGCAGCCTGAGCTGGTAGGTAGCAACCAGCCCACAGCAGGGGCTGGAACTGGATGGACTTTAAAGCCCCTTCCAAGTTAAGGCATTCTATGATTCTACAAAGAACAAAGCACCTTTTCTTTAGCTTTCTAATGTCTGGACCTTGGCAAACAATTTGCACTTTTATGTTACTGTTGTGTTCTAGGCTTTTATCCCCCCCCCTCCCAGCTTTATAAACCACAAATCTCATTATATTTGGTGGCTTTCTCGAAACTCCAGCTCCCTGGTGTGATGTGAAAATGCATGCTTCGTGTGGCAGCACTAGAAACAGACTTGTTCTTTGCATTGGAAAAGGAAAGAAGGGGAAAAAAAAAAAAGAGAAAAGAAATCAACCTGAAGCTGGATCTATCCACTGGCTGGAGAGGAGCCTTTTGGCTGACTCTGCTCTATTGAACTTACCTTCAACAGGCTGTATTCAAAGAGGACTCCCCAGAGTCCTCCTCAGTGGCGTCTGCTCCAAGTGGGGTTAGTTGCTGGGTGCCCTGGTACATCCCTCCTCCACAATACCATCCCCCCCCCTGCCCAGCCCTTGCTAGCAAGAGGGACCCAACTCCAATTTGAGACCCCTTGGCTCTCACAATAGCCTGGATGTTACTTCCCCCACCTAGGAATGTCACTTCCTAACCAAGGAATATTGCTGATGGGTTTCTGTAAAGCATTTCCTTCCCTACTTTTCTTGTTTAATAGCCCTCATTACATCCCTGTTCCCATCGTGACCAGAAAGCTGTGACTGGCTATGCCAGTGCACCAAAACCAGGAGGTGGGGGAGAGAAGAGCCACTAGAAACACTTATTCACAGGTGTTTTATAAGAAAGCATTTGCCAACTCCTCTCTCCTAAAAGCGGTATTTTCCAGGAGCTAAACGACCAACATGCCCATGCTTTAAAGCTGGGTGGTACACCCAGTTACGTGAACAGTCCCATAATTGCATTCCCAGCATCAGTTATTGCAGCACCAATAACAGCTACCCCCAGGGCACAGGATGGAGGCTCATTCTTCAGCCTCTAAAGGCACAACCTCTTCATCCCTTCAGCTCCCATCTTCTGGACACAAAATCCCACTGACAGCAGTGCCTTACCCTCCCCTCCACCAATACACGTATTGGATCTGAGTGCTCAAGCATCTCAGATGTCTGAGATCCAGAGACAGCACCAGCCCTGGGCAAGACTTTGGTCTCTGAGGCAGAGAATGAGTGTGAGGAAGGAGCAGTTTGGAAAAACCCACTGCATCCACGGGGAAAAGTGTAGCACATGTTTTTAAATAACACAGTGAGAGAGGGGAGAAGTGGGGGTGAAGCAGTCAAGAGAGAGAAATACCAACAGCAGCGCAGGCTAGGAGGACTTGTCTGTCGTATGAGAGCTTGAATGTGAGAAGATGTGAGCTTTGATGATGCTGATTTGTCTTCCAGCCTACCTCATCCAGCTCCCTGCACTAATCAATGGCAGTGACCACCACTGGCTCTAAGTCTCTGGGACCAACCTCGTTAACAGCATTTGCAAAAGAGCAGCAGCTGTGTCTGCAGATGGGTTTAAGTCTGTGTCTCCCAGCATGATTCACTTTGCCTCCTTCCCATGGTCCACGTCCCATTTTTCTAAGGTCATAACAGCCTCCTGGCAATATTATCCTCCCCAGACCCAGCACACTTCTGCACCCTACAAAAGAAGAACCTGGATGGCACCAGAGGATTTTAAAGCTCTTTCTGATGATTAAATACGTATGATTCCTGCAAAAGCCAACGTAACGACAGGATTTCACAGTATGGGGGCACAGGGGACTGGGGCAGTCCATCCCAGATCATTTCATGCTTTCCAAGTGAGTAACGAATACTGAACCCATTTCTCTGACATGAGGAAAATTGCAGCGAGATGAAATGGTTCTGTGTGAAAAAGAACGACTGAAAGATTGTGATGCAATGATTTTATTCTCTGCTTCCAGTTGGTGCTGTTTTATTCCTTGCTGTAAGATAGCATTCACTTCTGGGGCTGTGGCCTATTTCATCTCAGTTCAAATGAACCATTTAAAAGCCTTTTTTTTCCCCTCATTTTGCTGAAAAACTCAAAAACAATATGAAGTCAGGAAAATAAGTTTTCAGCCAGTGGACCAGAAAACAATCATCATAATCAAAACCAGATATATCTGTTTTCAAATAGCCCTGGCTCCAAGCAACGCAGAAAAGAGACGCGTGCCCTGGGCTGTCGGGTCACCCTTCATCCCTTGCAGATGGGATGCTGAGGAGCTCTCAACCCACATCCCCCAACCTTCAGCCACCTCCTGTCCACCCAGTCTGACCCATGCTGTCTTTTCCCACCCAAGCCAGATCTACGTGCCTGTAACCAAAATGCCAAATGGTGAATGCCAGTCTGCACCCCCAAAACGGGTTCATTACGACCTCCAGGCTCTTCCCTGAGCTTGGCACACAATATACCATTATCTCCTGTTAATGCAGATGTTTCATTTTTAGGTCAGCGAGGGCTGAGAGGAACAGTCTGTAAGCCTTGAAATGGGGTGATGAGCTGTGGGTCACTGCAAACTCAGCACTTCTTCCACCTAGGATTGTTCTCATAGAATTGCATGCAAAAGACTTGTCCATCAAACAGTCCACCCATCAAATTAATATTTTTCCAATTTGGTGAGAATATGATGGGAGATCATGTCAAGTATTGAGGGAGCTTAATTTCAATTAGCCATTCCAGCAGTAAATCTGAAGCTCTGGGGCTTACCATTGTGGTAACGTGGAACCAGGTTCATTGGCAACATGATGCTTATAGACCAATGATTCATAATACCACATAGTTTGAGGGAAATGTAGAGCCATTCACGACTAAGAAATGGCTCTTGTTTTCTGCTAAATATATAAAATAATCACTCATCCCTTGAGCATCGGATGCAAATTATACATAGTATTAGCCTCATATGCCAACCGCTATAATTCTGGTGCAGAATGAAGCCATTTCCCAAGGCTCCAGAAGTCCTTTAATCTGTCTTTTGACGTCAAATGACAAATTTCTTGCCGGGGATCATTAATGGGATGACTAATGAAAGCTGATAACTGAATTTATAAATGAAATTAAGATATTAATATTAAAGGCCACGCAAGAAGAAAGAGAAGTGTGGATTTAGCAACAACAACAAGAAATGTGGTAATCTGCACGGGATTTACAGCTCTCTTCCTGCCAGGCACTTTAGAGATGTGCTATTTGCTGCCTGGAGAATGTAGAAAGTACCAGACTTGATGGACACCTCTCCTGGATCATTGGCATCCCAGAACCTTCAGACACTGCCTGAGGTTTATAAAGTCTGGGCTCCTTTCCTCCAATTGGACAACAAAATGTCACTCTAGATTGAAAACATGCTGATAAGGATCATTAAACCCATACAATAACTAAGTAACTTTAGACCAGAAGGCAGATAAGGAAGCCCAGAGACACAAATAAGGAGGGCACATTGGTTGGGAAGGCAGTTTCCCAATGGCACCTTCCCTTTGAGAATCCCAACACACAGTGGGTGCCCAGGGCACTGTGTTTTTGGATGCCCTATAGAAACTCATTTATGAAGGTGGAAGAGATCAACAATAATGGCTACAGAGCATCACCTGAGCCCTCTGAGAAAAAACAGCACTGGCTAAAAGCACCATCAAAGCTGATAGTCTCCAAAAATACCACCCTGAGGCATTCCCAGGAGCAATCAGATTCAAAGGAGGCTTTGGCTAGGCTGCAGGGCTCCTGCTCAGTGGGCTTCCTGGACTCTTCAAATCAGTTTCTTCAAAGCAGAGAAGAAAATCCCTGGCTTCAGATAGGTGAAAGAAAGAGAGATGTTTGTCAAAAAAGAAAAACAAAAACCCCCAAAACATCTGAAAATCAAAACAGATGGCCAAGCTCATCAAATCAATGGTGCATCTGCGTGAAAACGTCAGCAGCCCCTTCCAGATAGAGGTCTACTGGTGATGCAGTCATCACGGGGCAGATGCTCCTTGTCAGGGAAGATGCTCTCATCACATGGAAATGATAGATTTTACCTTTTCTTTTGGGGTGTTATATTTCTGTTCAGGGGTACCCAGACCTCCCCACACACCCACGCCTCAAAGAGCCACTTCCAGGAAGGAGGTGGTCAACCTCATCATCTCCTGCTTTTCTTTCAGAGGGGAGATTTCTTCCTGCAGGCATCAGCATTTTGTGCATCCCGCGGCCCCAACCCACCGTGGTGTCCCTCATTTTGGGGGCCATCATGACAGGGCATGAGAAGTTGTATCTCTTCAGTTGTTCGTGGAGGCAGCTAGGTCCTTCTCAGAGATTCAGAAACCTCATATGAACCTCCCTGCTGGCATGTAATCACTTTGAAAGGACGGAGCCCAAAGCCCCAACGTGCCCCTCGGTGCCTCTCCCCATAACTGTGTCTTCACTGCTTCCATCTTTGCTCCTAACCCTGCTTAGCTTATTCACCTGAACCAAAGCAATAACCTTCATTCAGGAGCTACGAGCCGTGAGCATGAAGCTTCCCTGCAGGAATGTTTAAAGGAAAGGAAAGAAAACAATTGTGATTAAGGACACTTACCAAGAGGGTTGCATTGTATGTATAGCCCAGCAGTGCAACCCAGCTACTGCTGAAGATGTGAAATGCAAAGGACCAGCAGGCAGGAAAATGGGTGACAAAAGGTCCTGGAGACTGCAAAACTAAGGAGGAGGAGGAGCAGAAAGGGTTAAGCAAAGGGGGTTCAGGGCAGAAATGAGTCTGATTTCACTGAATCTTGGCTGCTCTGGGGCAAGATAAGACCAACCAACAGATAAACTGGGGTCTCCCATTGGGTCCTGTGTGGACAGCAAGGGGAACTGTCACCCCCTGCCCAGCCACACTGCACACCAACCCAAACTGAACCCAGAAAAGGAGAAAAAGCTTTCTTCAGTGGGTGTAAGTGCAGCTCTCACTGCCCAGAGCTGGCACTGGCAGGTCCCTTCCACCAGCCCCATGCATCTGCTGTGCTTCAAAGCAACTTCAAAGCACTGCTCCTTCCTAAATCACTCCGTTGCCTTAAACTCCTCGTTGTTGCAGGGACGTTAAGCCCAAAAGTGATGTTCTGAAGCTTTTTTAGAGACCACTGTTTAATGGGAGGGAAAGTGATGCTTTATGTGTTGAATTTGTGAGCTGCGAGTTTTGTAAACGTACCCAAAACAGGATGTTACCCAGAGTGACAATGTTTAGTAATAACCACGATTTCCCCAGCTACAAAGCCAACTCTGCCATGAGAGATAACAGATACTGAAGATTAACAAGATACAGTGCGAGATCTTCTGAAGTTCCCCACACCCTTTTATTTCCAGTATCTTCTTATCTCCACTCCCAGTACTGCACCCCTAAAAGACCCATTCCCTCCTTTAAAGAGCTGTTCTCCAGATGAAGGTGGGTCCTAGAAGAGAGGCTGCTCCCCCCTCTGCTGCAGTGGTGTGGCTGTAGGGTCACAAGGGGCTGAAGGGCTACAGGGGGCTGTAGAGCCATGGGGAGCTGTAAGGGTATGTGGGGCTGCAGGGTTATGATGAGCTGTGGGGCCATGAGGGGCTGTGGGGCCATAAGGGGCTGTAGGGCCATGAGGAGCTGTAGGGCCATGAGGGGCTGTAGGGCCATGAGGGGCTGTAGGGTCCTGAGAGGCTATAGGGCCATGAGGGGCTGTAGGGTCCTGAGAGGCTATAGGGCCATGAGGGGCTGTAGGGTCCTGAGAGGCTATAGGGCCATGAGGGGCTGTAGGCTACCAGGTCTCCCCTCAGCCTCATTGCCCTCCCCCAGCAGCCCCCAGGAGGGATTGTGTGAATCCCCCCATCCCACTGTCCCTGCCCTCTTTTGCACTTGGGACACGAACTCATCACTTCTTTAATAACACACCTCCATAGGGTCCTGATGGACTCATGGTCTGGTCCAACACTCGTTAGGCTTTGCTGCTTGCTCCCCCCAACCAACAGGAGTAAGGAAGAACAGAACACCACTGTGATTCATTTCTCCCTTCCATAACCATGATGGAAATGGTGACCACAGCCCAAACCCCCCCTGTGAGACCCCAGCACGAAGACAGATGGGGCTGGGTCCCATTCGACAACACAGCGCTGGAATTCCTGTGTTTAAGACCTTTATATAACCCTTTATATAAACCCATTTCAGAGCCGGTTCTGCCCATGTTTGAGATTATCCTTCTTCCTGTTGGGAGAAAGAGGTCATTCGGAGCAACCATGGGCTGGAAATGACCCCTGTGCCTCCCTGCCCAACAGCATGGGGTTTCTCCCAGGCTTTCTCCACCCGTGGATGCTAAAATGAAGGAGGATGGTTTCCTTTGTACAGGTGCCTTCGTGAGTGTCAAAGGAATTTAAGCCATTAACGTGCGGATGCGTTTGATGGATTATGAGCCATGAAAGCCCGCTGGTTACTGACTAATAATGCTGGGAGGTGGAGTTGGGAAGGAGGGGGGGGTTGGAGGGATGTTTCCTCTCGTAGCAATGTGTTTCTAACAAGACAGGTCAAAAATACGATGTTGGATGATAAATTGCCCAGGATGAATTGCCATTAACCCAGCAGCTTTCTGTATTCTTACATCACCGAGGTATCCTCAGAGTGCACGGGGACCTCAGGGTGAACCCACTGCTCCCATAGGGTTGTGTGGGGAGCTGGGTTGAGTGGTGTTGGGGATTCAGGGTGAGGTTGGGGGGGAGAAGGGTGGAATGGGCAGGGGAAGGGGGGGGGGGTTCATTTTTTGTCACAAAACAATAAAAGTTAAAAAAAAAAAAAAGGTTCATCTCATGTGGGATGGAGGGGGTCGAGTGAAAAATAATTATAATTAAAAATAACAATAATAAATAAAAAGTCACATCATAAAATGATCAGCCCCAACAGGCATGCATTTCTCCCTTCATGCAAAGCGAGAAGCACAGCCTCCCTCCTCCTTAAGGGTGTGTAAGGGATACATGTGTCACACACGGAGCCCAGCGTTGGCCTGGGGCGAAGATGGAGCGAGAACAAAGGGGCCACAGCATACACTACATCCAGGGGAGCAGGGGAGCCCGTTGTTGCTCATACAAGGTGGGGGGGGTGGGGGGACAGGATGGCCAAACAGGCATCGAGATACACGGATAAAAAAGAAAGTATGGAGAAGGAAATTGTCAACGGAACGAAACGAGAACTGAGGGTAAAGCCAGGAGGGAAGGTGGAAAAGGCACGGCCTTGTGAAATGATGCATCTCCTGGAGGGATGCTATGGGAAGCAGGGCGGGCGCACGGGAACACTATTGTATGGCTTTCTAGGGATGGTGGAAAGGGGTTTTCCTTGCTGTTACAGCAGTGGGATGCTCGGAAAGGCTGAGATCTGCCTTAAATAATAGCCATCCCTGTGGCTGCCCTTGGGAACAGAATGCTACCCCCAGCCCCTCTCCTGCAGTCGGGAGCTGTGCCATAGCATCCACACACCACCCTATAGCCAAAAGGGTTTATTTATAGGGCCTTGGGGAACATGGTCTGGTGGGGTGACCACTACTAACTGCCTGCTAACCACAATTATCTGTGGGTGCATCTCTATGCTTTGGTATCTTAAAGCTACCAGCAACTTCCCCCCAAGCCCATGTTCTGACTATGGGGAAAGATGACAGACCTAGGGGCTGCCCATAGGGTAACACAGCCACAGCACGAGGACCTGGGGTGGGTTTATGGCTGTGATCACTGGGGGGATATTTATAGGGTGCCAGTCACTGGGACCAAGCACTGCAGCTCCTGCCTGGCAGCAGATGGTGGGCAGGGCACTCGATGCACATGCTCCTAAAAGAGAAGGTTATGGGGTATCTTAAATTATCTTCCAGGTCCTTTTTACCTCTTGTTAATCAGAGTTAAAAATGACTCTCCCCCCCCTCTCCCCCCTCCCACCCCAAGAGTCATCCCTCTCCTTTCGGTAGCACTCAGGTGAGGAATGTGTAATGCGACTAAAAATAAGCAAGCCATCCCCCCTTCATTAAATATCTCTGATTAAAGAAAGGGAGGGCTGGGATTTATGCACTCTTTTTTTTTTTTGTCATTTAGATTGACAAGAGGATTCTGCATCGGCAAGCTATGGACCGTGCATGGTGTGGGAGCATGTACAGACAGACTGATGCCAATGGGATGGGGGTAGGAGGGGGGATATATAGCTGTATTTATGTTAAAACCCCCATATCTGCACTAGGGGAAGATCCACTCACTCCAACCTCACAATGGGGTGGGGGGGTGGGGGTGGGGGGTGGAAAGCAAGGAAAAAATCTAAACAGCAGGATACGACAATAAATGGGAAAACAGCAATAGAAAAAGCACACTAGGTTAATATAGGAAAACTAGTTTCTTTATTGAGAGATCGTATATTAGTATTAGTGGAATCGTGTGTAACAATGTCATCATGCACACAATACAAAAAGGCAAGGCCCACCATGCTATGGAAGGGCAACAGAACAAAAGCAGCGTACACTGAGCAGATGTATAGGCTACAGCACATTACATTTCAGCAGGGTATGTCTCTACAGAGAGATTTTACATCAGAAACTATAGGTAATGTAAAAAAATACAGACCATGCTTTAGTTTTAGTACAAGAAAAAAGGTGGAGATACACAACCAAAGGATATTCGGTACAAGAAAAAATTACCCACAAAATAAGAACAGGAAGTAAATTCAGCACAGCAGAAAATAATGTTATCCCTGTTTAATGGAAAGCCATTGTGCCGCTCGGGGTGGGGTGGGGGGGCGTGGGGCCCATTGATCGATTCCTTTTTATTTCCCCTTTAATTTTGGGGGTGGGAGGGGGGTAATTTGTCAATTGCGATCAATCTTAGCATCCCCTCTCCCCACTCTTTTTTGGGTATATATTTTTTTTGATGATTTTTTTCTTTTTTTCCCCCAATATATCATTAAGGTCTTTCTCCCCCCCTACCCCCTCCCTACCTTATCCCACCCCCCATCCCCAGCTGCAGCAGAAGGCGCCCACTCGGCAGGGATTTACAGAGCGATGCCCTCAGCTACACGGATGGCACAGACACGGCTGGTACCAGCTACACTACGCGGGGTGGGGAGGGGTGGGGGGCGGAGGAGGTGGGGAGGGGAGGTGAAAAAACAACAAAAAAAAACCAACAAAAAACATAAAAATAAAAGGGGGATTGGTTGGTTGGTTGGTTGGTTGGTTGGGGGGGGGTGGGAATGGAACTACCGAAGCGCAAGCTGGAGCGATACAAGCGGGGTATCCCGGGTGGAAATGAAGGAAGGGGGTGGGGTGGGATGCCCCATATCGGGATGTGCTGTGGGACAGGGGCTCGCTGTGGGCTGCCTATAAACCCCACACGAACACACACACATCTCCCTGTAGCTGCTCGGCCGTGCTGGCTCCCTACCCCCCCCCATATCACCACCACCACCCCCAACAACAACAACAACAACAAACACCGAGCGGGTGGCGGCCCAAGGTAACGCGAACCCGCGCTCAGCGGCGCAACGACGCGGTACCTCTGTTGCGCACGGAGCCGAAGACGGGCAGCACCAGGTATCCGACGTGCACCAGGACCATGCTGCGGCCTTCGTGGGGCGATGGAGGCTCGGCCCGGCCCGGCCCGGTTCGGCTCGGCCCGGCCCGCCTCGCTCCCCGCCGGTCCGTCCGACGCGGCGCCAGCGGCGGCCCGGGCTGCTCCGCGCACACAAAGCACAACGGCGCCAATGGCAGCGCGCCCGCGCGCCCGCGGGGACACGCCCCCTTCTCATTGGACGACGCAATTCCGCGAAACGCCCACATGGCGGAGCGAGCAGCCAATGGGAGGGGGAGGGAGGGAGGGGAGCGCGCGCGCGGGAACGCGGTTGGCGCGGGGGGGGGTTGCGTGCACAGATACATGGCGTGTACATGATCACATGCACACATACATGTCATGTACATGATCACATGCACACATACACGGCATGTACATGATCACATGTACACATACATGGCGTGTACATGATCACATGCACACATACATGGCATGTACATGATCACATGTACACATACATGGCGTGTACATGATCACATGCACACATACATGGCATGTACATGATCACATGTACACATACATGGCGTGTACATGATCACATGCACACATACACACCATGTACATCATCACATGCACACATACACGGCATGTACATGATCACATGCACACATACACACCATGTACACCATCACATGCACACATACACACCATGTACACGATCACATACACACCATGTACATGATCACATGCACACATACACACCATGTATACAATCACATGCACACATACACACCACATACACACCATATACACAATCACATGTACACATACACACCCCCCAGGCTGTGCTGGCAGCACATCAGCACACACTACAAAAGGACAATGGCCCATTGTGTGCACGCCCCAGTTCTGGCATCTGCAGCCTTAAAGCAGAGCCAACCAAGCACGGGGTGCAAACTGCTGGCGAATGGAGAGCTCTCCTTGATGATGGGCACAGACATGGGCATGTGCAGGAGGAAAAAAACAACCACCCAGCAATCATCAATCAAAGCCAAATCATTGCAAAGATTTGGCTTTGTTGTCAAATCCAGGTTTTGTTCAGTCACCGAGGTGAAAACCTGTTGTGTTTTAGTTTGCTTGGGGTTTTTTGTCGTTGCTGTTTGGTTGTTTTTCTCCCCCCAGGACAGCAGGGACCCCAGAGGGTGACAATGGATGCGTTTGTTCCGAGGTGCAGTTGGCCATAGGGGTTGCAGCTGTTGATGAGAGCACTGGGTCACAGTGGAGCATGTGCTGCTTCTCGCCCATGGGGCTGCTGTCCCCACGCCGCCAGGGACTCCACTAATCCCTGCTTAGGTTTATCCGTGTGTTGCATCTGGAGGGCTTCAGCCTCACAGCGGAGGCGTGCGGCGGATTTGTCTGTCTGGATTAGTGCATTTGTGGGGTTTTCACCACCGGGCATCCCTCATTATTTAACCCTTTCCCTGCTGGAACCAGCTGGGAGAACAGGAAGGGTGATTGTGACCCGGGAGTGCTGTGATGTGCAGGCAAAAACACTCCTTTTTTTGCTAAATTTTCACTCCCACCGGGGCCTCCCCCAGCCTCCCTGGTTCCTATGGCTTGGGTTAGCAGCTGAGCTGCAGCTGCCAGGGCTATCAGTGCCTCAACACCATGCACATCCCCTCAGCAATTCAATCCCCCACCTCACACAGATTCTGCTTGCTTTTTGGCATTCAAAGTAGCTCGCAGCCACCCCCAAGGCAGCTTTTGAGGTCCATGGTGATCCCAGCATCACCCGTTTGCAGCTTTGGTTTTCCTTCATGGGAGGACTGCATGCAGTTGTTTCACCTTCTCTGCAAAACGAAGGTGAAATCCTTTGGGATATCAGAGCGAGATCCATCTGTCAACTGAAAAAGCTGATGCACCACCAGCATCCCCACCTGGGCTGCCTTGCAGATCTGCACCAAGGTGGCCAGATGGGAGCTGCCCGCGTGTCCCAGCAGAGACTTGGGATGGGGATATTGGGACTGCTTTGCTTTTCCTCTGCTGGGAAGGCTGCAGCCCGGGATGCATCCGCATCTCTTTCCTATGGTGCCATCTAGCGCTCAGGTTTCCCCAGCGAAAACGTCAGTGGCCAGACTGCATTAAAAACGGCTGCGAAGCACTTTTAACAACATACGTGCAAAGTCCAGGAAAAATTATTACCCTGATTCTTCCTCTCAACAGAGGCATGGAACAAGGAAGCCAGTAGTCCTACAAGATGAGGTTTTAGCAGCCTGATACCACTGCAACATCTCCTGGGTGCTTCCATGGCATGGGAAAGGCCCTCGGTTGTTCTTGAGGAGTGTGGAAGAATCAGTCTTTGTTTGCAGTGGGGGAAGAGGAACTTATCCTCCACCTGCTGAGTCTTGTCCCAGACACGCTGCCTCCTGAATTCGTCCCTCTTTTCATTAGGATTCACTGTGTTTTGTAAGCTGCTCTGTTGTGTCTCAAAATCCCACTCTTCACCTTCCCATTGTTTTCTCTGTAGGGCTGCAACTCAATGTACAGTCTTCATGTCTGTAGGGTGTGATGGGCTTAGAACCCAAGGGGAACTTCATGGGAGGACCCAACCTATGGAACAGTACCAGCAAAACAACCATAACAGCACCAAGGGTGAACTCCCATCGCTGTCTGTCCATCCTGATGTTGGGATGGGATAGGAGATGTGGCACTGAGAGCCCAAGAGAAGACCCAACACGTGAAGAAATGAAAACAATTTGACAGAACACCCCAAATCTGGATGTTGTTTGTTATCTGGGTGTTTTGTCACACAGGGTCCAGGGAGAGCGTGAACAGATGGACCTGAATAGGAAGAGCAGCCACGTGGAAAAGCAATAAGATTACCCCTTTGTGAATCTGTGCTATCCCATGCCAGGCAGGATGAGTGAGAACGCACAGCACAGTGCAAGAGGGACAGACTTCCCATTAGAGTCTTATAAGCATGACCCAACCCAACCAAAACCAGAAAGGAGGTGGGCAGGGTTTGGGGGTTTCCTGGATTATGGGCCAGCCAAAGGCTGTCTGTCACTGTTTGAAGCTGTGGACAAAGCAGATGTGATTGTCAGCTGCACAAGATGGGGTATTTTGTCAGAGCTGCTCAGAGGAAAGAAACCCAATGGGAAAGGCAGAAGCCAGGCTGCAGGTCTGCATTCTTTTGTGCAGTAATGAAAAATGGATTTTGCAGAGAAAACTTCTTCCTTTTTCATCATTTTTTGCCTTATTTGCATCAAAGGCAAATCCTGGAAGCAAACACAGGATTTGTCTGCCACAAGTTTGCATTTTGCTGCTGCTCTGACCTTGCAAAGAGAGGAGTGTTGAAGCTCCATCCCTGCATTGCTCTGGAAACACAGGACGCTGGTACCCACAGCCTACAGACCTAAAGAGGGGAAATACAAACAGTATGTCAGCAAACTGCACTGATGCAAACAGCAGAGGACACAGTCTGCAGACCATCAAGGGAAGGAGAGAACTAATCAGCTCAGTAGAACCTTTGCAGTTCCCTCTTCAAGCTTTTCAGGCTGTAGGATGCTGACGTCCAAAGGCTGTGGGTATCTCCTGGGTGCTGGGGGTGCATCACCTCTCATCCTCCCACACCTGCAGTGCTGTAACCCAATCCTGAAGCTGAAGGGGATTATTTGGGGGGGGTGACACATAGAGCTGCGCACCGATTGAAAACAGGAGGAAGAAATATCCAACGAGACAGCCTTGTTTAAATAATACACTCTATTTTATTTAGTCTTAAAATAGTTTAACCTTTATGCTACAGAGTTGTTTCAAAAAAACAGAAGGTCTCATCTTGCACCAAAAATATATATATTTTATATATATATATATAACACTCTGTTTGCTTAATTATTATTCTTTTTTTTTTCTTTTTAATTTTCTTTTATTTTATTTTTCTTTCAAAGACCATTAAATACTCGATGGAAAATGAGAACTAAACAACGAGTGTCGAGAGTAAAATCTTTTTTTCTTTCTTTTTTTTTCCCTTTTTTTTTTAATTTTTTTTTTTTTAAATTTTTTATTTTTTTAAGCTAGAGTTGCATGTTTTGAACATTTAAATTCTAAGCAATTATTTGTCTTCACTACAAAAGATCCCAGGTTCACACTCGAGCAAGTCAGGAACTGCTGAACCAAGAAGGACGTGAACCAATGCACAGCGAAACGGAGGGGAAAACCCCCATCAGCTCCAGCGGGTTCTGAATCAAGCCCTGGGTGCATTGGTTCTTGGCCATACAATGGCTGAACATTTCACTTTCCTGCTGAGAAGATCAAAACTACCCAGGCACCTTTTGCTCTTATTTTTTAATAAAAAAAAAAAGAATAATTAGGAGAAAAAAAAAAAAAGCAAAATGAGAACACTTCTCTATCTATCCAGTGATTGTGTTTTTTTCAGGCCACTACCCTTCTCAGATCTGATGAGGACAAAAGAAAATACGTAGTGTCTTAAATAGAAGAAAACCTGCATCGGACTACAATATATGGATTGTTGAAACAAAACACAGTGCACAATGGGAGGAAGTCTGGTTAGGAGACAGTTGTTATATTATATATACATGGAAGTCACATAATATACAAACTTTAAGAAAAAAAAACACAATAATAATAATAATAACCAACACACTCAAGATAGTTTGCATTTTTAATGGCAGGACTTCCGATGGGTCCCTGCAGCTTTCATTGCAACTGATCTCTACAAGACATGGTGGAACAGAACTTGCGCTTTGTTGCCAACCACCCTGACACTGATTGGGTTTTGGTGGTCTCTTTCTTTTCTCTCTCTTTTCTTTTTCTCTCTTTCTTTCTTTCTGTTTTTATTTTCTTTTTGGCTTGCAGAGAAAAACCGGTGGGAGCCCAACGAATTTAAGAACAACAAAAAAAAATACAACAAACAAAAAGGAAACGTAACTCCCCGTGATAAAAACTATCCCCTGTTCAGCCGTAAGAGGCAAGAATAAAAGCTCCGAATGGAACCGTGTAAGGGTTTCCATCAGGAACATTCTGAATACAAGGGAGTATTTTAATTGCACAACAGACATTTAAAGTGAATATCATCCTGCCTACGTCTAATCTTTGGTTTTTGCCTGGAGAAAAAGGCTCAAAATGACAGATAAGGGCTAATAATTTATATACGTACTGCCGAAACTGCAGCCTGCTCAAGGTCGCAGCTCTGCTGGTCTCGGTCAGGCAAACAAAGCGTTTCCTGCATTGTACCCTAAAAAGCAACTCCAAAACTAGGATGGCAGACGTGAGCTGCAGGGAAACGGTGCAGATCTGGTTATAAAAAAGACCACAGCTTTATGCTCTGATCCAGCAATACCCTTTTTGGGGCAGAATTTGGAGCACGTGAAGCATAGGTTGGAGAAGACAACAAAGATCCCCAAGTCCAACTCCAACCTACCCACGCCATGCTCACTACCCAAGTCCCCAAGTGCCACGCATATGTGTTTCTTGGGCAGCCCTGAGGACACAGACTCTATCACTTCCCCAGTGGCCCCACAACTTCAGCAGACTGTCAGGGATTAATTGGCGTGCATCTGTTAAAGTGCTGTGCCAGACTGGGGCTTCACACGCTTTCTGAGATGGTCAACGAGGTAAATAAGCAATAGCAGAAATGAAGACTAGGAGCAACTATGTCTCCTTTCCCTACTCCAGGCAAGATTCAGAAATAGGGAAAAAGTCTGTATACGTTTAAAAAGCAGACCGATGTTGGGTCTTTTTATTACTCGTCATGTTCTTGTGCTTTTGCAATGGACAGCTGCTAGACAGCTTCTATTACTGCTGCTCTAAACCGTAACAAGCCGTGGGACATGATCAGTGTGAAACACAGTAGTCAAGTAGACAGAAGAGTCAGCACTGAAAATAGTGTAAACTATTAATTACATTGAAAATAAAAGTCCTTTAACTAGAAGCTGTTCAGTGCATATGTTGTGGGCCTTTTGTATTAAAAACAGTCCCTCCGGCGGGTAACACAACCAAATCAGCTCAGGTAAAAATACTTCTGGCCCAGTTTTTCAAAGTGTTGAATACCTCCAGGTCCACTGAAATCAGTGAGGACAAAGCATTTCTCAAAACTACTGATGCTCACACTGCAAAACACTAACTGCTACCTAATAACTCAATATACTGATAAATTTTAAACGCTCCGTAGTTGGAGGAGGGGATGAGTGGGAGGACACAGCTTTGCACACAGTGATTTCTTCAAACTAACACTCAAATTAGTAAATATGGATGTGTTTCAAATTTGGAGCTACTCAGTTTTAATACTGGGAAGAATCCTCCTTTTAGGAGGCAAAAAAACAAGAAAAAAAGATTTAAGTGATATTGAAATTATACCACATTCTTATGGAAATCTAAAAAGAACAACTTCATGATCTTGAGACTCATAATGCCAGGAATGGGGCTTCTGAAACTGAAGCTATGACTTCTGTGCCACAAAAGGAGGAGAGATGGGGACAGAAATACAGTGACACGGCATTACAGTAGATATTTGCGTCTCGTATCCTCATCCAGAGTCAGGTCTACTACTTCTGGGGGCGAAGACCAATTCTGCTGGGGAGTCACAGGTGTCCATGATTGTGTTTGCTGAGCGTTATGGTACTGTGAGCCCGAGCCATGCTTCCAGGAAGACACACTCTGGATCACACCTTCCCTTGGATGAACATACCTGTAACAAGGCAAAAAGCAAAAAGCATTAAAGCTATGGCTGGATACAGGCACAAGATTCTTAGCTGCAGCGTTTCATCCCTCGTGCGTCTTATTAACTCAGCCCTCCCCAATATTTCACTGGTGTTTTCCCATTTGTAGAGTCCATGCCATCTAAAACAGCCACTGATCTGTATGTTTACCAAGCTGAGACCAGACTTAAGTCATCCTTTGGGAAAAAAGGGGAGAGGGGCTGGATTCTGACACCAGGTGTAAATGCATGGATCTCCAGTATCCTGGGGAGTGCTGTCCCACCATGTGCACTACCATCCATTATTCAGAAGCATTCAGCCGGCAGTTTTACTCAGTGGAATCTTAAAAGGAGACAAAGCGAGGGTCAGAATCAACACCATATTCCAGTAAGGACAAAGAGACAGCATCATGACAACAACACAGCAATGACACTTGATTTTTCTTTGGTCATCTTAGGTAAGGCTCACAGAAATGCTTGGAGATGCTTCCTGCTAATGGCACAGCCCCACTTCAGCACATTTCAGTGGTGATGCACTGGAACAGGCTGCCCATGGAGGCTGTGGATTCCTCGTGCTTTCCATCTGAGCAGACAGCAAAGGCAACACAAATGGATGGGTTGAAAAGGACCACAGGGATCATCCAGTTCCAACCCCCTGCTATGTGCAGGGTCCCCTGCCACCAGACCAGGCTGCCCAGAGCCACATCCAGCCTGGCCTTGAATGCCTGCAGGGATGGGGAATCCACAGCATGACTTGATGTCCTACATGAATGCCAAGGAATAATCTTAATGATGAGAACCAGCACCCATTCATTGGCTGTCTGAAGAACTAGAGATGGCAGACAAAGCTAAACCTTTTCCAAATGACAACCCTGTCAGAAGCTCATCAATACTTCATAACTGCAAGCCTGGACCTGCATGAGAAATAAAATTCTAAATAGGATTTGAACAATCCAAATGTTCAAATATTCAATGGAAACTGTAGGAACTACTCTTTGATCAATGACAGGGTGGTGACACAAAGAAAGGAAATCACAGGAAGGGTGTGATATACATCTTTCTTTGCTGAAATTATCTTGGTCCCTGTCTACTAAACCTGGTTTTAAACAGCAGATCTGCATGTACTTTAACTTCCCATTCTTGTACATGACAAAGGTGAGTGAGGCAAAAGGCAAGAATGTGGGAACCTCAGGCAGAAGTTTGAGCAATGAGAAGGCTGTCACAGTTCTACAAGCTAAGACTAAATCTCTTCTCCCTTACCACCTTAATATTTCATTTTTTTTTCCTATATCCAGCAGTGCTGGACTGCATCTACGCTATCTGTGCAACCTCCTATGCAGGAAATTGGGTCCTGCACAACTTGCTTCTTCCTCTCCTCAAGAAAAGCAGAAGGAATTAAGGAGAAAAGTTCCTTCTCCCACACGTCCCTTTTCTGTTGTTTTTGTTCATACTGCCTTAAGCCAAGCAAAGGCTTAATCTAAAGACTAAGGGAGACATCAAAAAATGCCTACACAGCTTTGACTGTTAACTACCAGCCTGGAGAGAAACCTCTGGCTTTCTTACTCTGATCTAGTTGGAGGCTTTGACTTAACCTGTATCTTAAGGAGCTGATTTTTAGGTTATCTTATCACATCAGCCACTGAAAGGCTGACGGCAGTTTTACTTCTACAATGACTGATTCTTTAAACAAGTTTAAAACTGTTTACATGCTTTAAGTGAGTATTTTAGAATGAAACAAGAACCGACATCATTATTTTGGTTTATGTACTGGAATATTCACAGCATGTAACTAAAACTGAACTTCTAATACAGTTTCCTGGTGTCTATAAACTTGGTATATCTCAGTACTTGATATTTTAATATTTCACATGTTTAGCCCGTTAATATTTGGTATAAAATATCAAGCTTAATCTAAATGCATATGACATTGATAACAGTTCTATAGAAAACCACATTCTGATGTCACCATGACGAGGACAGCAGGAAAAAAACAAGTGTAATGCTCCCTACCTTTGGGGCATCAGCCACAGGTGGATAACTAGAGAAGAGGAAGTTTGCAATTCTTGGCAACAGAATCAGATATTCTGATGCAACTAATGAAATATTAAAACCGAACAAAGGAAGTTAAAGGAATTCATACCTGGCATTCTCCTGAACTCCAACAATCTCTACTTCGCTGTCAGAAGAAGTGATGCTGATTTCTTCATTGATCTTGGTGTTACCAGGAGTGGGTTTGCCACTTGCAAGGAAGCCTTGCTCCAAATGACCTATAGATGTGACAAATGCAAACACACACAATACTTAACAGCTTGCATGACTCAGAAATGAGCTGGAAAGGGGCTTTCTCAAGCTAACCCAAAAAAAGATTGGAATACCACGATCAGAAAAGCTCTCAAAGTTCTACTGATGGTGCTGTCACACAGATGTGAATGAGGCATACTGTTGTGTCAGGAACACTTCTCAGCTCTAGGTGTAATCAGGCTTTCCAGCTGCTGTTTTAAATCAGTGCTAAGAGCTAGACTGCACCTAAGCCTCTGAATTACAGCAAGATGACAATCAGTAAATCAAACCCAGTGATACTATGGCAAACTACACCTACAGGATGGATGGAAACATCACAGACACCAGGAAAACAGAAATACGGCATCTCAAACCGAGAGATGACAGTCAATGGGAAAACAAGAAAACAAAACCACTGATTTCTGGCCACACTGCTTCACATCTGTTCCATTATTATTATTATGACAAATACTTGAAAGCAATCCTTTTTTTATCATGACAGCTCTTCAATAGCTATCCAACTCATCAGTCTGTGTTTATAAAGGGCTTTACTGTCACCCTTTAGCACTAACCTGGCAGAAGCTGGGCAGCCTGGAAGGAGCTGAGACCGCCAACTGCTTTGGAACAACTCACATATTGGATTACGTGGGGGAAGAAGCATTTGTAGGGCATGACATTTTGAATTTAGCTGATTATATTATGTTATATATTATATTGTATGTGCTAAAGGGAGGAAAGCTTTCTAGTGGCTGCTTGAAATACCCAGAAAAATTGGAGGAGAAGCAGAGGGACAAAGTGAGCACCCTATTCCTTCTTTTAGAAAATGAAGGCCGCTGGTGGACAGGGTTGGGAAAGAGGCATTGGTGTTGGTCTGCTATATGTTAACTGCTAGGACTGATGCATGCCATTCTGCAACCTCTGCCCAGAGCAGAAAGCAAAGCAGCCTTTAAATGTGTCCCCAGAGACATTACCAAGAGCCCCCAAAGGCTGGGTTATTGCCGCAGCTTTAAGTTCAGACAATAAAGTAATTAGCAGTGGAGAAACCGCGATTAGCAGAGTCAATATTACAACATGTAGCCAAGTGCAAATCAGGATTAGAGCACGCAGGCAGATTTACAGCCTCTGGTCATACAAATTTCATGCCTAATAACATGCCTACACTTTTAATATCCTTGCAAGAACGTTAAGATGACGCACAAAGGAGACGTTTTGTTTGCTCTGCAACATCAACTTGCAAAACAACCCAAAATATTTGCCCGTGCACAAAGATGCAATAGTGTGCCCTGGTAAGATTCTTCACATAGATTAAACTTATGTTGCTATTTTCCCACGGGAACTCATCACTTAATACCTCCTAAGCTAGATACTGGCTGGAGTTTAATTTGGGAAGGAGATGTAAGATGTGAAAACTCCGTATTCCAAACGTGCAGTCCTAGGTATGGTATAAGGAAAGGCCGGTCCTGACAGACATACAGTCAGCAGTGAACTGAGGTACAAGGCTCTGGGGCAAAGCGTATGCAGGAAGAAAAAAGATTCGTCCCTATGGATGGTTTCCCAGCACCAGGAATGAATTTGCCTGGACATGTCCCCATTGGCTCAAGGATAAAGGGTTTTCCTGAAGGGATCCATTTAGCCGGTAACCTCATCCTTGCAGAAGTTTGTGCCCTTGGATATATGAGGAAGGATGACAGATTCCTACCCACATCACAGCTTCGTACTCGTAAAGAGGAAAATGGAATGCTGCTTGGTAAGAAATCTTCACTTTTTATTTCCTTACATTCCTTTCTTTCTGATGAAGTACCAAACAGTCGGTGCTATGTATTAGGCTTCAATAAGAATGCAGCAAAGGTAACACAGCAGTGGTCCTTTGTATTCCAGAAGAGAACCTCTCCACTAGGTGATAATGGAACACCTCTTTCAAAATGTGCTACGCATTTGTATTTGTTTAAGCTTTATGGATGCTGAAAAGCAGCTCAGAGCTACACAGAGGCGTGCAGTATAGCCTGTGTTTAAAACACAGAGTGAAACACAAAGCTCTGCTCCACCATGAGCAAGCCTCCATGCCCTAGCATTAAGTGAAAACCTTAACGGTGTACCAAAAATGAATGGCAAGGAAGGCATTATGTTATAAGGCATTCGGGGCAATGGGGTGAAGTCAACAGAAAACATCCCCACGAGTGCTCTGCTTACACAGCTCTCACCCAGACCTTGGAGCACCTCATCTTACTGCATAGCTCCTGTGTGCCAAGTGGATCTGAGCAACATTATGAGGTCCAGGAGCTTCTTTACAGCCTTCCACTCTATTCCTGCTCTTGCCTTCTTGTAGGAGGATTCAGCCCACTGATATGAAGCCCGATTACGAGCATCACCTCTGCATTCTTTGTCTTTGTCTGAAACTGGAATGTCCAATTTTCTGGAGTATGTTAAAAATGCAGATGGCATGAGGGAAAAAAAATGAATGCTTGTATTTTGCAGAGTGAAAAAGACAAGAGAGACCCCAAAAAAAGATATATAGAGACAATTACAATAATTAAAATGAGATGATGATTGGTTTACTAGCTGGCAGCTATCTGGGTCATCATAATCAACTATTCAGTAGTGAGAGTAGCTCACTTTCATTAGGGAGCACGAAAACACTCCCACGACCACCAGAACAAGAAAACAAACAAACAGAACAAACCAGACTTAACTAATTAGAGGGGGAAAAGAAAATTATCAAGAAACCCAGTGTCAGAAACTCTGTCAGTCTTTATCGGTTGTTGGTTGGAGTAAATGTCAGGCACTTTCAATAAGCACCTATACTGTTTTATTGCATGGGTAAGGTGCTTTTAAAGCTGTATAGATCACAAAAACATTGAAAGGATGGGAGGTGGACACACTGAGTGAGAAGCAGGAATGAACACCAGAGGAAGGGAGCTCAAACCAACCTGCATCAGCACCCATCTCATCCAGCAGCTCTCTGTTTCCCCAGGCAGATCCCAGGTCTTGGTTTCCCAAGGAATTATTGTGCTCTTGCACCACAGCAGCCGCCAACAGATTGTCCACATTTACCACTTCAGGGTCTGAGTTTGTGTCTGATATATCATAATGAGCTACAACAGGAGGTCCATCTGCAAAGGGAGAGAAAGGCAGCTGCTGTCAGACATCAGCATACAGAAAAAGACACCTTTAGAAGTACAAATAAGTTAAAAATTAAAGCAATCCCCTAACGAGGCTCTTAAAGAAATGTAATCAGTATCAATTTCTGAACTTCAGATAATGAACAGCCTGATTACAGAGTCATTTTAACCTTTGCATATAGACAGAAAACACAAAGATGAGGCAGTGGTATCTGTATTATCTTTTACATTAGCACATAAACATCTCCGTATCTGACAGCGTCACATTTACAATCCCAAAAGGAGAGAACCTTCATTTTAAAATAAACGCTGTATTACAGGCCATCAAATTTGTCAAACCATCTGATTAAGGAATTTTACAAGTAATCTCAGTCTAAGGCTTACATTATTGTAGGGCTGACTGAATAAAACTAACTTTCTAATAGGAGTGATCCAATTGCAATAACACTAATTTAACACTTCCTTACAAAGCATCAACCCACCAGGGACAGGGGAATTTTTCTCCAGTGTTTTGGGCTTTGTCTTCCAAAATGAAGGCTAGCAAGAAGCAGATCTATGGTGTGCAGTGATAAATATGCTTTCTCCTAACTACCATATGTGCTTTTGGCTGCCAAAGAGAAGGGGAGGAGAGAGAGAAAGGGAACTGCTTGCATGATTAGTGGAAGCCATAAGGGTGATTTGTATAAAAGCAGTGTATCTTATAACTGCTTTCAATAGATGTTAATGGTAGTTATAAATAACGTTTTCTTCTTGAATTTCTTAAGTCCCTAATATTTGAATAATAAACGATAGCAACTGAATAAGCATTAACAAAAATGAACTGATCTTTTATATGGTATCTTCGCTGTGTAATTTTATTACGATGGCACAAGTGGTGATCAAGTGAATCTGAGTTCCTGGGCAAACCTCATGCTCTTACAGGGGCAGACAAGGACATTTATGCAAGTATTTGCACACAGCATAGTGGGGATGTGGAGTTAGTCAGGCTGGCCTCAATATGTGTATTCAAGTTCCTTGTGTTGTCAGTGCCTAGGAGCTGCAAATAGCCTTGGGCTTGTGAGAGAAGAACACCCCTATGGAGGTGCTCAAGGGCAGGCTGGATGTCTTTGTGGGCAACCTGATCTAGTGGCTGGCAACCAGCCCATGGCAGGAGACTGGAGCTCAATCATCTCTGAGGTCCCCTCCAACCTAAGCCATTCTATGATCCTGAAGTCAATTACTGAGGGGTAACAAAAAGGTGAGTTTGGTCCCTTTTATTACAGTGGTGTATTTTCTTTTTGAGGCTTGAAAATCCCCCATCATTGGAATGCAGACTAGGAAAGGAAGAGGCTCAGGAAAAAAAAAAAGTCGAATTCAAGATAAATGAAGGAGGAAAGAGAGGCTGGATGAATATCCTAATGCTGAAAGGATGCACTTAATTCAGACACTTTGCCTCAGCTAATTACTACAGTTTATCAATTGAGAGTGGGTGACAGTGGCTGGAGTTCTTGTTCCTCAAATGGCAAAATGAAAACTTTGTTTGGGCTCAGCCTTCAGCCACAGAAATCAGCATGAAATGCAGAAATGTTCTGGGCCAAAGCACTGCACTTAGCGCAGCTCCACAGGAGCGCTGGCAGTTGCATGCCTGGGGGGAGCTCTTCATTATTACATGATACGCACACAGTGTCACCCCAATGGGACACTAAATATGTGCTGAGCAGGACAGGACCTTCAGCCCTCCTCTGGACCCTCCCCAGCAGCTCTCTTTCCTTTACTGGGGGCTCCAGACCTGGACTCAGGGAGGGACAATCACCTCCCTGTCCCTGCTGGCCACCCCTCTTCTGCTGGAGCCCAGGATACCATTTGCTTTCCAAGCAGTAGGAGCACACTGTTGGCTCATGTTCAGTTTTTCATCTCTCAGGACCCCCAGGTCCTTCTCTGCAGGGCTCCTCTCAAGGACTGCTCCTTCTAGTCTGTATATATGCCTGGGATTCCTCCAGCCCAATTGCACTTTGCTGTGTTGAAAGGGAAGACTGGTCTGATTTAGAAGGAGCAAATGTCTACTGCTGAATACAGAAAGAATGCAACGAACTGTAAGATTCAAATCTAGGTATCTGAAGAGCTGTTTCTAGTAAGGCTTTCCTAAGTAACTTCTTCCCTGAAATGTAATTCAACACAATATTCTAAGAAAAGCCAATTGTCATTAGCAACACACTGCATGGAAGGGGTGGCCACATTGCTTAAGTTGTATGGCTTCAGTTTTGCAACGAGGTGTAAAGAAATTCTCAACAAAACAAAACCCCCAAAAAATCAGACCAGACCTGCCTCCAAAATAACGACTCTGTAAAACATTACATTACAAACTTAAAACAGACCCGAAAAATAAATAAATCAAATCAAATCAAATAAATGAGTAGTTAAATGCCAATGTATCAAAGACCAATCTGTTCGCAACGTGAAACGCTGATGATTGTGACTGGAAAAGAAATCCTGATAAATCAGCTGAAAGGTAATCTTTTGCTTTGGAAAAGGCAATGACAAAACGATGGCTTTCCAAGCTCAGAATTGAGCTGGCTGATTTTCAGCAAGTTATTTATGCAAGAGGATGGCTGAATTGCAGGCAGAAGTTACAACTGGACCGAGTCACGAGTGGGATGTTTCCTTTCAGTCTTATCATCAGAGTTCAGCGTGAACATGTATAATATGATCCATAAAAATAAACGGTCGAGTGCAGAAGATACGAGGGTCAAGTACAATATTGACTATTTGACCATTCTGGAAGCGGGTTATCTAAAATTTCAAGACCTGTGTACTGCTCCTTTGAGTCTTTGTTTCTCTCACTTCTTTCCAATACCTCCGAAAACAGAAGAGGGATTTGATTTAGATAGACGAGTCTGCACAAGTACAGTTATATTTGGACAAAAGGCACCAATAGTCTCAAGTCAAAATTGTACCACTCCTACATGTATAATCATGCAAAAATGTATAATAAATGTATATACATGCAGAGTGATATTCTCATCACCTACCCATAGAAATAACTTGTGCGAAAGTCTTCATCAGTAGGAAATACAAGCATAAACTTGTTATCTGTAGCTCCACTCTTGTATCTTCCACACTTCCAAAGAGCACACCTTATAACTTAGCTTAAATTTAGTATACATCAAACAGACAAAAATATTTTCAATATAATTTACATCCTGTAATTATATTTGTCAGCGTTACGAGCCACCAATTTAAAGCTCTGCAAACAAGCAAGCTGCCTATTTACAATGCAACCAAGCAAAGAACCGTCTGTGCTTCTCTCAGCCTTGCCTTTCAAAAGCAGATTTGGAGTTAAAGGACCCTGGTGCCAGGGTTACCCATACCTACCACCAGCGAATGGCCACGGTAAATGCAGCAAACCCCAGGAAATTCAACACTCATAGGAAGAAATAAGCAATAAATGCTTTGTTGTGTCACCGAGATGGGAACTGCAGCAAAGGCATGTCAAAAAAAAAAATAATAATAATCCTATAAAATACCCCCAATCCCAAAAGCCTGCTTCCTTTTGCATGCCACAGGGACAGGACAGAAGGGGTTAAGTTAGGAAACACTTTGCTGGCCAACTACACCGTACTCTGATGATGTGATGCAAAGCAACGGCGTGGTGCCAAGGAATAAGGGCGAATGGCTTCAGCTGGGAAATGAGAACTGAAAAAATGCCTTCAGGTTGAAAAGGTAAAAAGATCCATGCTTTTTATCAGTTTGTCTTCAAAGAGCTGCTCTTCGTCATAACCAGTTGTTAAAAGATAGAAAATACAAGGGCAAAAAAACCAAAACCACGATGGAATCACAGCTGAATGCAGCAGGATTAGGGAGTTTGCTCCTCAGTAATTTAAATGGAGTCTTTAGCAAGAGGACCTAAGGTTGATGGAAAATGTACATTTCGCTGGTGATAGGCTGAAATTCACTACTAAAGCACAAAACGCTCGACAAAGAAAAGGGCTGAAAGTTAATAAGTACCAGCAGCAAAATACGGCTGTTGACATTTACTGTGAATAGGAGGAGGGAAAGACTGTGAGGATTTATTATTTCTTTTTTTAGAGGTCATTGCAGGGACAATGCTTCTGAGTGTCCAATTCTGCCTTAACTTACAGAGCTTGTCAAAACTATAAGCAGCGATGCCATATGAAGCACTGTTAACTTTGTGCTGCAATAACTGATTATAGGTGCGGGGCAGTTTATTGTAGGAAACAAAGGGCATCAGAACCTGAAATAAGGAATTCAGCCTCTGAAAGCCATTCTGGCTCTTCAGCTGTCTTAGATCTGGGCACGGAACCCTCAGCTCACTGCTGGATGGAGGGACTCGGGGGGTTCTCAGATGGGAACGGATGATGAAGGCTGATGGTCTGAACTTCACCATCATCTGCCTCCCACCCCAGCACCGGAGCTGAGGCTTCAGCATGGTACCCAACCAACCTCTGCAATGCTGAAGCTCAGCAAGATGACTGCCAGCCCTTGGGATGGGATTTACAGTGCTGAAGCCTCCAGAGGACAATCCCAATGGAAATCGCTCCAAAATTAATAGCCTAATTGTGGTGACTAGAATTGCCTTCTGGAGTCAGCAAGTGAAGCCTTGTTTAGGCGTGAACACCACCACAAGGCTTCCCAATGTGCAGAAGACGTACTGTAATAACCACAGTAATAATTACAGTCCTTTATACTTAACAAAGCTTTCCATTGCTGAGCTCGGAGGGTTCTGAGGTGGCTGTTCACCTCGTTTTCCCAATAGGGGAACCAAGGCATGCAGAGATGTGCTCAGGGCTAACAGGGAGGGGAGCTCAGTGCTGCTGAAAACAACGCTCCCCTCCAATCACTGGACTAATTTTAACTGGAAGATTATTGAGCTTAAAAACAGTGCTTGGGGATGCCTTCTAGCAACATGCTAAAGCTAAAAAGGCAGCATCAAGGAACCCAGGTAAGTGTGCAAGCCCAAAGAGCAAGGGCTGCTTCTTAATTAAGCTGAGCTGGCTTTTATATTAAAAAAAAAGAGAATACTGAGACATTTTAAAAGAACAAAAGATCTCCCAAACACCATCATTTACACCTCACATGGATTTAAGAGAATTACATTCGCTTGGAGATTATGCAAAACAAAGAACGGACCTTAATAAGCATGCATAAATCAAAAGCTCCAATTATCACTGCAGAAAGCAAGGCAATGAGATTTTGCATGCCAGCAGCTCCGATCAAGAGGATTTCACTGTAAGTGAAAACGGTTTGGCAGCAGACACATCCATAAGCTTCACCTGAACAGAATGACTTCAACATTAAGACTACAGGGCTAAAGGAAATGCTGCTTTTGTTCCAGGTAGATGCTGCAAACCTGGTCTTACTTAAGACATGACCCAACAGTACAGCCAGAGCACTTGCAGTTCAATGGCATAAACCAGCTGCCTCTACTGCAGTCCCCAGAGGAAGATGGGGGCAGGAGACCTTTGCTTCCTTTACGTTGTTTAGCAACATGAAACGCTTCATTGCTATTTAGGTTTATTTATTTATTCCAGGTTACAGGAGTTACATTTCAAAATGTACAGGGTTAGGCGAAGGATACATGGTCACTACGGTTAAAAAGAAAAACAACAGTAGTGTAACAACATTCTCCCTAAAATCATAAGGTGAGCAACAACAAAAAAAAGGATCAATGAATCAGTTTCTTTCACAGTTTCCTTCATTTCACACAGTAAACTACAGAACAGTGAAGTTAAAACAACATGATCAAGTGTCTGTTCTCAGACTGGATTGCTTATAATGCATCACACCAGAAGAGATCTCAAACGCAAGTCTTGCTGACCAACATTCACATTCTCTCAGGCTTTTTGATGAGCAGATGGAAAATAGCTTGGATTCGTCTCACCAAACTGCACAGAGGGACACTGAGTTATTCTCACTGTGCGTTCAAAGGCATGTGGCTGATGGCCGAGAATATCAGCAGTGTGTGCTTCACATGGAGACAGAGCTCGTTTTCACTGGTGCTGCTTAATGAGCACCTAATTGTGGAAGGAGATGTATCACTCAGAGCCCTTCCACTGCGACAGCACTCACACCAAGCTCCTGCAATGCTATGAGAGCAGAATACCCCTGTGTGAATGCAATTTACAGCCACACAGGGCAGGTGAGCAGATGCACCTCTTCAGAAAACATCACTATTTGGAATCATAATCCTTAGAGCTGGAAGTCTGGGGAGCACACACTGCATCCTCTCACAGCAGGGCTCAATACAGCACTTGATCCAGGCTCACTGCTGCCTGGCTAGCCTGAGATTTAACACAGCTCTCAAAATCACTTCTAATTTAATAAGCTTGTTTTCCATGTGCCTTCATTGCGCTGATCCAACACCGTGAGACTATTAAAATCTGTCAGAAAGACCTGTTTCCAGCTTTGTGTTTTTGCAAAGCACCGTCCATCCTCATCAACAAGCCTGAGGATTTCACTTCTACAAGTCGTTCGAGTGCTCCCAATGGAGACCTCCATCATTACAGGGATCCCACCTTGCACCTCCCATCGGGCAGGGGGTCCCTTAAAGCAGCCTGCATCCAAAAAGCTGCTCAGCTAGTTCAGCTTTTCATGAGGTGAAATGCTAGCCCCATTGAAACGGATAGAAGTTTTCCATTGGTTTTAATGGGGATAGGATTTAACTCTCGACTCCTTTGGTGACAATTACAGTATGAGAAACAGGAAGAAACAAAATACATCAACGAGAAACATCTGTCACAACATAAATATGCTTCAGTTTGCAAAGTAACCACCAGGTATAACCCCAGTTTGTTGGAGTCAAGATTGGTCCTCCGCTCCTGAGTTTAGCAGCTCCAATAAAGCAACCCAACAACCCTGCAACAGCACTACAGGACACCATGAAGTTAAATACAGGTGTGTACCTCTACCTGGATCATTCTGCCCTCACACCAAAGAACAGTCTGCCCAAAGGTCTAAGCTGTTGGGTTGCTGGGTGGTTGTTGTTTTTTTTCCCCCACTTTTTGCAATAGAAATACTGACTTGGAATTTTTATGTATTTATTTTTAATGCTGTGCGCTGCTTTAAAAAAAGAAAACAAAAAACATGTATTTATTTCCTAATTAAGCCCTGAAAATTCAGCATAATTCGAAGTTAAAAATGGTCATCCAGGAATCTGAATGGGCCACTGGAGCTCTGCCTGTCTGCACCAGCTGATCCAGCCTGATGCATTTGCTCTTTCCAAGCCATAAAATTGCAAGTAATAAATTTAAGAAGCAATAACAAAAATGTTTCTTCGCTCCATTCTGATGTATAAAATGTAGGAAAAATATAAAAATTCCAAATCTGATTCCCCACCTCCGAGCAAAACTCCTACTCATTTCTGCTTGCTAAACTCAGTGGTTTTGGAGCAACGTGTTGAGATGTGAACATACACGGACATTCAAATCCTATCTCCAAGTGGGAGTGAGAGATTATTTCCTTAAAGGTGGACTCCTTCAATGAAGCACTTGAATGGATGAGATCAAAACTGACGTTAAAATTTCAGCTAAAGAGGTTCTAACTCCCTGAAAGTTTCTAGTGAAAGCCCTTTGAAAATAAGCCTAAAATGGAAACCACGACAAACCAACCGCAGTCACGTACTACAGCAAGAACACTTCCAGTTCTCCAGAACAAAAATAATAACAACAAAAATCTGAAGTTACCTATCAGGAGCCCTGAAAGCTGCTGGCTCAAAGAGATGCCCAACCTGACACACACACAGAGTCATCACAGCACTAGCACTGCTGCCTGCAGGGCACTGCATTATGGTGCTCCAAAGACTTTGGATGCTCCTGCCAGGTCAGACCATAGGATGCCTGAGCAGACAACGGGGATCTCATCTCTACAACAGAGCAGGTATTCCCTCACACACCCTAACTTGTGCTCTGTAGGGAGTCAGGACAGCTGAAGGCTCTGATGTATGTGGTTTCCATTTTTAAAAGAAAGAAAGAAAAAAAACACAACACACTAAACAAGATATTGAAGGTTGGCAGAGATTTCACTGGCTACATCCCCAAAGTTAATCTCCATTTATGAGATCAGTACATAAAAGCCAGTTTACATCTGAGCGAAAAAAATAAGTTCAAGCAGATCCCCTTACGAAATTTGTTTGGAAATACTTAATTTCTCCACATATACTATTTTTATTTATCAAAAAAAGGTTAGCGGCATGCTTACAGAGACACCGAGTCAAAGCTATGCCTGCGCGTGGAAAGAAAGCAGTCACTGCAAAAAGCTGCTTCTGCATGCATGGGAAGGCTTGTAAAGTTGTCATGCTTTGAAATATGCTGCTCTTATCATTGTCATAAAGGTATACATAGCAAATCTATGAACAGAAGGACTTTTAATTATTATTATTATTATTATTTTTTCATAGCAGTAAATTCTCTTCCCTGAAAGGATCTCGATTTTAAACAAGTGTATTAAATGGCAATTAACATAAATTAACCCACGTGAGGCTTACCTACAGGTCAGTTAAAAACGCAGACCATTTCAGATGAGGGAGTTTTCTCCTAAGGTTGTATCAAAATCTTTGTATCAAAATTATGCACCAAGGTCATCTGCAAGGAATTTATTCCAGTCCTTAAAAGTCACCTCCTGCACAGTCCTCCAGGCAGGTCCTCTGAGAGTAACACAGCTCTCTAAGCTCTCTTTTAATGAAGGCATCATGTATTAATTAAAAAATGGAAGAAAATAACAACCTTGAAGCACCCATGACTGTGTTAACGCTGAGAGTAAAAAGCATTTATTGGTTTTCCTTTATGGGATTGATCCCAAACCTACAAACACCTGCCTACTTCAGGAAGGAAGAAATGAAGAACAGTGGAAGACACGGTGCTAAACTCCAACAAAAAGAAAAGGAACTGCACTAAAATAATTTAAGAAATAAACTATCAGCGGTGACTGATGTATAAGAACCAAAGTAATGGAGCCCAGAGAGACTTACAGTGTTCTCTTCACTTAAACTATGCCTATGCAAAGACCTTCCGTTTCCTTTATCACAATTTCTATGTTATTTGCATTAGAATTGTTTAACAAGTTCTAACTGATGAGGAATACACATTTTTGGTAGGTATGGAGAAGTTACTTCACGTGAAGGAAGGCCTTGCTGGAGAGGTGAACAACAATCCCTGTGTGTAGCGATAGCAGTAAGAATTAAATAGAGGTTTCTAATATATATTTTAAATTAATTCTACTTTAAACATCACAGTTTTGAGCCTGCCTATTCAGGATAACTATCAGTACAAAAAAAAAAATAATCCACACGATTGCAAATTATCGTATTATTTAAATGAAACTAAATGCCCTGGCATTCCCAGTCACAGGTAAATAACCATCTCAGTGGCATTCCAACATGGATCAGAAGCTTTGGCTCTGACTCAGAACAGCAAACCACGCTTTTGGACCAGCACAGTGCTTACTGACCTGTCTGTCACACCTTTGCTTTAACCCCTGTGCAAAGAACCAACCCATCCACCACTGGCTGCTTACCTCAGGACTGACACCGCTATTTGTATTGCAGCATGAAGGATGCAGATTGCTCATATATACATAAGGAAGCAACAGTGCTTTGTGTGCAGGGGTCATGCGTGCACACACACGTACTCTGGGTGTGATTCATCTCGCCTAACTCTAGCCCAAAGTTATCTTATCTGCTTGGGAGCTGAGATAACTCATGGAAGAGGAAGGTGCTGCCAGGGGATATCCTCTGCAGGTGCTTCTCTCTTCCTAGAGATCCACAGAACTAGCAAAGCAGATACCTAAACTTAAGAGATGGTTTCCACCCAAACTGACCACACACATATGTATACATGTGCATATTTTTTGCACATGCTGTAAAAGACAGCTGCTTCCATAAATATGCCATATGCAACACAGCAGTGACATTAATAAAAACTCCGGACAGAAATGATCTACTGAACGGGAGACAAAATGTCAGTTGTTCACATTGGTTATAGATAGCTGGATCTTTAGGGTAAGCTTATTTATTACTTCTGCCTGAAAAAGGAAGAAGAAAAAGCAATGTGTGCCGTATTCAAGCTGCAGAACTTGGGAGTGAGCACAGAGTTAAGGAAATGTTACGGGTCTGTATCTAAGTCTGGTCCTCTAGGGTACACCTTTAAATGTAAAACTTACTTCCTTATTATAAATGTTTTAACATGCAAGAAGAGCATTTGCATGAACAGTCTAAACGCTCCTATCGTAACAAACGCAGCTCTATGGCTTTCGGAGTATTTAAACGAGGATTCTAACTTATATCTTCCCAAGTCAGGAGATGAAAGCCTACAGCATTTCCCCACCCCCCCCCCCATTCCCTTTACAGGTGTCTGTGCTGGCACATGCACATAGGTATGCTGTGTTTTGTTCTCTGTTTTTTGTTGGTTTTTTTTTTCCTGTTTTTTTTTCTGTTTTTTTTGTTGTTGTTGTATTTTTTTTTTAATTTAAACTACATATATATTCTCTATAAATTAAAACAACGTTGCCATGGTGATAAAAAAACAAAACAAATAAATATGAAAAGCAAACCTTGTTTTTAGCATAATCCAAAGTAACATCGAGATTGCAAAGATACGAGATGTATATATATGTATATATATATATATATAATTATTATTATTTTTGAGTTTATGATTGATTCAAATCAGGCTCTGCAATATTCCCATTCTCTGGAAAGATAGGTGGAAAATTGTTATTAAAAGTCGCTGGAAACTCTAGCGTAGCATCGACATTCTGATAGCCCACATAAGCGTTAAACGACTGCTGAGGAAGTACTTGGCTATCAGGCATCTGTATGAAAGCCCCTGACTGTGTGGTAGGGGGGACTCTTTGGCCAACTAGTTGCATTTTAGGTTCCCTGGGCTCCAGTTGCTGCTTGCTTTCTTCATCCGTGTCAAGACGGGTTAGCTTTTCTATCCACATGCGAAATTTCTCCTCTGTCTGCCTCTGCATTTCGGCAAAGCAGTTCATGGCCTCTTCCAGGACATTGCCTATGCAGTTCCTATCCCACACGGTGCCCCTGTCAAGCAATCCTGGAATTTCCCTGGTCGCTCCTCCAGATCCCCCAGCACGACTGAAGCCAGCTTTAAAGACATTGAGGCCATTTGATGAGACATCATTAAGTAAGAACATCATATTGTTTATTAAGGCATGTTAGGAAAACAAACTTTTCTAATTGCATCCCTTGGATATTAACACAGGGGAGGAATTAGCAAACATCAAATTAACCAGCATTCTTCATGTCAAAATAAATAACATTTTGCACTCACTGAGGTTATAATAAATTTTGGCTTCAAAAAATCACTCTCATTCTAGAATTCTCAGATGATCCTGTCACAAAGATCTTGTTTGTTTTATGAACCAAATTGGCCCAATTCCCTTGCAATTTCAATTTAGATTTTGACTGAAGGCACCCAAAACATCATACAACATCAAGAGGTTTGCTTCTGTTAAGCTTCAATCCAACAGACTGCTGTTTTAGCTGATAAATCTGAATAGCTGCATGTATTTTACTCAGGTACTCGAGCCCTTTTGTAAAGGGCTGATAATAAATACACACCAAACTGCACACAGTAACAGAGATAAAGGCCAACACGGTGGCTGCAGAGCCTGAAGTAAGCCCAAACCTTACCGCTCTTGTTTTAATTAATAAATACTCAACACCAAAGAGAACACACAACAGAAACACACACATAGGCACACGGATACATGAATACTGTGCTGACACATGAGATGGAAGCAACTTTTGTCGACTCTGAGAGGAAAAACACAGCTACAGGAATAATGATGTGGATGCCAACAAGCCTTACACACCAACCAAAGTGTGCCCTTCATCTTGAGAATTACCAGCTGGCCATGCAGTTTCTCACATAACTTCAAGTCATTGCAAAACAAAACAAAAAAAAAACCAAAAAAAACACAAAACAAACAGCTTGGGCAAAGATAGAAGGAAGCTGTTCTCCTTCCACCCAGCCAAAATGTGACTGAAATGACTTTGGGATTACCAGGAGGAACTTTAGCAGCAAGAAGACAAAGCCATCCTTATTATCCTACTCTACACGTCAACTAAAAATCATACAGACACCACTACCTTTACTAGTTCACTTGGGAAACCTCTAGGAAGCAACAAACCCCAGGACAGCTGGGCTCTGGATCTGTATGAGAGACAACAAACAATGCCTGCATGCTATCCTGGCATACAAACACTGCCTATGGTAATTCCAGAATGAGACAAACATCACATCCAACTACACAAAGCAGCTATCTAAACCAATGATTTAGTATGTTAACAAGAAACCTGTGGGATCCTCTCATTTAAAATTAGTAGGAAACATGCCAAGAATGAGAGAACTCATTGCTCAACCTTAGCAAAGATTACTAATAAAAGCATAAGGCACTAACTCTCCACTGGGACTCCACTGTGCATATGAAATTACACTACCACCCATCAATACATTCTTTTCAAAGCTATTTAAATGAGGTATACACAAGTCTTTGAGTAACAAAGCCCAGGATTATTCTCTTTTTATTTTCAAGCCATAGCTATGCTTGAGGGCCAGAGACTTTCTATTTAAGACCCTACTTCAAAAGTCTCCTCTCACCTGTTTACCTGCCAGATAAGCTGGAAATTCAGCATTTCGGTCCTCTGCTCAAAAACAAATTGCCTCATAGTAATTACCTTCCATCTCTATGATGGCATTTAATTGAAAAGATGTAAGCAAGTAAAATAGAACCTTCTTTGCTAAAATGCAGCAGCAATGGCTCCCTAAAAAAGAAAAAGTCCACATACTCCTGATGTTGAACACCCAGTGTGGTTCTATTCATTCTGCAGTCAGCAATCTTATCCCAAGACAAAACAACTAAACAAGAGCCTTTCTGCCTCTCACAGGTGTAAGAGCAGACACCTTTTAGTAACATGAAGCAAGTTTTAACTGCAGTTTAAATAAAAACTACTATCGATAGTGGTACATGATATAAAATAAGCCAGGCTTCTAGAGTTAAGAATGAATTGGCACAGTCAAAGCTGACAAAACTGTTTTGTAAACTAAAGGGCCTATGTATTGAAAGATATATTACCCTGCAATATAGTTTCTTGTTTTAAAGGCATCACAGTATATCCACAATTAGCAGTGGCAGCAAAGCAATCTGCTTCAAATGCTCCCTTTGCTGCTCTACTTATAACAGGCTCTACTCACTTATTTGCTCGTTATCCTTAGAGCTAAAAAAAATTAAGTCTAAAAGTGCATTTCTATTTATTATATAAAAGAGCTAACATTTATCAAACTGGTCCCATTGCTAAGTGTAAGCTTGTAGTCCTACAGTTTTAGAAGCTATGCCAAGTCAGTATCACCTGCAGAAAAGTACCTAGGAAATTCCCAGTGCTGTCTCTTCATAGGATCTATTGGTAGTAACCCAAATAATCACCAACTCCGAAATTACTTTATTTAAGGGATCAGACAGCGTAACAGCTAAGAAAATACACAGCACCTCCATTCTAGTCAGCAATAGTGTGGACCATGTGTAGCCATTATGCTACCTTGCCCTTCCAAAGGAGCATCTCACTGCAAATCTCTGATTTTCCCCTATTAAACCATTGCTTGCAGCTCCAATAAAACTCACCCCTTGGCAGATGCTCCACTCAAAGGTCTGTGTAGGAGGAAGTAAACTGGCTCACACACACTGTGCTCTTCCCTTTAGATTTGCTGCATTGTTTGTTCGGTTTATTTTTTTTTTTTTTTTGCTATTCCTTATTAAACCACATTCCTTATTAAGACAACAATTTCCCAGTAGCATTTATGAAGTTCTGATCAAGCCTGTATTTTCAGGTTGAATATATATATATATGTGTATATATATATGTATATATATTGCATGGTGCCAAGTTAAGAATAACACATCGCACTGCGCTCAGTTCCTACTGCATTATCAATCAGATTTCAACTCTACCTTTCAGTCTTTGTGAAGAAAAACGAGCCAGAGCATTTTAATGGAGCTCAGCAAAGGACTGACGCCATTGCACAGCTACATAGTTCACAATTTGGGCACATGCACAACGAAACAAAGCTAATAATGCTACATCTGTTCTTGGCACCATTGTGCATCTAACTGAACGTTTTCCTTACCTCGCTCTTCTATCCTAATGTATTTCAGAATCAGTCATACAGAATCAGTCATGGGGAAAAAAAGTGATTGCACTGTTATGATGGAAGTGCTGATGGACAAGAAAAAATTATTGCACTCCTGAATTTAGTAGTTCAAATTTCAGACCTTAGACAAGTGAACTGTTTTCTGTCCTAAGTTTCAGCAGAAGGTTAAGGGTTAGAACACATATAGCCTACACATAGCCTCTGTTATGAAATATTAATTCATATTAAATGAACTATTGATAAAAGTTCTAGAGCATCTCTGTTGGTGAAGCTATTTTCCAGACAACAGACAGGTTTGAAAATCAGTTCCAATAATAATCCACACTGAGGCTGGAACAAACAGTACTGCTGAGGCATCCAAATACAATAAGGCAATGGGAAACACAAACTCCTCTGCATCGAGGGGTACAGACTCCTTCAAAAATAAATGAAAGTGCTTTTTCTTGCTTATGTCCTGACAGACGCACTGCGGCTCTTGACTATGAAATTCAAGTGTGAAGTTAAAAATGAAGTCTATTACTTTTTGACTTTGTGCAGAGGATACCCATGGCTGAATTTCCAGGAAAGCTTACCCTGCAGTATTTTCTAATTGTTAATTCCTAACTTTTGAGGCTGTTTACAGCCCAGCGCTAAGCGCATTAAAAACGCTTTCTGTTCAGGAAAGTAACTTTAGCTAAGCTCACCGTAAGCCCAACAAGAGGGACTGCAGGAGGCACATGGGCCTGACACTGCAACGGAGCACAGGGAGTCCCTGCCAGGCTCACAGCTCCCCTGCGTCTGTGAAGACCACGCTTTATTAACCCAAAAGAGCACAGAATGCATTTTTGGCTACCTTTGTCCTTATCTCTATAGAGCATGTTTTTCTCTTGTACTAACAGCCAGTTTCCTACAAACCAAAGATGTTTCTGTCTAAAGGAAAACCACAATCTGCCAGGCACGCATTGTGCCTAATTCAAGGGTTTTAATGTCATAATGTAATTTATTATTACATGGGTGATAGGAGCTATGAACTAATAATAAAGGTCACTGTTCTCCAGGCTGGCTTTTGCACATCCACATACTGCAACGGAGGCAAAAAAATAAATAAGTAAATAAAATTCAGGCCTTGCTTTAATAATCATTAAATTTACAAGTTTTCTATATATTACACTGGGATCATTTCACTACGCTCAAATGCTGGAGCCCAGTGGCACAGAAAAGCACTCAAGAGTGGTTTCAAACCTCAGCAATGCAAGTCAGAAATCTAAGCAGATCTGAAAAATACCAAGTGGGAACTTTCTGGGTCATAAGACTTTATAAAAAAATAAAAGTATATACCCTGGGGGATTTGGTGAGGGCTTGTTTGGGAGGGGAGGGGTTGACCCATCTCAAATCTCAATGGAAGTTTTCTTCCATGGGTTTTATATTAAGTCTTAATTGCCCTCTAAAGTGTAAACATGGCTAAAAAAAAAGAAAAAAAGAAAAAAAAAGAAAAAAGGCACAGAGCTATGAAAACTAGAAGTCTTACCAACTACTAAATTGGCAAAAATAATTTTAGAGCATCTATTAAAAGTTTACTACACGTTACAAGAAGAATATGCCTTTCCCAGACTTTCCAATAATAAACATTAACTTCCTTTGTGCAACCTGCTTCCTAGCAATATGTGGGAGAAAGGCCAGTTCTCATGGCAGCAAAATTGTTCACTGTCATCAAGCCAGTTAGAACAGAGACCATTATGTGCAAAATCTGATGCAGATATTTTAAATAGGAAATCTAGTAAACATTAGTTCAGAAAATGGAAACCAGCTATTGCAGTTTTCCTTTAAGTTTCCTTGCCCTACGGATATTTAAACTTATCTCAGAAATAAAAAATCTTCTAGCACAAGAGGCAAAAAGTCATGTAATTCAGTAAAAATCTGCAAGCAAAAAAACTTTATTCTCATGTAATTTTATTTCTGATTGTTACGTGACGATGGTTCTATGGTATGGTATTCTCTAAGAGCCATATACAAAATCCTGTCCATGGCACTTGGGCTAATAAGACAAAAGACTCAGCAGACAAGAAACTTTAAGAAGTCATCCTTCTAATAAAACCATAAGAATCTCCCTGTAATTTGCCACCTCCAATCACTCAGCATGGATGTGTCAGAAAATTAAGAACACAGATATTATAGATTCTTATCACACAGGAAAATGGTAACAGCTTTGTCTGAAATGCTGCAAATTTATAACTGGAAACAGCTTGGGCCTCTGTGTAAACAAATTCATATTTATGTCCTAAAATAGGTGACCAGCTGCAATCTGCAAGAATTTGCAATAAGGCTAAGTACATTTGTCATGCACTGAAACGGAGAGCTGAAAGCACAGCGTAAGTGCAACAGTGAGTGGGGCCTTACTGTAACACAGGGCAAGAGGTACGCTATATTGTTCCCAACACAGCTGTCAATCTGTGGTCTTAGTACATTAAAGCAAAGCTGGCCACTTATCTTAAGAATGAAATTATTAGATTATCACCTTTTAATGGGATTTAACAGCGCTGATAGGAATTCATATAGGCTTACAAAGGAAAAGATCTGAAAATTCCAGAATTCAAAGACAGTCCTTCCTCCAATTTACCACTTCTAAAATTTATTGGTGTGCAAAAGTGCACTAAAACCTCAGAACGGATTTTAAAATTTGCCCACATCTTGTTAATGCACTGCAGTCCTCAAATTTACACAGAGCTGCAGTTCTCCTGCGTTTTCTCAAGTGTCACTCATCTAACTTAGCATGACAGCTGAGAAACGATGCCAGATGCGTTACAGTTCAGTTTAAAAAACATCCTCTACCTGGTATCTCTGCAGTGATTGTCTTGCTGCTCCCTGAAACCTCTTCGCCACCATCTGATGAGCTCGTGCTCGAGTCACACGTCAGGTCACTATCACTGGTACTGCTGTCCTGCAGCAGGTTGTACTTCTTGCGAGCAGCTGCCTCCCGTTTCTGCCTTAACAGCCGGATTCTTTCTTTGTGCTTTTGGCTTCGGTGACCTTTTGTCTTGGTAACTCGACCATTCTGCTTATCAACAGACTGTCGGTTTTTCTTGGCAGCCATTGTTGAAGTTTCACTTTCGGACCTGGATCGCCTAGATTTTCTCGCAACTGGAGCCCTAGAGACCCCAGAAGGGTCTTCTTCCACAGCAGCTTCAGCTTGACAGGGCTCATTCTCTTCAGTGGAAGACAACGTATCTGAGTCAGCCAAATGCCCACTGGAAGAAGGAGAAAGCGTGCAATGATTAGAAGAGTCACTCTCATAAACTTGACCACCCGCTGGCTTATCGCTCTCTGTAGATGCTAGCTGGGACTCCGAGGAGTCTCGTCTCAGTTCCATCAGTAAGCACGGCATCGAAGAGAGCACTGCAGAGTCTGATGCAGTGGGCGCACCATCTTTCTGAGTATGCGTCTCCAGTTCTGTAGGTCCATCTTCATCGGGAGTTGCTTCCTGCTTCTCAGAAGCCTTTGGTGGAACTTCTGAATCCAAAAGTTCTTCGGCTTTTCCCACCGCCTCCATCTTCATTTCAGAGCACCAGGGTCCTCTTGGTCTCAAAGCATGGAGCACACAGCCTGGAAGACGGAGTCAGCTAGTTATGGTTTTCAGCAACGCAGCAGCCTGCACAAGAACAGAACGGTAAGAATAATTGACCCAAGCAACTCACTCAGTCCAAACGTTCACAGTATTATCTAATAAAATGGTTGCTTTCAGTTACAGGGAACATGACTCAATGCCACATTGGTTTTCTCTATTTACTTTCTCCTTGTGAACTCATCCTGTTACACCAATCTATTTTGTTTCCACATTTGTGAAAGATAGGGTTGGAATCCCATTAAATGTGGCTCATCTCACTGGAACACCAAAAGCAGATCAGAAAATGACAGAAAGCGTTTCTAACCATTTTCTTTATAAAACTTAAACCAATGCATTCTAAGCAACATATGCTAACTTCACTTCTTCACCAAGAACGTTAAACATTCTAATAAAGAATTTTAGCACTTATGAACAAAGCCAGAGTGAAAATTCCCAGACTTGGTAGCCATCTGCCTGAACAGACCAGAACACAGGTCTGTTTCCATATCGATGAGAAATCTACTTGCAGTTGATCAGGACTTCAAACTTTAAAATGTTTAAAATGTTTTTATGTTAATTGACAAATTTACAGTACCAACATGGCATAAGCAAAATCCAGACGTTTTGACTCGAAGCCACATTGCCAAACATTACAGAGCAAGACTACAAAGTGATACCATATTCACAGGGACGTGGAATTCACAACACTTCAGGCAATGCCTATAGAAGCCTGGGTGATATAATAAAGATATCTTCTCAGCAGAGAGTAATGCTGGTAAGCCATGTGTAAAGCTTATTAGGAGCATTTAAAACGCCACTCGGGTGCTCCTCGAAAGGCTGCCATAAAAGCCCTGGCTGTATGAAAGCCTACAAGCTGGCCTAGACTCTCCCCTAAATCTGCCAGGAAAGCAGCATCAAATAGCCTGGGTTGTGAGCAAGAAAAAGTATCCACCCACACCACGATCCTACATTTACTTTATATTTTAACAAACTGCTTTTCTTCAGCACAAGCATGAAAATCAAGCGACCGATCTGACTGATAACTTGCACATTATAAACTAAGAAGAACCTACAGCACCCTCAGGGAATTTTATATATATATTTTTAAAGCAATACAGTATTTATCATTTTATCTTAATTTTTCACACTCTGCCTCCGACCCAAATCCTCATTTGTAATTCAGTGCAGGATGAAGTGAAGGAGGATCTTTCAATTACCACATTCACTTGCAGATGAATTGTATGGAACAAATTGCTCATGGATTTAGAGCAGTGAAAAATAAACGTATGTCACTTAAAAAAAAAAAAAAAAAAAAGCAGACATACATAAGGAACATAAGGAAAAGCAGTATTAAGCTTTAATCTGCTGTTTTGAAAAACACATTTAGGTGGAAAAGGGTGACTAGTACTGCAGTAGCCTGAGATGGTTACCTAAAGGGAACCTACAAACAGGGCAGGAGTTAACTCTTTGAAAGGGTAGATAATGGCAGGAACAAGGGGAAATGGTTTCAAGTTGAAGAAGGGAAGATTTAGGTTGGATATCAGGGGAAGTTCTTTACTGTGAGAGTGGTGAGGTGCTGGAACAGCTGCACAGAGAGGCTGTGGATGCCCCGTCCATCCCTGGAGGTGTTCAAGGGCAGGTTGGATGGGGCCCTGGGCAGCCTGGGCTGGTATTAAATGTGGAGGTTGGTGGCCCTGCATGCAGCAGGGGGGTTGGAGCTTCATGGTCCTTGAGTTCCCTTCCAACCCCGGCCATTCTGTGATGTTGTGGATGGCCTTTGAGAGATTTTTCTACCCCATCTATCCTCCTTCAGTTTCCCAATCCATCCCAGCTGCCTGTAACTGCATGCTGCTTATCTGTAGCACAGAGGAAGACTTAGAAAGGTTCTGTCAAAAGCTCTCTACTCTGCCATTTGCCCCATCTCACTTAGAAACTTCATTTTTAAAAGAATATTAAAATAGAACTTGTGTTTCCTTCAGGCTAATGAATGAAATGATGCAAGAGAAACATGAAGACATTTATGGGAAACACCAGTTTAGTTAGTAACAGACAATACAAGAAAGACCGGGATGACAACTCCAGATCTACTGAGTACAAGAAAAAAGAAAAAAAGAAAGAAAAAAAAAGGGAAAAAAAAAAATAGTAGAAATACTTTTCCATCAAGATTAAAAAAAAAAAAAAGAAGAAGAAAAATATACAGGAAAGTATATATAGAGGAAAATGTCTCCTATAGCTGCACTGAGTAAAATTATCTGGAAAGCAACTTAATAAAAAGAATTTATGGAGATGCTACTTTAAATCAATTTTATTAGGTAATAAATATCATAGGAGCTCATTCATTTTCTTGGTCACAGCACACTATCAACAAACCCACATGATGAATTCACATGCTCCAAGGGAATCACACCCCAAAACTGTAATAAAAGCAGTATTTCTACATATTCCATCCAAAAATCCACCTTATCAAATAATTTTCCTATTTTAAAAGGAAGCACACTTGATGTCTAAATGGCTTGCCAAGAATTATACTCAGTGGGGTGTGTAGTATATATATGCCAGTGCAACTCCTGGCTTTTCCTGTGGTATTATGCTCTGAAAAACACCTTTCCCAAGAATTTTAAATCTGGTTTCTGTTTATGCAAGGAAAAATATGGTTGCTCAAATACATAAAGAGAGAATAACCAGATGGCCAAAAGAAATGCATTTTGAAGTCCAGGCTAGGAACCACAGAACTGCTTTTGTACCATCTATCCTTTTAGCACAGAAGATGGAGCTCTACACAAAGCTAAAGGGCAGCCAAAATGAACTACAGATTCATTTTTCAAGGGCATCTTATTTGGGAACATCATTTACCCCGGAGTTCCCAAAGGGAAAATAAGAATATCAGTACTTGACTTTCCATCTTGCTTATCAGCCAGGAAAAGAAAAAACCAAACAAGTCTCATCTATGTGTTCTGACCTTGATAAAAACAGAATTATGAAAATAACCTTTTTTATTATTATTAAGTAGTATCTTATTTTGACAACTCAAACCATGCCAAAATCTCTTCCAACTCATGTTGTGAAAGCATCCAATCTAGCTGTAGAAGTCCTCGTTCATCACAGGGGGATCTGGGCTAGAGATGGCCTTTGAATGTCCTTTCTAACTCAAACAATTCTGTGAAGAACACACACACACACAAAAAAAAAACCAACCCAAGCTCTAACAAACCAAGTTCTGACATTCATTGAATCACAGAAATTTTCTGTACAAGGAGCTGGTCCAAAGGTGCAGAGGTGTCTACTCCAACCTCATGGTCCCACTCAGGACTGATCAGCTCAGGCTGGCCATAGCCTCGTCCTGTCAGATTTTAAGCATACTCACAGACAACAAAGTTATCCCAGCCTCTCTCCTCACACATCACTACGCTACAGCTCCTAGGGATAGGGTTTCTGTTAGCACACTTCTCCAGCCTGTTGCAGTCCCTCTGAGTAAGCAGCCTACCCTCCAACACAGCAACCCCTCCAGTGTGCCACTATTGCAAGAGCAATGCATACCCACTGCTCACAAAGCCACAGATCTCAGCCCAGAAGACACCAGGCTGCTGCTCACACAAGAGTTGCCATTCACAAATTAATGACAGATGTTTTTTGACCACCTCACCTGCCTGTGAACAGCATTCAGGAGAACCTGCATTGTGATTTTCCTCACACTGATACGATGCTGACCAGATCTTCCTCCGAGCCCTTGAGACAATGTCTGCCTTTCTCCAGCCATTAGGAATCCCTCCTAGATACCAGGAGGTTTCACAGGTGGTAGAGATATGAGTGACAACCATCAGCTTCCTCTGTGGCTCCAGCTGCCATGGACTCAGTAAGTCCTACCAGCTTATGTGATATTTGCAGTAATTCTAACATTAGTACATATATAAAAAAAGAATTCCATATTTACCTCAAGGGAAGAGGGTCTGTCATGACTCAAACAGACTATGCTGCAGGAAAGAATGCAGACAGTGGGGGTAATAACATAGCCATGCCAAGGAAAGCAACATATCAAAGAAAGAAAACTGACTTAGTTCTGACTGAGAAATACATGGAACATAAAGAGGAATACCAAAAAAGTCCTGCTCCTTTTTGCCTCTCTTTTTGCTAGTAATGGCATTAAAAAAAGGTGATCTCGAGGTAGAATTAGGGAAAGACCAGTTTCTTTCTGAAATAATATAGTACTGAAAAAATAATTAAAGCTGCGATGCTTACAGACACAGATGGATACTTAATTAGACACTGCTCAGAAATGTCATTCTCCTTTTTTTGATGCACAGATACTGATAAAAAAAAAAAACCAATGCCATAAGAACTTCTGTGCTAGATTTTACTTTTTAACCATACAAATAAAGTACCAGCATGCAGAAACCTTTAAATATCCATCCACAGCTTCACATGGGAGATACTTTTAAACCATACACCCATTTGTAAAAAGAACATAATCTGCACACTTAGAAAATTGTACTTCTGTGAAGAAAGCCAGAAGGATTCTAAAGGTGAGCTCAGCAGACAGCCCACCCAATCTAACAGCTCGATGCCACCAGTCCAGACCCTTTTTTTTTTACCCCCTACTCAAAATTGAGCAGTCCTGTTCCCTCCATTGCACCAAAGCTGGCTTGCTCTTTCTTGGGTAATTTCACTTTGCTATGCCAGACAAAAACAAAACCAGAGAACAAAAAAATGTTCTGCCACAGCTGGCAATAAGATCAGGGAATGGAGAGCAAGGAACAAATTAGCCCTTCAGATAAAAACAAACCTGATGGAAAGCTACCTGCTGCTTGCTCCCATCACACCTTGAGCTCAAACTACACACAGGAGGGGCTACTGAAGAGTTTCTTTCACAGCTCTGTTTCATCTGAGAAGAGATTTTTGAAGACAAAAATGGATTAAAGAGCAGAAAATGAAATTTAAACATATAGTTTAATGACTAGCTCCTGAATAACAATAATTCTAAGAACATTTGTAACGTTTGTGCCATTAAAAAACACTAACACACACAGTTTTATCAAGGATGGCATGCATGCTCTTCATCAGTCAATAACTGGACACATACACATCCTTCATGAGATCTGTGCTTGTTTTGTTCTCAGAAAAATAAATGTTTTATAGAATTGCCATGACAGTAGGAAATGAGTTCCATGCAAGAACACGTAAAGGCCTGACGCAGTTAATAAACATCTCAATAGTTTCACTTTAATTGCACCTGGCCTTTTAGGTGCTATTGAACTGATGCATGATAAAGAACACCCAGCACACACCAAGTGCAAATCATCTCTCACCTTCAGCAGCTGTGGGTATGACACATTCTTACTTCAGAAGAACTGAGTTTCTTACAGCAGCTTTCTCTAAAAAGCCAGTCTACTTTACTGCTGGCACGTTTCACAGAGCCCAGACTGAAAGGAACCTCAAAACACCACCTGGTCCAGCCCTTTATGGAAAAGGAACCTAGATGAGCTTAACTACCACCACACACTGAAGACCACTTTTCCTTGATTACGACCACGTCAGTTCTACACTTTTTGGATTAAAATATATCCAGCAAAACTTTGTCCTTTGATACCATTTTAGCACTGACAGGAAAAGAAAACTGGAACACACCTCCTCACACCATAAGTCATTCATTACAAGTTACGATTTGAAAAATGAGAAACTACCTATGTTTTCACCTAAAATAATACAAAATGTGGTCTGTGACTACACAAAGAAGATGAGCTGCAGTGCTGCACAGGAGTTACTTGTTTAGAATACCGAGGTCCATCCAGAGGACATATCTCTTACAGCTTCAATGTCACAGATACAAGTGTCCTCACTGAAATCTGAATGTTTTTCTATTTATATGGAACTGAAGAATACAGTGACTCAGATTCACATAAACAATTATTTCCATCACCTGTGGATTATCTCATGTTTACCAAAAACAATTGAGCACGGATGGAATAAGAGGTAAAAGAGCCATGGACAAATGCGTACTACTTAGTCCTATACAATCTTATAAAATAGCAAAAACTGAAGCAAGCACTTGATGGACTCTGTGTCTAAGGGAAAGGGAGAGAGGAAGGACAGATGAAGCACAAGACCTGGATACCGAGGAGTTGGCCATAACACTCAGGTCCACCTCATAATACATGAAGGGAAACTTCTGGCAAACACCAGATTCTCTGGCAGAGAACCACATGATTCTGAAGATGTGGAGTTCTACTGACCCACTGCTTCTCAGTATTTGCTTACAACCTTTTGAGGTATACCCATGTGTTTAACGTGCCTTCTTTTGCAGCCCAGCTTGCTTCCTTGCCATTAAAACTAATCAAATAATTAGACTGCTATAAAAAAAACAACAAAAAACCTAATTTGCATCATGACAAAGGAGGAAGTACCGGTGCTTTCCGGTCTTCCCAAGTGCTGTCTTTTGTATTCCTTCTCCTCCCGTGGGATACCGTACATTCTTACAGGATGTCTTGGATTTTAAGTGTCACACATACCTCTGCACTCAACTAAAGTGCAAGCAGCACTCGATCTGACTGTAGCCGGCTGACTCAGCTCTGTGCGGATGCGTGCATGATGCTCTAGAGCAGATTTCTCATAACACTAAGCCACCCCCACATGGATACTGTGTAATTTATATAGTGTTCCTTTGAAAATGCTGCCCTGAAGCTGACTCACCAGCACACAATTCTACCTAAGGCACATTTCTGGGAGTGGAGTTGGCTCTTTATCAGATGATTCACAAATCAGGCCTGGTAGCAATCCTAAAGAATAAGACCCTTCGCAATAGACATGCTAAGAGAATTGAGGTGTGAAACAAAAGAAGAAAGGATTAAGCTAATGCTCTGTTTCAACTGGTTTTGCATAAACAAAACAAGGTTAAAAATAGGCTGCTCCTACTGAGAGCTCAGCAGGCTGGATATACAAATTATACAAGACAGAAGAGAAACTACAAGTATATGTATTAAAGCTAAGGTTTCTGAAGCATCCTTAGCAACCCTGAAAAGCAACGTTTTTTTTTCCATCATTAAAAAGAAAAAAAGTTTTTACATTTAAATACAGGTCTACACATTGTAATTTTAATGCTCACGATCTGCCTCTTCCAAACAAAATGCAGAGTTAGTTTACTAGCTGACACACAGGCTTCCAGAAACACACACCAGCTGCACTGGAATCCCACAGAATCACAGTCCTTGTGAAAATAAATTAATTAGCACGCAGCCAAAGGCACACAGGTTGCATTTAATCTTCTAAAATATCACTTCTGTCTCAGAGTGAAACTGTTTTTCTCAAGCACGCAGTGCTTTTAAGTCCTCAGTACTCTCTACTGCATTAGTCACCAGAGGCATATTTTTACAAACCTGCTCCTAAAAATTTAGCAGATTAATTTGTGAATTATTGTGACCCTTTCAACAAAACTAGTTGAAGAAATCAATGCTGGGCTGGCTGGCTGTGCTTCATTTCTTGCACAGGACAAACCTATACTATGGATAGCCATACAGATGCACCATCTCCTCCTAAGATTTGTAGTTTAACAAAACCCCATTTTACCTACCTACTTCTGTTACTCAAGATAAATGCATGCTGTGCTTCCTCCACTGATTCATGCCGTTTTACATAAACAGACTAAAATAGTCTGTTAAACAGATCAACCAGAAACGTTGGTCTATTGTTCTACTGTGGTCAATACAGTAATGCTCCCAGAAATATCACATATTAAGTTGCTTAGGAACAACAGTAACACTTAAATTAATCCTGATCTTCAGAGTGGAGATTTGCTTTCTATTCTGGACATTTTACTGTAATATTCTGAAAGTGACCACGCACTTCGTTATCTGCTAATAGCTTCAAACAGATCGGGACAACACCAGTACTAGTCATCTCACTGATGTCTGCAGCAAAATCAAAGCAGATCCAGCCCAGACAGGCACAAACGAACACTCTGTTCCTTACTGCTCCTACTGCTTGGAAAACTGGAAGCAGCAATGAGTGCTGTGGGGTCACAGGTTGCAGTTCCATGAGTCCTTCAATCCCTCTGGCTGTCTGCTGCCACTGTGATGAGGCAGAACTGCCCACTGCTGGTCCTTCTGTAAACCTGCTCCCTAGAAGGAAGCTCTGCACTTTACAGCACACTGAGGCCTGAGAAGTGCAGCTCAGGAGAGCAACGTGAGCAGCTGAGCACAACAGACAGCAGTGACAGGCCTAGAATGAGGAGAGCACTATACCAGTCACTAGGCCTTGCAACTCATAACCTGTCAGTTCTTGACATCAAGAGCAGAGATACTCTTAATAGAGAAGCGCTGTTTTGCTATTATTTGCAACTTTTCCTCTCTTGGAACAGGACTGCCTGCCTACCTTATGCTAGATCTGCACCTCTGCACCACCTCATACTGCTTCTCTAGCTGATGTTGGTGTTCCCTTTGTCTGTTGCATCTCATAATAAAGTTATCCAGACCAAAAATAAAGTCACCAAACTAGAAACTGCATGGGTTTATGACAGCCATTTGTTTTTAACAAAGCTGAGTTAGCAAAGAGATATTAAGCAAGCTTACAGTTCATCTGCAAGTACTTCACAGACAGCCCGTTTTACAAGCTGGCACAGAAGAAATAAACAAATCAGCTTTGGGGTATTTTATAGCTTCAAAAACCGTCATTCAGTAGCAGTTTTGCTTTAGGCAAAAACACAGTATCTTCCTGTCATATCTAGCAGCAACATAAACATTTTATGGTCTGGCCAACTGAAGAAGAGAAATAAGGCGACAGACCAAAGTTCTACACACAGTCTAGAAAGCCAAAACCAGAACCTCAGATCATTTTGACAATCACAAGCTACTAATGCTCACTAGTTACTTAACTATTCAGCTAGTTGTACAAGATCTTAACACTGAACATGAAATTGTAACAGAAATACTAGTGAAAAAAAATAGCCTTAAATACCCTAATGGTAAATGCATGTTGCCTTCAAATTATGAACTTTCAGCATCAGTAACCATCAGCTGCTGCTGGGCTGTTCCTGACACCAAAGCTTTCATCATTTTTTTGACCAATAAGAAGGCATAACATTTGATGCTGTTGTCTAGCAGATGTCTAATGCAGTCTTTACATGCCTAGTGTGCTCCACTGACAGCAGTGCTCATGACACTGGTCTGTCATACCCTTAGTAATCAGTAAGCAGCAGATGCAGCTCCAGTGCAAACAACCTGCTGGCTTCTCACTTGAGAAAGCTCACCTGTGCTACTGGACCATACTCAAGACCACATGCAGAATGACAGCCAACCTTTTAGTCTGTGTCTTTACAAAACCCCAACATACCACAACTATCTGAGGCTTCCTAAGAAGCTGTTCCAATAAAACAGTAGAAAAGGAATCCTCACAGGACATAGCAACCACAGATGTCTGTGGACACAGGCAGAGTTAGTGTCAGACTGTGGCACGACCTGCTATGAAAGGAGAAAAAAAATCATGGTAAGGAGAAAGGACAGTGCAGGCAAGGGTTAATTCAGAACAAGCTTTTGACAAACAGCAGATGAAGAAGTTGCTGCAAGGTACACAAAGGTTCATTCTAGAAAATGATCAAAAGTTAGTCTGGGTATTTCTAAAACACAACTAACTGTGCCAAAAGCCAGTTCCTAGTGCATTATAAATGATGTCTTTAACACTGTTGTCACTATCAGATACTTCTTACGTTTAGTCCTAGTCAGCATACCTCAAGAAATTTGACCCTTGGTTAGAAGGAGTGACAGAAAGACCAGGAAACATACAGAAGGCTTTGCATATATTTGACTTCAAGAGTTAAACCTAAGAGAACACCAAGTTACCTATTAAAACAAGAGTAAAAAAAAATGAACAGCCCTAGGTGGTAGTTACTGTTGGTACTGTGCAGGTATTAACAGAAAAATCCCCACGTACCCTTAATTAAAAGCCCTATGCACCCTAAAATGATTTGTTGCATTACTGTTCTTTTACAAACAGCTGGCAGAGCCTTCTTAGAAGAGAATCATTACCAGTAGAAGATATGTAAATGATATATATGTACAAATTTCCTAGCAAAAGGAGAGGTAGAAGGAATAAAGGCCATTAAGTCTGGAGCATTATGTCCAACAAAGTCTTATTGCTGGAGCTTTACGAATTCCACAAGAACAGTGAAATTCACTACAGATCTTAAAAAGCAGAAAAAGCACTATCTTGTGACACAAAGAATCAAGTGTCTGTTATCAAACTACCTATTAAACTGTGTGAGATCTATAGCTGCACAATCCCCCAGGAACTGAAAACCATGGCATGATACTCTTTAGAGCTCTTAGGTTTGCAGTGTTCAACAAGTTCAAGATTTTCTCCTGTGACAGCAGGCTGAAATAAGCAGTACATAAACCATGGCCTGGGATCCAAATGCTGTAAATTACTTTTGAGATCACTTATTAATACCAGTAACTGGAATCATGCAAAGTAAAACTTCACTTCAGTGGCTTTTCAAAAGTAATGCTTATGTCTGTTTTAGCTCCTCACAGTCCCTACACAGCGTTAATCAAAAGACATTACAAGCTCTGTGAAAACCACAGCACAAACTGTATTTATCAGCCATTGAGCTTATGAGTACAGACCCATTCTTTCCCACAATGATAACTGTATTTTCAAAAGACATCTTGTTGAACAAAATGAGGCCTCAGGCTATCAGCATTTCTTCATGCTTATGTCCTTAACAGAATTTTTCCTAAAAAACAAAAACTATACTCTTAGCTTACATTGTATTGCAATCAGAGTATGTGGAGTTAACCGACAACATCCTGACCTTCTCATCACTTCTTCCCCAAAACTCTGCTTGTGCCAGCAGACTTAGATCCCCCTCCACAGCAAGAGCTGGCATACCCAGAGAAGAAGTGGGAAAGTAAACTGAGGGCTCAGTAGATTGCCAGCTGATTAGAAAGACACAGAACTAGAGCACAGTACACACTATCCTAACCTTATCTGGCTGTCACGTTAAGATCCTTCTTTTCACTTCATTGAGTTAGACAGTACTATTTGGAGTATACAGTGCCAGCCAGTACCATGAAAATGTAAGGCTCTCAATGAAAAATGAATTACTGATATGGTGGAAGCTACATCATTTCACAGACAACTGATATGACAAAGACTGGCATTTAGTTATGCTGAGCTTTGCTTCCTCCAAAATAGTCTTGAAAGACTAATGACCAAGCACAAGGAAACAAGATGTTACCCAGAAGAAAAGCAGCAAGAACACAGTCCAGCCACAGTCAGTCTCCGCCTGCTTACAAAAGCTGAAAAGCATTCTGCAAGACAAAGTCACACTGTGAAGTCAGGTAAAATCCAAGTGCATAGAAGCAAAACTACAGGCTTGAGTCTTAAATACTTGCAGTTAATTGAAGTGACCACCTGCTCTTATGACCTAAAAGCTCTCAGATTGAGTACTAACAGCTTTTAGCTGTGTTTTTGGAGATGACTATCACAAGTAGGAAGCCTGTTCAGTATTTTTTCTAATTAATTTTTTCCCTGAATATTCAAGTGACAGATTAACTGGTAAAACTGATAAAAAACTAAATACCTTCTTAAAAGTGGTTACTATGTTGGACCACAGCAAATCTAAAGCTGACTCACCACACGACCACGGGCACGTTACTTGACCTCTCTGTGCTTTCAGTAATGCATCTGCAATGGTGTAACAGCAACACCTCAGTGCTGAGCTGCATCTCATTTCAGTCCTGAATGAGTAATCAGCACGTGCCTGAGCTGCAGAAACAAAGTCACATCCATGGAGAAATTGCTATACTGCACCGACTCTACTCATGTTGGTCAGATCTGTGAGGAGGGAACACAAACAAGCGTGAACAAGCAATCAACCACAAATTTAATTTCTAACTCATAACAATAACTGAGTGCCACTGCATCAGTCGCTCCAGTCTAGTTCAGAGATGGACTTATGATAAAGCAGCTGCAGAGGCTAATACTTATGCTATGCCTACATTTTTATTTATACCCTTCAGGTTTCCTTTATGCTCAGAATTGCCCATTTGTAGAAGTTATACAGAAGCAAATGCAGCAATTTTTGTTGCAGTATATTCCAGTGTCATAGCAGCTCAGCTGTGTTAAGGGCATGAGCATTCATTACCTGCTGAGCTTCAATTTGTGCAGTGAAAAACTGAGACAGACACAGTCTCCTTACTGTCCTGCATACAAGGAAGGAAGAAAACAACACAGCAGAATGTACAGCACAAGAGCTCTTTTCCAGCACTAAGCCAGTCCCTTCCTCACACTGCTGTTTCACTTTTGGTTCCCCACTGCTACCCAAGCGTGTTCAGGTCAGCAAAAACTTATCAAGTTTCAGAACTTCTTTCCAGGAGTGTCTGTCCTGAGGTGCTGGTTATGTGCTTGCAACTACGCTGCTTAAACCTTTCACTCCAATCTGGTAAACACGTTATTAAGTTTTCTGCTGAGTTTCTGTCAATGCTTACAGTTTCCTAAGTCATTCACTGAAATGCACATAAACTGACCACTGATCCAGTTCTGTCTTAAAGTACCATCAACATACAAACAGAGATGTTAAATAAAGTGTCACTTGAAACAATCTATTCATTTGAAAAGCTCTCAGACTTGAATATTTTTAGTGGTAACAGTCTGGCCAGACTGTAATCAGAAGTCCTTATTTCAGCTGCGATGGAGTATTTTTTCGCCCTTCACAGTGTCTGATATGATGATATGTTTTGACTCTGGGAGAAAACCAAAGCCGATAACACATGGATGTTTTAGCTAGAATGAGCAGCATGGGCTGCTGGTTCTCAGGGACTGTTTGGACATCAGTCTGCAGGTGGTGAGCAACTGCTTTCTGTATCACCTATTGTGCCAACATATTTATTGCTGCTATTTCTTTCTTTTCTGTCTTTGTAAATAAAACTCATAGGCTGAGCTTTTTCGTGTGTGTGGCTTTTTCCACCCCCCCCCAATTCTCTCCCTCTTTGCAATGGGAAAGAGGGTGAGATGAGCACAAGGCTGTGCAGTGCTCAGCTGCTTGCCAGGTTAAACCACAACAGCAGGCAGCTCCAAATGCTCATGCAGTCAGGAGCCACTTACTTCAGCAGAGTGTACAGAAGCTCTCACCTCACTAACAGATGTTTAAGTGAAAAGTGCTAAAAGTCCCTTTTATCAGTTAGAGCAAAGCTTGGTTTGCACGTGTGGTTACCAATGCATGTATGCCAATCTCAACTGCCTTGCAGTCATCTTTAGATTCCTTCCCCTTTTCCCAATACCCAGTTTAATGCCTCCATTCATTTCCCAACTTGTTTGTGCCCTTCAGGTTTCACCAAGCAGGTAGCCTTTGTGCACTTATCAAGTGCAAACACAGAGGGCCAGGCTGTACTGAGACATGTATCATGTTCCTGAATGTGCAAGACCACAGTCTTTTCCTCTTCCTGATTTCTCAGGGATTTCTCATCGTAACTTTTTGTGATGCCTATATGCTAGCCAACCAGCAATTAGTTTCAAAAGCAAACAGAAACAGTCAACACATTGTAATTAAAAATATAAGTGCTTAAAAGTGAGTCAGAAGTGTTATCCTCATAGTTGAGCACAAATACTATCTGTTCACACACTACGTTCCCTCAGCCCTACAGTCCCCCTTCTAGTCAACCAAACAAAACACGACTTCCTACTGGTACCTCAGAAAGCAGCACTGATGAGTAGCCACATAACCACCCTCACCAGAGCTTCTTTTACCAACACACCAAGCTCCTCTAGATCACTGGGCATGTGAAATATTCAGAGGACTGCTGAAGAACCATTGCTCATAGGTGGATGAGCTCACAGCACTTCATCTCGCTGCTTTAGTACTGTGTGTTTACCTGTGATCTGAGCTCCACATAAACTCACTGTTCTCCTTGCAGGCTGCTACAAACTTGTTCACTCCACAGAGGCAGTGTTTCCCTGCAGAGGCTGCACGGCTGGGACTGCCTGACTTCTAACACAGAAAGAGCAATTGCAGATATTAATTGAGGCAGGATGAACAGAGCACCATACCCTGTTTTAAGCACATTGCAATGGGACAAGCATGAAATTATGGACAGATTTAAGCAACACAAAGCACTTCAGAACAAACATTTAGATTTAAAAGTTTTCCTGCTGTTTTAGGGCAAGAAATAACTCTGTTTGCACTTTATAGCCTTTCCTAGAAGACTAGAAATACACTAGCACATGCCAAGGAGTGGAGCTACTAACTGGTTGTATGCTTAACAAATACCTGAAAAGACTTACAACCTATTTGGAGGGGTGGTTGTTCAAAAGGAAGACTTATTTTTTAAGAGTTCATTACTTAAAAGATGATTAAGGATTCAGAGATATACTGTCCATTCATTTATTAAAAGCCAGAATTACAACCAGTAAAAGCAAGAAACCAGGACTTACACGTACGTGCAGCACCTCCACATGCAAGCTGTTACAACCCCTGCAAATGCAGTGAGGTACTTTATGTGTATATAAGTATACTAAGTAAGGTATGGGAGTAGTTACAAACAGGACATCGTTTAACTCGGTTGCTGCAGTTACGGCTACACAACACTACTGACAGACACCAACAAAAGCAGCTCAGAGCCAAAATTAACAAACCAAGACATGATCAAAGCTTGATCCTATTCAACCACGGTGGGGGGGCTCTCACAACCACCTACACTCTCCTAACTAAAAGAAGGACCAACACCATCCAACAAGCAGCCATTCAATATCTGCCTGATAATCCCAGCGCAAGGTAAGTTACTGAGCAGATATAGCCTAGAAATGACCAATCTGTGCCGTTCTGCTTATTCAAACAGCAGCAGGTAGCACAGCCGAGCTTCTCCTTGCTCAGAGCCACATCCGCAGCCCGTTAAACGCTACAACAACGGAGTGAACAAGAACACGGGCGAGGTGAGCAACGAGACACACTTGAACTTTTCCGCACGTAACCTCCCGCAGCACTCACAGCAACCAAAGCCGCACAAAACAACCCTGAGAGCAAACACCAGCTCAGCCCCGCGTATCAAAGTAACCCCCCCCCAACCCACAGCCGGGCCGGGAGGCCCAGCTCTCCACAGCTCTGTGCCGGGAGGCTGAGCAGAGCAAAGCCTGTGCCACCTCAGGGTGAGGAGAACCAGATCGGGACCCACCGCCGGGTAACGGTAACGGCTCCTCCGTGGCCATAAGGCCCGGCCTCGGAGCATCGGGCGAGCCCGGGCCCAGTCGGTTGGACTCACCTGGATAACGAAGGTCCCTCCTGGCCTCCCCGCCGGGGGGAAGCAGCTGGAGCATGGACGGCCGGAAGGAGCCGGGTCCGCACCGCGCCCCCGACGACAGACAAAATGCCAGCGGAGGCCGCTAAGCGACGTCACTTCCACCGCCGGAGCAGACGAGAGACGAGCAGAGCGGCCGTGCTCCACAGCGCCCCCATGCGGCGGGATGACCGTCCGTCCGTCCGTCCGTCTGTCTGTCTGTCTGTCTGTCCGTCCATCCGTCCATCGGGATGGAGCCCAAAGCCCGGCCGCCCTCGCTGTTGCTGGCACAGCAACGTGGTTGGAGCAGGTGATTTCTGAGCTCCCTTCTCCGTTAATTCCCCCCCACACACACACCCCCCTCCCGAACCCATCCTGAAAACTGTGTTTTTGTATATCTAAGGAGAATCAGTAGCACCCAGGGTCGGGTTGGGTGGGTTCTGGGTGCTGATGGAGATGTGGGTGTCCCTGTGCACTGCACAGAGGGCCTTTAAGGGTCCCTTCCATCTCAGGCTGCTCTGTGATCAAGCCATGAGATCTGCTTAGCCTCCCAGGCACATCCAGTGTTAGTGGTGCAGGTAGCAGAGAGCATGAGCTCCAGGCTCTGCAACACAGAGATACCTCCAATCTCTGAACCCATGCCCAGCCACCAACATAAAAACAACCTCCAGAACCCAACAGTGTTCTGGCAAAGTCCAGAACCTCCCTCTAAAGGGAAGGATGCGCTTCAGAGGCACGACTCTATAACACCCACATGTTGTTGCACACGTGTCAGGACACCAAAGCAAGGAACAAGCAGTGCAGATTTGGATGGCGTACAAAAGAGGCATAACAAGGCAGGCGAGGGTGGTGAGCATCTGCCTGGTGTTTGCAAGGGGAGTGATAGATGGAAAAGAGCTCAAAGTGCTGCAGCTGAAGGAATCAGCAGCCTGGAGGCATTACAAAAGGGAAGAAGAAGGGAAAAAAAAGAGATAGAGATTCAGGATGTAGTAGGTGCAATGTAATTAGTAAACTAAGCAGAGACACATTAGTGATCTGTAAATATTTGAATGAAGGGAGAAGACTGGTGACACAGTAAGGATTCTAATGGGGGTAAAATTAAGACAGGGCATGTTTAAGCTGAGAAACTGAGTGGAAAGCTTTTGAATAGAGAACCGTAGGCTGGAAAATTGTCTCCCTAAGGAAAGTGGTGAAAGCTTTATTGCCTGAGACTTTAGATGCCAGATTTAGGAGAAACACCAGGGGGAAGATTCTGAATTTACAGTGAAAATGGGCTGAAAGATTAGGAGAGGAAGAAGAAAACTGTGTTAGTGATGTCTCCAGGAATGTAAGGAGTACAGACTGGCTCTGCCTTATCACTCTCAGACTGTTGAGACTTCTGAGTCTCTGTGGAACACCTCTAGAAGTGATCGCAGGGGAAGCACAGGAGGTTCTTTAGCTACAGAAGAGCCTGGAGGCGCAGGCTGAGCTTCCAGGGGACAGTGACATTGCCTTTGCAGCACTTGTGCTTCCCCAAAGACAATAGGAGGAAATTAGCTCAGTGCTTGCTTGAGACATGACAGTGTCTAGAAAACAGTGGGAGTGACCCTGAGCAGTGCTCCCACGTCAAAGTAAAAGCTGGCTGCAAGGCAGCTGTTGCAAGTAAATGTTTCCAGGTTTTTTTCCCCCCTTATTGGGTTGTGCAGCATCCGCAAGCAAGTCTGGATGACATCCCTTCCTTCTGTTGTTTCAGTGCACCACTCAGCTTGGTACCATCGGTAAATTGCTGAGGATACACTCAGTCCTATCATCTATGTCACTGATAAAGATGTTGAAGAGCACCAGAACCCTGCAGGATACCACTTCTCACTGCCTCCACCCAGACACAGAGCCACTGACCACAACAGTCTGGCTGCAAATGTCCAACTAGTTCCTTATCCACCAAATAGTACACCCTTCAATCCCATATCTCTTCAATTTAGAGATAAGGATGTGATGTGAAACCTTGTCACAGGCCTCACACAAGTCCAGGTGGGCAACATCAGCTGCCCTTCCTTTGTCCGCCAGTGCACGCTGAACTGGGACCATGGGAAACGCATCCAGTGTACCAGCAAAGCAGTGGCAATGCCCCACGGATCCCCAAGGAGCTCCCAGAGAAGGAAGAAAGAGAAACATTTCTTTTGCTGCTGGATTTGCCAGGCAATATTGGCTAATTAAGCAACAGTGCCTTGCAGCTTAATTAGAATTAAGGGCACAATCAGCATGGGGTTAGAGGAAGCATTTGTGAGGTTAGTTCATGGTTTTGGAATCAGTTTTGTTGTGGGCTTTTTGTTGTCATTTTTGTTGGCTTTATTTCTACTGGAGATTACGTGGTTGAGTAAGGACAGTGTAATGCTGAATTACTTCAAGGCAGATGGAGGCAGTGCTGTGTCCTACCACGTCGGTGGTGCTCAGCTCAGAGAGAAGGAACTGCAGGTTTGACTTTAAACACACACTTACTGGTAAAGCCTCAGCTTACTCACTTGGGATTTATTTTGATTTTTATTTATTATTACATATATATATATATATATCCTTCTTTTTTCAAGAGGAATGTTTCTGAATTGGAGGAAGAGGAATCCTCCCAGCCTGGCTCAGAATTGAAAACAGAAATGTTTTTAAAGCCACTTGAAGTTACTGACCACAACTGCCTACTCAGAGACAAAGCTGAAGGATTTCCTGCAGTGTGTGAGGCTGTGCAGACCAGGATTACCATTGTTTCAGAGCTGCCCTGTTGTTTAAGAACTCAAAGAGCTCAGAAGTAAAAGATCTTTTCCAGTCCTACTTGGTACTGCATATGATTTAACAAACAAACAAACAAACAAACAAAACCCCGCTTCCTAAAGCAATTGTCACTTTGCATATTAGCATGATAAGAACAGTGTATCACTTTGGGATTTCTTACCCACTTACAGAAGTGCATGCTTGAAGCTGGCCACTGTTTTCATGCTCAGCACTTAGTTTTAAATCCTTTTTCTATAGATGGAATTTGGATCCTCTTATTTCCAAGGGGAAGCAATTGATCAGGCTGTGATGAAGCGTGCACATCCTGTGTGGTTGAGCACTGAAACAGAGAGCAATGAACTGATCTGTCCTGCCTGTGCGGCATCTCACAGCATGAGTGGTGGCTGTGGGAACATCATGAGAAGCTTTGAGCAAGCACAGGCATGTGCAGGTGTTAATACACAGCATCTCCAAAAATAAGGCTCAGAGCAGAGCAGCTGATGTAATCTGAAATCAGGTTGAAGAAGCAAAAGCGTCCGCAGGCCATTGTGTCATTCCCAGTTGGGTAATTATTTCATAATATACAACAGAAGAGAGGTCCAGCTGGCAGCCTCCCTCCCAGCTGTGTGCAGCTCCTCAGCACCCGCTGTGACCTCCGTGGAAACACTCAGCATCTGTCAGGGCAGAGGGCAAAGCCCAGAATCAAACATTTACTCAGCCAAGTGCTCAGACTGGTGTGCTCCTGTCTGGGCAGGACCTTTGTGTTGTGTTCCAGAGCTGACATCCAATCCCCACTTTGGAAATGCTGCACTGCCTTGAGATACCAACAGCGAGGAGGGATGTCTGGTTGTGCTGCAAGGCATCCTGCCCATGCAAATGTGTAACTGAAGGGCTGAGTAGCCTTACTGACAGCCCATTTGCTGCATAAATCTCATTTATTTGACTTTCCCTGCTCCCATCTAAAGCCAAACTGCAGGACCTGACAACCAGCCCTATTCATACTGCATGTGCTGCAGATGGTTCAACTGTGGCACACAGCTTGCATGCTGTTGGTGGGTATTTTTTCAGCTTACACTCCCAGCCCTATGAAGAAATAGACAGCCATCTTTGGACACCTCTGCAGTCCAAGACTGGCCCTGCTGATGTCTCTTGGGCTCTTTGCTGATGGACAAATGAGTTACAGACAGGACCCACCACCTGCATTGTACTTGCAGAGGTGTGGACCTCCACAGCCTGATTTCAAAACTGGTGAGGTATTGCATGGCCAAGTAGTGCTGAGGGAGTGCCACTGCCACAGGAAGTCTACCCAAGCCTTGAGTCATCATAATACAATACAAAGACCTCAGACAGTGTTAGCTGAGTAAGTCCTGAGGCTTTCATAGACAAACAGGGCTGGCAGCATCCTCAAGCAGTCATCTGTCTTCCTATCTCAAAGCATAATCAACTCTCCTTAGCATTATAAACGCTTAGGCAAAGCATTTCTGATCTTCTCTTAAAAGCCTCAAGTGATTAAGGTTCCTTAATTGTCAGGTCACAACCTCCAGTGCCTTACAATGGCTTTCTTGTTAAACAGTTCTCTAACATCTGCCCTTATGTGTTCTGATGCCTCACAAAGACTACATACTTTTTTCCCCATCCCCAAAACCTTATTGGTTACTGTAGTTAGTTAATTTTCCTTCTGAGGAAAACAGAAACCCCAGATTCTCAGGCAGCTGATGCTGTGACAGTTCAACCCGGCTCTTTACTTGTGTGAGCAGTGGAATTCAGTGTGTGAAACCAGTAGTGTAACCCCTATGAAGGAAATAAGTTAACTCCTATGAAGGAAACAGTTAACACACTCCACCTGAAAAGCAAAGCCCCAAATAAGGAGGGATCCTAAAGCTCTGAGTCAAAAATTTCCCGCTCACATCTGACCTAAATCTGCCCTCCGTAGTTTAAAGTCATTTCTCTGTCCCACTGCTGTCACTCTGGTATCAGCTGGGATGAAATATTCGCACCACATGGGGGGGGGGGGGAAATAAATAAATAAAAATAAGAAGTTTGAGAAGAAAAAAAGAATTTTATTGGAAAAAAAATAGGTGACATTTACAAATGCGCTGCTACATGAACCACTGAAGAGAAGAGCATGTTTGCTGAAAGGTCACAGGCGTGCCATCCAACCATGATAAGAGTAAGGCAGAAGGCTGCAGAATATACCAAGCCCAAAATGTTTTATTAGTGCAAATAAATAGACAAGAAGGAAATCTGCTATTCAGGCCACTTCAGATGAACTAGAGTCTTTCCAGTTCCAGGAAATCATCAGTCATCTCTTCAATACGCATTGAGACCTTTTCCTCCAGGGCATTCTGGCAGGAGAGAAAACCAACAGCGCTTAGTGACTGCAAAGCAGTTTTTATATATATTTCTTACATCCACAGCAATCAAATCTTAAGATATTATTAGCACCGATTAACCCAAGCATCGGACTAGTCACCTATGGAGAAATTTGGATATTTGGTGCAAATGAAGCACTAAATATGCTCAGTGGCCTTTACACTGTGCCCTAATAGGATATCAGGCATCTTCAAGTTGAATTACAGAATGCATGCACCCAACAACAGCCTGGCATGCTGGTAAGGTGAGCTTGCACTACAAAAACAGAGGAAGTATCTGAGCAGTCTGAGCAGTCCCATCTGAAAATGTACAGGGTATTTAAAAATGTGATTAGAGATCACCTTTGAATGTCTTACCATTTGTGCTGTGTCTAAGAGCAAGTAAATACTAACACAAGGAAACAAAGATGGCTTTTATGCTCAAATATGGACCAGCTCACTCTGGAAAGCTTCATACAGACCTTCCAAACATTGCTAGATTAAAAATTTCCCCAACAATGCCTGCAGATTACACATGCATTTATGAAATGAGCATTATGTTCTATAGGGAGAAGTCCCTGTTGCAGTCTATGAGGCAGCTGTTCAATAAAACATGGGCCTTACTACACTTTTGAGAATTCAGGAGCAGTACAAGTTTTGGAACTAAAAAGCTGTAACACAGTTGAGTGAATAAACATTCTGACAGATGAAACAGACAAAAAGCCAGAGAGATATATATCCAATCTCCATCATGTCCAACTGCCTCAGCACCGTTAGGTATCATTCCTCCAACAGTTCCTCCTAACAATATGCGCTGCTTCTGCCTTACCAGAGTAAAATTTCCCTCTAGAGATCATTAAGACTACAAACCGAGGTTGATAAATCCACAAGCAATTAATGCATATAAACTGTCTTAGTATGACAGCACCCATTTAAATATTTGTGAAAGATAAAATCTCTTACCAGTTCTCGTTTTGCTTCTTCAATCTTCACTCGTGCAAGGGGAAGACTCTAATGAGAGAAAATGGCATGAAAATCAATATTTCAACTTGAATTACAGAGTTCCTGCATCATTGCAAGACTCTAATTATACGCCACAGGGGAATTCAAGGATAATGAAATCAGTTTTGTGTATGCTTTTCACATACGAAAGGTACTGACATTAAAAGGCTATTACAAGCTTTGTTTGAACAATCAGATATTTTTCAAAAGTCTGGTATGGCCTAATATCTTAAAAATTATCCACTTTTCCATATTAGCCAATCAACAAATTAGTTTTTAAACACATCCAGGAATGAATTTTCATGAGCACAATGTGCTTTTAGCACAAACCATCCTTCATTCTGTCTGCACCAGAATCAGGGCATGAAGGCTCTCCCTGTCTCCTCCAACAGGGAGATGGGGGAAGGAGGAATTGGGAAACCTAATGCAATTTGAACATCCTGTTTTGCTTGAGATGAGGCAGCTGCTTCTTTGACTAAGATGAATTTAAAGGAGAAGCAGTCATACCCTCCTGCCTTCATTCTTTTCCTCATATTAAGATGTGTTGAGGGGCAAGATCTCTATGGAAGGGTAGAAGAGGTAAAGAGAGAAGGGTGGTCCAGCAGGCAGGTACCTTAGTTCACAACAGAAATGATGCAGTTCATCACAATTTTTTGTGCAACTTTCATTAAGGTCCTTTGTTTCTCTGTACCCCTGTGCTCCATTTAGAAACACTGGAACAAGCCTTTTTCACCTGTCAGAGTCTAGCCATTAACACACGCTCTGGGGTTGTCAGACAAGGAGGTAACAGGAGCAGCATTAGGTAATTCAAAACTGTGACTATTTTGCTTACTGTTCTATTTACTAAACCCAAAACCCATTCCACTATTTGCTCCGCTTTTTACCAAGCCTTGCTGGAATGTCAGAGCCAGTCCTTAATAAAAGTAAAGGCAATTTTCCCAAGGAGATAAAAAATATTTGAGTTTAGCTGTCCAATGCAATTCAGATAGCATGGTACAGATATCACACAAAGCCAAGGCCTTTCTGCACCCCCCGAGACTAAGGCTCTGTTTGCCCATGATTTCTTTAAGCCACTATGAAGTTGTTTAGATAATTGCTCTCAACTGAAAGTCTGTAACACTGGTTCTTCTTATCTGAAGTGGATAAAATCCTTTTTACAAAAGGTGCTTTCCAGAGCAGCCTGATTGTAACTCCTGGCATGGTGACCAGCAGCAGAAAAAGCCAGAATTTAAAGTGATGAACAGAAGGACAAGGTCTCTCAAAACAGCAATTCAATCATTTAAAAGAGACTGTACGCTTTTTTTTGTGTGTGTTGTTTTTTGTTTTCCAAAAGGGCTGAATACCCAGGACTCTCAGAAAGAAACCAAAGATGATGATGGAGCAGAGCACAGTGTTCATACAAGATGCACTACATGTTTAGGGGACAAAGTCTAATTTGCATTTAGGTGTTTCTTCCTAAATTTATACCCTAATATGTTATATATACTTACAAAATTCTGTTAAACTTGATAATTATATTTTCTAATTTCCAGCTAATTTACCTTGATGCTGAATTCAACCAGCCAATCTGTTGAGGTCATATTCCTACACATTTTGTTAGAACAAAGTTTATCTGGCAAGCATACAATTATTTTTTGGCTTTGCTTAATCAATAAATAGCCTTCTGTTGAAATAAAGTCTTTAGTTAACACTGTTGACAAATACTTAGCAAGCCTTCTAGCCACTCAAATATATTAAGAGCTCCCTTCATATTGTGAAGTCTGTTAAAATTAATTTGATTGCAAATATAAAAGAACCATGGAAAAAATAATTACAGTAGGCAGATTAAAATAGCACTCAAGTTTCTTCTTCACTTGCACTGTTTCTTCCTGCACTTCAGCCAGTTTCTGTGAATAGAGCAAAGTAGATTATATACTATAGTCTTCCTTGCATTTCATTGATTTACACCACTCCTACATTTGCAATTACCTACAGCAATTTGGAATGCAGAGATGTTGGTTACAGCTCTTGTGATCTTTCTCAAAACATACAGAAAACTAAAGACCAACCATTCACTCAGCGTTGAGTCACTTAAACTCAGTGCAAGTTTTACACTGAGGTATTTTCTTTTGCTTTCTGTAAGCACACAGTATTGTTTCTAACAGCAAAACCACCTGATCTCACCTCCCTGAAAGGAGAGGAGGTTTCAAAGGAAGCCCCACCAGGCAAATGACTTTCAGAGTTAACATGACTGCAGGTCACATAGAAAACAGAGCCAAGAAAGTAGATGCATTCTCCTGCTTATGACTTATTTGTGAAAACACAGTTTTGCACATGCCCCAGTAAAAGGAAACCCCCTACACTTGTACTGCTTTGGTCATCCTGTTAACTAAAGGAGGTAGTTTCTCCTGGAGGCTGAAAGTTTATCACATTACAAAGCACTTAACTCTTTTCAAATATTCAATATGAAGTAAAAATAATTTAAAAAAGCATTTAGAATAGGAAGTCATTCATGCTGCCTATTTGAACTGAGTTCTTGGCAAAACTCGTAGTAACACCAGCAAGTCAAATATGCCCTTTTACTCAAGTTGTAGAAGATGACAGAGGTAAAATAAAGTCTAGAAAGTTCCCTATGCCACTTTGTACATAGAATTCCAACTCAAATGACTTTTGGTTAGTACTATTCTCAAACGCTGAGCAATGTCAACATTGCCACCTACTGCTGCATTTGAGAATGACGCTCTTAAAAAAAATAAAAATCAGGGAACCTACTTTCATTGCTCAGGTTAATAGGCAGAAAAAGCAATGAGGAAGCATTCAAGTTCCCATTACAGTAATAGCAAATAATGTTAAAGAGTGTTGAGCACAAAACACAAACATGTTACAGGTGTACAAATACATCAGCACAAAGCAGGAGAATAGCTTGCAACTCCAGAAGCATTTTTTCTTTTAACAGGTTGGGCTTATGATTTAGCCCAAAAAGCTGTGTCTAAAGTCACACGAAAAAGGCACACAGTGGTTCAGGATCTAGGATTCAGTCAACCTCCTCATCTTGTTCAGAAGCATTAGAGGGAAGGTTTACTTTGCACAAACTAGAAGCAATCACCCAGATCACTTTATCTAGTAACTGCAACGCATAGGCAGCTATGCAATGAAATATATTCCACAGAATATCCACTCTGTCTAGAAAGAACATGGATCATTGTAGAAACCTCCATCCTGTACCTACCTGAGACAGCTTCATTAATGGCTCATGCATCAATGATTCTTGCAACCCGATGGCAATAAGCTTCTCCTACAAACAGAAAAAGAGCTCATACAAAACTGATCACAAAATGTAACAGAGAGGAGAAAGATTTTGCCATTTTGAGTGAAACAGGCAGACAAGAACACAATTTAGTGAGATTACAAATATGTGCCATTTGAATCATAGCTCTAGATGTTACATTAAATCAGTTGCTACTAAAATTTATACCATGAATAACTAACTAATCTTTACAGAAAATTAGTGGGAGAAAAGCACATGGCAAGGTTAGGAAGAGGATTCTCAGTAAAATGTCTCAACACTAATGCAGTGTTTTCTATCTGGTATTTGTCAAGATATTGAAAAGCATCCAGGTGAGGTATTGGAACAGGTTTCCCAGTTAGGTGGTGGAGTCACTGTCCCTGGAGGTGCTCAGGAGAAGAGGAGATGCTGCACTGAGTGACACAGTCTAGAGAGGTCATAGGCACTGGCTGATGGTTAGACTAGATGATCTCAGTGGTCTTTCCAACCTTAATGATTTGATGATAAATAAGGCATTCATGTATCCATTGTCATACAGGAAAGGTACAACTTCTGCCTTCAACATTTAATCATTTATTAATCTCAAAAAAAGTCTCAATTTCAACGCAGTTTACCTCAGTGAAGCATATGCATAACTTGTCTGTATACCCTTACACTATGGTACATCACAATAGGCATAAAGTAGTCTGAGCTATTAACGTTTTCAGTTACAGAAGGAAAAGTATCCTCGCGTTTACCATAGGATGTTCTGGAGAAGGGGCATGAAAATAGCAGGAACAAATGAAGTCTGGTAATTTGTCCTACTAGACCAGAAACCCTAAGTCCAGGAGATTAAGAGGCTCCAGGAATGCCCTTAACTACAGTTTTGGACCCAACCACGACTGTTGCAACCTGTGACAGCATTATGTTAGATAATTCTTTCTACCTACCTCAGCAGACTTAATCCTAATACTGATATCTTCAGACTTGTGTTTCAGGAACTGCAGGTTCTGAAGTCGGAAATGGGCTTTGGCTTCTTCTACCTCAAGATCTTTCTCTGCTTTTTTAAGATCCCTTGAATAGAAAAGAAGCAAACACTCACATACCAGTACACACATACCACTTGGTCACCTATGCTCAAGCCGAACTTCTTAACACAACCAACTCCAAAAGGAGAAAATGAAGAAAACGTTCACACCTCGCTGTGAGATTCCCCAGAGGAAATGTCCAGGGAAATATCCATCCACCTTCAGACTCAAAATGGCCACACTCATACTTAATGCTCTCTAGAGGCTCCTCCTAACTCTTGCAGTTTTGTGATTTGCCTTCAACCTCAGCAGAAAGCAACGGGTGGAAGATGACAGCCTGCATCTGAAAATTGCTTGTAAACTCTTTCTAGTTTAAAACAGATATAACTGTATCCCAAAACATCACAAAGATCCACAGTATCGCTCACATATTTTCCCTTTTTTCATCCATTACTTACATCCGTAGCTGATTTTCCAGCGCCAGTGTAGCAGTCAGTTTGTTCCTAACTTCAAGCAAGTTCAGTTCCAATTCTTTGTTTGTTGTTTCTGCTGCAAGCAGTTCAAAACTCCTGTCACTGATGGCAGAGAATAAGCTGTCGAAAAGAGTGGGAAGGAACAACTCAGAATTAGTATTGTTGTTGTTTCCCCTCCCCTTACCACAAAGCACTTGTTTTTCCTCGGGTTATGATATATCTGGTAACCTGCAAGTATTTAAGAAGGAAAAAAAAAAAGTTATATCTCTGAAGATATTTGCTTTCTATAAGTAACAAAATTTTATTTGGAAGGGAAAACAGTCCAGCAACCTAAGCACTGGGAAAGGCTAAACAAGACCTGGCATTCTGGAAAATGAAACAACCAGGCCTAGAATAATTGCATGCTCCACTCACAGCTTGCCAGGCTGCCTATGAGAGAAACTCTATTTAGTCCTTGTGCCCTTCTGGTACACAACCAGAAGTGTCTCAGTCACTTACTCTTCCCAACAGTTCATAATTGCTTACTCCTCTAGCTCAGGAAAGAGCAGTAAGAGCAAAGCTCCAAAACATGATTAAACACACACACACACACACAAAAAAAAAAAAAAAAAAAAAGCACTGGATTTTAAGGCAGATTTTGCCTTCTCCTTACAGACAATGCTCAGTGCACCTCTGTTGTTAAAGTCAGACAGAGATTCCCAGTGTGGAAACTCACTTTCAAATGGCTGAATTGGAAAAAAAAAAAAACAACAAAAACAAACAACAACAACAACAACAACAACAAAAAACAAACAAACAGGGAAACAGCACAAATCATCAATTCTGCTGCACAGTGGGATAAATTACCTGGCAAGAGAAGTGTCCTTTGTGTCAAGTATCATTGCAGTGTCTACCAGAGTTTTAAGGTGAGCACTGCCTTCTTCGGACAGCACGGATGGTGAAAGATCGAAGGTTTCTGTGAGAAAGCTCTGCAGATATTCAGCTTAAAAACAAACAGAACCAAAAAAAGATTTATTTTTAATACTGCTGTTCCTTCAGGTTCTTAGTGAGTCTATCCAAAGCTACAACCCAGTTCTAGCCTAGAAATACTGTTTATGTCTCCAACATTAGGGAAAGAGCCATCACGCTTGTCATATCAAAACCCTATTAGCAAAGGCATTTCCTTGTATCATGGCAGCCCCATTTGCAGAAGAGCTTGCATCCATGCCCATCTGTCAGTATTCACATTCTCTAACAGCCTAAATCAACTGTCTAGTGTCCATCGTTATTAATTTGATGGCAAGTCACTAGAAGAGCTGAAGAAAAAAACGTCAAGTAGGGTATTATAAAACCAGCCTTTTCACAGAAAAGTGCAATTCCTTCCTGAACAAAGCCAATGAACAGACCAACCTTTAGCATCTGTTAAAAACATATTATGGTTCCCTGTGTGTTTTTGAACCGAGTGAGTGGCACATGATTAGACTCACACTCCAAGCAGCATAAGCAAAACTTAACCACTTCACAGCCGCTTCAAACTTCTCAAGTGCTTTCCTGGACAGGGGATTAATATTAGCTCCGACTCTTAAATCAGTTGTAAGGCTGCTCCTCTATCTATCCTGCCAATATCTGAACGCTATGCCTTTTTTAATATTGTTGATCTTCACAGAATCACAGAATGACCCGGGTTGGAAGGGACCTCAAGGATCATGTAGTTCCAACCCCCCTGCCTAGCAGGGCCACCAAACTTACACCTTTACTAGATCAGGTTGCCCAGGGCCCCGTCCAACCTGGTCTTGAACACCTCCAAGGACGGGGCATCCACAACCTCCCTGGGCAGCCTGTTCCAGGGCCTAACCACTCTCCTAGTAAAGAACTTCCCCCTAAAATCCAACCTAAATCTTCCCTCTTTTAACTTAAAACCATTTCCTCTAGTCCTGCTATTGTCAGCCCTTTCCAAGAGTTTACTCCCCTCCTGGGTGTAAGTTCCCTTCAGGTACTGAAAGGCTGTTCTTGTTCACCTTTTAACAAAGTCTACGAGACCACTATGAAAAATCCTCCAAAGAAGCTAAAAACTGGAGTCTTCAACTCACCTTCTGCATCATATTTTGCTGCCCTTTCCTTCATGTCCTCTATCAGAACAGAAGCATCTCTCTCTCTTTCCTCACTGTACTCAGCAAGCGTGTACAAGAGATCAAAGGTCTCACTGTTCTTTTCAAACGGCGGCAGGGACTGACTTCCAAATATCTCTTTTAGCCACGACATAACCTGCCGGAGGAAATAAAATAAAGGACGAGCCGAGTGAAAAGACAGAAAGCAGCAGATAGACGTCAGTAAAGCAATGAGCTGTGTGTGAGAAACCACCCCAACGACATCAGACAAAGCACAAGTGTAAATAAACAGGGGAGGCAGCATCCTTCATCTCTGCTTCGGGTGCTCGGTGTAGCTGATAACACCGTTTCTTTTTCTTATCGCATCTCCCCCCCATCCCCACCCTTACCCGATGAACCTTCTCCACTGAAGACACAACGAAAGGCTCCGGCCTTGAGCCTCCCGCCGCCATCCCGGCCTTCCCCGCGCTCAAGGCCTACTGGGAGCTGTAGTCCTCACTTATCACGTTATATTTCCGTATGGAACCACCCCTCTATCCGCCCCCCATCCCCCTTCAGACGCCCCTCCCCTCACAAGGAGGCTGGTTGTGCCAGCTCTGCTCTTCGTACCGAGCACTCCGTCCATTGGCGGGGCGCTGAGGGAAGATCCCACCTCCCTGAGGGGTGGAGCGAGGCGCCGCCATTTTCTATTGAGGTCGCTCCCTCAGTCGTTCGGCCGCCTCTTCCCTCCTGCATCGCTGTGTTCGCTGCTGCCTCCTCCGCCATGCTGTCTGCCCGCGTGGCCGCCGTCCTCGCCCGCTCCCTGCCGCGGCAGGCCGGCTTGGTGAGCGCTTCTCCTTCGCTTTCCAACCGGGGGTGGGAAAGGAGAGGCGAGCTGCCGCCATCTTGGGGCCGCGGTGACATTGAGGGGCCGCGGCCTACTGAGCGCGGGGCTCACGATGAGGGGCTGCTGTGGGGTTTGGGGTGTGTGTGTGTAGGGGGGTGAGATATCCTTATCTCAAGATAAGGGATTAAGGGATATCCTTAGCTGAGGGGTGGGGTACGGGGCGTCGTGTCCTTTGAAGGTGAAAGCCGCCCCTTGAGGCCCCATGTCGCTGGGCCTGCAGTGAGCGGAGTATTGGGATCAATCCTCATTCGGTGTGTGAAGGTGAATGCAAAACCTCCCCCCCTTGGCTGGGGGGTTGAGAGAAACTGTATTAATGCTGCACTGCATTGCACTGCACTGCAGATTGACTGTAACCCTTTCTAACCCTTTAAGGCATCTGTTATTTCACTGCAGATTGGCTGTAACCTTTCCCAGCATCTCTTATTGCAGCTTTTTTGTGTATCTGTGTGCATGCGGCCTATCTTGCGGTAACCTCAGTTAGGCTGTCCTTGAAAAGGTCAGCCCTCGCTGGGTCTTTCTAAAGAGGGATGCGCCCACGTATTCGTGTTCCTGACCTTGTGAGAGCATCCCCCCTGTTAAAAAGAGGTGTTGCCTGGGAGCTGCCAGAATACTGCAGTGGTGACACAGCGCTGCATAGGAAAAAGCATCTGATAATTTAGAGCAGGCTCCTTTGCTGTCAGTCCCTGCAGGAAAAAAAAAAAAAAAAGAAAGGGCTGGATTGGATGTTGTAACTGCAGCTTTTTGGTGCCGCAGCAAAATGACTCAAAATGGGGACAGGATAGATATGTAAGCCTTACTAAAAAAAATAATATAATCTCCCTTCAAAGCATTGTGCGTGATCAAGGAAACTTCACTGTTACTGAAAAAAAAATTGCTTATTTTAGGTTTCCAGAAACGCCCTTGGTGCAGCATTTGTTGCTTCCAGAAACATCCATGCCTCCAAAATGGGCTTTCAGAAAACTGGTAAGTCTGATGAAGGATCTATGAAGAACGGTCTGTATTATAAGAATATTGTCTGGTAGTTCAGTGTATGAGGTGTGTGTCTGCTGATTAATCCATCAGGATGTTTGTGAACTGCATTGGAAAGCAAAATACCACTTATGGGGTCCCATCCAGGAGGTGTCACTTTAATAGTTGTTTCGAGATATGCCCAAACCAAAAGAATGATTGCATGTTAACTTAAATTCCCTGCTAAATTTCACCTCAGTCTTTGAGTTCTGCAGAATTGTCTGGAGAGAGAAAGGGAAAAAAAAAAAAATATACTTCAAATTCCATTTACTTCTCTGCTTGGTAGGAATATTAAGGAATGGATGTCTTTCTCAGGCTTGCTTGAATTTGACCTTGTGTCCTTGATTATAACTCTCTTGGCTGACAGCATCTCAATGAGGCTGCAGCGCTGCATAGCAGTGTTTGCTTGTGACCCACCTGACACTGCTTAGACTGACTGAGGATACTGTGAAGAAATAATTTTCACAGTGTTCCTTGGGGCATCCTAGCTGAGGAAATAAGCTGAGGCTTGCTACCAGATTTGGGAAGATGGAGAATACCCTTTAAACAGCTTATTTGGAACAATTTGCTTCTTAAATGTATTAAGTGCCTTTAAAATACATTAGGTTTTTGGGTTATTAATGATCTGGCAGTGTTCTGATGTGTCCAGTTCTCTGCCTGTAGAACTAGCATGTCTTCTTTTTTTTAGCTCTGCCTGACCTATTCAATCTGATGACCTTCCAGGGAGAATAATTGCCAAGACTGTAGGGCATTCTGAAGGAAACTGATGACTAAACTGAATGTCTATCCCTATTTTGATTGCAGCTGGTTCAGTTAAGTTGAAGCTGCTTGTATTTGCTGACTGCATAGAAGCTGTTTCTTGTGTCATGCATTGTATTTAAGGGAAAGCATTACTTCCCATGTTTTATAACACAAAAAAGAATGTGTTAACTTGTGAGCACAGGGCAAGCTTACTGAATTCATACTGGGCATTAATTCACTGAATCTGGTTTGAAATATCTTCTAGGCACTGCTGAGGTATCCTCTATTCTTGAGGAACGTATTTTGGGAGCTGACACCTCTGCTGAACTTGAGGAGACTGGCCGTGTACTCTCAATTGGTGATGGTATTGCCCGTGTGTATGGCCTAAGAAATGTCCAAGCAGAAGAAATGGTTGAGTTTTCTTCTGGGCTGAAGGTTAGCTTTCACTAAAGCAAGTTATTTATTGTAGAAGGAGAAAGATGGCTTTTGTAAGAAGAGTCTGATACTGTTTTTGGAATGACCCAGTTCTTTTTATAATGCTGTAATTTGCCTTATGCAGGTAGTCCTGTTCTTTTCTCTTGTTGAATTCCTAGGCAAGATAAATTTATTTCAACCCTGATAATCCTTTCACTTTTCCTTAGTAGGAGTGATGAGTGCTATAGGTGCAATTAAAAACATGATAAATTTAAGATTCATGCAGGTTTTGTTGCCAGTATGGAAGGATATGCATGCATCATATGTAAGCAGAACATTGGTGATTGTTCTAAATTAGATGGAGATCACCAGTGATCCATGTTAATTGCATCAATACTAAACTGTTAGGAGTTCAGCATAGATCTTGGTATCGTTCTTCTCATGATATCATGGTTGTTGATTATCCTAGGGAATGTCCTTGAACTTGGAGCCCGACAACGTTGGTGTTGTCGTGTTTGGTAATGACAGACTGATCAAGGAAGGGGATGTTGTGAAGAGGACTGGTGCCATTGTGGATGTTCCAGTTGGGGAAGAGCTGCTGGGCCGTGTTGTGGATGCCTTGGGCAATCCAATTGATGGGAAGGTAAGTGTAACTATGTCTAACAAGGCTAAATCTTAAGCTTACTTCTGTGTACAGAGATAGCAGTGTGTTTTTTTCCCCCTCCCCCCTCTTTTTTAAGGGTCCTATTACATCAAAGACACGTAGAAGAGTTGGCTTAAAGGCCCCTGGCATCATTCCCAGAATTTCTGTGCGGGAGCCTATGCAGACTGGTATTAAGGCTGTGGACAGCTTGGTGCCCATTGGTCGTGGCCAGCGTGAGCTGATCATTGGTGACAGGCAGACAGGGTGAGTTAAATGCTCAAACTAAAAATGTTTCCATAAACAGAGACTTGTGTTCACCTTTGTACACATATGTGTTCTGCACATAACGGAACTGGGAGAAAAATGGGCAGCTTAGTTTAACCTAACTCTGTGTTATGCAGGAAAACTTCAATTGCCATTGACACAATAATCAACCAAAAACGATTTAATGATGGAACAGATGAGAAAAAGAAGCTGTACTGTATCTATGTTGCCATTGGCCAGAAGAGATCTACTGTTGCTCAGCTGGTGAAGAGGCTCACTGATGCAGGTAACAGGTTTTTTTCTGATGCTTGAGCTTGGCTAATAGTGACATCTTATTGTTGCACTAAATACTACTGTGAACTCTTCCAATTAAAAATACAGATGGAATTCTTTTGTTACTAGATCAGAGAGAACTACTTACTTTTGTGGACAGGGAATCTTTCCAGTGGCTGGAGGAGGGAGTAGGTGGCCTTCTTTTCCCTACAGTGCATTAGAAAACTAGCATGTCAAGCCCTCCAAACTGTTGAATTGCCTCTAAAGGTTACCCTTTGTTTTCTTTTATCAGAGTTTAGGAATTTATTATTGACAGTTAGGCAGGCCTGATTTATAAGCTGTGTCCCACAAGTATTGATGAACTTAACATTTGTTTCGTATGTATGCAAGTCAGTGCGAATGGCAGTTTAGTGAGGAGTCTTTTGTGCCCTAACAGAGATTACTTGATAACTTCCTTTCAGAAACAGTAACGTTTTCTGACTAAAGTGGCTGCATGTGTAACATATATACATATGATTGCAAATGTAGCTCAGAAGAAATTAAGTAACTTATCTCTGGCCTGTTGGTCGGACAGAGTCATGGTTAGGAAGAATATTTCAGTAACCATGAAACATTGTATTACCTCCTCGCAAGAGCTAAAAAATCAGACTCGTTGGGCTCTGAGAGGTATCTAGAGCTTAACTGTGTCTTGAAGTTTAAACCGTACTTCCAAGTGAGGAAGAAGTCTGCAAGTGCTAGATAGTAGCTGCCATAAATTTACTCCTGAAACTTCCTGATTTACTCAGGCTGATATGTAGGTATGTTTTTCAGTGAAGCAGTGTGGTGATGCTGTCTGGCTTTGCTTCAGCAACTAGTACTTTGCACATTGCATTTGTTGGTTATTGGCATGATAACGTAACAAACTTATGGTTCTCTCTCTCACATTCTCTTCAGATGCCATGAAGTACACAATTGTGGTGTCTGCAACAGCATCTGATGCTGCACCCCTTCAGTATCTGGCTCCTTATTCAGGCTGCTCCATGGGGGAATACTTCAGAGACAATGGAAAACATGCATTGATCATCTATGATGACTTGTCCAAACAGGTCAGGAATCAAAGTTTGCAGATGTCATAGTCTAGCATTGGTGCTTAGAGCAGTGTGAACTCCCTAGGCTTGGAAATTCAAAATTTTAAGTGAGCTACTGAAATTTGAGAGATTTCTCTTTGTTACTGTGCAGGCTGTTGCCTACCGTCAGATGTCTCTGCTGCTGCGTCGTCCCCCTGGCCGTGAAGCCTACCCAGGTGATGTGTTCTACCTGCACTCTCGCCTGCTGGAGAGAGCAGCCAAAATGAACGATTCCTTTGGAGGAGGCTCTCTGACTGCTCTGCCTGTCATTGAAACTCAGGCTGGTGATGTGTCCGCTTACATTCCAACCAATGTCATCTCCATCACTGATGGACAGGTAGGACTTGCTCTTTGTATACCAGTACTTCCATGTAGCTCACTGGCAGATCTTAAGGGTTGTTTATAGGCTTCTGAACAAGCTAGTAAGACAGTTTTCTCCTGCAGATCTTCTTGGAAACTGAGCTGTTCTACAAAGGTATCCGCCCAGCCATCAACGTTGGTCTGTCTGTATCCCGTGTAGGTTCTGCAGCTCAGACCAGGGCAATGAAGCAGGTGAGCATGAAACTGCTGTTCGTTATCGCATCAGAGATGAGTAGCCTGGAAAATGTGCTACCCATTTCATTCTTTCATAAAGAATTATGAATACAAAGGGAATTAAGCTTAGGGTTCCTAGAAATTATGAAGTAAGAACAACCTTATGGGATTGCCTTGACATTTCCATTGCCTGCAGGCAGGGAGCAGGAGGTTGAGAGTGAGGGGAAGACTGTCTGCACAGAGGTTTTGTCTGATAAATTCATTGTGCTGAGCTAGTTAGAGAAAATACTCTCTCCCACTTTTTAATCCCAGTGCAGGTTAGAAAGGCCACATCTGGAGTACTTTGTCCAGTCCTGGTCTCTCCAGATTAAAGAAAAAGTAGAGATTTCCTGGAATGAGTCCAGTAGAGGCTGAAAAAGATTATTAAGGTCCTGGAGCATCTCCTCTGTGAGGAAAGGCAGAAGGATGTGTTCAACTGCTCAGTCTGGAGATGAGAAAGCTGAGAGAGAGGGTCTTTCCAAGGTTTATAAATACCTGAAGTGGAGGAGTCAGGTCGGTGGGTGTGAACTCTGGTGCTGAGCAGCAACAGAACAAGGGGAAGTGGACTGAAGCTGGAACACAGGAAGTTCTATAGTAATGCAAGGAAGAACTTCTGCAGAGTGAGAGAGTACTAGCAAAGGCTGCCCAGTGTGCTGGTGGAGTCGTCTTCTCTTGAGGTATTCAAGACCCAGTAGGTAGCCTTCCTGTGTGACCTGCTGCAGGAACCTGATTCGGGGGGTGGGGGGGTTTGGACTCAATGATCTCTGTAGGTTCCTTCCAACTCCTACAGTTCTGTGTGTGAAAGGTAGAAAATCAGCTACCAGTCTTTCAGGGAGGCATAAAATGTTAAAAGGTCAAACAGTGTGGGACTTCTAGGAGTACAGACAGTAAGCTGAACAGACAACTTGTGACAGCTGCCTTCTGAAGATAACCTACTGACTACTAGGTTCAGTGGCTGGAATTCATTGTGACCTGTTTCTTGTAGGTGGCAGGTACCATGAAGCTGGAGCTGGCTCAGTACCGTGAAGTGGCTGCCTTTGCTCAGTTTGGGTCTGATTTGGATGCTGCCACACAACAGCTGCTGAACCGTGGTGTGCGTCTGACAGAGCTCCTGAAACAAGGACAGTATGGTCAGTGTCCAGGGTGCAACGTGTCTGCATTTCCCATTTACCTCTTATGTTGGTCTGTAGCAGCAGTAAGACGTTCTCTGGACATTGCAAATGAAAGCCTGGGCTGTGTTGCATGCAGCACAGAGAAAGCCTCTATGTAATGTTGATGTATTGTGGTAGAAATATTGCTGATGGTATGAATGTTTTCTTTCATGCAGTTCCCATGGCTATTGAGGAACAGGTTGCGGTTATCTATGCTGGTGTAAGAGGTCACCTGGACAAGCTGGAGCCCAGCAAAATCACTAAATTTGAGAGTGCTTTCCTGGCTCATGTACTGAGCCAGCACCAGGCCCTCCTCTCCACCATCAGGTATGATTTGTTATCTTATTTCATCCCAAGAGTACTGATATGAGAGAGCACAGATAGCAATCACTGAACCATGAAGTGAATGTATCCTAGAACACTAGGCCTTCTATGCTGCCTCTGACTGGAGGTTAAATCAGCTTGTCTTCTGTCCAGAGCTCAGCATTTTGCATGCAGCTTCCAGATTAGAAACCCTGCTGGTGCTTTAAGTGAACATACTTCTGTGTCTGTCCTGTAAGCTGATACTGAAATTGCTTTGTGCAGTCTGTTACCAGCAGCTCTTAGTGCTGTAGATTAGGTGCTGCTTACTGCCTGTTACTCAGCTGACTGTGGGGATTGTCCTGCTCTGTGAGCTGGTTCTGGCTTGCTTTGTCCCGAGTTGGATCATGTGCGTTCTCTCTCTGCAGCATAACTGCTGTACTACCCAGCTCAGCAAGGCTCTGCTTTGAGAGTATTTGCTGACAAAATTTAGTCCTTAAACTTCTGTAGAAGGGATGGTAGTAGATTTTATTTTATTTTTTTTTTTCCCTCCTTGGAAATAAATGCGTTGTCAATTCCTATGTCACTTTAGTTTTAACAAAACTCCTTTTTTGACAGGACTGAAGGGAAGATCTCCGACCAGACAGAAGCTAAACTGAAGGAAATAGTCACAAATTTCCTGTCTACTTTTGAGGCATAAACTCTCTATTTGGACCGACCAGGCTGGTTTTGTTGTTATGTGCTCTGACTCCATCAAAGACCTAAACGTATGTGCAACTTGAATGTACAGATCTCACTGAGAATAAAAGTTTCCATGTAAAAAGGCTTGGATATGCTGTTTTCAATTACTGCTTTTTCTTGGCTGGCTACTTTAACAGTGCACTAGAGGAAAGTTACACTTCTCTGGATGCACTGTTGCTCAAGAAACCCTGAAAAATCAGGGGAGTTTTAATTGTTGAGTAGATGAAACTCCCTGTATAAAAGCTACCTGTAGGATTATGTGGCTGACTGCAGTTTTCCATTGTGACACCCGTGGTTTGCTCGTGTAGCTGTCCTCCTTTTCACCAGGTAACTTCCAGAGAGAAGCGTGAAGTCGTGCTCCTCCTCCTGGTGCCTGGCTTTCATAAGATGTGTTCTTTCAAAATCACATTCCTTGTATCTTAGGACAGCTGCACATTTAGAGAATCAGATCTGGTCCTCTGGCTCACACCAGTTCTGAGAAGCTTATTTGGTCACTTTGTGGTTTGGGTTGGGTTTATATACCCAAACATCTTCCATTCCTGACTTACAGGAGTTGATAGGAGGCGTGAGATCCCAGCGTTGCAATGTGTAGCTGGGGGGTGTAGAATCTCGGTTCCACCCCTAGGCTGACTTGCAGCTCAGCTCCCCAGCAGAGCAATGGGGTTTTGTGGCCGCAGGGTGGTGCTGCGAGGCACGGGAATCGTTTGGGTTGTGACGGAGGTTCCTGACAAGCATTGCGGGCTTTGGGCCCTCTTCTGGTGGAAGTATGCATTCCACTTTTTCCAGCGGCCCTGCAGAAACGCTGATCCCACGTTCAGGCAGTGTTGTAGCTGTGATGTGTGGCTGCTGCAGCGCTGATGGTGACAGCTGTGCTGCCCTGAGTGCTCTGACCATTGCTACTCTGTCCTGCCGTCTTTATATTACAACCTCATTTGGGTTTACCTGCCTGTCTCCAAGTGCTCTCTTCCAGTGCTATCAGATCAGTTGGGAACCGTGCACCTGGAAGGAAGGAAAGAGAGAATTTGTTTTAGGATGTGGATTTTAGTGTGCTCGCAAGAAACCAGACTGCACCACAGCTGATGTGTTGTCAGATTGCTAAAGCCTGAATTCAGAGCCTGGACCTGAAACATGGACCTTACACATCTGAAACAGATAGATGTGTTACTGGGGCAGAAAGTGGACACACGAGCACTAACAGAAAAAGCTTTGCTATAAATCTCAGCTCCGCTGCGTGTGCACAGCAGGGCCCTCGGGTCACAAGTCAGTGGATTTAAGTAAGTGGAAAATGCTTTTTTTTTTTTTTCTTGCTCTCTTTTTTTTTAACCTCACAGGACTATCTCAGTTGTCCCTGTGTCAGAGCAGAGGCAGCGCGTTACCGCTGTCGGTGTGAATCAGGCTTTCCTGTCCCTGCGGCCACAGCGGGGTGGGAGGGTGCTGGGTGGGGCAACGCTGGGAGCAGTGGCGGTGCTGGCAGCAGGAGCAGCATGAGGGAGGCTTGGTTCCGGGACCACTTCTGGGTGAGTTGGGGTCTAAGGGGAACAAGAGCGTGACCCAGGGGACGCAGCAGGACACCTTGTACCCCAGGGGGTCCATCTTGTCCTCACACTGTCTCAAGCCCCAAGAGGAAGCTGAGCAATCAGTGGTGGCAGACCTAAAGCCTGCTGCCTGGTTGTGGGCATCCTCTGGCTGGTGCTGGTCATCTGCTTGCATCTAAAAGCCATGCAGTGCTGTGGCTTTGCAACCTGCCCTGTGCGGCTGAAGTAGCACCCCATGAGCTGATTATGCAGGGATGAAGGTATTTGGTGCTGGCTGGATCCAAGGTTTGATATTAATAACTGACTGCTTGTGAGCTATTTGGGAATGCTGCTGTCAACAAGTGTCCTCTGGTGAGCTGCTTTTTGTTTGGGAGCTGATCTTCTGTCTCGCTGCTGATGAACTGCAGAGGAAGAGTCATAGCTTGGGGGAAGCTGCAGCTTATTCTTTTGAGTCTGAACTGTGCTTTTGGGCATGCAGAAGTGCCAAACGTGCTTATCTGCTGCAGAGTATTGTGGTTGTTTGGTTCCCCTTGGTGTTCCACCTTTCACTGGGGTATGAGAAATTAGGAAACGGGTGCCAAAGTCTGGGCTTTTGGGACTGTGCCTATCAGAACAGCATATGAGGGTGATGCCCAGGGAGCAGCTCCTATGTGCTGAGTTTAGGGTAGGTGTGGGGTGCTGGGGATGTGTGCGTGGTGATTTTAGCCAACACCATGAACAAGGATAGCTAGTGCAGAGCCACCAGCATGCATATCAAACTGCATGGGAAATTAAAGCCAGCTTTGCATATGGCTGCTGTTTCTCAGCCACTTGTCACCAGGAAACTTCCAGGATGTCCCTTTTACTTTGCACATGTACAGCACGGGGAGGGCAGCCAGGGTGGATGTGGTGGAAATGCTGCCCCAGTGCCTGTCTGATGCTCTGTGTCAGGGAAAATCATCACCATGCCAAGGTGAAATGCTTACAGCCTATAAGCACCACAGCAGGGTCTACATTGCCTGAAAGAAAGAAGGAAAGGGTGAGAAATGGACAGAAAAAAACAAATTTGGCCAGGTGCAGGGCTGCTGATAAAAGTTCCGTTTGCTGTAATGCAAAGAGAGAATGCAAACTTCCTCCTGCCATTTTTTCTCTGATGCTTGAGGCAAAAAGGGAAGAGGAAGGAGAATGCTGCTTTGCCAAAGCGAAGGATTACACAGGGCTCGGAACAGCTGGGTGGGAAAGGGTGGGTTTGGGCAGGGCTGTAGCTGCCCCAGGATGCAGTGCAGGGTGGAGGTGCTGCAGAAGGAGAGGGTTCAGTGCTCCAGCTGATGGAACACCATGCCATGTGTATGAAGAAATGCTACGTGTGGTTAGCTACATGATTTAGGCTATAATTTTGCTTCTGGGGTGACAAAACTAAATGTAGTCGCCCCATTTGCTCTTGAACCTTTTCTTCTGTTCCCTTCTTTACTTTTCTGCTCACCCTGTTTGGTCTCAGCATAAGGTGCTAAATTCCCTTCTAGGGCTTGGCACCCCAAGAGCTGCTGTGCTCTGCCCTCAAATGCTCCTGCTTGCACCATGCTTTGTCGTGCCCATGCTTGCTGCAGCCTGCTACAAAAGTAAAAACATGCCAGAAATGCTCTTTGTTTCCTCTTGCCCTGTCTGCAGTGATCTCTGAGAGTTGAGCAAGTACGGCACTGTTTTCATCTGTGTTTCTTTTGGGTTTTTTATCTTGTGGCCTACTGTTCTTCTTGCATTGTACAAGCTCCCTTCTTTCATTCTGATGCTTTACATGAGAAGCGCCCAGTTCTCCCCAAGCCTCTTATAGCAACTTGTTACGGGCAACTCATCAGCAAGAGCTGGGTATCATGAGAGAACCTGGCTCTCATAGAAAGACATGGGGAAAAATAGAAACTTGGCCAAACTTTGCCTCTAGATATGTATCTGTGCAGGTTGCCAGGCCACAGGGGAAACTTCTGCTCCCTACAGAGATCCTCACAGAGGTTTTTCTTGACCTCAGCAACCTCTGTAGGACCTTAAGCAACTTTGAGACCACTGGCTATGAGCAGGAATAGCATGTCCATGTATCGTTTGATGTTTCTAAACACAGAAATAGACATCCGGCTTCTGCAGTGCTTCTCAGAGCAGATGTGGCTGAGTATTTCAAGCAGTGGTCCACGAGCAGCTCTTTTTCTCATACCTTTGTACACATATGGTTTGTGTCTGGAGTCTGGGGATTGATCTGAAGCATCTGAGAATATGTGAGCAAAATCTCATACGCTGTATCTTCACAGTGGCCTGAAACACCACAGTTTTTAGAAGAAAAGTGGCACTTTTCCACCCGTGCTGCAGTGTGAATCTCACACCCATGCTGCAGTGTGAGTCTCAAATTTCTCACTGTGTGAAGCCTTGTGTTATTTCTCCTTCTTGAGAGCCTTGGGAGTACAGTACGAACCTAAAAGGGCAGGAATGGGGATTTCCACTCCTCCGAAGCGCTGTGGACTTGGGAAGCATCAGCTGCTGCTTTGTCACCTTGAAATCATCTGTTCACAGTTTCCATGGGCTGTCCTCTAAATAGCACATCTGCTGTTAGTGCTGTGGGAGAAGGGCTTTGGGGACCTTGTACTTTGCAGACCCAACACTGGATGTGGACTCTGGTTTGGTGTACCCAAGCAGATCTCTCCCCATTAAACCCATGTGGTGCCTTCCTCCCAATGCATTTACTCCAGACATAGAATCACAGAATACTTGGGTTGGAAGGGATCTTAAAGCCCGTCCAGTTCCAAACCCCTGCCATGGGCTGTCTGCTCCTCCAGCTCAGGCTCCCAGGGCCCATCCATGGCCTTAGGCACCTCTAGATACTAACAGCTCTGGGTAGCAGTGCCAGGGCTTCACAGCCCACTCAGAAATGAATTTCTTTCCAATATCCAATCTCTATCTGCCCTCTTTTAGTTTGAAACTGTTCCTCTTTGCCCTATCACTATCTGTGTTAAAAAATCAGTCTCCCTCCTGTTTAACAGCTTGCTTTCAAATACTGGATGGCTGTAATGAGGTCTCCTCAGAACCTTCTCTTCTTCAAGCTGAACAAGCCCAGCTCCCTCAGTCTTTCCTCAAAATGAAGTGTTCCAGCCCTTTAATCATCTTAATGGCCCTTAAATGAACGGCTCCATATTTTACTTGTACTAGGGGACTAAGCACTGGATGCAGTACTCCAGATGGGGCCTTACTAGGGCAGAGCATAGGGGGCATCCTCTTTCCTGCCCTCTGCCATCCCTCTGTTGATGCAGCCCAGGACATTATTGGCCTTCCAGGTTGCAAACTCATGTCCTGCTTCTTGTACACCAGGACCCCCAAGTCTTTCTCTGCAGGGTTGTTCTCAGTGAGTTCTTCTCTGAGTCTGTAGGTACATCTGGGTTTGCCCCAAGCCAACGCCCTGCACTTGGCCTTGTTGAATCTCATGAGACTCATGTGGGCCCACTTCTCCAGCCTGCCCAGGTCCCTTTGATGAACCTCTTCTCTCGCATAACCTCGTGCCTTATTACTGCTAAAAACTGGAAGGAGTCAGTGGGCATGAGAGTGAGGACTTTCAGGGTTGTTTGGTAAATGCTTGGTTCTACCCTGGCCTTCTTCCCTTTCCTCTTTCACTGTTCTCACCCTCCCAAGGTCAGCCATGGTGGTTCTCTGTGTTCTTTCCATGCTGAAGTCTGCCCAAAGGCTGCTGCATACAACCCTGCCCAGCCCAGCTCCATCACAACCCCATTGCAACCCTTTCTGTGTCTATATTATTTCCTTTGAAATGGGGTAGGAAGCCAAGTTAGGATGTTCCTGAGTTTTGCAACTATCATGTAGAGCCATTTCAGTGCAAGCGTGCTTCCTTCTTTTGCAGATCCGATTAGCAAAGAGGTGACCTAAATTGAGAACCAGTTGTGTGTTTTCAGAAATAAGCTCGTCACGGGGGGAGGTTTATGCTCAGTAGGGAAACAGAAAGTGTTTGGAGATCTCAGAAGGTCCCTGCTCCCCCTCTCTCATGTGTGGAGCAAGACTGGCCTGGGATTCCTGGGGATTTCCTGCTGCCCCACTCTACCACAGCTCTGCTTTATCTCTTGATTTTTGCCACTGATTTTAAGTCCCTGACTGCTTAAGGAAGTCCACAATGATGAAATCCCACATTTACCACAAAGATCAGCCCTGTTCCTCCTCAGTTCTTGCTCTGGGTGCAAATTCCTGAAAAATCCCTCTCTCTGCTGTCAGCATTTTCACAACCAGCTATCTGCTTGCTGTCATATAGGCTTGGAACACTTTCTGCATCTCTCTACCCTGCCCTTATTCCTCTTCAAGCTTCATAATAACTATTAGCAGCTTTTGCTTCCTTTCTCACAGCTTTGTATCTGCTCTTGCCATTGCTTCCTTTCTGCAGCCTGTTTCCCTGTTCCTTCACGTGACTTTTCACACAGCTTTTTACGGAAGGTGGCACATATACACCTGCTTTAATAACCATTACATTAAAATCTGTGTGATTTGAGAAGAAAACACCAGTTCCTCAGAAGCCTATGGGAAGCCTATAGAGGCACTGGGGCTGGGACTTCTGGGTTTTGTGGTGATGGGTGGCAGGCTGAGGACCTCTCATGGCCCTATTCGACGTATTAAAAGCCATAGAGAAGCAGCTGGAAAGGACTTGATGCTTAGGGAAGTGGTCTCTCAGTGGTGTTTTGGACTGATGTGAGCAGGTGTCAGTTGCTTATCACAAGGTCACAGAGAAAGCTTATTGCAGCAGTGCTGCTTGGATGCACCCACATGCTGTGAGCAGCGAGGGAAGCCTGTAGCTCACTGATGATGAGTACTTTATTTTGGGGGTTTAAGGTCCCTTCCAACCCAAGCTATTTCATGCTTCTGTCAAACTGTGATCACCGTTCTCATCACAGAATCATAGAATGACTTGGGTTGGAAGGGACCTTAAGGATCCGTATGAATCCCATTCTTGTGTTTTCAGAGCACGGATCTGACGAGCACAGTTGGCTATGACAGCATCATCCAACATCTGAACGATGGCAGGAAGAACTGCAAAGAGTTTGAAGACTTTCTGAAGGAAAGGTACGGAGCTGTGTCTGACAGTGGGTTTGTTTGGACCTGGAAAATGAGGCAGTGGCACTACTTCTATTTCTTGTATTCCCATTTTGGTTTCCATCATGCTTAACTGTCCACTGTCATAAAGCACCTTTGATTTTTCACTCAGAAGGAACTTGCTTTTTTAACGTTGTCCTTTCCCTGCACAGCTGGTCCTGTGGAATCTAGTCTACACCTGGGTCTTCTCAATTGGGCGGCAGTGATGGCATTATTCACAAAGCCCAGAAGCATACTAGTAAGGGCATCATCCAAATGCCTCTTGAACACTGACAGGAATAGGGCATCTCTCCAGGAAAACTGTTCCTGTGTTTGCCCACCCTCAGAGAATTGTGGAATAAACGAAACAGCTTTCTGAAATGTTTGTTTCTCTAACACAAATGCACATGTCTATGTTGTTGATTTCTGTAGATGTAGATTCATTAGACACTTCAAAGTGCAGCTTCTTCTCCTCTGCCTCCCCACCACATTTATCCAAGGCTATTTTGTCCCAAGTCTTGTATTCACAGGTTTGCTTTCTCCAAGTTGTCAATATCAAAATTACATTAACATAGGATTGTTCTACAACAGTCTTGATATTTAGCCTACTTGTCTCATTTGGTTGGCCTTGAAGTGATCAGGCAGTTGATCTTTGTAGGTCTCTCGGCTCCCTTCTATTCTACTTCATTCTGTTCCATCCAATTCTATCCTATCCCATCCCCTCCTCCAGGAGACCGTTTAAAGTAAAGCTTGTTTCCTTGTTTACTTTCTAAATTAAAGCTTATTTCTAACCACTGGTCATGGACAGCAAGGTCATCTTGTCCAGATTGGGATATCTGTTTGACCATGCAAGTCTAGCCCTGAATGACTGTACAGAATTCAAAGCAAATTCTTAGACAGCAGCACATGGGTTTTCTTGCTTTTCCCTCTCTTTTTCAAGAGGCGAGGGCAGTGCAACCTCCCAGAGATATTTATACATGTTATTACCACAAGGTCTGGCCTCTTCAGATGTTGTCTTTAAGGACCGGAGGCAGGCAGGAGAGCACATCCATTAGCTTTGAAAAGTGCTGCACAAGTTTTGAACAGCTGAAACATCCCAGCTGAACTTCAGGCAAGTGTAGGGAAGCTGAATGTCTATGAGATGCCTGTTTCATTCTGTCACGTTTGGCTGAAGTCAGCCAATAAATACTTTGGAGGGATGGGCTGACAGACACTGATGATCAAGGAGGTAAATGTCCATGCTGTCACTTTGATGTGACAGCCTGGGATGTTCTGCACACTCACTGTTCCCTTATTTGTGCTCTTCATGAAACTCTTGCAAGCAAGTTTCAGTTTCTGACATGAGATTTTCCTCTCATTTCTCTCTTTCTTCAACAGAGCAGTTATAGAAGAAAAATATGGCAAAGAGCTCATTAACTTGTCAAAGAAGAAGCCTTGTGGGCAGACGGAGCTGAAGTAAGTTCAGAATCCAGTGCTTTTTGCTTCTGTAGGTGTCTGTAATTGGAACCATGAATGAGGAAGAGGGAGAAGGAAGAGGGCAGAGAGGAAGAAAATAGTGTTTAGATGTCACTGGGACACTACCAGACATTCAGAAATCAGTCTTGTGAATGAATAGTCAGTTGGCCTTTGCCTTTGCCAGTAACCAAGTTGGAATTCACCATCTTCCCACCAGCTGTAGGCTAACCAAAGTGTCATGGGCACACAGTCAAGAAGCAGGCTGGTGACTGGCCAAGGGTCATGAGGCCTTGGGTTTGCTCCTCGCCCTTTCTGTGGCCAGAAGGAAGTCAACGTACTTCCTCAAGTCAAACCACGTGAATATTCAAGTCCAGTGCTTTGTCACCCTACATGGATATTGTGGCTGCTGTGGTTGGTTTAATGAGTGTCCCTTGGCATTTTCTGCTTGATATTTTGGTTTGGTATTCCTTGACCAGCACTTGTTTGCAGTTTTATATTGGGCTGCCAATTTTTTTTTCCTTCTGAAATCTTCATGACTTTGTTTTAACAGGTAGAAAAGTTCCCCACATTTCCAAGCACTCACCCCATGCAACACGTAGAAAATATCCACATGTTCTGAATGACATGTTTTGGAGTTTGTTAATAAAGTTTGTTTTGAAACCCAAAATTTAGTAGCATCCAGTGTTCAGGACAAAGTTGTAAAGTCAAACTGAGTGAATTGTGTTATATTCACTGATAAAGGAAAACCTGGAAGTGTGAAGAGAGTAGATAAACCTGTTTGGGGATGTTTTCTCTGCTCTTGAGTGAGGGACTTGCTCTCCAGTTCAGAAGTGCTCTGCTGTCACCACTGAATCCTGCACTTCCATCCAGTAGTGAACTCTTCTAATGCTCTGCCTGTGTTTTTTTTTCAGTACCCTGAAGAGATCCCTGGATGCTTTCAAGCAACGTAAGTAATTCTTCTTTTTCATGCGATGGGACACTCAGCAGTGCTGAAGCCTTCATGTTATTGCTTAGGAAGAAAAAGAGGAACCTCCAAAACTGTGTGATATGGGATATGGGATCCTTTTGTTCCAGCTCAGCTCAGAGCATGGAGTTTGGAATGGAGTTTTCCAAGGCATGAGTGTCAGAAATCAGTCCTCTACCAGCTGAGGCATTAATAGCTCTGAGCCTGGAACAGCTTTAGGTGTTGAACCATGAGCTACAGCTTGTCTTACATTCAAATGAGCTGCTTTTCTTGCTGGATGGACATTTCATGGTATGGCTGCTCTCCTTCTGCTGGACCAGTTCAGTGTGGCCTTCAGCGTGAGCCAGAGATTTACTTAGCAGTAACTCTTCTGTGCTCCAAGGTGCTTCTCTGCAAGCCTGGGGCAACATTTCCTTCTGACTGATGCTGTAGAGTGTGATGTGCTGAAACATGCATGAATTAATCTGGATGAGGAGGAAAAGCAACTGTGCTCATCTTAATCACTTTTCTTAGCATGAGACTTCCTAAATGAAGTGCAAGTCCCAGCATGACTGTGGAACACTTTCTGCGTAGGCAGACTGTGCTTGGAAGCTGCTTTGAAAGCACTGCTGCAGCTGCAAGGAAATTCACAAGGAGGGACTGTGGGTCACTGAGTCAGTTTGATCTCACCTAGAAAAGCTGGCCTGAACAACAGAGTGTTTTTATGCATACACACACAAACACAAATATGTCATTTTTTCCCCCCCCTTTGCAGAGATAGATAATGTGGGACAAGGTCACATCCAGCTGGCACAAACTCTTCGGGAGGAAGCAAAGAAAATGGAGGATTTCAGGGAAAAGCAAAAGCTTCATCGAAAAAAGGTCAGGCACTGCTCTGCCACCTTCATTGCAGGCCATTGTCTCACCTGCTGTTTCACGGACCCTTTTGTGTCCTTGTGCCTATGAGGGTGAAAACGTTCTGAGCTCCTTCCTACATGTTGTAATGATGCTGTAACTCTGCAGCAACCCCTGACTTCCTTCTTCTCACCAGTGTCCTTCAGGGTTCTTTGAGGGACAGAGATAGAAAGCATTCCTCCATTGATGCCAGCCTCAACTAGGAATGTTTTTAAGATGTTCAGATAGCGTTGTATGATCTACACAGTGTCTGGTAAAATCTGCAAGCTCTTTAACTTCTTTATGGCTTGAGATTCCCTTGACTGGAAAACAGGAAAAGCTGTCTGAACCAGAGGCTGATCAGGACTTAGCAGAGGTGGGTGAGCTTGCCCGTTCTATCTTGTGGAGATGATGCAGTACTAACATTGTTAGTAATCCTTTTTACATCTTCTCAGCATACACAATGGAACCTTAGATACGAGTGTATAGAAAGATGAATGTCCTGGATGGGTTCTGTGAACTCTGAAGAGTTGCAGCTGGGTTGGAGCTAGATGATCTTTAAGACTCCTCCCAACCCAAGCCCTTTTATGATTCTAAGATACTGGAGTGCCTAATTCCAGGCAGAGGAAGGTCCTTACGGCCATTATTGTGATCCCATCGTATGGTCCATGACTCTTTCTTAACCCATGCTGACTCTGGCTCTCTTGTCTTCACAGATAGAGCTCATAATGGAGGCAATTCACAAGAACAGGAATTTGCAGTACAAGAAGACCATGGAGGTAATGCAAGTGTTCTGCTGTCTCTTGCCTGCATGTGGGTTAATGCTGCTAAAATACACATGCATGCAACCATATTTGCATCCCATTTGCTTGCTGACACATTCCTGCTCTATATGGTGTCACTCCTAGGCCAAGCGGCTCTATGAGCAGCGCTGCAGGGATAAGGATGAAGCAGAGCAGGCTGTGCACCGCAATGCAAACCTGGTCACACAGAAGCAGCAGGAGAAGGTAAGGAGGGTGGGTGGCTGTGCAGCATGGAAAAAGAGTCTCTCTTCTCACAGGTATCCTGCCCCAAGTCCTGAGAGAACTCAGTTCTGGGGTTTGGGTGGCATGAATGGGCTGCTGACCTTCCCTGGTGGAGCTACTCTGCTGTGGGTGATCCACCAGGGCTCTCCTATACCTTTCTTCTCTCCCCCATCTTTGGCAGCTCTTTCTGAAGCTGGCTCAGACAAAATCAGCTCTGGAAGATTCAGGTGAGCATGGAGATATAGCATACTGGTTTTGGAGGGGGGAGGGGCATCATATGGGGTGGGAGGTGGGGGCTGGAAGCTGAGCCATAGATCCTCAGAAACTTTTCCAGAGATCCAAGAGGCAACACCTGTCTTGGAGTAGCCCATATGGCCCCAAATGCCCTCAGTCTTGCTGTGGGGCTTTGCATCCCACTGAATTGCTCACCATGCTCTCTGTGCCCCCCAGCCATTTTTGGCCAGACAAGGTACCTTCCAGCAAAATACATAGATATTTTAACCAATATTAACAAGCTGACCATTTGATTTCCCTTACAGACAGGAGCTACCAGCAGAGCATTACTTCACTTGAGAAGATCCGGGAAGAATGGCAGAAAGAGCACATCAAGGCTTGCGAGGTAAATGCCAAAGAATTGTTTCACAGTGCACTGTGGTCCTTGAATCACCTCAGGACATGTGAACAATAAGACTCAGAGGACACCATCCTCAATTGCACTCATGGCTGTATTGGCATGGGAGACACCAACCTGTCCTTGTCTTTGCAGTTCTTTGAGGCTCAGGAGTGCGAGCGCATCAGCTACTTCCGCAACGCCATCTGGCTTCATGTCAACCAGCTCTCCCAGAGCTGTGTCCAGAATGATGAGGTGAGTCCTTCTTTCTCTTTTGGATCTCCTTTTGAATATTAGCTGCCCACCTGGGTTCTCTTTTCCCATCTTTTTGTCAGGCTGTAGTAAAAGCAATGATGTCCTGAGCACAAGATTTTCTGATATTTGCAGTTGGAAAAACAGAGAGAAAGAAGAACCGTGAATGAAACTGTATCCTCAGCTCTCTGCCATCAACATCATACAAAAGCACTCACTGCTTTCTCTGGTTAAAGAAAACTGTGGTTGAAAACAGTGAGGCAAATGAAAGGCAGGGGGAGGTGACCTTGACAAACATTACACAGGATCAAGTCTCACTCCGTATGAGACAACTGACTGACTGAGTAAACACCTTTTGGTTTCTGACCTGATGTATAGAAATGCTTCTCGTTTTCTTTCTACAGAAATATGAGGAAATCCGCAAGAGCTTAGAAATGTGCAGCATTGAGAAGGACATTGAGTTCTTTGTAAATTTACGCAAAACTGGAAGCTCAGCCCCAGGTAAGAGCTCAGTGCATCCTCCCAAAGTAGCACTGGTTTGCTTCTATTCCTCATCTTGCTGCTGTCCTCATCAGTATCAGTTTGGATGCAAAAACCACTGATTTTGTAATATCTTCCTCTCATAATCTGGCATGCAGCACCAGCCCCTGGGGATAATCTCCTCTTTTTGGACCACTGAAGTTCCAATCAAACATTAAATACCAGTCAAACATCTTCCCAGAGATGGGGGGGAAGGGCAGCTGAATGCCTTTGTTGGCAAGTAACAAATTAAAGGTCTGCACTTTGTTGTTGTTACCTTTTCATAGCTCCTATTGTTTATGAAAACTACTACAATACTCAGAGGAATGTGACTCCTGTGAGAAGTCCAGCTTCTGTACCTATATCAAGGTAAGGCACATAAAATGAGCAGTCAAAATTGCTCTTGCGAATTATGCAATTATGGTCAGTTGGAAGCTTTGGCAGTATTGCAGGAAAATGTTCTCCTTGCTGTGTAGTCCATCACTCTCTACAACAGGAAATACTCAGTTGTGCTGCCTGTTACATCATGCTCAGACCCCCTATAGTTCATCCCCAACATAACTCATCCAACTGCTTTTTACCCCCAGTTGTCTTTTGAGATCATCTCTCCCTTCTAATGGTCTCATGGCTGGGAATCTTATCCTGAAAGTACTTTTTTCTTGTGCCAAGCCCATTCCAGAATCCTGTGGGTTGAGGTTATTGGCAGCTGAAAAGAAAGGTAGCCAGGGGAGTATTGAGGTCAGGGTGGAGGAAGCTTTTGCCATGGGGAAGATGAGGATTTGGGGCTAAAGTCTTTTGCCAAGGATGAATATTCCCTCTGGCTGTCACGTCAGGAGAGAAGTCATGCACAATTATACCTTCTTGATGTCTCAGCCTGGGTGGAGGCATGTGAAAAGGCAAGCCCTGGGGCTCACCTGTGAATGGTTTGCCATTCACAGAGTGCATGTTTTCCTCTCCTGCGCTAGGCTGTTGTTGGTGAGCTCGCCATGACATGCTTTGGTACCAGTTATCCAGAAAGCCCAGTACGGCCAAAGCTCTGCCCTCCCATGAGCTCTGGGAGGGTAATTTGGGAGCTGCAAAACCAGAGCAGCTGGGCTGGTGCCCTTGGATATGAGGGGATCCCATAGTCACTCAAATCCTCAGCTCTGTGTTTTTTTTTTGTGCAGGAGGGGGCCTCTACCCACCCCGACCAGTGGGCCAGGTGAGTTCCTTGGTTTAGGTGGCTTCTGACCCTACAGAGTATCTCTTTAATTTTGCTTTTCCCCATAGAATCATGAACTTGATCTTTCTAAAGGGCTTGCTTGCGGTCCAGCTCCTGCTACAAGTCCAGTCTCTGTGGAAAGATGGTGGGATGTTTGCTACTGACTTTGGATACAATGATTAATCTAGAAGTTCCGATCAGAACTCTCTGTATGGGAATTCATGAAGACTCAGAGTGCTTAAGCTTGGAGTCTCAGCAGTCTCTGCACTTTAGGCCCTTCTCTGTTTAAATAGCATGAGTTATATCGCTTCCAGGCCGCTCCAGGGATGGGGTTCTGCAGCAAGACTCAGAATAAGCATGTTCTGTTTTGGCATTTTGGCAAATCAGCTGATCTCTCTGAGCCCCATTCATTCCTTGCTCCCATCCCTTTAACACAGTTGGCTAGTGCATGGTGGTTTTGCCCTGCATAAAGTCTCTTAAGACATTTTTTGTGCTTTCTGTTTTAGGTGATCCTGATTATGCCACAATCGATGGCTACAGCTTGATACACCACTAATAGCCACCGTAAGTATTGAAGAAAGGGATTAATAATAGACACAGCTACAAAATAAGAATGGTGGAAAAAGAAAAGCCACCACTTAGGGGGATGATACTTGGAGGTGGTTATTGGGAAGGGACAGTCATGTCAGCCCTCTTGTCCTTGTCTGAGCTGAATCTGTGACTGAGACTCTGTTGATCCTGTTCTGTAGGTTCTTCAGGCAGAAGACACTGTTGGTCTGGCCAGCACAGCAGAATTGGTGTTTTCAGTTATTCCCAGCTTCTCCATTTCAAGAAAATATTTGAAGACTCTGATAATTATTTGTACACGCAGAAAGTATCTACTAAAAATCTTTTCCTTTGGTCAGAAAACTCCTTGGACAGATATCCTGTCTTCACACTCAGGAAGTGCTTGTAAGCAGCAAAGCCTCCTTCATGGTTCCTACAGGTTGCTGCTGCAGTAGCAGCATGTTGCTTCATGGCAACTATCTACTCCATAACACACTGCACAATTTCTTTATGGGGATTTTTCAGCCTACAGGGTACAATAAAGGCTGTTAGGCTGAATACTGATGTCCAAGAAATTTGGATGGCTTCTTCAGACTCAGGGTTGTGGGGATGGAATGCTGTTTCTGCATTAGATATCGAAAAAGGCAACTGATCTGAAGGAGAAGATAATGTATTTGTGTTTTGTAACTTGTCCTTAGAAACCTTGATAATTCTGTGATTCTGTGAAATAGTTGATGTAAAAAGTAGAAGTACTGTGTATGTTAGTAGCATAGTTTACAAACATAGAGGTTGAATTATGTGATTAATGCTTTCTTGCCAAACTGCAATAGTTTTTAAATGTTGCAATAGTATGGGTATAGTATCAAGGACTAGAAAGCATATTGTAAGGCAGTTCTGTCTGGATAAGAGACCCTCAGCTAAAGAAGAACAGAGTTAACAAACATCAGAGAAGCCAAGGCCTATACACAAGGCTGGATTGCCTCGCTTTGTGGGTAGGTTGGGATGCAGAAGGAAGACATCAAGATACTCCCCTCTATCGTCCTTCCAGGCTTATCTCTATCCAAAGACAAGCAGAAATAATGTCCAAGTGTTGAGTGGGCCAACGCCATAAGTTAAATAATCAGCAATACATGCTTAGCTATTAAGTGTTTAGCCAGTATCCATATGTTTAGCTGAGCGTCGGGAAGATTGTGAACCTCGAGTACTCAGCTAATGAGGGACAGGGGAAAGAAAGAGATAAGCATTGAGTAATAGAGCATGAGAGATGTAATGCTGCTTTCTATGTGTGCTCCTGCTCGCAGGACGCCATTGCAACTGCAAATAAAAGCTGCTTTATCTCAGATACCGTCCTGGTAGTTTATTTGGATACTTCCAATGGTGTTTGGGTTTGAATGGTGCTGTGTGGGGATGAGTTTCTTCCATCATGGGGCATTCTATGACAACTAATACAGGGGATCCTGAACCCTGGTAGGGAGACTAATAAAAGAACTAAGTTGAGCAGCGCGCCCGTCCTCTACCCTTTTTGTCCCTCTGACCCTTCCGTACCTTTTCTAGCATCTGATTGGCCAAACGCGCTGTCTCTCTGAACCATCCGTACCTTCCCTAGCAGTTGATTGGCCCCGCGCCTCAGGGGGGCGGGGCTAAGCCTGCTCTCTTCCTGTTGTGCCCAGAGCCGCTGTGGTGGCGGCGGTGTCATGGCGGAGGCGGTGAGGGCCCCGCGCAGGGGCCGCCCCAAGGGCAAGGCCAAGGTAGGGGCTGTTTATTCTTATAATGTTTCTAAACTCTGGATTTTCTCTAAAACATGAGGGGGAAGTTGATAGTGAAGGGCGTAAGCAAGGTTTTTGCCTGATGCTGTGTGGTGTTATGGGCCAGCTGGGACCTGTAGTGTGGGTGTTGGTAGGCCCACATTGCTCCCTATGGTGGTTGGGCTTTAAAACACTCAGAAATAGAGGCCGTCATTACAAGGCTGTGTATTCATGTGTATTCATGTGTATTCAGTGTCCCTTTGTTGCTGCAGGTGTGGGTGTAGCTGTGGTGCTGCTTTGGTTCTGTGATTCCTGGGCTGGAATTCAAGGAAATGTTTGAAATGTTTTCCATTGAATGATATTTCCCTTGTGTCAGAACAGTCAGCGTGTCATAGTTTCTGTTTTGATTCAGCTCAGGTGGTCAGAGTGGATGCCCCGTCCTTGGAGGTGTTCAAGACCAGGTTGGACGGGGCCCTGGGCAACCTGAACTAGTAAATGTGTATGTTCGGTGGCCCTGCCAGGCAGGGGGGTTGGAACTACATGATCCTTGAGGTCCCTTCCAACCCGGGTGATTCTGTGATTCTGTGTCAGGTTTGAAGGTTGCTGTGTGGAGGAATCATTCTTCCAGGAAGGCTGTGAATCACAGCTCATTAAAGACACATACATTGGTGGCAGCTTTGCCCTTTGCCATCCCTTCTAGCTGTAATTAACTGCTAAGTAATTCCTGGGTGATGTGTGGTGAAGTGTCATGTGTAAGAATCCGGAGTGCTTCAGCATTGCACGTGACACGTTCCTGATGTTTGTTTTTGCTGTTGTTACACTCAGCAACACAAGTTTTGAGGACTCATCTCAAATGCTGTGTCCGGGTCTGGGGCATCCAGCACAAGAGGGATGTGGTGATGTTGGAATGGGTGCAGAGGAGATCCACAAGGATGCTCAGAGGGCTACAGAACCTCTGCTATGAAGACAGGCTGAGGGAGCTGGGGGTGTTCAGTCTGGAAAAGGGAAGGCTCCATAGGGACCTTTAGTACTTACAGGAAGCTTATAAATAGGAGGAGACTCACTTGTAGCAAGTCTGGTTGTGACAGGATGAGAGAAATGGTTTTAAACTGAGAGGGGAGATTTAGGATGTCAGTAGGGAATTCTTTACTAAGAGGGTGGTGAGGCCCTGGCAGTGCTGCCCAGAGAAGTGTGTCTGCCCAGTCCCTGGAGGTACTACTCCAAGACAGGCTGGGGCAGGAACTGGATTTAAGATCTCTTTCACTCCAAGCCATTCTGTGATTTTCAAAGCATCATAGAACACATGAGGAGTGTTTGAAGATGCAGCCTGAGGCCAAATCATATCAAGGATGGTTTCATTCCTGTGCCTCAGTAAGGGTCATAAGCTTTTGAAAAACAGCTGACCTTTGAATTTCCTTCCAGTTGAAGCTGTTTTCTGATAAAAGAAGCCAGAATGTGTGCAAGCTGGGAAAAAGGATGGTTTAGCTGAGGAGCTGCTGGTAGATGTCAGTGAGCATCCCAGTGAGTAGCACTGAGTTATTGCACAGGTGATTCCTGAAAAATAATAGGTTTCCTTCTGGCATGAGGTGTCGTTCACTGAAAATAGTGCCGTTTTTAACTTAAAGGGTAAACCCTCAGAGGCAGACTGAAATCTCAGATTTCATGATTTACTTTTATCTTGGTGCAGGACCTGATTTCTCTCATCCTTTTTCAGATGAAAAACCCATTAACGTTATGGCATTTTTTTTTTGCCTTGGAATGAAATAACTGAAAGGCACGTCATAAATATTACAAGGTTTTATTTATTATTATTTTTTGGTCTAACAGTAGCATTAGAGTGTCAGAAGTATTTTGTGATCAGGAGTGTTTGCAGGTTTTAACATAACAGGAAATGCACTGAAAGCAAATCTACCCTATTAGCTATTTTGTGAAGAAGCTTTGAGCATATGGTTCAATTCAAAGTAGGCTTGAGATTGCAATTTGGAAGGGCCTTGCCTTCTCATAAGGCAAAATCTTGTCAGCTGCTGAGAGAAAGTTTGTGTGATGTTGTAAGTTTGCAAAGCTGTCATCTCTTCTTCGATCTTGAAGGGGCATTGGTCCGTGATACCTCTTTTCAATGGGTATTATGTCAGGGGTGGTATTAGGTATAATTAAAAGATGTGTTCTAGATCTTTCTTTGTTCCAAAATTACTTCTTGAAAGTAATTTTCTGACCATGAAGTAACTCTGTAAAACTTGAGGTCAATTTGTTTTTGTTACACAGATTATTTATGAATTGGTGGAACATCTCGTTCTAGGATGTCTGTGGCTTTTCATGTGGAAATATTGAAATGTCTCTCAGGAGCTGACCAAGAGAACAGACACTGATGCACAATATTTGAAGGGTAGTTAAAGACTGAGGATCTGTGCGGTGCATTTCCTTTTACCTTATTATTTTGAAAATTAACCTCTTAAGATGCTTATAGAGTTGTGGTGTTGACTAATGGTGTTTTTTTTATGTGATGGTGGGGTGTAGGATGTGAGGAAGGGGGATTTGATAGTTAATAATGCTATTAATTTGTTTCTAGGAGAAGAAGAAAAGAAGTAACGAGGACTCCCAGATACGAGAGCCTGATGATGTTTTCCTCCCTCCTGTGGCAGAAGTGTCTTCTCAGGCCACTAAAGTGCAAGTGGAGCAACCAGGAGAATTCACAGAAATTAAGCTCAGTGATGAAGCAGAGCATGGAAAAGCTGTGACCGATGCATGTGACATCTCCCTCAGTAATTTAAGTTTAACAAGCCAAGGCTCTTTGACAGCGGTTGTAGAGCCTTCAGCAGATGGAGAAGAGAGTGAAGCTGGTCCTTCACGTGAGGAGTGTGGAGGGGATGTTGAGAAAAGTGAAAAAAGCAAGGTGGACAAACCTCCCAGCCTTGTGGAGGTGGTTGCTAGTGGATCAGGAAACACTGATGTGATGGGCAGTTCCTGTCATTCCAGTGCAGCTGTGACTCAGGCAGTAGTGGGCATTGCAAGGGGCAAAGAAACTGAAAGTGTACAAGATGGTAAAAGTCCTCTTATCCGTTTCTCAGAGAAGCCTCCTCTGAGTCCTTCGCAGCCCTGTGAGAAGTCCAAGGCACGTGTTCATTGTTTGAGGTTGAAATCAGTTTATCCAGACTTGTCGACAGAGTTGGCCTACGAGAGCCCAACCATAATGGCAGTCAAACCATTGTTGCACAATGAAAGGCTTTATCCAGAGCTGCCAACTGAACCCGAACTCGTGCCTTTTACCAGAGAACAGCTGAAAATCTTTGAACCCTGTTCATGGCTTGAGAATGTTGACTCCTACACAGAGGAATTTGAAAGTGTTGCTCATCAAGACAGGCACGAATTTTATGAACTGCTCCTGAATTACATGCGCTGTCGGAAGCAGCTTTTGCTGGCAGAGGCAGAGCTGCAGGCTATGACAACAGACTGCCAAAATATTAAGGGGAGGTTATGGACTTTTAAAGAAGAACAGAAGACTGTGCAGGTGCTGTTATGGTGCTACTTTTCAGGCATAACTATTTGGTTGTGATTCTGAACATTTGCTCACTGTTCTGAAATACGTTTTTGACTTTGCTTTTTTTTTTTTTCCCACTAAACCCAACTTTGGATTTCACAGTATCATCCTGCTGAGTTTAGGACAGTTTGTTGTTTGATTACAAAATCCAAGTGTGGGGTAGTAGGATCTGCTTTGTTAATCTTTATTGGGGTGAGGCATGTGTGTAAGCTGTGTACATCAAGTTCTTCCTTTATTGTTGGGTTAAGTTTGTGCCACAGTACTTGCAGAAAATGGAAAATGTATGTGGTAAGATAGGGCTGTCTGTGGAATGTCAGACTGGTCACAGTGATGGTTTCCCATCTGGCTTGCTGCCTGTAGTGATAGTTTTCACTGACATCATTCCTGGTTGTGTCCCATTCTCAGAGGTGCTTATGTTGAGGAGTTGGAGTCATGCAGCCTTGCATGTGACCCTGTTACTGGGAGCACAGGGCGTGTGACTTACATCCACCTTCAGAAACAGTTGCTCCAAGTGTGTATCTGTGGTTACAGTCACCGCTGTGGTGCTCTTGTAGCTTTGTAGCGCTGCTGCTTTCAATCTAGTGGGATCTGAGGAACTTAGTGCAGACATCAGAGGAATGTTCCCTCTAAACACATTCAGTGTAGTTCATTTTTGGAGCTTTATGGTGTGGGAGTGAGTGCCAGCACATCATCAAAATTGCTGCAAGGTGTTTAATACCAATGTATGTGGTGGTTCTCACTATTCCTGTATGCCCATCTAAAGCTAGTGCCTCTGCTGTGCACTTCCTCAGAGTGCTGAGTGCTGGGCAAATTGGAATCTTTTTGTTACTTGAGACGTAACTGACCTGTATCACTGAATCTCACTGGATTCTCAGCTTTGTGCTGTTAAGCTCCTACATGGAGAGCAGTTTTGGCTTCAGTCTTAATCCCTTTGGTGCATTTTATGGTTGGCTAAGCCTGCTGCCTGCTTGATTCTCTCCTGCTTCACAATTTATTGCATGTCCAGAATAGTTGTTTTCTGAGTACCAATTTAAAATTCATACTCAAATAATCTAAAAGAAATACAAGACCAAACTTCCAAAGGGCATGATCTGAAAGTGTGTTTTCTGGTTGCATAAAAGAATAGTGGAAGAATCATGTGTTGTGACTTTCTTTAGCTGAAGAACTGGAAATAGGGAGAAGGCTGTTATCTTCTAATTCTAGTTTGGGAAAATCATTGCAGTTCATTTCAGAAACCTTAAACTTATTACAGGCAATTACTGTAAATACTGAGTTATGAGAGTTTTAAAAAAAGGTCTTACTTGCTCTGGTATATATGTTCCAATTTAAAATACCAGATTTAAACGCTTACAGGAATGTTTAAACTGCTGATCATGCGCACTCACTGGGTGTAAGAGTTTGTTTGTCATTGTCAGTGATACAGACAGGTCACTTCATGCCTATTTCTGTATTTCAGTTGTTGAGGGCTTATAAGAATTGTTTTTTATGAAGTCCAGGATATACATTTCATTGTTCAGTAGATCTGAAAAATATGTAGAATGTTCCCAAATGTTTGTCCACCTGTAAGCTTTGAAATCTGCTGAGGGGAGAGTCATGTCTGGGTCACTTTCTGTAAGCACGTTTGACTGAATGACAGAATCACTTACGTGAAATAACTGCTCTATTTTCAGGGTGTCTGTGCAGATCAGTGCAAAGTGACTGGTCACCATCGCTACCAGACAGTCGAGATGAATGGAAGCGTGTTGGGAGAATTGAAAAAGCTGTTTGAAGCCAAAGCAGAGCACGTGCATCAGACGCTGGCATTGCACTCCTACACGTCAGTGCTGTCTCGGTTACAGGTGGAGTCCTATGTGTACAGGTTGCTCAACAGTTCCTCCCTGCTGAGATCAGTGGCTCTTCACCAGCAAGAGCAAGGTGTGTTCCTATTGTGCTGCTGTGTTATTGAGGGTGCCCAGCACCTTGTTCACCTGAAGTTTTTTAGAGTCTTGTTGATGGGATTTGTGTACTGGGGTGTAGCTACCCTGATATTAAAACCTGTCAGTTTTTATGGAGGGATTGGTGGAACACTTTTCTCATGGAAAAGCTCTAGTTTGGTTAACCTGTTGTCCTGGGGAATGGAAGATGATTGCAGGATTCCCATCTGTCTAGGCTGTATACTGCCATGGATTACTCTAGAGAAACAGCAGGTGAGATGGGACACCTGGAGCTCATTCTGTTGTTATCAAACGTGCCATATAATAATACAGTCCATTCTTCAAACTGATGATGTACAATTTTAAAAACTACCTGCTTTACTGCTTTTGGAAAACTATTTGAAATCATGCAGCTCTAACATTTGAAAATCATTTTAGTTTCATCCTCTACATATTTGGGTTTCTGCCTAATCATACTTTGGCTAAAGTATGGTTCTCTCTGATACTTATCCTTTTATGACATCCTTACTTCATCCTCCCCATCCTGGTTGGTTTATATGCATAGTAAGTGGAGGTGCTTATAAAATTTACGTTGAGGGAAGGCCTATAATGAGAGTAAACAGAGTATTCTTGTAATTAGCCTTCAGTGCTTAATTATAAGATTAAACTTTGCTACGTAAGTGTTCTTCGTCAGTTTTAACAAGCAGCTGTGTTGAAATACCTTGGTGTCTATAGTTACAGAGAGGAGGTTTTCTATATAGCCACAGAACAACTATGTACTCTACCATTCTGAAAGCTGTTGATAAATGTTCTGTAATTCTTTTTTTTTTCTTCCTTTCTTTGATTTGCAGTTTCAAAACAGTCTGAAAATCTTTCTGCAGACTTGAGCCACTTGAAGGAGTGTATCAGCGTTCTCTTCAGTTTCACTCGCAGAGTGATTGAAGATCCTCAGTTTCAGAGTGACCTTCTCGTGTGGCTGCAGAGACTGGTGAGGGAGTAAGCAGGGATAGAGCTTTTAGATCCAGTGCATGGGATGAATTACAGAGTTGTTTTTCCTACTGACTCATAAGCAAGTAGTTTTTTGGGCTTCTGCTCTTTTGTGAGCAGAATGTCTTATTGAATGAGAGCGAGTTCCCTGTTGTGATGAAGTCAGTGAAGATCAACTGTAGTAATGAGGGCTGGCACATGAGCAGACAACACTGTGCACATTGGAATTAAGTTTATTTTTTGTAGTGCACATGGAGTATTAATGCTTTCACTTATTTTGTAATTTGGATCAGCATTTTTGAGAAATTTCTGTTCTTGCTTATTTTTAAAGTGGCTTTTAATATAGTTATAATTAATTTTCTGTGCTATAAAGAATGATTGCCATTGTGGCTTATGAACCAAGCAAACAGGCTTTTAAATAACGTTCCACTATAAGTCACTCTGGAAACAGACTAAGTGGAAAATGTGAGAGTAGAAAGAACAATACTGCATTTTCCTACTTAGCAAGACTATAAAGGAACGAACCTTGAAATTATTTACATCAGTGCAATATTTTTTTTCTTTAGGTTTCAGTATTGCAACGAATTGGCTGTCCTGGTGACCATCTCTTCCTTTTCAACCACATCTTGCGTTGTCCAGCTGGGATTGGTGAATGGGCTGTTCCATTCATTCAGGTGTGAATGTTTAATTCTTTGGTTTTGGAAGGCTAGAATAGGTGAGGTGAGGTTAGAAGCACTTCTATGTGTGAGTTAGAAGGGCTGAGAAAGATCAGATTTTACAGCCTGTCCATTGAAACTTGTGTTTCCCTGGAAAGGTTATTAGCTTGGTAATTTTGAGGACAAGGAGGAGGATTCACTTTGTTTGGTTTAAAGGGAGCACACACATCCACAGGCATTGGAACTCTGTTTCAGAGAGGGAAAGATGTTGGAAATCTGGCTGTATGAAAAGGTCCCAATTGTGCTAACAGAGAAAAGGCAAACAATGAAGTAAAAGGGTAATTGGAGGTAGCACTGTAAGTTCCCCCTTGCTCAACTCCTAGCTTCCCCTTTGGTGCCAAGATGTATATTGGAGGGGAAGAGAGTTGTTCTTTTGTGGTCCTCTTGGTGTATTTTGTTCTTATTTTAATTCCTTTCTGTGAGTACTTCACAGTAGTACCCAGTATTGTGTCATAGCAGCACTGCCTCCTGGATGCTGGAATTGTCTTTTATGAGTAGTTTTCAGTCTGAACTAGAAGCTAATGGAAAATGTGGAACTCAGAATACAAACCTTGCACTTAAGACTGATTTATCCCACTGTTTTACTTGGACTGTAACTTAAATTTACTTAGGTTTCTTCCTTTATTACATTTAATTGCAGATCAAAGTCTTGGATAACCCGTCGGGGGTCTTTCATTTCATGCAATCTCTTGCCTTGCTTATGTCTCCTGTTAAGTAAGTATGAAAACAACATTTTATTAACTTATGCTGATTTAGGAGTAGAAAACATTGTGGTAGAAAATCTAGTTGTCCGCAGCCCTGAAAGTGCACAAGTGAGAGATTCACAGCTAAAGATTTTTACTCATTCACCTTGAAATACAGCTGTGGCAGTACATTTTCCTTCTGCACAAGATGTGGTTAAGGCTCGCTTTTAACTGCGAAATAACCATGATGGCTGGTTTAGTGGTTTTTATTTTCAACTGTGAATTCTGAAATGGGGTTTTTGCCTTGCATGATGTCCTGTTCAGAATGCTGTTTCTGCAAGGGACAACCTTGAATAAGTGTTTGCTACATTGTTGTAAATGCTGGTTGTGTTTCTTAATTTGTTTTTCATGGTTTTTTAAATCTGGATGGACTACATTCTGCTTGGAGGGGCTAGCTAATTAAACCAGTCATTAGTGAAAGCTCCTGTTACATGCTTTAGATAAAATGTGTTACTTACTTTGATTCCCCAGCTCAGATCTTAATGCCAGAGGAGCAGTGTGTGCTGGCTTTTAGGGTTTTGTCTGATCTGGAGTTGACTGAGACTTCTGCTTGTTATAGAACATTGTTTTAAAAGGTCTTGTTTTACCTTTCTAGTCTAGAACTTTTTAGGGAAACAAGTGTGTCCTGAGAAATTTGTGTTGCTGGTGGGTTGTTAGGAGGCCCTTCAGGAAAAACTGATGCAAGATGTTTGGAGTGGCTCTCTTAACTGTTCATATAGGAACATGGAAACTTTTAATTTTAGAGGTCTGACATTTGCCTGGTACAGCAGCTGTGTATCAGGAGCCAGTTGAGATTTTAAACCCAATTTAGGATAGGCTACTAATGTTGTGAAATTCGTAATTGTGAAACTGGTATGTTTGTATTATCAGCACAGGGATTCAGAGAGGTCAGGAGTTTTGTTGCTGTGTGCTCAGGGTTCTGATACAGCATTCCTACTTAAAAGGAAGTTAGGTGTTACCATTTTAACTTCTTATATTGTCTTTCTGTATGTTTGTTTGACTTGCTGGTATATATTTGAAGAGCTGAAGATTTATGTGGCAGAGAATTTTAAGCTAGTGTCCCAGACTCACAGAGGTATAATGTGGAACTGGAGCTGTCTTGATATGAAGCAATTCTTTCCTGGAAGTTCTTTGGTTGTGGTAGCTCGATGTACTAATGTTGGCATGGTGTCAGCTAATGCAGCCTTGAAAGCTGTACAGTGGAGCTGACCTGCACGATCTTGTAGGACATCAGGTTTGACATACTTGTTAATTTCTTGTTGTTTAATTTGTTTTGATTGTCTTCTCAGATGTGGGTAAGGCCCTGAAGGCAGCTAAGCCTCATACAGCTACTCATTTCCCCTGTGGTTATAACGGTAAAAAGTAATAGTGCAAAAACTTGTGGGTTAAGGTAAAGACAAATTAATTGGTGAAACAGAAGTTGTGCAGTGCATGCAAACAAAACAAAATAAGGAATTGATTTGATACATCCCTGTTGGCAGGTAGGCGTAGAGCCATTTCCAGAAAAGCAGGACTCGTTGTACATAATGTTTATTTGGAAGACAAATGCCATAATTCAGAGCACCCCGCCTTCCTCCTTCTTTTCTTTAGCATTTACAGCTGAGACATGGCACTGTAAGGTGAGGGATATCCTGTTGGCCTGTCTTGGTCAGCTGTTCTGTCTGTGTCTCCTCTGGAGCACTTCAAGTTGTCAGGGTAGCATAGGAAGCAGAAAAGGCACTGTGAGCATTGCTCTGCAACAACTAAAACATCAGTGTGTTACCAATGCTGTTCATCGCTGTTCCAAAGCACAGCACCATAGAGGCTGCTGTGAAGAAAATCAACTCTGTCCCAGTCAAAGCCAATACAGTCTCGTAAGGAAAAGATAAAGAAATTCAGAGGTTTTAATTTTTTAATTTCCCTAAACTTGATTTTTATTTAAATCAGAAATCGGGTGGACTTCATGTGCCATATGAAACCGAATGAAAGGAAAAGTTCCTCTTCCTCTGGGAAAGAATCTGGAAACTGGACACTGGTAGATGAAGGAGGAGAAGAGGTACAGCAAATGACTTTTTTTTTTCTTCCCCTTTTTTCTGTTTTTATGCAGCCTTACTGTATTGATCTTGTGAACTGGAGTAAGAAAGACCAACTGTTGTTTAGTGGCATCATGTGAACTTTAGTTGTTTTTTATTCTCCTTTTGCCTCTGTGGTGTAATAATAGATAGTCGTGGTAGAAAATAGAGTTTCTAGAAATGAGTAACAAGGATGGAGATAAATTTAAGGGGGCTGTTGCATGGAAATAGCGCATTTGAATTCTGCTTCTCCTCATAAGCCACATTTCTGAAAAAAACATTTCTTGTGCTGTTTCCTAATTGATGAGTACAAGAACTCAGGAATTGTGGAGCTTTTATAAGTGAGAGGAAGAGTTTAGTTATACTTTGTTTTGTTCCTTCAAGTAAACTGGAATTGATACAAATTGTGTAGGCAGTTTATTGTATTTTCTGTTGAAAAGCAAATAAAACTGAGTTTTATCTGTAGGATGAGGATCCTGATACAAGCTGGATTCTGCTTTTGGAAGATGACCTGATTGTTCTGTTGTCACAGTTTCCATTTCATGAACTTTTTCAGCACTTCCTTGGGTTTAAGTCTGCAGGTAAAACAGCTGTTTTTCTTATGGTAATTGTGTTAATGACTACAAAAGCCGAGAATACTGCTGCGTTTTTGGAGTCTCTGATCTGAAGTTGTCTTTGATCTGAAGTTGTAATGAACACATGCAAGTACTCACAGACTAAATAGATAAGATGGAAATCTGTGATGTTTATATGAGATAACTTAAAATGTTGCAGCAGCTCTAGGAAGCAAAACACTGGAGTCCCTTAGTGTTATCTTACAAGGATTTATCCTCATAGATGTGCTTTCAGAAATAATTTTTCCTTCTTGCTTATAAGCTGTAACATGCTGTGACTATTTTCCTATTATTATTCGTGTTCAATCTGTGGACAATTACACGGAGCAATTGCTTGTTAGAGATCTTAAAAGCTGCACAGGCTGTTTGTACTTTCATACTTAACAGTATTTGTTATCTCTTTCTTAAAGGAAACATAAATTTCAATGTCTATCTGACAGACAGCGAAGATGCTTTTTGTTGCTTTGAGTGCTTCTGAAAGAAAGAATCCAGAAGTCATGTGTGTTTTTTTGATACTTGTCCTATCTTGGTCTTAGGTACTTATTTTCCTGAAAAAACAACTTCTCAAGAGATGATGAAGATTTTTGCCTTTGCAAACTCCTTGGTGGAACTTCTGTCTGTGGGGTTAGAAACATTTAACAGAGCACGATACCGACAGTTTGTGAAGCGGATTGGTCAGCTGATCAAGTAAGGGAGTATCTTCTCTGTAGTAGAGTTTAATCCTTTTCATGCATTCTGGTGTAAAAATTAGATTTTCTTCATGAATAAGCTAGCCAAGAGCTGGTTTTGGCTTGTTTTTGTTCTGAGAGTTAGTTGGTTTGGGGTTAGCTTATCTGTTATCTGATGTCCCTGAGTCCTTTACCTGAAAGCTACCTGTGAAGCAAAGAGCTGCAGTGTCTAAATACTGTAGCTGCAGAAGAGAGCCAGGTGAACTGTGAAACACCAGCAAAGTTTATTTAATCTTCCTTTCTTACATACTGTGCTTCTGCTTACTTGCAGTTATAATCTATAATTGTTTCAGTTTTACTTTGGTGTTTCTTAAAATAGATAAATTGCACCTTGAAAATGTTCTTGCAAATGTAACTGGAAGCTAAACATTGCTCTTGATTTTTTTTTTTAAGCCCTTAGCATTCACTCGCCTTCAATGAGTCTGTTTTTAATGGGGATACACTTAAATTATGTGGTGTAATTAATCTTTTATGGTTTTGTTGCCTACTCTACCATTGTAGAGCTTGAAAGATCATATGCAAATTAATTTGATATAACAGAATATTATGCATTGTTTGCTTGCAAAACTGAGGAAGCATAGCACAGTAATTTTAGGTTCACTGTCTCCAAAACAGGGAATTAAAGGAATGCACTATTCATATGGCAGTCTCTGGAAAACAGAGAATAGGGTGTTAAATATCTCTTGTAACTAAACCAGAGTCTGACTGCATGTCTGTGTTTTTGATGGTGATGATGTGCTTAGTGAGACATCTACAACTTTGTTCTGCTGCATAGGATGACGCTTTGTCATGTGAGTGACCACTGGGCCCAGTACATCAGTGGCAATAAACAATATGGATCGACAGGACATCCATACTCCATGGACAAGTTACAGCTGGAGTTTGATGAGCTGTTTTTCAGAGCTGTTTTACATGTTCTGAAGGCAAAAAGGTAAGCTGTCCTGTGTGGCTGATACTGGCCTCAATTTGGAGTATCATTTTGAAGGTGTGAGATATTTGAAACTCAGAATTGCAGTAATTTTAGATACTTCATGGTTTAAACGAGACTGTAATATGCAGGATTTTTCAGTACATTGGTAGCATTAAGATGGGGAAGAATTACACCTTGAATTCTAGTATCTGGCAGGAGCTCTGGGTACTTGTTCAGTTCACAAATAGGTTAACTCAAAATTAGAGGTACCAAAACACATCTTCATGTTCCTGATTCTGTCCTAACTGTATGGTAGGGGTGTGGGCATATGGCTTTTATTTATTTTTTATTTTTAAAGTGTTGAAATTTATCAGGGTGAAACTCTTTCTGTTTGCTTCTTCACATCTAACAGGCTGGGAGTCTGGCTCTTCATGTCTGAGATGCCTTACGGGACATTATCCAGTAACATGCTCTGGAAGCTCTTCTTTGTCATGCACTGTGCAGAGAGTGAGAACCTGGAAAAGCTCTGCTCTACTTTACAGCCTGCTGACTGCAAACAGAGACTTGAAGGTAGAATTTCTTCTCTCAGAACCATTTCTAACAGATTCAGCTGCAGCTACATGAGCAAGAGGCTTAATTCTTTGAAGGTTCCACTGTTAAATATACCCTCTGCAACATGACTGGTCCAGTGTCCTCAGAATTGTCTTGGGTAGTTTACAGGAATTAGTTTTCTCTCTCTCCTAGCTGCTTCAGAGATGCAAGAGTGCCATGCGGCAGGTACATCTTATGTGTTCTCATGTCAAGTTCCACCTTGACCCTCAGCAGCTTTGGCAGTATGATTTAGATCCCAAAACACTGAATTTTTTTCCGCTTATGCGCTTTTATGAGCTGTTTTTTGTCTGTTAGAATTGGAATCATAGGGGTTGGAAGTGACAGGCTCCTTCTGATAGGCTGAGCAGGAAAGGTCAAGTCTTTGGCTGTTGCTAGCTGTATAAATATTCCTTCATCTTTTCCTAAACTTGGTAGTATTTGTTTCAACAGTGTGTGTTGTTGGATATTTACTTGCCTTCCACGTCTACTGATGCTGTGCTTTTTTTTTCCTATATAGTTCTTCTTTCTCTTTTCCCTTAATTTTCATCCCTTATTGATCTTCTGAGCCATCATGAAGGCCTCAGCTATAGCATAGTTGTGTAGAAGCCGTGTAGAATCCTGCTGATGCAGGATATTTATATCCTCTTCTTTCTTCTCAGTTGGTTGTGTCAGCACACTGATGTCTAGGCAGTGAACATCAGCAGTTGTTAGTGGAATCCATCTAATCTTCTCAAATATTATTATTTTTCCTGACACCAGTACAGTGCTGACTTATTTCCCTTAATTCATACCCTAATACACCATGGCAGAGACATTCCCTAGGGAGTGTACCCCATTGATACTGGTGGGGATGTCATTGGTCTACTGTGAGGAGATGAGGTGGAGGCTCTGATTTCCTTTCTCCTCATCTATATTCACTCCCAGGATACAGCTCAGTGGGAGTCTGTGAGCTCAGCAGTGCGTGGAGCCCAGGTACAGTGCAGAGGAAGGTTTTCCTTAAACACGAACCTGCAGAGAATACACTGTCCTCATGTACTCAGCAGCTCTTTGCTTTCCATTTTTGGTCTCGGTTCATGAATTTACCAGGCTGTTTCTCTCCTATCCAGTTTGTTTCCAGCTTCCTGCCCTCTTGTTTTGCTGGTCTGTGCCTGATGAAGTGTGTAAATCACAGCGTTAATGTGACAGTTGCTGTCACGGGTTCATTTCTTGCTTTCATGTTCTGCCCCTTTCCCTTGTGGCTTACTCTGCTGTGCCTTTAGATGCTGTAATGACCAAGTATTTTCTTGTTCTTGAATAAGGAGATGAGTGGGTGGGTTGTAAGTTTTATGTCTGTTGTATCTGTCAAGACTGCAGTTTGTACTACAGCATGGGAAAACCAGCTTGTTGTTCATTAAGTGTTTTTTTTTTTTTCCTTTTTCTTTCTGTTTGCCTGCATTTCACTCTTGTACTTAAAGAAGAACTTCAATTCTTTGCTTTCAGATGTATTTTCCAAACAAGTATATTCACTAATTTTTGTCATATTGAGTTTCAGAAGCAGAAATTGATCTTTCTCTGTAACTCTTTAGTACCTCCTAAGCCCAGTGCTAGATGTTTTTGTTTGTAATCAGCATAGAATGATCTCTCTAATTTAATTGCTACTTGAGATCGTGGTGTGTGCAATTAGCAGAATCTCTTGACTTGATCTAAATCTCCCTGCTCAGCTTGGGTGGGCTCAGTTTTAGCCTTTTATTGAATGTGACACTGGTTGGAAATGGAATGCTTCCATGTAATTTGGGCTTCATCTGCTGAACCGATTGCTGCAATGTATCGTGGAAGCTGAAAACATGAGAATATTTTTACAAGACAAAGATTCAAGCAGTTCTTCCTGTGGGTGAGCTTTTCTTGAAGCAATTTTAGCTTTCACTCTGGATGACTGGTGTATTTTCTGAATCACACGGGCTCACTACATACTTCTGTGTTCCTTTCACTTTTCAACTTCTTATTTCTGAAGAGAGGGTCGTGACTTGCAGACCTCTATTAGTGGTAATTTCTTTGTAACTGATTCTTTCTCTGGGGTCAAACTGTGTAGAAGTATTGATTATGTATGTCCTAAAACACACCACCATGTGACTTTTCTAGACCCACAGCACCTTGAAAGTTTTGAAAAGTATCTCCAGTCCATGAACGGCTCAGAAGAAATTTGTCTGCTCACCACATTTGCTCAGATGGCACAAACCAAACGGGCTGATGTTGATGAGGATTTTATCAAAATTGTTGTTCTGGAGATATATGAGGTGAGAAAATATTACTGGTCCATTCATTCTTTGTAACTGTGGGAACTGTGTCTATTTAAACATGAATGATTTGGTTCTGTGTTTTCACAAAGGTGGTATATTGCAGAATCAGTGAAGGTCAGCCATAACAAGTAACTTCTTTTTCCTCATCTTCTCAGGTGTCGTATGTTAGTCTTGCAACAAGAGAGACGTTTTCAAAAGTTGGTCGAGAGCTCCTGGGAGCAATTGCCAGCATCCATACACAGATTATTTCTGTGCTGTTGGATCGAGTTAGAGAGACCATTGAGAAAGTTGGAATGGTGAGTGAGAACCGCTGTCATTTAAAGCAAGCACCCAGTTGTAAGTCATACAAACCATGTACGGATACAGCTCAGTATGAATGGGTCATACTAAAGACCTGTCTGCGGTTTTATTTTTCTATTGTACCACTGTTGAAGGTTGTTAGTACAGGTTGTTTTTCCATACTAAACACTGAATTACCTTTCATTTTCTGTTCTCAAAGGTTTCTTTGTATCTGTTTAAAGAACTGCCTTTGTACCTGTGGAAACCTTCTTCATCTGAAATAGCACTGATTCGAGACTGGTTACTGAATTACAGTCTAACCACTGTGGAGAATAAACTAGCCTGTATTATCTTGGAAGGTCTGAACTGGGGATTTTGTGAGCAGGTATGTATTAAAGCCAGGAGGCTTGAATTTGTTTGGGTTTCCAGAGGTTATATACTAAGTTATATACTGTTGATGCCATAGCTGTACATTTGAAGGCATGGGAAGGTAAATTCACAGTGACTTTCTAGCTGTTTGCTTGAGGATTTGCTTGTGTTGGTTTCCTTTAGCACTGTAGCTGAAATTGAAAGAGACTGAAGCAGGTTTTTTTTTTTGCCTTCGGTAAGGGAAATTGCTGACAAAACAGCTGACAGGGTACTTCTTGTAAGTCACTTGATAAATATATCCATGACAGCAGACAATAGAGGGATCCCCCAGCTGGTGTTTATGAGGGTGGTATGACTGCAGTTTTCAGGATTGTATGCAGAAATGTTTTTCACAATGCAAGAATACTCTTGATTGAAATGAAGAGGTTTCAGAGCCTTGGTATTTTTTTTAAATGATGGGGGAACATTGCATAGATTAGCTCTAAAAGCTTAATCTGTCTAGGATTCAATCCAAGCTGAGTGTACTTTTTTTAAAGAGAAACAGGAATAGAGTAGGAAAAATCCTGTAGCTTATGTTCAGTGATTCTTTTTGGCATTGTAATGACTGTACAAAATTCTTCCCTTTGCTGTGTTAACAACTTTAGTACTTGGAGACAAAGGTTGCTTTACTTTTTCTCCCCATTTTTGACCAAAAGTGAGAACAAGTGAATGGGAGGGAAAATTTAACTGGGAGGTCTTTGCAATAGTTGTTACATCGGATGTGGGAGGAAAAATACTTCTTAGAAGCTGTAGACACCTTTTAAATGAAGCAGAATTCTGGTGTGATTCTGTATTCTGTATTTAGAAGGATGCTCTCCATCTGGATCCAGCCGTTCATTCTGAAGTTGCATTGATGGTCCTTGAAGCGTACCTGAAATACCTCTCCCAGAAACCATACTCTGGATTGCTTTCTGAAAGCATAAAGCAGGTATTCCTTCTTCAAATCTACAAGGGAAAAAGGTACTGCTAGTGACAGATAAGAAGAACTACACATAAAGACTATTTTGTTTCTTATCCTCCTTTCAAGAGCTACACTATCATGATATTATCATCATAATATCCCAAATCTGAATATTCATGCAGTCACAGTGCTGTCTGAAAAATAGTGCTGTTTTTTCTAGTGGAATGTCTATATGAGAAAACAAGTGTTTTTAATTTGTCCCCTTGTAGGTTTGCGTTGTTATCTAGCCTATAGTTGCAGTGTCATGGTCTGCTCTTCCTAAGCAACATCTGCTTATGCAGAGTTGGGCAGCGCTTACTTATTGAAAGGGTATTGAATGCAACTGGTAGACATAAGAGGCATCCTTCCAGTGTCTCCAGTTCTTAATTTTACTTTATTTGAAGACTGGAGTGTTAATCTCTTTTAGGAGCTGTTTTAGTAGTGGTCAGTGCTGTGTTCCCTGGACACCCTACAAACACTTTAATGTTGATTTTTACAGCACACTGATGACTGAGGAAGGTATGGCTCCAAGTTACAGAAGGGAAATGGAAGGTTAGAAAGATCAAAGTTAAAAATGCCTTTTTTGGATGTTCAAGTAAAGATGCTTGCATATATTTATTCACAGCTCTTAGTTTTGTGTTGTTGCTTTGTCTCAGTATTTCCTATACAGTGTTTCCTCCTTTCCTGCACTCCTGTGCTTTTTCTTTTTTTCCCCCAGGTCTCTTTTTTTTCTCCCACACTTTGGCACTTCCGTATTTTCTGTGTTCTTTTCTGCCTTCTTTCTCTGCTATACTTAAACATATTTTGTTGTCTTGTGCCATCTAGATGAATTCTCTTCCCCAACCTGCTACAACCTGGGTTGCTACTGGTATTGTTGGGTCTGTACTAGCTGGAGCTTGAGGAACATTTCTGTTTATATCCCCACTAAAAATGGAAGAAATGTCTTCATTGACCCATAAATCTGAAATTTACACTGATCTGTTAGACATTGTACACTATTTTTCCTAAGGATCAGGTGAAATTTGAAATCTTTTGATCTAGGCAGACTGTTCGTTATAACAGGCACATATATGTTGCGCGAAGACTTTGCCCATCCATGCTGTAGTTTCCTCTTACAGAGAAGTTTATAAGTCTTTAGACTTTGTTGACAGGTGGTAATTTTTATATGTATTTATTTATAAAAATGCCAAACACCTTCAAAGATGTGTGGTGTTTGTTTTTTCCATTTTTTTTTTGAGTAAAAATATTTAACCCCAAACTGTTATTTAGTAGGGGAAACTTCAGCACAACAATGTGGTTTGATAGCTTTTAACAAAAGAGATGGGTGAAGGGAGAGAGGAGATGGAAATCAAGGTCATAGAAACACAGATTTGAAGCTAAATTAATTGATGGTGCTACAAGGCAAGTCTGGAAAAGAATTACTGTTGTACTGATCCAGTGTCATTCGTGGTATTTTGATGGAATAAGCTCATCGAAGCTGACTTGAGTCCTTCCTGACTGCTGCCATATGTGATATGGTATGGATGTGCTTCCCCTAATTGCTGTTACTTCTGCTTTGTTTCAGGTCTCTTACCTAGCTAGCATTGTTCGTTATGGAGAAACACCAGAGAGTTCCTTCAACCAGTGGGCATGGGGCTTGATTTTGAGGTTAAAGCTTCACAGAAATGACCGTGGCATACAGTGTGGCTGGCCTGCAGTTCCTGTATCTGACAGTGTGCTTGACATGACAGAATCGATCACGCTTCACCCCCTCCTGAAGGCTGTTAAAGCAGGCACACCTATTGGCTGTTACCTCGCACTGGCAATGACCACACTAGGTCACAGGTAAGTGTGTTTTCTGGGCTTGCTTTAAATGGATGACCCAGAACCTGAGTGCCCTGCTCACCCTAATGGTGAGTGTCTCGCTCCAATTTAGGAGTGAGGCAAAGGTTCTTTTAATAATGTTATGCCCGGCGTGAGATTAAGAAGAAGAGCATTCAAATGTTGATCCGACCAGTTTATTGGAAATAATAGACAATTGAGGGGATGGGGAAGGGAGAGTGATGAATGCCAAAATTAGGGTGATGGGGAAGGGAAAGTAGGCGATAGAAAAAGGTAGAAAAGAGCAAGAATTACGTTAAAGCGGGGAATAGTCACCTCCTGAATGCAGCAGCGTCCCGTGCAGCAACGGAGTAGCAGGCTGCAAACAGCAGATCGGTGAATCGCAGAAAAGACGGTCAGAGTACCGTGGTCTCTAGAAGCAGAGTCTCGGGCAGCGAGGTCCCTCGGAGCAGAGTCTCGAGCAGCAATCCCAGAAGAAAAAATAGGCAGCAGTAGGACAACGGTGGAGGGATCTGAGATCGGATACCTAGATGCCCCACTAAGGTTCTTCAGCATGCAGCCATCTTCTTCAGCATGCAGGCGCTCGCGTAGAGAGGCATCTGGTGTCAGAAAACCTCTCCCCCAAAATTCGGGGTTTGTCCGTGCCCTTTTTATCCTTCTTTCCAGCCTTCCAGAGATTTCGGGACGGCTCGTGACTTCCTTGTGACTTCCTCAGAGCTGTCAATCTTCCTTGAGATGGGCCAACAGGAAAGACCACTTAAGGGCCATTGATCAGTATCTTATCTCCCTTTCGTAGCTCCCGGACTTGTCCATCTCCTGTGTGTCTCAGACAAAGGCAGTCCTAGAACCTTGGCCAGGACTTGCCTGAACTTGTCCATTTCAGCAAACTTTGAGACAGTAATGTAAAAAGCATGGCTTCTTACACCACCCCGTGACTCAAAGTTTGCTTAAAAAATGGACCACTGCTGATCCAGGATGGTGAGAAAAAGATAGCAAGCATGAGGGTAAAGGAAGGTGAGGGTGGGGAATTAAAATGTTTAATACAATCATTACGAAAGATTTCTTGATGTGCTCCACTTCTCCATCACTTGAGGAGGTTACAAAATACATGGACAATACAACACATTGGATAAGTTCAATGAAACATGGTATCATACACAAAACAAACATGAAAGTTGCGACAACACACAATAGATAAAATAAGATGCATTTTACCCACAGTACACCTGGAAGACAGAGAAAAAGGTCAAGGTCTGGACTTTTCCAAGTTTGGACAGGAACACGTATACCATCAGCAATTAGTTTAACTTTACCATTATAAATCTTTAGACAACAGGTGGAATCTGTCCTGGTATAAAAAATAAACAAGTAAAACAATAGGGATATTTGTGTCAGGAGAACTTTCCACTTGAGCATTTCCAAAACAGTTCAATTGCTGAGAGATATATACTAGTCTGGCAAGTCTAAGAACTGTTATAGTCACAACATAGTGTAGGATACCCCAGAATTTAAATCGTAGGGAGTAATCCCAGAAACATACACATATCTTATCAAAAACTCAGACACTTTCCAACAACCGTGTTTTGGATGGAACTCCTGGACTGATGAGACACTGGAAAGCATCAGTGCAAAGGGTTTTATGATAAATTTCACTTTAGTGACCACATCTAATAGATATTAGATAGGTCCCATTGCTCATTTCCCCAAAAGAGGTGAAATATGGGGTTAAAAGGAATGATTACCACTGTGCAAAGAGTACAAGAAAGCCAGGATAACCTGAAAAAAAAAAAACAACTTGGAACCCAATTGTGAAGTTTAAACAGATCCAAAGACTGATACCAATCACAACTCATAAGTACAGCAAACAAAACATAATACTATTGCAACCAAAATATGAAATAAAGAGGTATATCAGTATTCTAGCATGATCACATCTTCCAATTTTTCTGTCACAAAACACAAATGGTTAAAATCAGCTACAAGCCATTCTGTTCCGTGAAGGTCCTGCGGGGATCTTCTGTAAAAGAAAACAAGACAACTCGCCCTTTGGGGGCTTTGTTAATACAATTATCTTCTCCTTTTAGTCGTGAGCCTCCTACCAAACATCCATCCTTCACCCCCCCCCCCACCTCCCTCTCATCTGGGGGAGGGGGCGAAAGTATCAACTTTCCTTGGGCTTTTGTTCTGGCCACAAGTTAATTAATTTCTCTAGCCTGACTGTGGGTAATCCATTCATCAAATCTCGTGGAACGCCCTTTTGCCAGCCCAGTGTCCAGAGACGATTACGTTTATGATCAATATTTCTCCTACCTGTTCTTACTGGCAATGAGACCCTTCCAGTTCCACAGAGTTTTGGGCTAGGTGGCCTAGGAGCAAGGGTGGTTGCTGCGAGCCTTACCTCCCTTGGCTCAGATTTACTGGAAGAAGCCACAGGCCCATATTTCCTTTCATAATTAATCAACTCTTGGGCAACCTCCCCCCATGTCCATACCTTATACCCTGATTGCAAATGGCCTGAGGTGCCAGTTCTTTCTAATTCTGTGGCAGAAAAGGGAATTTCTTTAACATTCATTTGAGGATCCAGGTCCTCTCCATTATCAAAGGTATATTCTGTTTTTATTAGAGGGCGCAGAGGGGCTATTGGGGTTTCAAACTTATCAAAATTTTCTTTCGTTTCTTTCAGTTCTTCCTGAGGATACAGTTTTTCTTGTGGTGCACCATGAATATCAGTGTCACCCGTATCTTTATATGTTAAAATTTCCTTAAAAGCCATTTGTAACAAGGCCGAATTATGTCTCTCTCTTTCCAATTGTACTTCTAGATTTCCAATTTGGTTTTGCAAGGCTTTCACGAGTTCTTGGGTTGTTTTAACTGTTTCTTGTAATGACTGTATAGTCTGGTTTTCCGCCTCAAACTGCTGGTCTCGGAACTCTACGGCTGCTTTTAAAGCAGCACCGAGTACCGCACAAATAAATGATTTGCCTTTCCCGGCTCGGGTACGAGCCCCATGTTGTAAAACGCAAATGCGGTCAGAAACAGCCTGCAAATTATACCAATTTTCACGTGCCCAGTCCATCCCTAATGACGATGGCCGAGACCCGTGCTTTTCAAGGATATCAAACAACATATTTTCACCTTCCATATCAGATGTAATTTTACTCACAACCAAAAAATCTACAGGCAACGAAATCTACGCTGAGGGAGGAGGCGATTCCTTATCTCCTCAGAGAGGCAAACACTTAACAAAACGAACAACTGCTCAAAACACTCCTTTACACAAAAGACCAAATGACTCAATCAACACTTCCAAAGAAAGTGTAAACACCTCAATCGGTCCTGGCTATTCTGGCAAGCCACAACGAAAAACTTCAACCTCCAAGCAAAAAAAAAAAGTTAGAAATAACTTCTAAGTTTCTCAAAAGTAATAAACTTCTTGGAGAAGCACACACCACTTCCACAAGAGACTCACACACAAAACTTTTAAAACCAAAGGTACGTCACAAGATACTTAAAACCACCACAAAAATAGTCTTCCCAGGGAGGCACACACGTGTAAAACAAAGCAAACAGTACAAAATTAATTCACTCGTCCCCGAGAGGTATACACGTAAGAAAGAAAGTTTCAGAATGTGGAGCGGTCTTCCTGGAGAGGTGCACACGTCAAATTAAGTTATCACAATCGCTCCTTGCAACTCCAGGAGAAACAGACAGAAAAGTTTTAGAGAAACTGGAAGGATAACACTCTCACGACGGGTAATCCTGCCGACTACGCCAATAAAAATGTCTCGCTCCAATTTAGGAGTGAGGCAAAGGTTCTTTTAATAATGTTATGCCCGGCGTGAGATTAAGAAGAAGAGCATTCAAATGTTGATCCGACCAGTTTATTGGAAATAATAGACAATTGAGGGGATGGGGAAGGGAGAGTGATGAATGCCAAAATTAGGGTGATGGGGAAGGGAAAGTAGGCGATAGAAAAAGGTAGAAAAGAGCAAGAATTACGTTAAAGCGGGGAATAGTCACCTCCTGAATGCAGCAGCGTCCCGTGCAGCAACGGAGTAGCAGGCTGCAAACAGCAGATCGGTGAATCGCAGAAAAGACGGTCAGAGTACCGTGGTCTCTAGAAGCAGAGTCTCGGGCAGCGAGGTCCCTCGGAGCAGAGTCTCGAGCAGCAATCCCAGAAGAAAAAATAGGCAGCAGTAGGACAACGGTGGAGGGATCTGAGATCGGATACCTAGATGCCCCACTAAGGTTCTTCAGCATGCAGCCATCTTCTTCAGCATGCAGGCGCTCGCGTAGAGAGGCATCTGGTGTCAGAAAACCTCTCCCCCAAAATTCGGGGTTTGTCCGTGCCCTTTTTATCCTTCTTTCCAGCCTTCCAGAGATTTCGGGACGGCTCGTGACTTCCTTGTGACTTCCTCAGAGCTGTCAATCTTCCTTGAGATGGGCCAACAGGAAAGACCACTTAAGGGCCATTGATCAGTATCTTATCTCCCTTTCGTAGCTCCCGGACTTGTCCATCTCCTGTGTGTCTCAGACAAAGGCAGTCCTAGAACCTTGGCCAGGACTTGCCTGAACTTGTCCATTTCAGCAAACTTTGAGACAGTAATGTAAAAAGCATGGCTTCTTACAGTGAGCTAAGAACTCCTATCTTAGCTGGGATATGATAAATGACTTCTGATGCAAGGGATTGAGCAGTCCTTAAGGATAAACAGTTTTAAACAATAGAGCTACCTTTATTTTCCAAAAACTTTCCCAAAAAATGCCTTTTCCAAAACATTAGGATCAAAACAGTGATGGGAACTAATTTGGAAACTGAGGCATTATTTCTGGCCATTATGATCATATTATTACAGGACAACTCTTCCAGTGTCTTCCTAGCTGAGCTGTTACAAGAGCATTCAAAAATTAATAAGAAGAAAACCACTCAAGCTGATAATAATCATTACAAGAACTTTATAACCTTTCAAATCTCCTATCTGAGTAAGTGCTGGTATTTCTCAGACAAAAGTACGAAGTCCATAATGTTACCAGGCAGAGGAAATAAAGAGCTTTGACATTTGCTAGTAGCTTAATACTTGATTTAATAGAATCATAGAATATCCTAAATTGGAAATTGCCCACAGGGATCACAGCGTCTGGTCTGTGTCCCCACACAGAACCACCCAAAATCCAAACCCGTTGTCCATATGCTCCTTAAGTTCTTGCCATGACCTCTGCCTGGAATAGCCTGTCTGAGCCATGTCTGCCACCCTCTGGTGAGGAACTCTTTCCTAACAGCCAGCCTGACCTTGTCCTGTTGCAACCCCATGCCCTCCCTCATGTGCTGTTGCTGTCACCAGAGGGCAGAGCTCAACACTGCTGCTATGCAGGCTGCAGAATCTGGCACTTGTGCTTGCTTTGTAGGGTTAGTGATCATCCAGACCTCTAATTTATCAAGGTCTTTCTGCAAGGCCTCTCTACTCTCCAGGGAATCAATAACTCCTCCCAGAATTTAGTTTCATCTGCAAACTTAGTATGCATTTTAGTCCTGCATCCAAGTAATTTATTGAAGCAGTAAAAGTAACTGGCCCCAAAGCTGAGCAGTGAGGAGCCCCCTATTTTTGTGGCTATAGACTAGACATAAGATGAACATTTTCCATCTTGTCTGAGCATGCAATTCTTTTTTCCCCCTATCAAAATCTGATGCAGAGCAGTGTGCCTTGAAGCTCAGTAGTTAGTTTTCTGGACAACAGGGGCAGAGTTCATCAGAGCTAGCTGTAACTGCACTACAAACTGTAGGGTTTATATAGGGAGTGCAGAAAAAAGTCCAGAGGATCGTCAATCCTAAGGCAATGTCAAGGCAGGCAATACAAAACTCCTTCTGTAGATATTGCCATTGCCTCGAGGGAGATTGGTTGACAAGAACCCTGAGCTTTATTGTTTCAGACTTTGTGAGGGTTCCCATCTTCATTGATATATAGGTGCGTGTGTATGTATATGTGTATATATACAGTTAAGTCCCCCAAAAGATAGGAAATTTTTATTGTCTTTCAGCTATTGAATAACTTCTCCAGCTGAGGAAAAAAACCTCTGGGTTTAGTTCTTTGGGAGGCCAAAGATTGTGTAAATATATGAATGTCTGTATGTCTGATATCACAAAAAAAGAACAACATTCCACTTTTTTTTTCAGTAGTTTACATGTTCTTCCTCTTGTTGTTGTTCTGTTTTTACAGCATTGAGAAGTTCTGTGCTGAAGGGATTCCTCTTTTGGGTGTACTTGTCCAGTCTAGATACCTGAGAACAGTAGTCCACGTCCTGGATAAAGTTTTACCCATATTTTATTCTTGCCAATATTATCTCCTGAAGAATGAACAGTAAGTACAATGTATTCCTAACATGTTTATTGCTTAAGAACAGTGAAAGTTAATCTTAAATGTATTACTCATTCTGGGTTTTGTGTTTAGTGAGAATCTGGCATGTCAGGCAAGAATACATGCTTTATTTGTCAAAATACTTTTTGGCTTGTGGTTCAGAGGGCAGCTGTGGAAATGTCCCCTTTGAATATCATGTGCAAATACCACTAAATGTTGCTTTGCCATGGAAGGGAGCTGCAAAGAGCTGTACTGACAGGAGCCCTTGGCTTTAGGTGATTGGGAAAGATATGCAGTTGATATTATCTGTGTTCTTATCAGTAAGTTGAGCAACGAATGGGAATGTTCCCAAGTGATGGGCCTCAGCTCTTTGTCCTGGTAAATTAGTAATGTGGTCACTCATGTGATTTTGGTTTGGGTCACATGGCAGCCTCTTGGACAAATCCTGGGCTGGACTTGTGTGCTGAGGTGGGTCAAGAACCATTCCCAAAAGGCAGCCTTGCTGTGGTCCACCTCCTTTGGAGGGCAGAAGAGTTAACTGCAGGTGCAAAGTTTGTTCTGCTGCTTGGTTTTAGTACCAAACAGTGGTCTTGAAATGTGTTTAACTGAATAGATTGCATGAGTCTCTTTCAAAGAGTTAGAGCTGTTCTGTAGAAGTTTCTGCTACTGGAATACTTGTTGCTTCCAGGAAGTGTTGCCTTTTCTAAAAAGCTGAATAGAAAATACAAGCTACTTCTTGCTGTCTGCACAGCTGTACACTTGCAGTTTCCAGTTTGGCCACGTTTCAGGACGTATGCTGTGTCACTCACTGTTCAGTTCTCAGATTTTGGAAGCATTCTATGACTTCAGATGCTTTCAGTTCTGGCAAAGCAGCCTGGATCTACAGTCTGCTTTGAGCTGCTTGTACTGTGCAAACGATGTGGTTAAAATGGAGCAGTTAACTTCGCAGCGTTGTTATAAAGCAAAATCCCAGTAAGTGGGTGTCACTAGTGCTGTGGAAATTTTGTGCTCAAGTTTTAAACTCTCTAGAAGCAGTTCTTCTGTTTCTCATGCTGTATAATTCATTCTAGAGTTAATTAATGGAATTTAATTTGTTGGTATTCTTAGGTTTTTATCTCATGTCCAACTGTTCCTTCAGCTGGATAGTGGAGTCCCTCAAGGCATGACCCAGCAGGTCACACATAAGGTAACACAGCACTTGACAGGAGCGAGCTATGGAGAAAATGTTAAACTGCTCAGTAGTATGATACAGGTAAGAAGATTTAAAAAAACAAAATGAAAGTAGCAGGAGAAATGCCTATAAAATGTGTGTCTGTATATATGTGTGTACGTTTATGTTTTATATAAATATATATATATGTTTAAGTTAACATTTAAAGTTACAAAGGTACCACATGTGTCAGTTCTGCATTCATAGAATGTTCTTTATTGAGCTTGAAATGTTGGCTTTGGTTTCCTGAGGTATTTTGCTTGAAGCTTCCCTAATTTTGGCAATTTGCTGGACAGTTCAACAATATGTGCCTGACAGACTTCTTGGAAGATGGATTTCCTATTATCAGAACTCCTTCTGAAAAGGGAAAGTGACAAAAATTGCTACTGTTTTGCTTGAGACAGTTGAAGAATAGGGAAGGTACGCAAATGTTTGGAAGTTTTGCTTTTGACCATTAATTTATAACCACAGTATGACAGAACGTTTCTGTGCTCAGAAACAGCAGTCAAGAACCAAAGCCCACTGTCATCTGAAAGTAAGGGCTAAGAGATGATTGTCTACTCTGGGAGATCCTTTTGCAGGAACAGCAGGCAACACTTCAGGCACAGGTGCTGTTTATGTCTGCAGGTTGTATGGGATCCTGCTTATTGTGGACTTCGTTTTTGCTAATCCCCTCAGATGCATTGATCTCTAAGATGCAGAATCTCTTTCAGAGGTTGGAGATGACTAAGAGATATATTTTTGCATAGGTATAGAGAGCATTGCTGTGTGTTAAGGACAGACCCATAGCCTCATGTGAGCTGAGCAGTTCTTCAGCAGATCCTTATGCTTCAATTCAAGCTGAAAGAAAGCTCTTGAATAATTCTGCCCTTGAATTTGACAGACTCACATCTTCCGAAGCAGCCAGCCAAATGGAGTGGGGCCAACTGCAGTATTGGAGTTCTGGGTTCAGGTCCTCATCAGCCAGCAGCTGTGGCACAGGGACCAGGCAACACTCTACTTACTGGATCACCTATGTAAAGCTGCTTTTCAGTACAGCCAGGAAGACTGCATACAAAAGCTGCTTTACCAACAGCACAAGGTATGTGGGTGTTGTGTTTTCCCGTGGCTGTTGGATAAGTCTGATTTTGATATGAATCTGTTCTCCTGAAGGGCAACAAGAACAGTTGCAGTAATGAGTGACAGACATTTAATTCGGTTCTGAATAGCTCAAGATGAGTGGAATAACTGATAACTGATAATTAAAACCTACCTGAAATTCAGATTTCATTTAGAGGAGTTCCACCATAGTGTTTTAGTTTGTGTTCTTTGCATTTCATATGTTAAACAGTATCTTTAGAGCAACAGTAGAGCATCCTCTCTTGAGAAAAAACCAGTATCACTATAAAACAATCTTTTGACTGATGAGAAATAAGGCACAAGTATGGGATTCAGTGGTAACTGGCTGAACTGTGGTTGGGAAGTAATTCTATGAGTCAGAGATGAATCTCAGGAAAAGCAGCATGAAGCTGTAAATTATCTATCAGGCCTCTTAGGGGAAAAAATGTTTTGTGTTTCCTTGCAGAATGCTTTAGGTTATCATTGTGACAAAGGTCTGCTGTCTTCTCTTGTTAGCTGGATTGTGGCAGGCAATGTGACTCCCTCCTTTGTTGAGGGCAATGCCAACTCCTCTCAGGTAAGTGGCATGATGGTGTTACATAAACAGCCCTGGGAAAAGCATCACACAGGTGTTTGTTTTTTCCTGCTTCTGTGGGTTTTTGTAGATCTTCTATTTATTTTTTATTTTTTTTTATCCCTACCTCTCTTTCTACACATATTCTTATGATAAAATCCTAATTTAGCTGAACAAAGTGTTGCAGACTTATGATACCAATGAGAGCAGGAGCATTTTTCCACAGAGGAATTTTGTTGCATCTATGTCCACGAATGCACAAATAGGATTAATTTGTTAAGGCTAATACAAATCTTTAGTTGCTTTTTGATATATTTTAGTGGGAGAAAGTGTGTAAAGGCTGACTCTTCTACTAGATTCATGCATTTCTGATTAATATTTTTCCTTCTGCTCAAGCATGAAGGAAAACAAAGTAAAGCCTTACAGTAGCTCAGCTGGAGATGGAGTGTTCAAAATTAGACACTGTACAGAAAGGGTATGTGCCTGTAAATAAGGAGGAAACTGCTCTTCAGTTTCCTTTTCTTGATGTGGCACTACTTCTGCAGGTATTTAATGAGAATCTGGAAAAGAAATAGAAGAGCAAGCTTTTTCTGGTCCTTCTCTCACAACTTTGCTATCAGTATGTCCACTGTTGCTGTGTTGTACAGGTCTGGTTTTCGTGGATGGTGTTAAATGTTGAGTCCATATTTGAAGAAGACTCACAGCTTCGCAGGGTTGTGGAAGGAGAATTAATCATTAATGATTTGTCTCCTGATCAAGCTTTGAAGGTGAGAGGGCTGTTCATTCTCTACTCACAGGGGAACTGCTATGAAGTGTTCTTCTCCGTCGTGTGGCTTTTATCTCTTTCACTTCTTTTTTTTCTGGACAAAAGTGTAACTAATACCTTTCCTGCTTGGCTTTCCAGGGGGGAAACGTATCTAATGGAAGCTTTCCTTTGTGTTTTGAGTTGAATATGTAAAGACTACCGTATAAATCTGTTTTTAATATGCAATCATTTACTGAAAACTTCATTCAGTAACTAGTGCAATTATTTGATATCCTGGGTCATCTGAATGCCTTTCAGTCTTTGCGGCATTCATTCTGTACCGCTGAGATGGGTGTTCTTATGTTACAGGTGGGAATATGTCTGTCAGAAAGCATGTTTTAGATCTGAATTTCATTAAAAAAAGTGAATGCCATGTTTCTCCCTGCTGCTGCTTTGTTCTCTGACACCACCAGTCTTATTGAAGCTTAACGTCTGCCTATGTGAGTGTGAGCTGTGATTAGCACTAGAGGCCCTTACTTTGGCTTTTCATTAAGTAGTGTTCCCACTCATGCATTAGTTTTTTCACAAGCATCAGTGGCAGCAGCGTTGTTCTCTGAGAGCTATGATACATGATGTATGGGTGTATCACAAATATACATATGAATGTATTCAGTCTTTTCTCCTTGTAATTGCTGAGTTTTCATGCTGCGCTGATCTGCTGGGATAAGCTGTTATAACCTGCTATCAGGAACTGCACCAGGGCACTTGTCTGAAAATGTTCTCTTGCAGAAAGCCCAGACCCAGCTGAAGCTGCCTGTTGTACCTTCACTTCAGAGGCTCATGATTTATCGCTGGGCCCACCAGGCCCTTGCTACCCCTGCTGATCACCCTCTCATGCCACTGATCTGGCAGAAATTCTTCCTGCTTTACCTTCACAGACCGGGACCACAGTATGGGTGAGTCTGATCTTAAAGGCTGTGACAAAATAGTGAGCACTAAGATTCTTGCACTGTGTTAAATGCCTCACTAATATGGGAGTGGTGGTTACCAAGAAACTTCTCCAGAGTCAGTTTGTTTGCATATTTGGTACTTGTTACAGGACTTTTCTTTATTCATTTTCAGATTACCTGTTGATGGCTGTATTGGAAGACGATTTTTCCAGAGTGCAGCCCACATTAACTTATTAAATGAAATGAAGCAGCGCTTAACAGAGGTGGCAGACTTCCACCACGCTGCCAGCAAAGCACTGAAAGTGGAGAGTCCTGTAAAGAACAGTGACAAACCACCAGAGAAGGCGAGCTGCTTGCCAGATTACCTGACTTCACCAGATCTGCATAAGGAGCTCGTCAGGTAAAGAAGGCCTGCTCTGTTCAGTCTCATTCAAGACAGCTGCCAGAGCTACTAGCTGCTGTGCTACTGGAGCAGTGTTAGCCATGGGAGATGAGAAAGGTTGCAGCTCTTGGCTGACCCAGAGTACCTAATCACTTGTTATATACCTAGCTGTGGTGGTATCACTGTTGATACAAGGTGTTTTGTTGAGGAGGGTTGATCCTACTAATAAAAGCACAATTGATAGAGTTGTCACTCTCCTTAAGGGAGAATTTTGTTTTTTAATTAGTGCTGTTCCTCTTCTGTTAAAATGCTTTTTGTTTAGGCATATCTGCTACTTAGGTACATCACTGACTATCAATCTAAGAGCTGTCTTTGTGTATATATACATTTGACATAGTTTGGGCCCCAGCTTCCACCTGGATACAGCAGGGAATTCACTGGGAACTTCAGCACATGATTCAGTTAGCTCAGTTTACCAACATAGAGGTGAGCTGTGATTGTGTTACATGCTAGCCTGAGAGTGGTACTTCTGCTTGTTCAAAACCTTAGTGAAAGCATCTCCCCACTTTTGGGTATGCTAAGGAGATGTTCAGGTACTGCAACTCAGCTGATGAACGCTCATCATTGTAAGGAATGGCAAGTTGGCTGTTTCTAGAAGCCATGTATCTCAGTGAAACCAGAAGCAAATACAGAAGTCCATGTTTCTGTTGCACAGACTTGTAGTTTGAGAGGCTGCCTTAAGAAATATTTGCAGTGCTACGGTGTCTGAATTTTCCTAGAAACAACAGTTGGAAGAGATAACTTGGAAGGAGTCCCTTGCTGAGGGGTCTTGGGCATGCAGCATCTGAGCTGCTGATAAGTGTTTCTCCCCAGCAATCAATATGTACTGTACAAACAATCAAGGGAGCTTATAAATCTTTCTCAGTCATAGGTGAAAAATAATCCAGAGATGTTCACTGGCTATAACTTGATTAATATTTTGTCAGCCTTTCATTTCAAAGGATTTCCCTGCTCCATCATAAATCCAAAGCATTCTACAGCCAAATAAATCTTATGCTCAGAAAGTTTAATGGCCTTCTAGACAGAAGAGAAAATATGGTCTGAATTAATCAGGGCTGACTTTTGAACTTCCATTTTCTCATCAGTGACACTGATTTGTTTGTGATATTTAATACTGTAGTACAAAGGTGTGGTGATGTCCAGTTATAATTATATGCTGTGTGTATTGATTTTATTTTTTTTCATTTTTTTTTTTTTTTGTTTCACTTTTCAGGCTTTGTAATGTTTTTATTTTGTGGTTGGAAGAAGAGAGCTTTCAGAAAGGAGACACGTACATTCCTTCCTTACCAAAGCAGTATGATGCACACAGACTTGCTAAAATCATGCAGAATCAACAGGTGATGTACCAAAGACATTGGTGGGATGGGATCCAAAATTTGCTTCATTTGCTAAAGTCCTCCAATGAAGTGAGAGATATACTCTGGTCTTCAGTACTCCTTTATCATGTATGGTATCTTTAGGAAAAAGGTCGGAACTGTAAAAATCCTCTGCTGTCCTAAGCTGCCTTCCTTTATATTTAAGCCAGGCTCATGTATAGATTATTTTTTAGCATGTCTTAGTGAGAATTCAGTCCTTATTTTTCTTACTGTTCTGCAGTTTTTTCAGTGTTGTTACTCTAGAGAAATATCTGGATCTTTAAATTGAATGTACAAATGTGCTTATATTGGTAATCCATAAAATACCAGGTTATTATTTGAGCTAGGGAAAAAGAAATACATGCTGTTAAACCTCTGTAATTATTGAAATTTAAATGCCTGCAAGAGGAAGATTTTGGATGGTAATTTCCTTGTGCCTGCTGTATTCTCATTCCTCTAGTGTTTGTCAGGTTTCTCCTCTATTTTTCAGTGAATTGTAAGTATTCATATTAAATGATTTTTTCATCACTTTAGATATTTTTTTAATGTAGTTTTCCTATAAATTTGAAATAGCGGAGTCCAGTTTCATTTGTGTCAGCATCCTAGCTAATGCGGTGGATGCACAACATATGGTAATTACCAGAATTATGGTGATTTAAATTAATTGTTCTCTCCCTTTAGGATCTGTGGATGGAGTATGTCAATATTGAACTGATACATCACGAGTTTCAGGAAGCTGTAAACCTTTGGATGCGGGCTCAGATTGAATCACACACACCAGCTGCTGTTTCTGCAGGACAAACAGATTTCACCAACCCTTTTTCAGGTAAGATATAAGAATATTGTGGGTAAAACTAGGACAGAAAGGGCTACTATTATGGGTTAACTCACTCAAAAAAGCATCTTCCTGACAGGCTGGATCTTCAGAAAGTGTAGGTAAAAGACAGCTGCAAGCAAAGTCAAAAACCACTGTAACTAATCCCAGAAAGTTTGTTTCTGATATTTTTATTAGCCATATACTTGCTGTTTACTTGGGATTTTAATGCAGCAAAAGCATTGTTTTAGCACAAAAAGAGATAATTATGGTAGGTGTATTAAGGATATGGTGAGATAGGATTTTTGTGGGGCTGGTTAAAAAGGGGAAGGAGGAAGTAGAAAGAAACTGGAATATCAAAGTGAATTGGTATTATTTGGGTAACCTGAGTGGGAATGAGCAGAAGAGAACTGACCTGGAAAGAGAGCGTGCTTTGGGAAGGAATTGGAGCTGACAAAACTAGAGACAGGGGTGAACTGTAGGGAGAGGAAGGTGACTTTGTCTTAGAAGGAGCAATGAGCCTCTGTCAGAGGAGGAGAATAGATGGTGGTGGTAAGAAGAAAACTGAAGAATGTGTAGGTAGGAGTGGCTAAGGGTAAACAAGGGAAGCTGTGGCTTCTTGAATCCTCATGGTATTATCCTCATGAGATAATAATTTTGTTTGATTTATTCTAAAGTTTTCTTATTGACCAAATGATTTCTGTGTTTTCTTCTAGCCAAAGAAAGGATATTGAATAATTTGAAGAAGTTTGATTTGCCCAAGCCTCCTCTTTCACTCCAGCCCATGAAAGCTCCTGTGCCAGTTATTTCCTCTGCCAGTCTGATAAATCAGAAAGAAGCAATTCAGCTCACACACACCGACCTTAAAGTCTTGCAGGGTCATGCCAAGTAAGACTTTGCTGTTTTCCTTCTGCCTTCCTACTTTCCAACAGTGTCTTCGTGTCTCTTTTACAGCAGTCTGACTGGTGGTGTTAGCGCAAGGCTGACAGTATTTAGCTTCTGCCTATTTACCAGGGTTTTCTGCACAAGTCTTATCTAATGACTGAGATTACATCAGCTGACATCTGACAGCTGCGTATTTTTTTCTCATTCATTGTACTTCTTAATTAAATCTTCCCTTTAGCCTAGGCTTAATGAAAATTAGTTAACCGTTTTGCACTGGTTTAGTGGTGATAATCTGAAGCACTGAGATGCTAGAGACTTCATTTCTGAGAGCTTTTAGGTCTGTGAATGAAAGGGAGGAAACTTTGTTTATTAATGTTCCTACTAAGAGAATTCAATGTATTTCAGGCACACCTGATGGTTCATAGCCATTCCCACATGCTGTAATTATTTAATAATATTATTTAGAGTAAGTTTAAAAAAGAAAATCCTCATTAAGCTTAAGAAAGGATGTTTCTTAATGATTCCAGCAGCAATGTCAGGTGGGTTCCTTTCTCTTGACTGAATATCCCACAGTCCAGGTTTGTTTTTCCCTTTTTTTATCTGACATAAAACTGCATCTCTTACAGCAGGTGATGTACTTAATTTCCCATCTGGTCATTGAGAATTATTAAAATACATTTCTTATACAGGCTTAAATAGTATTGCTCTTCTTATGAAGCATTTTCTTTTAGAATTTTGAAGATCTATCACTATGGAGTTATTAACACTCATTTTCTAAGCTTTCATTTTCTGTTATAAACAAGTCATGAGTTTTTGTATTGAATTGAATCCTCCGCTCTTCCTTTTAAATTCTTAGCATTACTATTCTTGCTAAAGATTTCAGTAACCTCATTAACAAATGCTTTTCAGAACTGCAGCTCTTTGGGAATCCCAACATGTTGCTCTGAACAGTGAAATACTGGACACCATACCCAAGCTGTATGTTAATCGGGAGGAGCAGATCACCCTCCACCTGGAGTGCCGGGGAGCATCAAGTAAAGGCTGCCAGGGAGCAGCTCATGTAACAGTCCAGGTTAGCAATAGGGCATCCTTTCTGTTTTGGGACTGGTGGAAGTGACAAATGGAGGTGAAATGTTTGAATGGTTACAAGAATGGATTTATTTGGTGTGGTGCTGCCATATGTCTGTTAAAATAAGAAAATATCAAGGAAAATCTAACGTGAAGCTTGAATTATGTAGTATGTAATTCTGTGAAGGTGATGCAGATCAACAGAAGAGCAAATTATTGCATAAAGTTTTGTATTACTCACAGAGTCTGTGTTAAATTGCTTCCCAGTGTGTGAATGTAAGAATATACTCACAGATAAGAATGAAGGTATCAGAATGTTCATAGGAATTAATCTATATTGCTTGCTAAGTGAATGTCTTGATCTCACCTAAGTTTCCTTTTCCGTGACTTTTGTCAAAGACATGGATTATATTAGTGTGTCATAACTAAAGAGTGTGACAAAGAGGTAGAATGCAGTAAGTCTTATCAGACTCACAGGAGAAAGCCTTCTACAGTCAGAGTTCTCTTACTAGGCTCTGCTTCGTTTTTTTAGTTGCCACATTAATTATCTTTTCCAAAAATCCTTTATTCTGAAATGAATGTCTCTTTCTGTCATTTAGTTTGAGGGGAAACACAAAAACGAAGCAGTGAGCCAGCAGCTTCATGCTCTGCGAAAAGAAGTGAGACAGCTGCAAGCAGAAGCTATGAAGCCACCTTCTGTGGGTGTTGTGGAAGCAGCAGTGCACGTAGAAAACTTTATAACGTAAGTTGCTCAGGCACAGTTTTAGATAGCAACGTCAAACCTGTTTGCTTGCTTTTTATAATGTATGTCAATGTAGATCTGCAGCATTGGTGGAGCCCTGAGACCTGTATGTTTATGACAGACCTCTAAAGGAATAAGCCTGTGCTAATTGCTTATCACTCAACCATAACATGTCATACAATATGTTCTCTACCTCAACTTATTATATCTTGCATTAGAATACCCTTTTTAGCTGTGCAAGAGCAGGCTGAGTGATGGCAGTGCTGCTATGTTAAGCTTTAAAATATGGCAAAATTACCCAGAGGAGTGGAGTTTCCCTCCTGAAGATCTTCATAAGCCACCTGTTTGTGGGCCTGGATTCCCTGCTGGGGCAGATGGGACTGAGGGCACAGAGGTCCTTGCACAACTGGACCATTCAGTGGTCCTGTGAGACCACACTTAATCATCATGTAAACCAGAAACAGTTATCTTAACGCGATGTGTTGATGCAAGAAACCTTTCCGTAGTAACGTAGATTTCTTTCCATGTGCAAATTGAATTGGCTTTTATTTATTTATTTATTTTGCAGGACCTTAATAAATATCTACAAAGTGCAGCCTATGCCTGCAATTAAGAAAGTTGGAATTAGTTTGTTTTTTATCATGGTGGAGTATGTGTGTGATGAAACTCAACGCAACCCTCCCACAAGGCAGTTCTTCACTTCCTGCATAGAGATCCTAGGCCAGGTGAGTGTATACTCTAGTACTGTATGCTTAACACTTACCCCTGTTGCCTGCTGATATAGAGTGTCTAAAACCTTCAGAAGCCTACAAATTAACTTCTAAGCTTATATCCCTTTTGTCACTCAGCAAGTTGTGTAATGTACATCATATATTGGACAATTCAGGCCTGCACGCATGCAAAATGAAAGCTGTTTCTCTGAGATGCTTGCTCAGCACTATAAGATGCTCCCTGTTAATTACATGCTACACTAATTAAGTGCTGAAGCAGTCTAGGTTTTCATGGGGATGCTTGAAGTTTGGTACAGAACAAAAGAGTGACTTGGCATGTGTTTCTCTGTTATAGATCGTTTGCTAGCTGACACAAATCTGTGTTTAGTCTTTTGTCGTCTAAAGCCTTGCAGTGTTCTTTGTGCAGTGAGTTGGCAAGAAGTTTGCTGCTTCTTTGTGGTAATGTTTGCAATGGCATTGCATTACATAGATGCTCTGTGAAAAAGCACTAGCCTCTGCTGTGTGTCCAGATATTTATTTTGATCTCTTAGATACAGTGTTTTTTTCTCATGCCCAACTGTACATTAGAAGTTGAGGTGCAGAACAGCTTTCTATAGCCACAGTTAATCTTTACTGGTGTCAAATAGGGCTGCTGAAATCTGGATTCACTTTGTTTAATTTATCAAAAAAATTGGACTTCTGAGTACTTTTATGCAGTTTGTGCAGTCACAAGTGCTGTTCTTCAGCGTGCTGGGAACCAGTGTTTATTTTACAGTTACCTTTGGTGGAAGAGCAGTATTTACTTGAAGCTGCTCTCATACAGTCAGCTTTTTTTTTTTTTTTTTTAGGTAGCACAGTTGTGCTTATCTCAAGAAAGGGTTGTAAGTGTTGTTGGTTTTTTTTGTTCTGAGTAGATTCATATTGGACCATTTTTCTCATCATTCCTTAGGTGTTCATCAGTGGGACCAAGTCAGAGTGCAGACGTCTCCTCCAGACAATCCTGCACAACCGAAGGCTCTGTACGCTTCTTTCCCCATACTTCACTCCTGTTGCTTCTCCTGATGAGTTTGTGGCTTTATATGAAAAAGTTGTGACCTTTCTGAGCGAGGACAACAGCGATGTTGTCTTCATGCTGTTGACAAAGGTAAAATCCTGACACGAATGTTGGATCTGTTTTGTGGGTTGCTTATGTAGATCTTCTTAAAGCTATGGAAGAGAGAGAGAAACCTTGTACTTCAAAATAACTGTGACAGCTTTTGTATGTTGCTCATGATAAGTGCTCTTTGTTATATTGAAACTAAAGAGAGACTGGAGGCAAGTCTAGATGGGGATGTTGAACTACCCCTTTCATAGCCCGGATAATGTAAGTGTGTGCTTCCAATGGCTTCCACTTCGGAACGCTCTTACTCATGAGATGAAATCAAAGCAGGCTCTTTGTGATATCTTCTGCTTGATACCTCTGAGGAGGTGTTCATTCGAATTGCCAGTGAATCCCATCTGTCCTTAAAACAAACGAACAAACAAAAAAAGCCAAAAAAGCAGACAAACAGAAATCTTTCTTCTCATTACATTACACAGAGAATCACAGAATTATCAAGGTTGGAAATGACCTAGAAGATCATCCAGTCCAACCATTACCAATACTTCCCAGCTAAATCATATCCCTCAGCAAGGAGGGATATGATTTAGGAACCCTACAGCTGTGGCTGTCAGCTGGTCTGGTTTGGGCATGACTGAGCTTTCCTTGGTGGTATAAATCACCATTGACTCTGCTGACCCAGTTGGAAACAGATTGCCTGGGGGCTACAAAAGCTTTGAATCTCCATATGAAAACTTAGGGACTGCAAGGACTAGTCCAGCATAGTGCATTTAAGTGTTTGTTTGACAGCTGTACTGAAGCATGTGTGTTTCTATAAACTGGAGACCCTCCTGATAAGAGTCTGTGTAAATTCAGTATCTCTAATATGCTGAGTTGTAACCTTTATAGAGAATGACCTTGGTTTTAGGATGGGGGTTAATAAAATGAAAGTTTCTCAGGTTTTCCTTAAGTAGGTAAAACCTAGGGAGGCTTTTCACCCTGAAGTTTCTCCCTTTTCCTGGAGGTGCTGTGGCCATGAAAGCTTCTACTTACAAATGCTTCCTGTCCTTTGTTCTAGTTTGACCTTACGCAGTGGTTAAATGTCACTAAGCCGCCTCTATCTGAGCGTACCAGGCTTCTGGAATCTATTCACTTGGCTCTCAATGCATGTGGCCTTGAACCTGAAGAAGATATTCTGATGCCGTTTAATATCTTCTGCAATCACTGGACTAACCTCCTCCAGTATCAGTTCCCTGATCACTATAGTGATTTTCTAAGATTGTTTGTACAAAGTGAGTATCTGAATTGATGTGTGCTAAGCTTTTTATACTCTTCTGGCTTATTTACAAAGAGAGAAGAGGAGAATAATGAGAGTAGTGATATGCCCAGCCAGTCCCCAGGGCTGGCCATCCTGGTCAGCTCTCCACTATTTTCCCTTCTTTGTCATATGATGTTATACAGTGTAGAAGACCCCTTTGGCCAGTTTAGGTCAGTGTGTTCCAGTTTTGCCCCCTCCCAGCTCCTTGGGCCTTCCACCCCCTTAGCTGGCAGGACAGTACAAGAAGCTAGAAACTGAGATGTCCTTGGCTTTGTGCAGCGCTGCCCAGTGACAGCTAAAACATCCATGTGTTATCAGCTTTGGTTTTTTCCTAACACCAAAAAATAACAGTGTACAAGACACCATGAAGGGGATAAAAAACACGTGTCCCAGCTGAAACCAGAATGCTTTCTGTTTCCCCCAGGCTCCTCAGAGCAGCTTCTAAGCCCTGACTGTTGGAAGGCAGCACTTAAAGCTTTGGGATGTGGTTCAGTGGTGGCTGAACAGGGGAGCTTCAAGAAAAGCGATTGCACTGAAAGTCCTGTATTGCGAGATGCTGGAGAAGTCCTTCTGTCTGCAGAGCAGGTGGGTAGCTTGCAAGTTGTGTATACTGTGTTCTGCAGCTGAATGGGTGTCCCAACAGTCCTAACACTACTGTGCAGTCTGTCTTCAGTTGATTAGTGTTTGTTCTCTTTACAGGTTAGAGAGACAATAGAATGGCTTTCCACCTCTTTCAGCAAGCTTCGTCTAGCCTCAGTGGACTTCAGAACCTTCGGTCTCTTTTCAAAATGGAGTCCTTATGTGCCTGAAGTGAACACATTTTTGGAGTATCTTATTAAACGGCTTATTGAAACTGAAGTTGTCAGTTTAGCCCAAGAGCCTGTTGGCAGCAACAGAGTTTTAGCTGGTAAGATGTCTTAAGAGCACATGACTTGAAGCTGAGTGCTTGTTCTTAATTTCTTCTATTAAAGGCCGTTTAGTTTTCTTTGTATTTGTGTAATGATGACAGTATTGAAATACTAACAAGCTCTTCAGGGAGCCAGCTGGGACTTCCTTTGTTCTTATAAGCCTGCTTGAAGGAGGATTCTTCTTTAAATTTCCTGATCCAAAGTCTGCTTTCAGGTTATTTTATGGAGTGAGTCCTTTTTAAAGAAAACAGTGATTTTTTTGCACTGAGCACAAGTTTGGACAAAGGGGGGAATACTTGATGTCATCATGATATGTGGTTTTTAAATTGGACAAAACTGTGTATGCATCTTCCATTTTTGTATATAGGTAAACATTTTGTGAGTTGTTGTTGTGTCTGCAATCTGAAAGTTATGTTAAAGTAAACAATAACGACAAGATCTAAACAGTACAAGATGCTTATGGTTGTTGTTAAAATCATCATAATATTGATGAATGTTACTAATAAGCCTTGTGCATCCAGTTTTTGATCACAGAGAACTGATTTAACATCGTAATAAGGAGAGAACATTTTCTCCAGGTTTGGAGAAGTAATTTGTTCATGGTTGCTGATTTGAGGAATAAACGTCTTTACTTTGTGTTTTCTAGCATTGCAGTCCCTGTATTCAATTACTGCTGGACTGTTTAAGCCATGGATACTGGTCTTAGACAAGGAAGATGCAAGGTATGTATTGCATTAGCAAAAATTTGTTTCATTATGAAAAAGGAGATCATTAGCCCTGTGAGAATGTCTTTTACTACTGTGATTTTTGTGTGTGTGTGTTATGACTTTCTGCTTAAATAGCTGTTGCATAACAATTAACAATATGACACATGCAAGTATTTAATGAATTGCATAAGGAAACTGTACAGTGCTTACACTGGATAATTGCTTTTGGTATGAGAAATAGAAACAGAGATGAGAAAAATAGGGGTGGGATGCAGCTAGTTCTGAAAGCACACTCAAATTTCATTTTAAAATTCATTTGTTTAGTAACAACAAAACAAAAACTAACAAATGCGAACTCATGTGCTGGTGCTGTTTAAAGGAACCTTAGGTGAGATGAGTCCTATGATTATCTGCTGGCTTGTTAGACCTTTGTTTTCACACACTTATTTTTAGTGGTAGGTACCTCAAATTGACTTTATTCCAGAACCACAGGCTTTTTAAGCTCTGAGCGTGTTTCCTGTATTTCACTTGAGTGTTGACTGTGGGTATGCACTATCATCTGGGAGTTCCTACATTTTGCTCTTTAATTACTGTAGGAAATATCAAACAAATAATTTCTATGTATTTGATGGTGTCATGGATCTTCAGTGGGGTGTTATTTTATTTAATTTATTTCTGCTTTCAGTAACCAGCCCTGCTACCCTTGGTTGGAGAGTGATACTCCTGCAGCATCCAGCATGGTCTGTTTGTTTACAGATTGCATCAAGCTTTTGCATGAGAGCTTTAAAGGTATGTGAAGGTCCATGTTGTTAGAAGGCAGGGGCACTTTCTCATTAATTGAGATGTGGGATGTAAAGGAATTTTGTTTGTTTGTTAAAGGAAGGGAAGACTCCCTTCCAGGTCTGAGTTTCCCATACAACATAATAAGCAGAAGTATGTTATGCTAACAAGTGATGTATCTCAGCAGCTGACCTTGGGGATAATTTAATCTCTAGGTCTGATCATTTTGAGCTGGTATTTGTATTTGTGTGTTGTTTCTAATGCATAATGGGGCATAGGAATGAAATATATATATATATATATATATATATATATTTTCACAAATACCTCTTAACTGCTTTTAATGATGATCTGGATTCAAACCTAGCTTGTATAAATAAATATGTGAAAACAACATCATGCATTTTTAAGGCTCCAGATTTGTTAGAGTAAAATGAAATAAAATAATGTAACTAATGCAGGGAACACCGGCGTCACAAAAACAGTGAACTTTCATTGCTGTCCAGTGTTTGCTCAAGAGAACATGAAGTCATAAGTTGCCTAACGTTAAGGTAAAAAAAAACTAAACTAACAGTGGGGAAAGAAAGAAAAAGGAAAACAAAAGTGCAGTATTTAAAGCTTAATTTTTATTTAATGCATGTGCTTTGGTGAATCTTGTACTTGTGGTTTTTCATCTTCAAAACTGGATTTTCCTCTGTAACCATGCTTCCCTCGATTCTTATCCTGCTGCTAATTCTGTTATTTCCTTTGGATTTAGATAAGCTGCTGCCAGGCCACCATGGTGCTCTCTGGTTGCATCTGATGCATTACTGTGGATGTTGCACAGCTCCCAAAATGCCAGAGTTTATTCTCTACACTTTCCATACTGAATTCAGGAGACTTCCATGGAAGGAAATGCATCCAGACCAGATGCTTATGGAAGAGTTCTTTAAAGTGAGTAGGTGGCATCAGTTGAAATAAAGCCATGATTACTGTTGCCCTTAGAAATAGCTGCAGAGCTAAAGAATGTCCTGTAAGAAGGAAGCTTTTCAAGTTCGTTTATTTATGAATTACTCCAAAAGTAAATCACAGATACTCGTTTTTTGTTTCATGGTTGTTCCCAAATGTACATGGGCGGTGCTGCCTCATCCATCAATTTCAATATGACATTCTGTGCTTGCTCTCAAACTTGATCTTTGGCATCTCCCAAATGATCTATCAAAGGCAGGAGAACAGTTCCTGTGTAGGATTTAAAGCGTCCCGATAGTCTGTGGACAAAGGCACCTAAAACATCTAATCCCAGTAACGCCACCTTCACTTTTGCCTTACATGGTTTTATATGCCTTTTTTATTTTTTTTGCCTTCCTTTCTCCTTCACAGGTGGAAAGAGGAAGCCCCAAGAGTTGTTTCTTATTCCTGGGTTATGTTTTATGTGAAATAAACTGGGTCAGCGTCCTTTCTGATGCTTGGAATCCCAACCCGCATCCTCAGACTCACAACATGATTGTCTGTTTGCTGTATATGATGGTCCTGTTGGCAAAGGAGGAGCAGCTTATAGACAAAGAGGTACTTTTTGAAAAGGTTTATTCCTGTCCCTCTTTGAAGAGGGATCCTTTGGTGACAAGGAAACAGGCTGTGACTTCTTCCTCTCTTGCAGAATGATGAGCTCTGAAGTGTTTCATAAGATGCTATGAGCAGAATGCTTGTTATAGCACTAACAGAATCCTTCTGTGAGGCGTTCTGTGTGTGAGCAGTGTGAAAGAGGAAGTACTGCTGTTTGTTTTGAGAGGGTTCTGTGGGAGCTGTGATCCAGTAGTGGTGTAAGGAATAAACAAATAAACACAGACTGTTTTCTCTGGTTACAGAATGACTCTCTGAGTTTTGGTGTCTTTTAAGAATCAGCAATGACAATTAAAATACCCTAAACTAAATCAAACCAAAACAAAAACCCCTGTTGTTAAGTAAAGCTACTATGAAGCTGTCTCTTGCTATAGTTAAGTGTGGAATGCTGCATAGTTCGTGTTTCTTACGTTAATCCTCATTAATTCAAATATCTTTTCTCTTTTTCCTACTTTGGGAGAGCCTTAAGTGTGTGCTCATAGGAAGCAGAGGTAGCTGTAGGAAGGATATGTGCATATGCACATGTGTAATATATTGCATTAATGTGCAATGCTATATATATATATATAAAGTGAAGCTTTTTATGAAAGTGAGTGGAAATGGGTGTCTGAATCATAGCAGACTGATGCTGGCAGTCTGCTGGAGTAAGTGCAGGAGGGGCTTTGAATGTGTGGCATTCATACTTGCAACACCTGCAGTGCTGTGAAGTCTTTTTAAGTGCAGTGTCTGATGCTGACCTTACCAGTTTTTGTGGCAGGATCAGGTAGCTGTGTGTTTAACTGGGGGCTTAAAGCTGTTCCCGCTGATACAGACTTTCAGCTTTAATCACTGAAGACTATAAGCCAAAAAAAAAAAGTGATATCATGGCATTGCAACTGTCATGAAGATCAGATGCATCTTTAAGAAGCTTGTCACTGCTTCTGGTGAAGTACTGAGAAGAGATTACTTTGTCTTTTGAATCTTAGTATATCACCAATACTTTAACTGTTTATGATTTCATTCCAGTACTTGAGTTGTCAGAATAAGAAAGAGAAACAACTGGTATTGGGATGAACTTTCCAAACCCTGCTTTTGCTAAGCACTGTATGTAGATTAATCTGGCACTATACAGTTTGATTCAGTGCACTCTTTCTGGGAGACTCTTCCAGAAGGTAAATCTTCAAGGGGTTCCATTTCATACCTGCTGGACTTTTCCCGCTTGTGGTATTTCCCTGTTACCACCCTGGGGCATTTCATGCTGTTATGTCAAGATATCACCAGCAGTTGATAAAGAAACTTATGTCTTTTAAATCTTTAGGAATCACCACTCATAAATCTTCTCGGACAGACTAGCTCCCTTCCTTGGCAACTTGTTGGCATTTCATCTTATCAAAGCATCATCAGCTATTGCAACAGTCACTACCCTCCCTCTGTTATCCTTGCTAAGGATGCTGCATCTGAATTGATAGTGAAGCTCCTGAAAATCTCAGCAGGGTTTGGAACATCTTCAGATAGTCACATACACCTTGTAAGTGGTTTTATGTTGTCTGTAAGCTGTTCTTCTCATTTACAGCTTTCTCCTTCTGTGTGTTAAATGTAGAGTGTGGAAAGATTTCCAGGTGTGATTGTTTTATTTATTTATTTTTTTTTCTAATTCGTTTTAATTTTGATTAGCAGGATGCAACACTGAAGTGCCAAGCGTACATCCGCCAGATGGTTCAATTCCTCAGCACCTTGGAACAAAGTGGGAAGATCACTCTTGCAGTTTTAGAGCAGGAAATGTCCAAGTTGCTGGATGATGTAGTTGTCTTTAATCCTCCAGGTTTGTATCGAAGTAGCGCAAATTACTTTAAAAGTAAGATCCTTCATTCCAGCACGTTGGTCTCTCTATGGGCAGGGTGTGTTGCTCTCATGTATGTGTACTTTTCCTTGTTAAAACACCTGACACTGATTGAAAATTCGTTTGTAACAATGTTGGCTTTAACATAAAATACAGATTATTCTACTCTTAGACTTCTTTAAGCACTGAGAACAGGAAAGGTTTGTAGTTGGAGGGTGATGTTACCAGTGGCCCATAGTAACACGTTCAGGCAGTGACAGGAGATGGTTGCAGAAAGATTTTCTGAGGTTGAATGCGGTGATAAGCAGGAAGTCTAGGATCTTGGAAAATGCATTGAGGGCCTGCGGTATTTCAGGGCTTATCATTTTTGAACTGAATAATCTAAAATTCCAGTTATTTCATTCTGATTTGTGCTTTAAAGTATGTTTTAATACGCAGGCTTACTTGGAGGTGATAAACGTGCTTTACCATTCCATTTATTTTCACCTTAGGCGTGATAAAAGGCTAAATGGATGATTTGCTCTGATGTACTCTTGTATGCAGACTTATCAACTGTTTCAGTTTAATATATTAGGAACTGCCTTATCAAGGGAAGAAGCTGCAAGGAATCATGGAATGGTCTGGGTTGGGAGGGAGCTCAAGGATCATGAATCTCCAACCCCCCTACTGTATGCAGGGCCACCAACCTCCACATTTAATACCAGCCCAGGCTGCCCAGGGCCCCATCCAACCTGGCCTTGAACCTTCAGGGATGGATGGGGCATCCACAGCCTCTCTGGGCAGCTGTTCCAGCACCTCAGCACTCTCTTGGTAATAAGAATGAGTGTCTTTTTGTGGAATAAGTGTTTTTGTGGCTTTATGGGTACAAACAAGGCAATGAGGAGTTTAATGATTGCATCTTTTCTCAGTATCTACAGAGAGGTATTCAGTGATGATGCTAAGTTCAGGTTGTTTAGTTTCTGGTGTCTGTTTACTGCAATGATTCTTGAATTTGTCTTCCAGATATGGATCTGCAGACACGTCACCTGGCCCTCAGCAGTCTCTTTACAGAAACGCTGATGATGTTGAACACTTCCAGTGTTACAACAGCTGAGTCACTTCGGGGGAGCTTACGAAAGTGGATTGACAGTAAAGTGCATGGATTGCTAGCAATGCCCCTTCTGACAGCAGCATGTCAGAGCCTGGCCTCCGTGCGACACATGGCGGAGACAACAGAAGCCTGTATCACCTCTTACTTCAATAAAGGCAGGAGATCTCTTGTTACGCTGCTTAAGTAAAAAATGTTGATTGGTCTTCAGGGGGTGATTAAACATGAGTCAAATAGAATCCTAGTAGCTTAATGCTAGTACCTGGGGTGTACTGATTGATGCTCGGCTGAACATGAGCCGACAGTGTTCCCCGGGTGGCCAAGAAGGCCAACGACATCCTGGCTTGCATCAAAAACAGTGTTACTAGCAGGAACAGGGAGGTAATTGTCCCCCTGTACTCGGCATTGGTGCGGCCACACCTTGAGTACTGTGTTCAGTTTTGCGCCCCTCACTGCAAGAAAGACATTGAGGACCTGGAACGTGTTCAGAGGAGGGCTACAAAGCTGGTGAGGGGTCTGGAGCACAGGCCTTATGAGGAGAGGCTGAGGGAGCTGGGATTGTTCAGTCTGGAGAAGAGGAGGCTCAGGGGAAACCTTATTGCTCTCTATAACTTCCTGAAGGGGGGTTGTAGTGAGCTGGGTGTTGGCCTCTTGTCTCGTGTAATTAGTGATAGAACTAGAGGGAATGGTTTTAAGCTGTGCTAGGGTAGATTCAGTCTGAACATTAGGAAATATTACTTCTCAGAAAGGGTAGTCAGGCATTGGAATGCACTGCCCAGGGAGGTGGTAGAGTCACTGACAATGGGAGTGTTCAAGAAACGTCTGGATGTTGTGTTGATGAATATGATTTAGCTGGGAAGTATTGGTAATGGTTGGACTAGATGATTTTGTAGGTCTTTTCCAACCTTGATAATTCTGTGATTCTGTGAGTGCTGCCTCATTCTGGAGCTGCATTTTAATCTGGTTTTCATAATCAGGGCTCTGTTCTTTCTCTTTATGACATTTTTAATATTCTATAATTTAAAGGAGCACAATGAGGTGGCTTCAGTTTGTAGGTTGTACCAACTGCTGCTTGCTTGTGTTTCCATCTTCTTTATAGTTCTTCCTCACCATCAGGATTTGGGCTGGGGTCCTATACTCGCCTCCCTCCAAGTTCCTGAGCTAACCATGGAAGAATTCCTGCAGGAGTGTTTGTCCTTAGGAAGCTACTTGACCCTCTATGTCTACCTGCTGCAATGCCTGAACACTGACCAAACTCTTACCAATGAAATGAAGATCCTAATCACCATCAGCAAGTGGCTGGAGCAAGTGTATCCAAGGTATGGAGCTCAGGGCTTCTGTCTATACCCTTTTAAACATGGCTGTGGTTGTATAGTCAGTGTAATCAATCAGGCTGCTGATGGAAATGGCCAGTCTTTCCATACCTTCTGTTAGTCTGCTCGTCCCCTGGTGCCAACACTAGTACTTTCTGTGGTGGAACAGAAGAAGGAATTTTACATTAACATTTCTTGTTTGGTTTGGTTTAGTTTCCCCTTGAAGAAGCTTGATTTCACTGGTAGCCTTGTGCTGAATTCAAATGATTTCAAGCAAATAACTCTGAGTTCCACTTTCCTGGATGTCCACTAGGTGGGATGAATTATACGTTAAATATTCAGCTGAACACTCAAAGCTTGATGTGGACCAGATCTGAGCTCTGTGAAGTTAGTGTTGCTATAAAACAACTTAATAGGTAATTGGGTTCAGGCAGGAGGGAATGGATGGCTTGTAATAGCTTTGGGTTTAAAGCGATGGTACTTTGTATTTAAAGCATGTAAGAACTGGCTTTACTGTTACTTACTATTGCTGCTGAAATTACCAGAAATTAGCCAACATATTGATAATTATTTTGCTGTGAAAGAGCACTGTAGGAAAATGCACATTCCTCTGTTTCTTGAAATTAAAAGAATACTTTGGCTCTTGTAGGTTACCATGTAGTTGCACTGTTTTTATTGCTAAAGTGGAAAGAAGATAGATAGCAAAGCACCTTTACGTTGCAAATTAACACTTGTTCTTAACATCAAAGCTGAGGGTGTCTGGGATGGGAAGTAACTGGGTGGAGTCATTTGATGATAACTCTGATGCAGAAAACTCGTGCCTGTGCTATATGTGGAAACTCTGAGCTTGTTAGTTTAAGCTGCAGTCTCAGTCTGTGTAGGGGAAGATTAAAAATACCAGAGGGGAAACTTGACTTTGTGCTTTGCTCAACAAAAGTTTCCTTTTTGAGAAGAATCTAAATTGTTGGGTAAGCAACAGCTATTTCTTCCTAAGGTTTGTTTTGGTTTTGTTTTGGTTTTTTGCTGGTAAGTAAAGGAGAGAAGCTTCCCTAAAAAAAATTTTAGGCAGATTTAAATCCATTTCAGGTTGCAGTATCTTTATTCTGAGATTTAAAGCCTACAAGGAAGCCTTGTTTATTGTTCTTTTGCAAGCGATGGAAACCTGCGAGCTGATATTGGCATCAAGTTTGTAACAATAGCAGTTATATCAATGTAACTGGGATAATATGGCTATACTAGCTTAATATATTAAGATTAGCATTTACCATTTGAATTCTCCATGGTCCTCATGAGGAGAGACACAAACTTCTTAACCAGTGCTCCTGCCTTTTTAAAAATCTTTTGTTTTGTTTTATTTTTTTATATCTTGCTTATAGCTCAGCAAAGGAAGAGGCGAAGCTGTTCCTTTGGTGGCACAAAGCTATGCAGTTATCCTTAATTCAGATAGAGCAAGATGATGCCATTGTGATGGAGTCTGTCATTCGGACACTGCTGTCCATCCAGGGCAGGCAGAGTCAGCTGGCTGAGGAGAGACTCACTTCTGGAATACTTGGAGCTATTGGGCTGGGCAGGAGGTCTCCTTTGTCACCCAGGTAGGAATTGAAGCTGCAGTGAATTAAATGATGCATGATCCATAAAAAGAAGCTGCAGAATGGATCAAGACAGCACAGGGCAATCTCAAAAGATGTTCTGAATCCCAACTGCCCCCATATCTCTGAAAACTGTCAGAAAAACTGTTTAGACAGAAAAAACTGTCATGAGTGTTTGACACTCATGAAGTGACATTCATGAAGAAGTGCGTATGAGCTTCTTGTTCAAGTCTGTAGTGCAAAAATAAAGGAAGTGCAGCTGTGATTCTGGCTTAATGTTAATTTCTAGTGGAGCTGTGGTTGACATCACAAGAATTTTGTATGACCACATGCACATTGCCTTTTCTGTATGGGCCTTGAGCTGCTGGAAAATACTAAGAGAAAAATCAAACATCTCCCTAATTAATATTCAGTTTGTTTTATAAAACATGCTGAGTTTGGTTGTTACTTACTAAAATGAAGTTCAGCATGGAAAAAAGACCAGTAAAAAATATATGAACGTTTGTGGAACACCAATTCAGGGCAGTACTTTGATCAATGTGAAGTTTTTAGGAACCTCTGAGATGCATCCCTATGCTGAAATCTTAATCCTGTTCAACTCATCTTTTAGTTTGGGTGATGGGGATGTCTCAAAGCCCAACAAAGGGAGGAGTATGTCAGATGTGACATCAAGGCTGCAGCACAGCTTGGGGCAGATGTAACCTCTCATTTGCGTGGTAGCTTGTGTGTATGATGTAATGTACATGTGACAATGATATTCTTTCCTTAATGCATTACAAATGATCTTCTGAAGCTGTTAAGTGTGTTCCTCATGCAAACGATCTCTCATGGGGTAGAACTTATCTGCTGTTGAGGACTTCACAATTGACACCACTTTCTCTCCCTGCTCTCTTTCCATCTGCAAGGTTTCGGCTGGTTGCCCGCAGTTTGTCTGCCTTCCTCCTGGTGCAGATTCCTGCAGAGGGTCAAGTCCGCCTGAAAGCAGGCTCAGAACCAAGGCTGACACAGAAGGCCCAGCAGGTAGCGTGTGCCAGTCTTTGGCTTCTTGAATTGTCCTCTTCCTGTGCTACAGAGACAATGTCAACTTGGAAATTGTAGTGTTATTAATGGGAGCAAAATGATACCTTGATGAAAGTCAACTATTCCTGTCAGGCTATTCTTATTGAAATCTTCAAGCATGTTACGTTTTTTGTTTTGGTAGTAAGTAAGCAATCATTGCAAGCCTTGGTAGAATGCTTTTTGTGCTTGTCTTGGGATGGCAACAACTTGCAAAATAAGGTGGATTGAAATAGTACACCTGACTGTATTTTATGAGTGTTCTGTTCAAAACATACTAGGCTCTTTAGTAGGTAATGATCTTCCAGTGGAGTCTTTCTCGTGATGTCTCATGAACTGGTTTGTTGTGGGCCAAAATGCACACAGCTAACGTAATTTTTTTCCTTGTGTCTGTAGGCACTGAGTGCTCTTGAATCAATGGCATCGAACAAACAGTATGTGGATTTTCAAGAGCAGATCTCCCAGGCTTCTCTGTTCATCAAGCATCCTGAACATTGTCTTCGAGATGGCAATAACCTTTTGGCTCTCCTTATAAACACCCTGTACCCAGAAGTGCATTATTTGGACTGCATACGGTAGCAGCACTGAGCTCACAAAACAATCATGCAGTGTTGATTATTCTGGTTTACATTTAAAAGTTGTTCCTGCACAAGTAATTTTTACCTTAAAGAGTTCTGGTTGAAGTAAGTCAGAAGTGTGAGTGGGAGCTGCACACAGGCAAATTTCATGCTCTCTAGGGTTTCTTTTTCCTTTAAAGCTCTTAGGATATTTAGGCCTGTGTAACTGTTTAGTTTTTATCAACTGAAAACAGTTGGAATATGTTCCTGTGCAAGGTGCACATGTAAGGGGATAAATGTACAGACCATTAGACTGCAAAGCCCGTTCTTGTTTCTTGTAGCATCTTACATTTCTGTTGCTTTGTGCCTTTTTCATTTTCCTGTGTGTCATCATTTGAGCCAGTGCAAAGTGAGTATGTGTGTGGGGGGGAGGGGTGTGTATTATACAGTTTTCGACTCTCTTAGTGGAGTACCTCTAAAGCTTATGTGAGTGTGTGTGTGTGCAGGGAGATTTGTCCCTGCATTTCAACAGGTGGTATTTTAAAGTTTGACTCTTTTGATATTCCACAGAACTCCGTAGTTTAAAGGCATGCCTGCAATCTTCTCCCGTGTCTGTAAACACAAACTGAAAACTGAACTAAAGAACTTTGCTTTCTCCTACTTCCTGAATATTACTGAGTCTGCCTCCATACTGGTTGGTTAAACAAAAGAGATTTCTGGCCACGTTGTTTCTAAGTCAGGTGATGTGTACAGACTGATTTTTCTGCATCCTCGGTGTCCAGGAGGGAAGAAGTTATGTTCTTGCTGGATGATATTCCTTAATTCTGAAAATCTAGATATTTAGGAGATTTATTAAGTGGACACCACTGAAGTTTGTTCTTCCTAGCTGAGCATGACATGGAAGGACTTCAGATGACACTGTGAAAAGCTATTTAGCTTGTTTTAAATCACTTTGTTAAAACTGTATAAACTATGAGCCTGTAAATCTATTGTTTTGCTGAATGATCACTGTTATTCTTGCTTTGTCTGATGTTGCACCTTCTGTCCAGTGGAAGCAGAAAGTGAGTTTCCCTGCTTGCTCGTGTGACGTTGGCCTTCCCATGGCTGATCTATTTGAGGTTGCCCAAGGTCCTACATTATCAATCCGTGCACCTCTACAAAGGAAGTGAAAAACAGTGAAAGCATCTTCTCTTTCTGCATTAAGTGTGCCTTTGTGTTCAGAACATGTAACCATGTTTAAGCATTTGTTCAGGTCACTTGGGGATAATAGATGTTTAATAATGGATTATTTTGCAGTCTTGCTCTTAGCTGTGATTTTGGTGCTGGAGGGCAAACCACCTTTTTCTTCTCGACAAATCTGGCTAATTGTGCCAGCTGTGTCATCAGATCCAGGTGTGGTTTTAGGCTCACAGGTAGAGCAAATAACTGTATGTGTATATATATGTACACCTCTCTGTATATTAACCAGGTAAGGGTGCAGCATGGTTTCTGACATCTCCTTTGGGAAACTGATGCCTGGAAGAATACGTGCTGCTGCTTTTTGAACCCCTGCAATGAGTTAAAAGCACTGGTTTATTAGTTTCAGCATTACTGATCAGTTGCATTAAAAATAAAAACACATAAAAATGTGAAGAATGGAGAGAGATATTTGACATATGTATTTGACATGCACTTTTGAAAGAAGGTATTGTTTCAGCTGTCGAGTTTTTACAGATGTGTTTATAATATCCTATGTCTGAAAAAAAAAAAAAGACAAAAAAAAACAACAAACAACTGTGCAAAATAAAAAAGAAAAATGGGTAATTTGTGACAAATGCTGTGGTATTTTCAACTTGCTGGAAGAGACGGCATCTGAGTTTAAAGTATGATGGGGGAATGCCATGCAGGTGCTTAGTTGATGGAGGTTTGGAGGGTCTTGTCTTTTGATGTCATGTGCTTAACATGAATGTGACACAACTGTCTGGTTTAGTGACCAGACCCCATGAGAAAGCTCATCCATATAACGACAGAAATAATGCTTCTATGGTGTAGCAAAAGTTCACGGAGCCTTGTGATGGTTGTAGGTTTGTACACAGGTTCAGTTCTTTCAGCTGACCCAGACCATGCGATCTGGCATTTGTTCCAAGCAGGAGGAAGCAGGCATTGCAGAGGGAAATGGGCAAAAACTCTACCTTTGGTGCCTGTCCTTGACTGCAGCTGCTGTGATACACATTTGCTGGCTGTAGTCAGTGTGTGAGATGCAGATAACATGCAACAGGGCATGCTTTCTGCATAGTAGGTTGTGTGGAGCATGACATTGGATGGCTCCTATTTGCAAGCAGGACCATAGGCTTGATGGTAGTTGAAGCAGAAAGTTTGTGCTCCTGGCCTGGGATGCTCATTACTATAAGTGTCTTTGCTTTAAAGTCCTGTGTTAAGTCTCATCAGAGATGGAAAACACGCTCCTACAAGGCTTGTTTGACCCATGCATCAGTCAACAGCAGTCCTATGTTCAATGGGGGAAAGGCACCCTAAGATGATCCAGCTTTGTACAGAGCAGATGGGGGTTCAGACCATGCAAGCAGATGTGGGTGGGACAGCCCAGCTCCTCAGCTGCATCGTGCTGCAGGTTGTTCTGTCGGCAGGCTGTGGCTGCTGCCGCATCTACGGTCAAAGTTCTCATAGGTGGAGTCCTGAGGCTGTGACCTGGGGGTGGAAAACGGGAAGCTTTCATTGATGTGTTGACAAATACAGTCTATGGCACAGTGTTGTTTAGATACACACGTGGTGCTATACGTATCCTGCTGAGATGAATCTATTTCTAGGATAAGGTGAGGGAGAGAGACCCCAGATAGCTTGTGCTGGAAGGGAGCAAATCCAAGCACATACTGTCCTCAGATACACTTTCTGTCTGTCTAACCTAAGGATTGTCTTATGTTTTTACCCATCTGTCACCAGTTTGGCTCACAGAGCTCTCAGGAGTCTCCAGGAGTGGAGTTGCTTTGGGTATTGGGAGATGCTGGTGATGCTGTGGGAGGATGGACTATTTGGTATCTCCATTTTTCCATGCTTGGCAGAACACATCAGTTCTGGCACAAGCTCTGCTTCTGCCCAACCAGAAACTGGAGATCTTATGCTACTTTAGTGTGATATCCTAACACTAAATTTCTGGTCATCCCTTGCTTCTGCTGCATCTGTGTCTCTCCAAGTTCCTTGTCCTTAAGGGCTGTTCTCAGTTGCCTCCCAAGCTTTGGTTCTTTGCTCGACCGTCAGCCCAACCCTGTCCTCATCCCAAGAGCCTGTTATGAGGCCAGAGGTTGTAGCCAAGACAGAGGACAAATTGCGTTCCTCTCCTTGCCATCTCTACCCTCCTGCTGGATGATGTGAGTAGAAGGTGGGATACTCTTACCAGGCCAGGCTGGATGGAGCAGTGGAAGAACCTGTTAAATGAAAGTAGATACACAAGTTAACAGGGTGATCTGGGAAGCCAGGACTGACTGAGAGCCATAGGGCAACATGCACTAACTGATAACTGATACTCTGCTGAATGGTTCATTGGTGCCAGGAATCATCTCTGGCCTGAGCTGTTGGAGCCCCACATACAGCAGGGGCTTGTCTGATTCTTATCTGCAGCATCACATTGTGGGTTACCAGTCTGATGTTGGAAATAGAGATACATACCTCTGGGGAACAGGGTCAAGCACAGTATCACCAGCAAAACAAGGACCTTAATTCCCAAAGGCACAAAAATTAGGATCAGGAAAAAGGAGCTGTTGGGTGCTTTGAATTTATAGAAGTAGACCGTCCCCTCTGCTCTCCCGTGGCTGTTGACAGCCGTGCAGGTGTATTTGCCATCGTGTGTCAGGTACTGGAGCTCCTTGGTGACACGGTGGTTCATGTTAGTGACCGAGGTGAGGTTGCTGGAGTGGGGACTGGTCCAAGTCAGGGCAGGTGCTGGTTCACCCTCAGCAGTGCAGCTGGCTTTGAAGGTGTGATCCCCGTTGGAGCTGACTGTGATGTTAATGATCCTGGGGGAAGCTGTGGGGGAAATTACAGGAAAAGATGGGGAATACATCAGGTTTCAGTGATGGGTGACTTGGAAGGGACCCTTAGAGGCCCTCAGGTCCCACTCTGTGCAGTGCACAGGGACATCCACAGTTCCATCAGTGCTCACAGCCTATCCAGCCTGACCTTGGGGGTCTGCAGGATGGGGCACCACCACCTCTCCCCTGTGCCAGGGGTCCATAATGAGAACAAACTGTGTTGTGTATCTGTGTGTTTTGGTGAACAAACTGACCTCTAAAGCCTTATTTAACTCCTGTCCTTTGTACTACAGGGCTCCGTTCCCAAAGCAGGGAGCAGTGGGGGAACCAGGCTTATGCAGTACCTGCATTCTGCTCCTCTCGTTGTTGTTGTTGCCCTGTCAGACTAGGCTCTCTGTGGGAGATTTCAGATATATCCCTTCCTTGCAGTGTGCACATCACTTCAGACTGGATGCCCACAGTGAGTATTCCCTGCCAAAATGATACAAATCCTACTCAGGGCTGACCAGACCTGGAAAAGCCAATGTTTCAGAAGAACAAACATCTCAGATCCCCTTCTGTCATCATCTCATCACTTTGGGGTGGCTTTGCTTCCCTGGTAACTTTATGCTGTCTTACCAGTCAAATGCAGCTTTATCCCGTTCCTGCTTTCATACTTGTCGTGGATGTCCCCAGATAACTCCACACGGCAGAAGTACCTCTCGCTGTCACTCCAGGTCAGGTTATCAATCCTGATGGAAAGGTCCTTGTGCCGGGGGTTGCCAAAGAGTTTGTATTTGTTTTTATAGCTGATGGCAGTCTTGCAGAGCTCGCTGGCACTCTGGCTGGTGCACTTAAACACTACAGTGCCATTGTATGGCTCCTTGATCCTCCAAATAGCAGTGAGGGTACGGTCAAAGGTTTTGTAAGGGTGTGTGAAGGTGCAAGGCAGAACAACCATCTTTCCGAGTTCACCCGTGACATCAGATGGGACGTGAATGGACCAGCTATTGCACTGCACACCTAGAAGCAACAGCAGACAAGGTTGTGTGTCTATATACATATATAAATAAATATATATATTTAATATACTTAGAGGTCTGGTGGCTTCGAGCACAAATCCAGTCAAATGCAGGTCCTCTGTGTTTGAGTGCATGCACACAGGAGGCTGCAAAGCAAGCAGCTCCCTGTTTATAGAGCAGGTTGACAACACGTGGCCTCCAGCTGCTTGTATCTTCTCATACAGGCCTTGTCCTGGACTCACAGGAGGGGAAGTTCTGGGTTTTCCAGCCAGGATGTCACGAACAGTTGGAATTTGGGCACCATAAATCCTTGTCATACTTAATGGTCACAGTAAATCCAAGCCACTGCCACCAGACCCAGTCTCATCAGTTCTGTCTGGTGATGAAAACAGCTTTCACCTGAATACATGTTCTCCAGCCTTGAAATATATCAGGAAAACTCAGTGTCTCATCCATTTCCCTTCTCCAGCAACCAATAACACCAACAAATAGCACTTGTAGGCAGCTCTTGCTATACAGATACCCATATCTATCAACTGTATTTCTGTTCGCAACAGCTGCAGCACCAGACTGTGGCTTCAGGAATGCCTCTGGCTAATTTCCTGCCTTCTATAACTTACACAGCGCTTCGTTAAATCAGGAGGCTTCACCTCCGTGGTTGAGAATAATTGGAGAAAAATGTAAATAATTTGCCTCCTGTAAATAAATCGCTGACTTCGCTGTGATCTGTGGGCATGCATCTGTCAGGTCGATCAAGTAAAGGCTAAGTTAAGATGGGTGCTTGTGTTTATGTCTTCTGTCCGTAATATTTTACAAATATCCCAGTGGCTGTGCAGGCAGTGTTAAAGTTATTGCGTGCTGCACAGCTGACAAAAGCCAAGGTAGGACTGTTTCTCTTCCATTAAGTTATTTAGCTGCAATTTATCCCAAGCCAGTATTTTAATTACTGAGAGTTGTGGTGCCTTTTGTCACTCTCTATAATGATATGATTGCTTTTAGCAGCCTGGATTATCTACTTTATAAGGCTATATGGCCATAGGAACTCCATGCTCTAAGCACAGTGCCCCACTGACAAAAACAAAGAACTCCAAGTACATCTACTAGATGTCAATGGAAAGGATTTGAGGTAATGATAACCAAATCAAGAGCTGGAGCCCACCACAGCCATTAAACTTGCTCCAGGAAACAGCCTGACAGTATATTTAACCAAATCCTGTTGACTTTAATACAACCTAAGTATATACTTGATGTTAACTGTGGGCTAAGGTGTACAGTGGAGCTGGAGCAAATTGTGTGCATTGCATATCAGCTCTGAGGGACATTAAACAGTATGAGATGGGGCTTCTGAGTGGTGAGAAAGATGAATGTTCCGCATGAGTTATAAAAGCAGAGGAAAAAGGAAAAAAAAAACCCAAAAAAAACCCAAAACCCTGATCAGATGGAACTGTAGCAAGCTCGGAACTCACCCTTCTTGAAGATGGAAAGGACGAACAGAAGAAACAGACTGTACTCTCTCATGCTGGTTGAGGTTCTCCACGGGGGTGTATCAGTAAACCAGAACTGCCTCTGCTACATCTGCACTGCTGATCTTGTCATCACAAAAGATTTTTTCCAGGGATGGAAGAAGCTGTGGTTTTCCTCTCCTTGGAGGGAATGAGTTGTCCAGCTGAACTGGCTCTGGTTTTATTAATAGTTTTGTGGTCAGTCATGTGCAAAATCCTCCCAGGCTGAGGGAGCTGGACCATGGATGGGGCTCTGGGCAGTGTCATCTACTGGGGCCACCCATCCCATGGCAGGATGGAGCTGGGAGGGCTTTAAGGTGCCTTCCATCCCAGTCATTCCAAACCAGGATGCTGCTGCTGAAGTAGGAGCTGTGGAATAGGATTAGAAAGATATCCTTTGTAGGACAGACCAAAAACCCATCATGCCTGGTAGTGTCAGCCTGAGAGGGAGCAGGGGCAGGTAGTTATGGGAAAGCAATCAAAACAAGTATGGATTGTGTAACAGCTCTTCTACGATTCCGAAGTGCTCCCCTCCCATTTAGTCACCATGCAATGCTAAATTTAACCTGGGAGCACATATTCCCCATCAGGTCTTAACCTGAGATTTGCTGCCCCCCGTTCCCAACATAGGAAGGTGTGATGTCTGATTGACCCTTATCTCGGCAGCTGGGCCACTGTAGGGCCCTTCTTCCCTCATCTCCCATCTCAGCACCGGCTCCTGCAGCAGGCAGAAGTGGGTGAGCGGCCGCTGGAGGGCTCCCGGAGCCCAGGGAAGAAGATGCTGCTGGGCTCCCAGGGGCTGCGCTTCCTTCCCCACGGCACTCCGCTCCCGAACTCTTTACACCGCTTTACACACAACCTCATGTTCCCATCTTAACTCCTTGCACAAATTGCTTCCAGAGCTGGGACGCGGAGATGAGATGATTTGTCAAAATTAGTGTGCTATTTGATTTTATCTGTTTGCGAGGTGAGCTTTTTGGTGCTGTCTCACAGCCCTTGGCGCAGAGGGTCTCAGTGGACTGAAGCAAAAGATTAAAGGGAAATCCGTGCTCAAAATGTGGTGGTTTTTTTTTTGACTAAGTGGTTTTAAAATAGAGACACCAGAAACACCTTTATCTTCTCTCTCACTCTTTTCAGCAGGCAAATTTCATTGGGTTCTGTCATACACATGGTCTTTATTAAAACCTCTGATGATGCAGTGTGTGCAAGCAAGAAACCATCTCTACTATCCGACCTCTTATTTCCACTAAGCCAAGGGGTGGGTTTATAAATGTTTATAAATACCTAAAGAGAGATGGGAGACAAATGGTTGAGGCCAGGCTCTTCTTGGTGGCAACAGGACAAGGAGCAGTGGCCTAAAACTTGAACATAGGAAATTCCATAATAACACATAGAAAACTTCTTTATGATAGGAGCTAGGAGCACTGGCTTACAACTCCATCTATCAGAGCAGAATTTTGCTCTTGTATCTTGCTTAACTGCCATGGTGTACACAAAGCCACCTTGATTTTCAGGGCATGGTTGAGGCTGAGTATAATCCTAGTCTTCTTCTGTAGGTGCCATATGATTCAAAATCTGTTATCTACAACCTTTTCTTCCAGTTCTGTGGAGTAGCTAGGAGGTGAGACTGGGGACCCAGAGGACTTTTCCTTCCTTCTGGTTTCTACTGGCAGAACCAGGAAGAAGTTGTGCCACACTGACCTTCTTGGAGCTGTTATGGGTTCTGCCATGCATCCATTTCATCTTCAAACCAACAGCAATGTTCCTAGAGTGCAAAGAAAGAGCAAGGGGAGGTAGGGATGGAAGGCATCAAGCCATGAGCTGTTCCTGTAGGTAACACTGATCCTGCTTCTTGGCACCAAGTGAACATGGTCATCACTACGTCAAGCTTCTACTGATCCAATTTGAAAGTCTTGCAGGTTCACTCACTTGCCTGTGGTTTTTGCTGAGCCTGTTACAAATGCTCCTGACCTGAGAAATTCTCCTGCTTGCCATATCGTCACTGTTACATCTTGGGCTGTTCCACTGCCAAAACTGTGGCAGTGAATTGATGAGCAGCTATGGGCTGCTGGCACGCCCCTGTCACCTCTGCTAAAATGTCAGCTAAAGAAAGTCAGGTGTGCATTTGGATACCTCTCACCTAGCAGGCAATTACTTCAGGAAAAACAGCTTCTATGTGAGTGTGGACAGAACTTAATGGATGGAAGGAGAAATAGCATCTCACTGTTAAGATGTCTGTTGAATTCTACATGTTCACATATCGAGATGGAGAACATCTCATCTCTCAGACCAATGTGTTTCTTCCCGCTCAGCTGGCTGTTTAAAGCTCCATGCTCTGAGCATCAAGAACTGGGTTTGGAATGGATGTATTCAGGCAGGGACATGGTTTATTCAACCTCACCCATACCAACAGGACAAGAATTATACAAAAGAATGAGCCTGAGGCTATGTGAGCACCAACAAACACCTTCTGCAGGCAGCAATAGAGCTCAGGATGATGCAAGCTTTTATTACGTGGTTCTATGATTCTACAGACTTGCAGATGTTAAAGTGGGATTGCCTCATCTCAGCATTGGCCCATCATGGTATTACCTGCATTATTTTCAACAATTTTTTCCTGAACTTAGTTCCAAAACCTGAACCTGACATAGCATCAGATTACTATGGATGGTAGAAAGGAGTGAGGGAGGGCATGGTGCCCATGAGCCCTCCCAGGAAAACCTGGTAGGAAAGGTGAGATATGGACGTGAGTTCAAGCTGCTGATGTAATAAATGAGGCACTCTGATGAGCTGCACCCAGAAGCAATGTTCTTTGACAGCCTTGACCTGTTGTCCTGGGGGTGTCTTCTGGACTGGACAGGCAGGAGAATTGGGCCCATGTGAACCTAATAAACCTCTCCTGCAGGGAGACCTCACTGTGGCCTTACAGTACTTGAAGGGAGTGTATAAACAGGAGGGAGAACATTACATTACATCTGATTACAAGGGTGGACAGTGATAGGACAAGGGGGAATGGTTTTAAACTGAGACAGGGGAGGTTTAGATTGGATCTTAGGAGAAAGTTTTTCACACAGAGTGTGGTGACGCACTGGAACAGGTTGCCCAAGGAGGCTGTGGATGCCCCATCCCTGCAGGCATTCAAGGCCAGGCTGGATGTGGCTCTGGGCAGCCTGGGCTGGTGGATGGCAACCCTGCACATAGCAGGGGGTTGAAACCAGATGATCACTGTGGTCCTTTTCAACCCAGGCCATTCTATGATTCTACGTTTCATTGCAGTTAAATCTGAAGGTGAGTAAAAGGCAGAGGCACATGTATTTTAAAGGCATTGTAGACACTTCTTGCCTGACAGGAGCACTGCAAACACACTGCAGTTCATGACCTGCATGAAGGTGGCCTTTACTTGAATCACGAAATCACAGAATCTTAGCATCATAGCACCACATGATCACAGCATAATACCGTGGCTTGGGTTGCAAGGTCCCTTAGAGTCCATCCAGTTCCAACCTCTTTGCCATGGGTAGAGTTGCCACTTGAGAGCTCAGGTTTCCTGGGCCTCCATCCAACCAAGACCAGCACCTTCCTAGCTGATACTGGAATAAAGTGAGATGGACGTAGCAACTCCACTTGCCCTGATGGTGTGACCTGTCCCAGAAGAAGAAATCATTTTCGCTATGTATATCAGAGTTTTCCTAGATGACAAGATAAAGATGAGATTGTGTTGCGGCTTTATTTGGAGTTATTGTTCTAGAGTTCAGCTTGCTGAGAGGTTCTGGTATTTTAATTGGTGCAGACAACGTAGTTAAATAGAACATAACAGTAAAATGTTACTGCCTGTGTGTTTATTCTTTGTCTTCACCTCAGGAAACATTTCTGGTAGCAAATGGAACATATAGCTGCAACAGAGGGCAAACAGTTTGCAGCATTTCTCCAGCGCACTTCCTGCCTTCAGATGAAGATTCTTACTGATACCTGTATTGGTTGGTGTCCAAGGCTGATGATTTTTCTTTCTGTGCTGTTTATATGGAGATCTGCCTGGTGGGAAGGTCCCAGCAATGGAGCACCAACAAGAGGCATGTGAGCTGTAGCGTATATAAAAATTTGCTCTTTCTTCTTTCGATCTTGATACCAGAGAAGTGTTCCCAAAGGCCAGCGCTAACACTTTAGGGACAATGTAACCTTTACTTAATTGCTCAATTGCCATAACCTTGCATGGTGCTTTAGACACCAAGTGAGATAAGGTTCCTGCCCAGGGGAGCTCGCACTCATTTAGCGCGATGCATTACGGCATTGACTCCTGGGATGAAGATCAGAGGCTGATAACAGGGAGAAGTGCTTTGAAGAGTTCATTGTTCTCATCAGTTCTCACCACAGTGGGGTTGAAGCAAACAATGGATCAATTTGCATCACTTCATACACCTTTCTCGCAAGCAGCTGTACAAGTGGCTGTTGACTCACCAGTAGGACTTTGCTGGAAGCTTGGTGCTCCTGTCAAGGCAAGAATAGAAAGCAAGGTTGCACCAGGGGAGGTAACATGGAGCACAGTGGAGAAGCTGAGAAACCACAGTTGGAAAGTGAGGTGAAAAAGAGGAAACTTGGGGCTGGGCCGAAGTCTGGGTGGCCCTTCTACCAGGTGGACCTTTCCATTAAGGCAATTCTCTATTCTCTGATCCTGAACCCTACTTCTGTTGCTTGAATTTAGGCCATGGTCCTTCCTTGCCTTAAAGTTATTGACTTAACCCCATGGTTAATATGAAGGGGAAGAACAGTCATATGCCTTCTCTGAGGTGCCGTTATTCAGTCACCTGTCAAGCTTCATTATATTGAATAATGAGGCCTTTGGCCCTATTTCTGTTTGAGTATGTAAGTAAGTGATTCTCAGGTACCATTTGAATGCTTTTGGATGGGTTCCCAGGAGAATTTACATCCCGGAAAGCTTTGTGACATACGTGAAGGCACCTGTCTTCTCCAGCTCTGGTGTAGTTACTTCTCACATCACCAGGAGACATTTGTCAAAGTGTTTTTGAAGAGCACGTGTGTGAAGGCAGAGAAGTTTGGGTGGATTTTGTCCATTGCTTGCTTCATGTAGAAGCACGGGTTTCTGCAAGCCTTACAACTAGCCATCATTCTTTGAAAGGACAATGGAATAAATGAGCTTGCAGAACTTGCCAGTGCGATTATCAGTTACAGGCAAATGGCTCCCTCTGACCTCCTTAGCTTTATTACGCAAATCTACAACACACGAGTTAGCGGCCTCCTCTGGGAGCAGGATTGTTGTAAGGACAATGTGCCTCCTGCACAACATTCTTGCTGACATTCCTCTTCTGGTATTATAGACTTCAAACCCCCTTGGCTTGCTATGTGCTTCAAGCTTGAAGGACGGATTGGATTTGCATGATTGGTCTATGTGAGTCCTGTGAATTCCTGCTTGTTTGCAGAATGGCCACCCTGGGAGGCAACAGTGCTTACAGCTGCAATTTTCAGCTATGCTGGACAGGAGGTGATGGGTAGTGTGACTTGCTGTGAAGGATCATTCCATGAGATCCTAGCAGAGTTCAGGCTGGAGCTATGAAGGCTAAAACCCTCCTCTACCACCTGTTGCTCTTGACCCTTGCTCGTGCATGACAAAAGTTTGCTGAAGATGAAGCCACTTCAGCTTCCAGGAGGCATAAACAAAGGAAAGGGCTTTTCTTTTTGAATTTTCATACATAAAAAGCAAATCTAAAAGCTTACAATAATCAGTGGAGGTGGTCTGGATGTCTCATTTCTCAAGTACACTGATGTAGCTTATTTCCATGTGTCCCAGCCCCATCTTGCATCTCAGTCCATGTGCAAACAATACTTTCCCTTTTTTGCTCTGTTCCTGTTATTCTGCTCTTAGCCCTCTGCACAAATTCCAGTTCTTGGCTTCTATCATTTGGTATGTTGATGAACATTTGATATTCTGAAGCTAATCAAGTTCTCTCTTTGTATTGTATCAGCTTTCGTATTTCGCTTAATAAAATAATAATAGTAATAAAAGGTTTATATACATGGCAGATTCATTCAAAAGCTGTATCATTCTTGTTTGGCTGAATGCAATCTCTACGCTTTAATGTAGAATTCCCACACTGTGTTGGATGGGCCAGGCTGCTGCAGTGCTGCATGGATGCTCTCTTTCATGAATCCTGTTTTGTCTACTCCAGGGAAACTAATGTACTCAAACAGTATCTTCCACATCATGTGAATGAACAGTCATCGGACAATGTGTAATCTGTCTGCATGAGTATCTCTGTAATAGTTCTCTCACCCTCCTGGTCCTCTGGTACCTGGAAGGAGAAAGTCTCTGGTCATACATCTTTCACTATTCAGATATGAAAAGTTAATCCTTTAGGTGTTTCAGGAGAGAAATGAATGGTATGTACTTTCCACTGAGCTGCAGAGTGTAGCAAGGTTTGAGTGAATGCCAGAATGGGTCCTGCTCATGGACAGAGAGGTGGACACTGCTGAGCAGGAGCATGGGTATGAGAAATGCCATATAGTAAGCTCTGTGAGCAGAGCTGGTGTTTTGGCAATGCTGTGTCACAGAGACATGGCTGTCAAAGACTCACAGTGCCCAAGGATAATCAGGGTATTGAGAAGTCAACCTGCACTATCAATACAAGCTGAGAGACATAAGGATGGAGCACAGCCCTGATAAAAAATGACCCAAGGGTATTGGTGGATGGGAAGCTGGACATGAGCTAGCAATGTGCCCTCACTGCCCAAAAAGAAAGCTGTGCCCTGGGCTGGATCCAAAGCAGCTTGGCCAGCAGGGCCAGACATGGTGTGGTACAAGATGCACTCTTGTACATCAGAAGCATTAGCAGTTTTCCTCTTGTTTTGATGAGGAACAATAATGAAGTGATGAAGAATGAAGGGGTAAAAGGTTTAGTAATATAGAGAAAATGTCCCAGAAGCTGATTGGAAAGCAAATACTATGTGTTCAGAGGGAAGAAAAGCCAAAAGAGGTAAAATAAGGAAGGAAAAGGAATAAGGTTGTCTCTGTTTGGAAGACCAAGGTTAAAGCAGCTGTCCTCTGTGATAGGAGGGAGCAAGAGCAGAAAGTGAAACGGAATGCAAAATGTGTGAAAATAGCAGAAGTTATGAGGAGATGGAGCTCATAGAAATGGTGGATTGAAGAGAAGATGGTTTAGAACTGGGAGTGCTCAATGAACATTGCATAGCAATTCCAGGTATAGAAAACTTTTGCATTTTCTTGCCTTGTAGATGACAGAAGCTCCCAAGAAAATCTTGGAAATATGATTACTCAAAACTCAAATGCTCAGGTTTACACTTAACAGATATTGTTTTTAATGCATATGTGTTACTCATACTAAGTAGATTTACCACTGTATTTATACACCACTTTTTCCTTGTTTGTAAATAACTTAATTCCTCTCTGAATCTAGTGGGCTGCCAATACAAACCCATCCGCCATACCTTTGTGTGAACAGTAGATTTTTGTGTCTAAATCAGTGTTTTAGAGGTGGAGAAAGTAGCAAGAAAAATGTGCTTCTCTTTCCAAACTTTTGCAAAGCTAACATTTGGTTGTGAGAAGATTCATGTCAGGAGAGCCAGATATCACACAGCATAGCTGTATTTATCATCACTAAGAAGAACTCATCAACCTGTTTTATCCATACTAAAAGATATTCTGCACTGGGACTTTTTAGGGATATGGTTAGTAGGCTTGGTGGAGTTGGGTTGATGGTTGGACTTGGTAATCTTACCTTCTTCTCTAGTCAAGAGGGTGGTAGGATGTCCCAAGTTAGCTAGCTATTTCATTCCTGAAACCCTTATTGCCCTGCCTTGAATCTCTGTCTTGCCATGAATAGTATGAAGTGTCTGTCGCCAGAGTCCAAATTCTGTCCCTGAACTCAAGTGGGATGTACCTTGGCCTTAGTGGGACAGCATTCAGTGAGCGTAGAACATCAGGAGCTGAGTATCACCGGAGCAAAGAGAAATCTAAAAGAGAGAATAGTCAAGGCAAGTTGAAAAGGAAATTGATATGTCTTCCACCAAGAACAGAATGTCCAATAACTGCCTGGTTAGAGGCACCAATATGTTGGATTTTTTTTTTTGCAGGACATTCAAGTCATGTTCCCAACCTGATTATTTTCAGGAATAAGTCCTACATCCCTGTGTGCAGATGCATTCAGATACAGAGATAATCAGGCTGTTAAATTTGTAGCTCACAGGTGTTCTGGACCATCTCCTCACCTTACTGAAACCCAGGGATGTATCTCCCCTTCCCTGCTCCTTTTCCTAGATGTATAATCGTGCTCTATACATTTGGCTGCAGTCTGTAGGGCATTTAATGGACATCACAACATCTGCAATACAAATGCAGAACATCTCTAACAGGGTAGAAATCCTATGCTGTGTAGGAGAGTGAATTCCAGGAGGGTTTGCAGGAGGGGAACAGGGAAGTTGTCTTTATTCTAATCAGTCTGCAATTTCCCTTTCTATTTCTTAGGAGCTGCATTCAAGTTTTGTTATATCTTTAAATATCCTGCTCTTTCTCTGTCTCATAAGCAGCTAATATGGAAATGGGAGTTAGTACGAGATTACTATAGCATGGCCACTGTAACAGGGAAGAAAGAACAAAAATTAATGGGAGAGATTCCCATTTTCCTTCATTTAATTTGTTTCAGAATGAAAAGCAACCCACTGTTAGGAGCTTTTCTATAGATCTGAAGTTGTGCTGTCTCAGGCATTGCCTTGTCTATGCATACTCAGTACAGTGTGATGCAATGAATGCTGCCTTCACTTGTCACAAGTGCTGAGTGCAGCCATGCAGTCTGGAGGGCTGCTTCTTGGTAGAGTATCGTATCCTCTCCCACCAAAATTATATCCTCGGCTGTGTTTTGTAGCTCCTTTGTGGCTGAAGCACTGGGACAATTTGCAACAGCTGCTGGAAAATTCCGCTTGAAAGAATTCCTTCCTTTCCTTCCCAGAGCACGATGCCAGGGGCACACTTTTCCTGGTATTATTTTTTTAATTATGCTAACGAACAAATCTGGTCCTTTACCTCCCACTGATCTCAGCCTTATCCGATTAGACTGATGAGCAATCCAAGAATGTTTAATCTAAAGTGTGAGCGTGGGGAGCTGTACTTTGACAGCATTCCAAGACCAGGTTTCCCATCTATTTCCAATCTATACATTATGGTGGTAAGCACAAGAAAGGAAAGCAGAGGTATTTGTAGAATGTGTTTGTATTTAAACTCCGAGATTTGCAATCACATGCACATGTGGTTTTATTTTACTCAAAAACATAATCTCATTAACCTCACTGGGCCTAAAAGGGGAAAAAATTTCTCCCATGCTGCAAGTGCAACTGAGCTGTTTTCCTACACAGCGCTTTTGTTTGATTGCAGGGCTGATTTAGTTGCTCACTTGTATGCCTTGGAATGTGTGGTGAGAAATTCTGATGAGTGATACCAATCTCTTGGTGCTTTGGGCCAGCCTTCAAGCTGCTCCATGCTATACCTGGAAATATTGATATTATTGTGTGCATGGTTTCATCCGGCTTTGTGCTGGATCTTCTTGCCCCGATATCTGAGGCTCTTGCTGTAGAAAAGCAACGTGAGCGCCTCTGACACACGTTTGTTCTTTCAGCTTTCCCTGCTGAGTGAAAAGCATGTGGTGTTCTCACTGCTTTGTTGATGCCCATGGGTGATATCCACAAGCAGCAGCCTGAAGAGTTGCTCATATTCCCTCTTCCTTTGTATTTCTGCTCCTCTTTCTTCCCCTAGGTGAACACTTCTGGAAGAGGGCAGGGCTTCAAATGAAAACTTCAGATTTGTTTTACTTTGCATTGAAGTGCTACGGGAAGTTGGTCAGGAAGCTCAACCCCAAGTAAACAATTTTAGCCTTTTGAGCTCATTTGCAAGGGAAACAAATATCTGGACGCACTGGCTGGTTTGGGGCTTGATGAGAAGATGTGAGAGATCCATGCTACCAACTGAGGTGTGTGTGAGTGCATTTAGGGGGTGCTGGTGTGAAAGATTGGAGCTGTTTAAGGGGTTTAAGTTCCCTTCCAACTCAAGCTATTCTCTGATTTTATTATTCTATTATTTCAACTCCTCTTTGAGCAATTTTCATTTGTAAGCATGGGACACTGCTTTGATCCATCTGCTCCTCTGAGAATAAGCAGAGTGAAGGTCTTGAAGACATCAGAGTCCTTTCAATTTGAGGGTTATCCCTCCCTAATTCAAAACCTCCAGTAACATGAACTGGTAACAAAAAATGGTCCTTCCCAGATGAAAGCATTATTTTTATAACAAAACAAGGAGAAAGCAGCAGAGGGATGTTCATTTGTGTCTGACAATTCATAGCAGACATTGCAATAGTTACACTCTGAGAGGGGGGAAATATCTAAGCAGAGCCTTCCTGCTTCCTTGTGGCTGGCATTGTTCTTAGCAGGTGAGTTCTTCCTAGCTGTAGCCAAACTCTGTATGAATTATATCCTTCATGCTAAATATCAAGATTCAAAAGATTAGCTAATGATCAGTACAAGCATTATTTGTACTGGTTATACTTCCTGTACAGCATGGTAAAAACTGAAACTAAGCAAAACCTACAGCAATCACAAAGGTTTCAGGTTGCCCAGAGGAGCTGTAGGTTCCCCATCCCTGGAGGTGCCTAAGGTTGGGCTGGAGGGAGACCTGGGCAGTCTGATCTGGTGCAGGGCAACCAGCCCACTGTAGGGGTGTGCCAGGGAGGGGTGAGGGGGGGTGGGGTGCAATGTCCTTTCCAACCTCAGCCATTCAGTGACACAGTGATTCTATGATTTGATAATGGGGACTGCATAGAGTTAGACACTTAAAAGGCTGGTTTTGGTCCTGACTCTGCAATGAACTCTTGGGTTTGATCTCAAGGTCACTTGTGCTGAATGTTTCTTCCTCCCATTTCAGCATATTCAAGGCTATAAACTCTTCACTGCTGCATTTGGGGGCTCCTCTGACATGAAGCTGCTGCCCAGGATCCTATGATAGCTCCACTGAAATATTAATTCACCATTTTCCTCCCCAGATCTTCAATAGTAAGCCATGTGCAAGTCTGCTGAGTAGGAGTGAGTGGCTGCAACCAGACCAATGGGCAGCTGAACCCCAACAGAGAATTCTGGGGGCAGAATAGATGGGAATGCCGAAAGGTGGAGACTGGGGTGACTGTTTGGTGCAGGACTGCAAGGATTGGAGAGATTTATGACTATCAGACACAGAAGAGCTGACAGTGGTGTAGGAGATGGCAGTGAGACTGTTAATTTGAGTGTGACTTTGGGGTGAACTCTGATTCCCAAGGAGGTGCCCTTGTTTTGAACTGGCTTATTTTTATACATGCAATGCAATTTCTTTGTTGTTACTGGAAGTAATTAAGGAAAAAGCCCCAGAACTCCAGCCTAGCAGACATGCTTTTTAGGATTCAGAAATCTCCTTTATTGCACATGTCAAAAACAATGCAAATAGCGCGCTAGAGAAATCTGTGAACTTTGAGTAGCATTTATTTGATGTAGATCAACAGCAAACAGAACTGTTCTGATAATGACATAAATTAGATTATTATTATTATTATTATTTTTTTTGCAAAGACTGCAATAAATGATAATGGTAGAAGCATGATATGCATATTCTGACTGTTATACATGACACATTACCAAATAACTTACTTTACACGGGGTAATGAGGGGGCTGAATTCTCTGGGTAGAGCAGAATGAAGAATTAATGCTGAGTGATGTGCAAAGTCTTTCTAATGGCTGAGACGTGGCCTTCATCTTCCGTTGTTTTTCTGTTCTGTGCATATGGTTTCTTTACAGTACTGCTGAAATGGCTCTGTTGCTCAGCAACAGCAAGCTGAAATAGCACCAGTCAGAGAAAATCTGCTGATTTACACTGGTCATAAAGTGTGCCTTCTTGCCAGAGTGCAGATTTTGACAGAAGAGTGAAAGCCAGCCCTTGCCTTTGACCTCTCATATTCGTGGTACCAGTTGGGGAAATGTCAGTCCAGACAAGGAAAACTAACCTTTACCCTGAGTGTTTGACAGATGGAGTGGTGCATCCTATGGGCAGAACAGGACCTACTCTGACAGCAGTCTGGAGAGTCAGTGGCTTCTCTAGGAGTGAATCCTGATCTTCTGGGCTCAAGGAGGGCTTCAGCCCTGGCTGCAGGTCTGCAGACACAACACTGTGCCTTTGGACTGGTCTTAGACAGGAGCAAGGCTTGGCTCTTGTTCATACTGAATGTTACTATTGCAGACAAATGCCATAAGTGTAATGAACAGAAGTTAGAAGTTTCCTAAATATCTACACCCGATTACATAATTTTACTTCCCTACTTTTCTTAGCTATTTATGTGATTTAAAAGAGAGTTTCACTTTGGAAACACAGAATCATAGGGTCTGGAAGGGATAGAGTCCAACTCCCCTCACTAATGCAGGTTCCCTGGAGTTGATTGCACAGGGAAGTGTCAAGGTGGGTTTTGAATATCTCTGGAGAATGAGATATAAGCTCTCTGGAAGAGCACAGAGACAATAGAGAACTCAAATAAATTAGTGTTTGTTTTAGAAAATAACTCCACACAGCATTATGTGGACATTTACCAATTAAAATACAGTAAATAACACATTTTACTAGTGATCTCTGGAGTGTCACTCATACAGAAAAACTGTCAAATACATGAAAAATGCAAAGGTTCATCAGAAAATGCTGCCAACAGTTAATCCCAAATACTTTTCACTTGAGTCTTTTTGGTGTTCATATAAAGATAGTTTCTTTTCCCAACCTCAAAAGTCAGTAGTAATATGAACTGTAAGATACAGATACAGGAGTGATGTTATGATCAGTGGTTAGCGACCCTGTCTGTGCCAAGGGAGTTGGAACTTTAAGGTCCCTTCCAACCCAAACCATTCTATGACTCTATGACTGAAGTGTGTAGGCTAATGCCAACTGAATGACCTGAGCATGGAGGAAAACATTTGTGGCGAGGATGTCAGAATCTGGCCTGTATTCCCTAATTGGTATCTTTGCTACCAATTATTGCTACAGGTTTATGTTCAGCACTAGCTGTGCATCTCTTGGAGGCCTGATTAACCAGTCCCATTGTGAATGATCTGGTGTGCTGGTAAAAGTTATTATGTTGGGTAACACCCATTGCCTTTTACCAGTGCCTTACATCAAGAAGAGGTAAAACTGAATGCTCTTAGACATATTCCCCCGATTGCCTTGCATGCTATCACTGCTTGAACTTGATTACATCAATGCAGAGGCTGAGAAAATCAGCTCAAGTTAGCTTACGGTTGGGCTGAACAGAGCCATTTCATTTTTCATAGAGCACTTGCTTTGCTGCTATCCCCAAATTTACTAACCCATGACCAACTAAGTGATATGCTGATATAAATGTAAAATCATTATACTTATTGTTATAGAAAAATGATGTTTTTACTGGCATTCACATTCTTGGCCTTGAATTTTCTGTGCAACAGGGTATCACTGAAACAACTTCTTCGTGTTAATCTAGTGTGAACTAGAACATCTCAAAGCTGGGGCTTATGGGCAACCCCCTCTTTCCCATTATTTTGACTTTTACCACAAGACTTGCAAGTATTAGCAATGCTGCTTTGCAATTCATTTGTGTCCATCGTGTGTGTGATGATTATTAATTCACACCTTTCTCCACTAGGCTTGAAGATTCTCCAGGAAGATTGCTTCATCGCCTATTTCCTACTTAGCAAAGGGACTCTTTGTTCCAGTTCTCTACCACTATGAAGCTCTCTAAGGTGTATCCTACTGTTGTGGTAAGCCGGTGTTAGCCTTTAAATAGCACTCCTAATAAAGAGGTGAGGTATGCTCTGCTCTTTATTGCTTTACATCTGATTACAATGACTCAGATTTCACAAATATAATTTTCTTTGCCACCTTTAAGTCATTTCCCCACTTTTTAAAACAAGTGTCTTTTCAGGCATATGTGCTTTTGAGTTGTAACAGGTTGGTCTTGGGAAAGATCCTTCGAGCACAGCACGACTTTCTCTAATCAGGATAGAAAAAAAGAAAAAATTGTGGTGGAAAACGTCTCTATTCAAAGATGATGGGGGTTTTTGGTCTTTTTACTTTACAGCCCATAAATAACTCTTTTTTTGTTGTTTGTTTTTTTATTTTTTTTGGAGGGAACCTTGTGCTCTTGCCTTACAATTTGTGAAGGATCTCTCATCTTGGGTCTTTATACGTCACAGCAAGACATGTGATGTTTCTTCATCCTCAGATAATACGCTCGATTGGCTTCTGGATAGGTGACTTTGGAGAGTGGAAGCTTGTAGATGGCTGAGTGGTTTGTGGTCATTAACAGAAAGGTCAGTGCAGACAAACAGAACGACCAGGTTCCTGGAGGCACCCCAAACTGTACAAAAAAACACAAAACATATTTACTGTCTGTTTGTCTCTTTCATCTTCTGTCATGGGAAAAAAACTTAAGAGCAGCCTGGAACAAGTTTTCTCAAGGAAATCTTGATTTGGCTTTGTATGGACAATCTATGTGGGGATGTAGACTTTCTGTATGAGATTTTGATGTTGTTCACTGGCTTATAGCATCTAGCAGATTTGGTAAGAAGAATGATTTCTGTGTGCACCTCCTGAGATCATAGATGGACCTAAGATAGGACCTAAGACGTTGTAATGCCCAACCAATCTGGTGGCCTTCTATGATGGAGTGATGGCATTGGTGGACAAAGGGAGGGTGATGGATGTCATTTACATGGGCCTGATCAAGGCCTTTGACACAGTTTCTCATCACATCCTTATCTCCAAATTGGAGGGATGCGGATTTGATGGCTGGACCACATGATGGATAAGGAACTGGTTGAGAGGCCACAGAGGGTGGTGATCAATGGTTCTATGTCCAGGTGGAAGCTGGTGTCCCCCAGTGGTCTGTCTTGGGACCGGTGCTCTTTAACACCTTTATCAGTGACATTGATGATGGAATTGAGTTCACATCAGCAAGTTTGCTGATGACACCAAGCTGAGTGGTGCAGTTGACATAGTGGAAGGAAGGGATGCCATTCAGAAGGACCTCAACAGACACAAAAGGTGGACTTGTATACCTAATGAGGTTCACCACAGCAAAGTGCAAGGGTTTGCACTTGGGCCAGAGGAATCCTAGGCATTTATACACACTGGAAGGAGCAGTCCTTGAGAGCAGCCCTGCAGAGAAGGACCTGGGGCTCCTGATGGATGAAAAACTGAACATGAGCCAGCAGTGTGCTCTTACTGCTTGGAAACCAAATGGTATCCTGGGCTCCATCAGAAGAGGGGTGGCCTGCAGGGACGGGGAGGTGATTGTCCCTCTGCCCACATGAGGACCCTTCTGGAGTACTGAGTCCAGGTCTGGAGCCCCCAGTACAAGAAAGACAGAGAGATGTTGGAGAGGGCCAAGAGGATGGCCACAAAGATATCAAGGGGCTTGTTCTGCCTGGAGAAAAAAAGGCTGTGGGGTGACTTCATTGCAGTCTTCCAGTACCTAAAGCGAACCTACATACAGAAGGGGAGTCAACTCTTTGAAAGGGTAGGTAACAGCAGGACAAGGGGAAATGGTTTTAAGTTGAGGGAGGGTTAGATATCAGGGGAAGCTCTTTCCTATGAGAGAGGGGAGGTGCTGGAAGAGCTGCCCAGAAGGGCTGTGGATGTTCCATCCCTGCAGGTGTTCAGGGTCAGTTTGGAAGAGGCTCTATGCAGCCTGGTCTACCTAGTATTAGATATGGAGGTTGTCAGCCATGCATGTGTCAGGGGATTGGAACCTGATGATCCTTGAGGTCACTTCCAACCCAAGCCATTCTGTGATTCTGTGAAAATAGGAATGGACACAGACAAGAAACAAGACCTTAGCTAATAAGCCACTTACCACAGAGAACATGTTTGTCACTGTTGCTCCCAGATAGGCACTGAAGAGTGCTGTGAAAAAGAAAGATAATTTCTGGTGATTTTGGTTGCTCATAGCATGGAGGAGACCAGCAGAAAGAAACATCTCCCACACTGCCTTGGGTAGCTCAACCAATGCTTGTGAAAATCTTCCCTTTGCAGCGTGCCCTCCAGCCTCCGGTGGAAAAGGCAAAACAAAGAAAACACAGAGTGATAAAAAGTGTCAATATGGAAATAGAGGCTTCTGAAACATGCACTGACATGGAAGGTAAGTAGGTTGATGGATGGAGTTAAATGGGAAAATAACCCTTCCATTTCTCCTGCCTCCAGGGCTAGAAGGTGGGTCAATGAGATACAAAGCTAAATCTTTTTTATATGCACACTGAATGAGCAATAGTTTAACTCCCGGCTCACTGTGATATTGAAATTTCATATTGAATTGCCTTATAAATAATTCTTCAATCATTCCATGTTGCTTAGCTCATGCCTCTGGTATCCATTTCAGTAGACTGGGAAAACTATGCTGCCTGATTCCAGGTGCAGACTGATCTTGAGCTCCAGTTTTCTTAATGCACACAATTAGTCTCATAAATGAAGCATCTGATTTCAAAGGTGTTGGTTAATCTACTGATTGCTTCCTTTGTTTTGAACACAGCTCTTAGCTGCAAGTCAACGCTCTGCTTTTATCTTGGAAAGGTGCATTAGAGCAACAGCTCTAACATCCACGTCCATTGCCTGTCTGCCAAGCCCAAGTCTGTCTGTCCAGAAGTGGCTATCTTGCTTCAGCCCACCTGCAGTACCAGCACATCTCATCTTGTTTCAAAAGAAAGATATGGTAGTAATGAAGATCCATAGGGTACATACCACAGGCAATTGCCAGCAAATGTGTCTGCCAGGTGAATGCGTAGAACATCCCTCCAATGGCAATGCATGACAGGGAGCTGTTGTAGCTCCATAAGCCAGAGTAGATCGTACTAAAAGGTGTTGCTAGGCTCAGTGCTGTAAAACAAGTCAAAAATACATAATTCCTCGGCAAAATAGCTGAGAAATGGCCCAAACTCTGTTTTCTGGGGGCACGAGCCTGCACATCTATACTGAATTCCTGTTTGTTGCCATGTTGTCACAGTGCAAGACTAAAGAAACTTCAGACTAATGCAATCACTGTGGACTTTCCCTGGTGCTGCTGAGCTGAATTTGGCCTTACAGTTGCAGCAGAAGATATATTAGTGATTAAAACTCTGAATGAGTCCCTAAGGCTTGCACAGTCAGACTTGAGGCAACGACTTTTATTAAGCTGCTCCTAAAAACATCCAAATACTTCCAGAAATGAAGTATTGCAGGATAGAAAACCATTTCAGCCAAAAGTGCATTACTTTCTTCTGGATTTCCACCATTGTAAAATTGTAAAATGGGGCAAGAGAACGTGGAAGTCAGTCAAAAGAATTATTAAAACAGAAAAGCTCATTTCTTTCTTTCTTTCCTTCCTTCTTTCTTTCTTTCTTTCTTTCTTTCTTTCTTTCTTTCTTTCTTTCTTTCTTTCTTTCTTTCTTTCTTTCTTTCTTTCTTTCTTTCTTTCTTTCTTTCTTTCTTTCTTTCTTTCTTTCTTTCTTTCTTAAGCAATTTTTCTCCAATGGAAAACACATTTGTGACTTTAAACGTTCCATCCACTCCGCTTCCACTTTTATTCTCTGTGCTTCTGTATATATCTGTGGCTCAAATAAAGTCCTTACCTGCCAACATCCCCACTGCTGATCCAATTGCTGCATGCAGACAGATGAGTGGAGACGAGATAAATAAAGCAAGCAGGAAAATTCCCCCAGTCCAGGGATTATCACAGCCATAAACCTGTCCCACCCCAACTGGAATGGATTGCAGCAGCTGTGTGAATGAAAGAGAAAGGGAGAAAAAAAAGACAATTTTCTTTTTTAATCCTCTTTGTTGCTTTAAAAAAAACCAACAACCAAACAACCCTAGTTTAGATGGCTGCTTTCAACCCAGTTTGGCTGGGTGGTAGAAGTTCTGTTTGTTTCAGGAGGTCTTGTGAAAATAGTGGCTTGGGTAGGAAGAAAAGGATGGACCACTCCCATAGGAGTGCATGTGTCCCTGCTTTGGACAGGAGAGAAGAACCCAGCTTGGTTGTAGCTATAGTTTAGAGAAAATTTCCCTCAAACTGCTCTGTTCCATTGAAGTGGAATGGTTAGTTTATAGTACCCATAAAATTACGTGCCCATGGTAAAGGTTCTTTTGGAAATGCAACCTGTGTGGTTTGCTATTTAGTGCCAATTAACTTCCTTAATCACTCCCTGGGGACCCTTTAGAACAGTCCGCTGAGCCTTAGGGGAAAGTGCTTACTCTTCTGTCTGCTGTTTACTGTGCTATGCAGCAGAATAAAATGCTTCCTTAGAAAGGTCCCACTTGATTATTAATTTGCGTCAATTCCATCTTAGTAATATTTGCTTTATCATTTCTTAGCAGAAAGACTGTTCTGATGAATTTTTAAAAGCACTCTAAGTGGAAAACTAGAAATGACTTAGGAGTTAACTGAGCCTCAGCACAACCTTTGCTATGGGGTGACGATCAGTATACGCACAGCAATGGATAATTAAGTTGCAGAGAGTCTTTGAAGATTATAGTGTATACATTTAGATCCAACTGTAAACAAATAATACTATATTCACCCAAAATTCTCATTTTTGGGATATCAGAAATATCATTTCCTGAAGTAAACCCTTATGAATTGGATAAGAGCTATTTTGTAAATGCAGTGTTGCATTGACGGGCTGTACTACAGTGATGTAAAAGGGGGACAATATGGTTCCATAATGTTTTTAATGGAGTAAGTTGTTTAGGGCATTCTACCATTGGCATGTCAGCGTCTGTCCAGGTGATGTTTGGTGTTGTTGTTGCAGGCTGAATGACGGTTGTAGGGAAGAAGAGGTTATGGGGTCCTGATGCAGCCAGATAGAGGGTCAAGGCCAAGTTGAAAGGCAAGGTGAAAACAGGCAGATCCCACTTACAGAAGACTGAACCTAAAGCGCTGGTGAAAACAGGGCTGAAAGAAGAACAAAATGGTCTCACTAGGAGATCAGCAAATTCCCTGCCCTCCACAGGTCACTTAGCAATGTACTGATTCCTGCTTTGCTATGCAATACGATAAGTAGTGAATTTGGTGAACCTGAGGGGACTAGGGTCCTCTGGTCCTCCACTGGTGTGGAGTTATTCCTCACATCAATACCTGTGCTTAATTTTCTATTTAATTTTCATTCTCTTAAGTACCTGATGTGGATTCTGTAGAGGGGACTAATGCCAGGTCTAATTGACCTGGAAAGAGAGCTGTGTGCCTTTGTTTGACCCTATGGACTGGGTCCATCAGAAGGCACATATCAAAGGCACACCTATTAAGGTGAGTATAACACTATATAAACTTCTGGCAGATGGATGATATGTGGGATCTAGGAATCTCCAACTAGATATCTGGGGACCAAAGGCCAGCTTTCAAATTTTTCACTATCCAAACACCTGTCAGACTGTGGTGCTTTATATATTAGTAAAGTATTATTAGTTGTCTGTTTTCATATGCATCAAACGTCTTGAGACCACTGAGCAGCTTTTGTGCCTGGTGAGGTAAATTTTCATGACACTTTTGTGGCTTAAATAGATGAAATGCTTGTGGTTGATGATGGCAGGGAATCATAGAATCACTGAGTGGTCTGGGTTGAAAGGGACCACAGTGATCATCTAGTTTCACTTGAGACAAGAATGAACTGATGCATCACAGCAACACGGCTAAAATTTAGGACACTGAGTTACACAGGATCTGCCATCAATTTGCCTTTTACTCATTTGGTTTTATTTGTGATTATGGGACTACTATATTTGTTTAAAAGTTCAAATTGTTATCCAGATTTAGAAGCACGTACGTGCCAGTCATGTTTCTTTTTCATTACAGTCTGCATAGCACATCAAAACACAAGGGCTCAACCATTCCTTCAGTAAGGGAACTCTGGGGCTGGAGTAAAAAGCAGAGATGTCTTACTTACCATGTCACTGACACCAGTGCTACTGGCAGTAGAAGCCACCAATGGTAGTCTCCTTTAGCAGAGAAAACTGCCATGAGCAGTCCCACCAAGACCCCATTATAGCCATACAAGCCTGCTGCTATGGCTGATCTGAAGAGAGAAAAAAAGAAATACAGCTGTTTTGGAATCTTTTCCCTGCAGCTGCTTCACCTGCATCACACCTTCCTACTCCATATAACCAATACTGTGATGCTGACCTGCAAAGACTCGTGTACTGACCTTTGGTTTCACACACCTGAGCACACACTCGAGTAATTTAAGCACTCCCTACTCTTTCCATAGTTCTATTCAGTGTCCTCACAGACCAGCTGTAGCTGGTGCTGTTGAGAAGATCAGTCTAGCCCTATCAGTTTTAACTAAGGATAAATACTCTTTTCATCCACAGCTCTTGTTTAACACATATGTGAAAGTCTAATACAGTTTAACACATGTGTGATAGTCTTACCTGTCTTGACCTAGAATAAGTGCTGTTAAAGTTGAGACAACTGTTCCTAAGCAGCCTGTGAGTGTCCACCATGGGTTCTGCACCAGGAAACCAGCGACTACAATCAGTCCACTGAGGGGATTATTGACAAACATCACCTGGGATATCCCACGCAGCACCCAGTCAATAAACTGGATCATGATGGGCTTATCTGGAAGAGATCAAATCAAGTAATAGAAATAACTAAAAACACACAGACAGGACTGATTTGGAATAGGTTATTTGTTTTTAAACTCATAAACAGATTTGGCAGCCTGACTTTGGCAGTATGACCGAAGCAATGAATCAACAAGATTCTAAAACCTGACTGAGAATTATTATGGTCTATACTGAAATCTTGCAGCTGGAAAGCTGAGATGAACAGCATGGTTGCCAGAGTCCTGTGTTAAAGAGCACCCTGGACCAGCTTCATATACAACTAGCTAATTTATGATGTCTACGCCTCAGATGGCAAATTGTGTGCTCAGCCAATTGCTGATTTATTATGGGGACCAAAGACACTTACCTGTGTGTAATTTGGCTTCACAGTAGCATTAGTCTTGACAGAAATGGACCAGCTGATAGGGGAGGGAATGTTCTGAAGAATGGCAGGGCAGAGAATAACCATCCTAGGCTGTGTTCTGTGAGACTACATTCATTTTGTCCATGGCATATCGGGAGGTAAATGTCACCTCAGCCATCCTCAAGATTTAAGCAGCATGTGTCTCTCTGCACAAGGCTGCATTTTCTCTACAAAGCAGAAATGTGTTGGGGCAGATATCATTTCTGTTCTGCTACATCTTGAATCTTGTTACTGAGATGTTGGTTATTAATCTTCTAATATAATTCTTCTTTGGAATCCCTCAATTAATTATGGTGAAAGAATAGCTTTACCTTTCAGCCAGGCACCAAATTCCTTCATGTCTCCTGTGATGTACCCAACAGCTCTGCAGACTCTCTTTCCGCCTTTACTCAACTGACTTTGCTTCCTTGGCTTTCTTTCCCCCTTGGTTTCTATCCTGACATCGACGCTGTTTTCCATGGTGAGGTTTTGAGCCTTTGGTAGAATTCAAGAAAGAATAAACAACATGCAATTCATTGCAATGACACTTACTGGTCCCTGTTTATCCTCTGTTCTACATGCTATTGCTCACACAGAATTATAGAATCATCATAGAATCATAGAATGGCATGGCTTGGAAGGGACTTGAAGGATCATGAAGCTCCAAGCCCCCTGCCACAGGCAGGACCACCAACCTCCATGACTAATACCAGACCAGGCTGCCCAGGGCTCCATCCAACCTTGAACATCTCCAGGCATGGAGCATGCACGGCCTCTCTGGGCAGCTGTTCCAGCACCTCAACACTCTCTTGGTAAAGAAATGTGTTTGTTCTTTTTCTTTTCTGGAGCTGAAAGAGGATAATCCTTTGTCTGGATGCCTGATTCCCAGGTTTCCATTCTCTCTTCAAACTCTCTTTGGGGCTTTCCAGACATTCATATGGCAATAGATTTGAACACCTAAAGGAACCACCAACTGTTATGTCGGTGTTATTTCACTTGATCTTAACACCCTGATAACTGTATCACGGCAAAGCAGGGTGACATTAACAGACACTGGCTTCATACAAGTTGTAGCTCACCTCAAAACCCAACCTGGTAAGATATTCTATCAAATTTAGGAGACTACTTCAATGATTCAGTTTCTCCTGTTGTTCAGTCAGTTTAAGCCTATCCATCACCCATGCCCTTTGGACTGGGAAATGCTGCAATATGCTTTGACACCTCACACAGCTCTAGACAACATTCATTAGAGTCTTCCATCTAACTGTATACACTGCTTCTAAAAAATGTCTTATAGCTGATCTGTTACTTGTTTTAAGGGCCAGTTCTCAACAAGAACTCAGCAAGTTAAAAGCAAGAAGTAAAGAACTTTGGCTGTGAGTTAGTAGTCTAAGTAAGATGATACATGCACTTAAGTATTGCAGTTAGTGCTCAGCTCACCTACAACTTCTTGGCAGCTGGGAAAGAGAATGTGTATTGCAGAAATAGGGGTGCAAAGCATTTAAGTTAAAGCAGCCAATGTATGGGTGGTGGATGTACACCCTGGCCAGTTCCTTTGTTACTGAATGCATTATACATGAAAATGAGCGTTTTATGTCTTTGGGAAGCTCCCAACTAATTCAAGGATAAGATCAACATAAAACCAGCTGAAGGCAGGACCTGTATGTAGAAGAGTGTGTAATCTGCCTTTGGGTAGGACACAAGGACAAGGAGCTTAGCTTGAGGAGGGAGAAGTGAAAAAGATGAGAGTATTGTTAGGGACAGTGTCTCAGTGCTGGAGGGCTTTTTCCTGGCTCAGTTATAATTCATTACCTTGATTCATTAACCTTCGCTTTTACCATATTTTATTCTGAAATAATGGAATAAGTGAATTGGATGCACTTTCACTTAAATCAAAATTTCCAGCCAAGATAAATGTTCTTCATTTGGTGAAAGTGCATTTACATTTTCAATTTAAAGAGTCTTTCTCTTTAGGTAACTTAGGCTCTCTCTGACACTAATTCGTAAATCCCTGGGCTGTTGCTATCGTACTTGTAAGTTGCAATGGAGTTGTAATGGAGGCCCTAATTCATCCCAATACACACTTCTTACTTTGCCACAGGAAGGCACTTCGATGCATGCTTAGCTTCCCAGGGAGGAAACAGGATTTCAGTGCTTGCTGACTCAGAGCCAGAATGAATGGAAAGGGACTTCTGTGGTGAGTGTCTGAATGGAGCTTGATTTCTTCCTTATTTTTACCCTGCAGTATGTAGTAACTGCATGCTCCAAGCCCATGTGAGATGCCAAGCCTTTTATTTTAGATTGGATATAAGAAGATTTTACAGTAAGGGTGAAAAGGCAGTGGCACAGGTTGTCCAGATGTGGTGGACACAGACTTTGGGTCTTTGTGACACCATAGATGTCCAGACCCAGTCCTGTTGCTGGCACCCTGAACTCCAGATGCTGCTTAGTGGTCACCTCCTGTGTAGTGGTTCAGCTGCCACTGACTATAGTGACAGGTATGTCTGTCCCTTGGAAACTCCTGTCTGCCCAGAAACCCACAGTATGGAGAACGTAGCTACTCAGGTGTCCTGAGAAAGTATGAAGTATCAGTAAGCCATTTGGGAACTGTCAGCAGCAGAGGTAGAAGAGAATCTATGGGTCTCTTCTAACAGCCTGTGATATTATGTTAGAAGCAGTGGCTGCTCTGCATTCTCATCCTAAAGGTCTGTTAGCACATTACCCTGCCATATGGAGTAGGTAATGGCAGCTCTTTAAGAAAGGATAGAGGACAAATGGTATCTCATCCCAGAATAATGGAGATGTTCAGAGAATTTTAGGACAGAGATGTCAGAATTCTAATTTAAGATGAAAAGTGTCCCTGCTGATGGGGATTGTGAGAAGGCTGGTCTACTGCAGGCCTTCTGAACTGCCATTCAAGTGGAGTTAATGCGTTGCTTTCAGTCAAAACACTATTTTTCTTAGTGCACAAAGAAGGAAAAAAGAAGTAATTCTGAAAGAGCTATTCTATAGGAACAGAGCACTTGATTTGCTGGGGGGTGGGGGGGGGGAGGATGTTTTTTGTTGCTGCTTTTTTTATTCCTTAATTCCATTTGTCTGTAGTATGTAAAACCCAGTGCTGGTGTGCAACAAGTACAGATTTGTGCTCTGCTGTTAGCACAGAGTAACAATCTAAAGCTTCTCCCCCCATACCCCCCCACCCTACAGTGTATTGTGCCAGTAGAGAGCTGCCTTTGGGGCACTGCTGCTTTCCTGCAGTGATTACAGTTTTTTGCTGCCTCCCCTTGCTTAGAGGTCTTTGTGCTGCTGGGTACAGTTCTCACTGATCTCACTAAGGATGTATATGTAAGCAAGAGTGAGTTTTGCAGCTAGATGTATCTGAGTACTTCTATATCAGCTGTTAAAGAAACTCCTGAGAGCAGAAAAGTAAGATGTTTCTCTCGCATGGAAGTGAAATCATCGCAGAGGCAGGAAGCCAAACTATTGGTTGTTTTTTGTCATCTTTTCAGAGTTAATAAATGTCCTGCAGCAAAGCCCTGATGTTACACAACCTCATGTCTCCCTAAATCAATTTCTCTTCCACTTGTGTACATTTCAACCATGCCATGCCATACCTATGGCATCTCAGCAATGTCTCATTAAAGCTGCAGCATATCAGACTCCATGCTGTTCTCACTCCTACAACATCTGGCCTGCAAAAAGGTATTTATTTGCTTGCTGAAATTAAGGCAAGCCCTGGCATACAGTCATTATGCCTTATACATGGTAATAGCAGTGCTGTGCTTGCAGCAGGGAAAGGAACAGGGCTTATATATGGCTAATTGTTCAGTACTCATTGGCGATAGTTATTCCCACCTTGGTGTCTGTGCTGCTAGGTGTTGGGTTTTATCTCTGAAAATGCAGAAAGTTACCTAGGACAGAATTTCTCTACAAAATCAAGGGATTGAAAGTACAGCTGGTATTTGTTTGTCAGAGGACTTGCTGCCACACAATTACAGCCATTGTATCTTGCATTCTCCACATTGTTGCTGTGAAGTGTGTGGGCAGCCAGCTCTGCGTGCAGCAAGTTTTTAGAGGAATTCCTGCATCCAAGCACAATAGGAGGAAAGGGCCAGATCCTCAGCAACCCAGATTCTTACATGAACTCTATAATGTTAACAGGGGTTTAGTAAAGCTTGTAAGTGTTGTGTTATATGTATGAACGCATGCACTCCCCAAAACAGAGAGATTATAATGCACTGCACCCTGACTGAAAAAGGAAAAAGCAGCTCAGGTTTTCCCACAGAACATACATTTCAAAGCATTAGTTCAAAAGGAAGCTCATCCCTCAGATTCAAATACTCATTAAGCCCATTCCCAATTCAATTTTCAGAGATCCGTCTCACTGGGACAGAGAAATCCAGAGATGCTATCGCATTAACCATGTATTATTACTATCTGGCAATTTTTCATTTTGTAGAAGAGAAAGGCAGTGAAAGGAGGTGTTAAAGAGTTCCATTTCTTTTTTAATTCCTGAAATGTTCATCCGACTGTGCTAAGAAGTCCTAATAAATCCTCAGCCTGCTAGAAAATTGTCAATAATTGAAATTTCTGTGACATTCCCTAACCTCCTTCTCTCTCTTGATCCTTAGCTGCTCTCATTGAGGACTTTTAAAAAGCTCTTTGCTTCATGTTATGGGAAGAAAGACCTGGGTAAGTTGGTCACTAAGCCATTAACAGGGTGCATCTTTTTGTCTGTACATTAAAAGGAAGAAACAACATGCTCTTACCTTTTGGATGACCTCGGGGACAGCTGCCTCTTTGCTGGCTATTAAGGAAAGCAGGGCTAAAAGTGGAGAAAAGAAAATGCCCCACCAGTTTATATAGGCTAGCATGGCTCCTGTTCTGATATTACTAATTAGTTGGTTTCTCCTCCCACTCTGTGAGCTCCAAACAAACGTCAAGAAGGTTCCCTCTTGAATTCCCCACCTTTCCTCTTGTTCTGTCCTTGGTGTCTTGCCAAAAGCCACTCCAAATGTCCTCTTCCCTGCTGCTCTTTTTGTTGTTTTTGAACTGTCTCCCTTAACTCTGTCCTTTCTCCTCCAAAATTAAGAGGCGCTCCAAACTTCTCAGTACATCTACACCAGACCTCTCCAATTCTAATCTCTGCAACCCAGGATGGCTCACTATCCCTCCATCCTTCCTTCCTTCCCAAGATGTTGGCTCTATGGTGGTGAAGAAACTCAACTGCAGATGTGTTGATGTTCCTGCTGTGAAGGTTTTAGAGCTACCACAATAACACAAAACCTGCAGGATTCAGCTGTTTCTGGACAGTTTTTGGAGCCACTATTTTGTTAACACACTGGAATGGAAGATTTGGTTCCACTGTTTGTTTGTTTGTTTATTATTATTATTACCAGTTATATGATGAACCTTTTTTTTATTTCCTTCTGCATTTTTAACACTGCCTCCCCAACCTGCTGGAGGAATCCAGACTATCAGAAGTGTGGCATATTTGAGAGGTTTATAAGACTGTAAAATAGCTGCGAAAGGCAGAGATGAAGCTGGAGAGGGGAGTCTTGAGAGAGTGAATAATAGGAGAAAGAGCAGCAAAAATTCTTGTGAACTTAAGGAATCTGTCAGGCTAATTTAAACCACAGCTACATTCACTTTAGGAGTTTAAAAGAGTGATGGCTTAGAGAAGCAACCTTGCAAACCAGAGTAATGAGTTGTTGAATAAGAACCCATCTAGCTTTATGACTTTGCTCCCAACTCAGTGGAAATAGAGCGTATGCTGCATGAATGAAGTGTCGTTGTTTGCATTGTGCTAATTCCCAGGGTGCATCTCTTCTGATGGAGAAGTTTTAAACAGGAGACTGGATTCCCTTTTTCACCCAGTGAACAGGGTTTCTGACGATGGCTGTTGGCTTGATGTTGCTGTATGAGCGTTTCTCTGGTCTCACAGGCATCAGTCAGATGCTGCCAGTCACTGACTTCATATCCAGCAGAAAAAGTAGCACAAGGAAAGGAGATGTTGCAGAGGAAGATGCTTTGCTCCATTTCAGTACATTTTTTCCCCTTCACTATTCGTTTCTCCTTGGGCTGCCTTTGCTTTCTGTCTTGTAAGATGAAACTCAAACGAAGAGAAATGCAATGGGTGACTCACATGGGAGATACCCACACAAACTATGGTGGGCTGGAGTTTTAGACTTCACAGTTTTCGTGTCCTCCAAGATGTGAGATTCAGGCTGCCGGGTCCAATTTTGGCACTTTAAAGAAGTTGATGTGCGATGCAGGTGTGGGATGGACATCTTGGAGTAAAGCTTTGTTTGGTTTATCAATGAGCTGGTTAATAAATAACCAGATCACATTCTGTTCATATCTGTGTAGGAATGAAGTCCCTGGCACAGCCTGCTCTGTTAACTGCAGGCACAGGATCTCTGATATGTGATAGGGTCATCAGACTGCAGACACAACCAGCGATGGGGAAGGCTTAACTGCTGCAGCATCTGCATTAGGAAATCTATACGTTTCCAATAATTATCTTCTGGAAAAGTCTGGGCTCATTTCCAGCAGGCTGGGTGCAAGGCTCACCTGCAGTAAGGACTGCCTACAACTTAGTGCCCAGGCATTGCCTAAGGGGTGGGACTGGTGGAGAAAAGTGAGAATTTTGGAAAATGTTGTACACGTGTACAATTAAACCCATGCCAAGTTAGGTGCCAACCTAAACACTTGATGAAGTGTTTTGGGTTTTTTTGGGTCTTTTGGGGCTTGGGCTTTGAGGGAAGGCTGGAAGAGGCCATTCCTTGAGAAGGCTCTGAGAAGGCCTCCTGGACTGAGCTCAGTGGTTGGCATTGTCAGAAGAGAGCTTGGTGGCTGGATCCCAATCAGATTTAGTACCTGAGCTGTTTGGAGAAGTGCCTGAATGATCAGGCAGGAGCTGAACTAGCTGGGTACAGTGTTTGAACTAACTTGTCAGCTCTGCCAGGAAACACTCTTATGGCCCTAACCCAGCTTCACACGCTTTATTTCCATGCCTCTCTCAAGGCTCTGCTGCCTTCAAGAGGTTCATTGAAAGCCACTTAGCAGATTGCCATTATGCTGATGGTTTTGGCTGTGTTCCTTGGCTCAAGTTGCACTGCATGGATCAGCACAGGGGGTTGCAGCAACTCTTGGACTCAACAGGTTTTCTAAAGTGACATAAATCCACATATGCAGCTCTTCAGATTGCTAAAACTCAGACCATGTCCTGACTGTACTAGGCTGAGCTGTCTATGAAATGTAGATGGTAACTATAGTTTTGTTATCTTTCACTGGTGTACGGGTCAGTCATTGGGCACCACTAAAAAGAGTCTCACTCTGTCTTTTTTATTCTCTCATCAGATATTTACACACAGTGATAAATATTCCCCCAGACATTTTCTTCTCCAGGAGAAACAGTCTCATCTCCCTCAGTCTTTTCTTGTAGAACCATCTTTGTTGGACTTGCTCAGTATGCTCCTGTCTGTCCTGTAGCTGGGAGTCAGCAAGTGTCAATCTGCTTGGAGGTAGGAAGACACTACAGAGGGATCTGGGCAGGCTGGACCTCTGGGCTGAGGCTTGAAATTAGATGAGCATTGTGGTCCTTTTCAACCCAGGCCATTCTATGATTCTACAAATTTTTCTTCTTGGTAACAGTACCACTGACTGGCCTCTATCTGATTTTGTTCCTCTGATTACAACACTTTGGGTTCAAGCATTCAGGCAGTTTTCATCCCACTTTGCTGCTCAGTTATCTAACTAGCACTTCATTAACTTTTCTATAAGGATGTTATGGGAGACAGCATCAAAAACAGTGATCCAGTGACCTAGGGCCGTAGGATAACACAGGTTAGAAGGCATCTCTGGAGCAACACCAGCAAGCCTGTTCCCATCAGTGTTTGTGGCCACATTACTTTTACCATCTTGTTTTTATGAGCAAAAGCAGAGTGGAAATTTTTGTTTCAGCAGAGAGCATGCAGGGAGTCTGTCATAATCTTGCACTTGTTTGCTGAGAAAAATAGTTTTGGGTTTATATAGACTGGACCAAAAGCCATGCTAATGTAGGCAGCTCCTGACCCTTCAATTTGGCCTGTAAAAATTCTCTAGACAAAGCTGTTATTTGACATTCCTCAGCACTATGGCTGTACAGTGCTTTCTCCAGCAAACAGCCATCAGGAATACAGGAGGGGAGAGCCGTCCAGCTCTGTTGTTCGTCTCCCTCTTGTGGTATATCTCTGATACAGCTGCCTTTGCAGCTACAAAAATCAGCAGATATTCTGATGTCAAGTTCCAGAAGCCTTGTGAATACCAATTCACTGTCTCTGGCTTAGCCACAGCTCCCCAGGCTCTGTGCTTGTGTGAGCCTCTGGACACTACTGATGATATGTGCTCCAAATATTAAGTAGTTCTCATGGCACACACATGCTGTGTGGTTGCTCTAGAGGCCCTCTGTCCTTTCTATCCATCCCGACCTGCTCCCAGGACTCAGCTTCTCAGAATGTACAGCTGCAAAGGTACATGACTGGTATCTAAAAGCTCACATACTGATTAGAGTGCCTATCTTCTGGGATGGCAGTGGAGCAGGACTATGTAAAGAGTGGGTTATAAATGGCTTATGGCTTGTAAAAAAGTCCTATGTTGTCACAGAAATTACATACCAGAGGGTCAGACTCTTCCTGCAGACTGATGTGCTGAGCGTTGGGTTAGCAAGTAATTAGTGACTTATTTGTAGGTATTTCAAGATGCTTATTTAAAATATTGCTAACAGGAGTGAAGAATGGCATTGAGAGCACCAGCAGCCCAAATCCCCACCTGGCAATGATTGTGCTGTTGTTTCACTGCCTAGATAGCAATGATGAGCTGCCATCTGACACACTTCTATTTACTAGCATAGAGGTGACTGTGGCATTGAGCACAGGAGATGTCCCTGAAGGAAACCCAAAAAACCAGGATGCCTGGTGAAATACAAGTCAAAGAAGAGCTGAGTTTATTTATCTGGTTGGGTCCCCTCCTTTGGATTTATTTTCCATTTTCCAAGCCTTGTTCCTTTGTAGACTGCATCAGCCAGATTGAAACCCCTCAGAATGCTACAGAGTTTGGAAGCCAAGGCTAAGTGTATCACTGTGCTTCAGGACTGGACAGGAAACTTCAACTCAAACAATTTTGAATTTCAGCTTCATATAACCACAGAATGGCCCAGATAGGAAGGGACCTCAAGGATCATGAAGCTCCAATCCCTCTGTTGCAGGCAGGGCTGCCAACCTCTACATTTAATACCAAACTAGGCTGTCCAGGTCCCCATCCAACCTGGCTTTGGACACCTGCAGGGATGGGGCATCCACAGCCTCTCCTTTAAACCCCTGTCCTGTGCTTCTGGCTCCAGGAAATAGCCCAGATCCAAAGGGGTTCATTTTCCAGATCTATCTCAAGATAGCTTAAGCTCCATGAGAATGTTAAAGCAGGCCACACTTGCCTCATTTTTTGTGACACAAGACAAAGTGTTTTTCTTCTACTTCATTCGATTTTGCAGTTTTAGGCAGTTCACTCAACACCCCTGCATCTGATCTCAGCTTACTACAGTTTCACTTCCTCTCTCCTTCTTTGTCCCTGATGATGGGGATTTCAGTCCCTGCCTGCTTTCAAGGAAAGAATCCATTCTCACATGCCTATACACTGTAGGACAGGCAGCTGTTAGGCTTTAACAATGAGCAGAACACTGACATAGCTCCAGGAAGAAAGTCCTCCAGCAGATAAATCCCAGCGGCTACTATTTCCTTGCCAAGCAGGCCTTAATAGAAGTAGAAGGTGCTGCGCATAGCATGAGTCACACAGGTCTAATCAGCTAAACAAAGAGGACCAGTAGCTTCTGGAAATGGATCATCAGACAGTGGGAAGATGTAAAAAGTTAATGATCAGCATAACGTTTAGTGGTGTAGTTGCACTGGCTGTAGATGCTTAAGGGATTTTGTTGCAGAACTCCAGAGCAGTATTTTCATATATGCACATAAGCACACAGATATCCATTTTCTGCAAAGATTCACATTCTGTAGTAGATAATAGGGGAAAAAAAATGAAAATCATGTCTGCTGGCTAATTCAATTTCTGGGAATGGAAAATACCCTGAACAGGATTTAATTTACACAAGTGAAATAAAGTCACTCAGCTAAGGTAAGAAAGCTGGTTGATAGCTTGTCATCATCTTTGCTTTTCTGTTTTTCTCTGCAGCCAGAAAGTATCTGCCTGGCTTCTGGCTGAGTAGTTTTGCAGAGGTTTGTGGATGGCAGAGGAAGGAGCTGTCAGTACTGAGTTAAATGAGATAAGAGCAGAGAAGCAAAACATAGCACAGGCAAGGGTGCCCTGAAATGAGGAAAAATGAGGGAAAGAAAGACTTTACATTGTGATAGTCGTGCAGTGCAAGGATTTTTCCATCTGTCTTAGCCTTGTGCACAATTTGCTCTGTGGCTGCAGAGATGTGCTAGGCAGCCTCTGCATCATGTCTAGGCATTATGATGGTTGAGGTATCTGGGTTTTTGGAAGTGCTCTCACCTGTCTGTGTGCATCACTCCTGTTCTGAATGAAGTTACATATTTAGGGAGCATGGATTTAGCTCTACCTCAACATTTTGTGCAATGTGTTGTCCCTGGAGAAGGATGAGAGAATGCAGATCCACAGCAGCTTAAGCTGTTAAATGCTCTGAGGCAACTGAGCTGCATCTGGAGATGCCCAAACACAAACTCTGTTCTTGTTCCCAGGCAAAGTGTGGTAAAAGAAACCTTCGTGTTCTGCAGATCTGTCCCTGGTCTTCTCATCTTGCCACTGGGACGTGTGAATTCCAGCTGTTACAACAGCTGCAGGAGTTTGTAAAGAACCCCCTGAGAACTGGAAAATCATCAGCAACCATGAGTTTGTTCCCTTTTTGAACTCTGCAGCTTCCAAATAAAATGTGCACTTCTGTTTAAAGAGAAGTTAGTGGAGATGGTTTAGCAAACCAACCTTACTCTAAGAGTGGTGGCAGTTCTGCTACCTTGAAAATGTGATCTGTTAACGAAAAAACAACAACAAACCCACAGCTCACCAAGAAAGACCAGCCTCCTGTGCTGGGGAATATACACAGCACTGCAGATTGGGGATATCTGGCATTGACAAAGCACAGAGCAGCTTCTCAACAGCTGGAAAATTTAGGAACTTATCATACTTGGTAAAGTTCTGTGTTTTTTTTTTTTTTTTTTTTTTTAAATTTTATTTTATTTAGCTCACAGTGATGTCCTGTTTTGCTTTAATACCCCTCTGAAACATAAAGCCATTCTTGGTATTCTCTGGGCTGCCAGGATGCTGGTGGGAAGGTTCACCTGCCCTCCCTGTCTGACCACTTGGTAATCCTGCTTGCACTGAGACACCAGTCTGTAATTGTGGCTATTGGTAGAAGAGGTGCTGACATTGCTGAGGGGCTTTGTGACAGTGTCTGAAAGAATTACAGCATTTATTTTAAGCTTGCAGCAGTATTGAATGGAGTTGGGAGGGAAGTGCCTCTGGCTCTAATGCAGAGCAGCTCTGGCATTGTGGCAAGAAAACATGCTCAGGGAGAGCAGACCAAGCCATCTTGTTCTGTTTGGCTTTCCCTTCCCATACAACCCTGCAGACACTTCTCCACACTGATGTTTAGAAACACAAGAATAGGTTTTCCAGCTTCACAACTTCAGGTACTCTTCCTGGGCAGAGAGCATGTCACCATCCTCCGTAATGGTGTTCCTCTGTACCGCTGCTTCAATCCACACCAGGCCCTACTAGTGCATGAAGGGTTGCTGGATGTCCAGCTTTAACTCAACATGAGAATGAACTCTAGTAGCTGCTTGCATGTGGGACATCTCCCAACCTGCTTATCCTCTGCTTGTCTTCCTTTGGAATTTCATCATATATCCTAGTGTTCTCTCTTACCTGCTGTGGCTGAATTCAAACCCAAGGCCACATTGTACACCACAGGCCCAAAGCAAACTCAGGTCAATGAAGCACTGTTAAAATGTTATAGGAGTGTTTTTGACTTATTAAGCCCTGACATGCCAGTAGTGAGTGCTCACTCCATCTGTCAGCTAACATGGAGATCCTGCTGCTGTGCAGTGAGTGGAAATTGCTCCACGGCAGGCCAGACTTTGACTGAAATGCCTGGTTTTAACTTTGGATTCAGCAAGATGCAAGAGGTAACCAATTATAAAATGCTTTTTTTTTAAAATGCATTTGCAGGTTGGATTTGAGCATGCTTGGTGCCTAAGTGTCTAGAGAAGTGTGTGGCCCCAGACCAAGCCCCAGCTGATCTCCACAGGTAACCCACAGGTAATGATTTCTGTTAGTAGAGTTTCTATCTCACATCCCAGCGAGGCCTTCAGTGGTTTCATGTGGCTCATGTCACAGCTTCCACTATTGACTGCTGTCAAAAGCTCTGCTCCTAGAGAGTCTCCTTCCATAAAGGGGTCTCAGAGAGGTCTCTGATAGCCCTTGGCTAGAAATCTCTTCTTCCTGTCAGCTCTTCACAAACCACCAGTGCCCCTGACTTGTCAAATTCTTCCTGAGGCTAGTTAACAAATTCAATCCTAAATAACCTCGGAGACTAACCTTCTGCTGAACTTATTGATGAAAGCAGAAAGGAAAGGAATATTTCCAACCTAAGCCCTTGCAAACAACAAATATCTTTTAAAAACCAAAACGTTGCCAGACTGTTTCAGGCGCTCATATTTAACTTGAATCTTGGTTCAAGACAAAATAAAATGAATACTTTTTTTTTTTTTTTTTTTTGCTTCAGTCTGGCCATGTAAGTGCTCTGGGAAAAGGATAGAGAGGTAGGGCATGTGTGTTTCACCTGTGATTGCAGGTCTACTGGATGCTGAACTTCCTAGGTCTGGCATCATGTCCCAGGTTTTATAAGTCCCCTTGGAAAAGGGCCACCAGATGAAGGGACCTGGTAGGCAATGAGGTGCTCCATATGGCCCTGGCCTCTGCTATAACTAATGTCCATTGAGAAGGCAAATTCCACCCCTTCATATTTCCCTAGCACAGCTCTGCTGGTTGTTCATTCAGAGCAGTTAACCGGTAGATCATTCTGCAGTCATCAGTACCCAGATGATGACATCTGAAGCATGCACCTCATGTGCTTAAGCCTATGTGAGGAGATATATTTCTTCTTTTAACTGAGGGTTTAGAAGTAAATAGAAGGCCTTTGAAGAAACAGTGAAAGCATTTTTTCTTGGAGTGTGGCATATGTAGTGGCATCCAGTTATAACAAAATGGACGGGCTTCTCTGCTCATGGAAGAGGCATCTTATAATTCATTAATGTGGCATTGTCTGTTCCCATTTGCACTGCTTGGTTTCTGAGTGTTTAATTGAACGGGAATATTTATTTCATTTACTGCAGAGGTAAGCTGGTGGGAGTGACTGTTCTGACTATAGAAGAGGTTTAGTTTTTTGGCTTCTCTTTTTCTATAGGCACGTTTAATTTATATTAGATCACTGGCACTTTTGGAAATGGCTGAAATTTGGAGCTGCAGCCCCTGATAACTTCAGTTACTCAAATCTTTTGATTAGCTAGGGACAGAATAACCCTGTTTACTCTCTATTCTTTATGGATGACTTCAACCCTAGAAATTGCTTTGCTAATTGATTTCAGGATGGATTTGCTTGTGGCTGAGAAGTTAATGTTTGTAATGGCTCTTTCATGACAAATTCTTTCCAGTAGCCATATTGTACTTGGACTCGACTCTTATTTTTAAGAAAATAAATCATGTGCTTGAGATAATTAACCACAGTTAGGTTTTTCTGAAACGTTATTTTAGCTGAATTTATTGCAGAATTTTTCTCACTGCTGCTTCTTTTCAACTCTTCCTCTGAAGCTAGATTGTCTATGAGGTAAATTAAACTGTAGAGCAGATGAAGAGATCCCCTGACTTCATTTTTCTATGGAATTTGGAACCTTGATCTATCGCTGATCTCTAGTGGTCATACAAAACCTTTTTCTTTTCTTTTTTAATAGTATTGGTTTGCTTTGTTTGTGTGGCTTAAAGGATGGATTGCCAACCTGTTCTCCTGTGGTTCTCTGATTTCTTCACTGCCTACTGATACTTTTCTGGTGGTTTCTTTGTTCCCTATTGCTTTTCTTTTTAGCTCAGTTAACATACATGAATAAGCAGCTGCATGGGCAGCCTGCGAAACTCCTTTAGCCACGTCTGAGATTATAGAACCATCTGCAGCAGCCCTCTATGATATTTTGAAGGCTTTATTGCTTGTTCAGTGCCTGGATAATGTTTCTGCGAACAATGTTTCTCCTAAATCTGTGGTTCCCCTCCACCTGTGTGATAAAGAAAAATAGATCTACCTTTATTTGTCAGAGTTCAGCATTTCCTGGAGGATTCTGTGATTTCCATGGGAGCCTTTGGTAATGCATTTACTGCAGCTGAACATTAGTCAGATTTTCCTTTCTCTAGGTAGAGGTAGGCAAGATATCAAGCTATGGTCAGTCCCTTCCATCTAAACAAAAATCTAATGACTAATTTATTGAGTAGGCTCCTGATATTCTTGCTCTCTTATTAATAACTAAGAAAATATATGGTACGCAGGAATGCTCACTCATTCCCTTAGTGCTTTCCTGGAGGACCTCTATATATGGCCAGATAAAGAGGTTATCCTGAGGTCTAAAATGGAACAGAGATGTAACATAGGTGTTCAAGTCTGAAGGGTGCAACAGACTGAACAATTCACTGGAACTCTACATAGTCAATATCAGGGTTATCTTGCTTATGAAAATTTGATCTAATCTGCATGTTTGGGGCTTGCTTCCCCAGGTAGAATGTCAAATCTGTTGTAATTCAAATAAGAAGCAGAACCTTTCAGTTCTGGGTGGCCCTTCTAAGGATGGCTTAGAGTGACTGCAGATTCTGGTGTTGCGAATCTGGTGTTTATAAAGACACAGAAATTCCCTTGGTTAGGACTGGGGAAGCACCTTCTTTAACAAAGGTTCAAATACAACACTACAGCTTGGCTCCCATCTCTCTGCTCAGACAGACTCAAATGAACATGCAAAATGACCCCACATTAAAATGCAAAAGGGATAGCATCTAATTTGAACACCAATCCTTTGAATTTTGACCTTAAATCTTCAAGAACCTTTCTGCTTAAGATTTTTAAACTGATCACAGGAAATGACTTTAGAATGTGGAAGCCTTTCTGGTAGGCTTGCTTTGTAGTGGCTTTTGGAAGGGTTCCTAAGGAAAGCGTTCTTGTGGGCAACTGGATCTTCTCTGTTCAAAGGACTTGGAGGAAACTTAAAATACCAGTGTTTTGCTTATACCTTATACCTGTTAGAAAGCAACCCACTAGATGACTCAGCAGCAAGGCCACTCTCTATTTCCCATGATGATTATGATGGTGTTTCACAAGATTTCTCTTGGACAGCTCCTGAAAACACAGGAGAAAATCCCAGTCCTCCCCTCCCCAACAGACAAGGACAGTGTTTGGCTTGCTTATTGCTTGTGGCTTAATGCAAAAGATCAGTTTTCCTAGGAAAAGGGGAGAAAGAACTGCACTAATTGCTACCAGGAGTAAATATTTATCTCATCCTTTATGTAAAATGTTTCTGTTTTCCACTGGATGCATGCAGGGATTCAGATCTGTAATCCTGCAGTCAGCAGGAGATAGATCTTCTATTTCTAAGACAGAAGATGATGCAAGGAAAAGAAAAATGTTTTGATCATTGCTGGCTAGTCATTTCTGCAGTATGATTAAAGCACGTATATTCATACTTTCATTGTCTTGACACTTAATGGGGAATCAGGAGATGGCACCAAAAATAGCATGCATTCTGTAAAAATATTTACCTGTGTGTGCTGTAGCTGTTAAGACACAAAAAGAAGGGAAGACATTGATGGGACACAAGAAAGGAAGAGATCAGTCTGTTTATTCTACTTTCAAATATATATGTTCTTAATTTAAAGTGCTGCACTTGATGTACTTCTTACATTATTTATTATTATTAGATACCAGCTCTCTCTTGGCTTATTTATTTTGTTAAATTACACATCTAAAATTAAATACAGCTCCTTGTCAGTGTTTATGTTCTTCTGCCTATTCCTATAATTATTGTTGATAAGAGGTGGCTTTCAAGTTAACAACATGTGGATTGATAAGACAGCCATTATTATGTTACCTGAGTGCTTTTTGGAAAGCTTAGCTCAAGGGCAAATTGTATTTCATCCAGAAAGTGCAGTGATGAATCCCTGGCTTACAGGCTGCTGCTGAAGGTGATATTTGCTGCATCCAACCAACTGCTTGGAAACTGCTAACTCCTGGGCATCTGAAATCAGTGATTGCGACTGTTTTTGGGGGTGCACAAGGGAGTGCCCCCTGTGCTTATCTTTGAGTCGACAGAAGGTTTCTGCTCCTTTCGCTTCTGCTCTTCTCTTCTGCTCTCTGATGCTCTTCTCTTCATTCTCAGGTAGTAGATCCTGTTGGCTTCTGGGTAGGTGACTTTGCAGAGGGGCATTTTGTAGATGGCTGGGTTGTCTGAGGTTATTAACAGAAAGATAAGAGCCGAGAAGCAAAAAGGCCAGGTACAGAGTGGCAGTCCAAGCTGGGAGGGGAATGGACAAATAGGTGTATTTTAGAACCTCTTTTGCATATTTCCTATGCTTACTTCTCCCTGCTGCTAAATTATGGCATCTGAGAAGTTGTAAGGGTGAACACTCTCATCAGAACAGTGGATGTCGATGAGAACAGTGTGACACAGGATATATCTTCCTGAAGCCCCCTCATCCTTATAGACTTTTGTCCATTCAGATGTAGAAGATAATGCTCAGGGGCAGGTATAGAGAAGTCTACATGTGTGCTTGGTCCCTGGATGTCTGGGAAGCTTCTCTGCTGCCAAATGTAGAAGGGTCCAGTGGTATGTAAAATATGCAGAGCTATGTAAGGCATCTCATACTGTAGACCTGGGTCCTTTTGGAGGTACAGCTGTTGGCAAGCATGATGCTCAGCAGCAATACTGAAGCATCTAAATCAAGCTTCAGAGCTCTGCTGACTGCAACAAAAGCCCAGACACCCAGCTCACATGTAGACATCTCAACTGGCTAAGAAATGACCAAAATCCTACCCTCATGGTCCTGTAAAGCTTGTTTGAGAATACTGTTCACACACCTTCAGTACTCGGAGCCCATGGATTACTGGCATTGCATCTACACCACAAGCCTGCTCTGTGACCCAAACTCCTGACCTATCCTGGAGTCTGCCAAAACCAAAATTACAGGGAGAAAAACTAGATGTCCTTTTCCCTGATCCATACCCAAAACAGGTGTGCTTAAAGCAGCCTTTTGCATGGACCTACCCGGTATTAAGAGAATGCCATATGAGTACATTTAATGCATTTAAGCTGTTAGTTCTACTTTTATTATTATTGTAAGTTACTAAATCAATTTTATTAAAATGTGGTTTTACTTTATTCTCTCAGATCTTGAAGAAACAAAGCCTGGCAGATCTAGCATCATTTCTTTCTTGAACTGCCCAGATACAACAATTCTGCATTTAAGAGAGAAATGGCTTTTTTTTCTTTTTTTCCTTAAATAATCATTGTTCTCATTTCCAGACCAAACCTGAGACAAAAAAAATTGAGGGCAGAGTGGGAAAAGCAAGGAAAACTGTAGACCACTGCGATGCACTTAAAAATGTTGGCTGCAAATTAATGTTGCATTTCAAACCATAAGCACTTGCAGGAATTCACATATATGTGCAAATTTCCATTCTGGGTAATATGCTTCAGAGGCCTTTGATGTCATGTTACAATAGTAGAGTTTGCAGGTACATGGTTCAGCTGATGCACCATCTATAAGAAATGTTGCTGGCTGCAGCACACAAATCTCAACACTGTTGGAAGTGACATGGAGAATTTTAGAGCATTTCCTTGGCATTGTATCATGAGGAAATCAGAACATAGCTAAAACAAACAAACAAAACTCACAAAATATCTAAACTTACCACAGATAGTGCATTAGTAAAAGCTGCTCCGGAGTAGGCACAAAACAATGCTGACAAAAGAAGACCAAAGACAGCTCAGATTGGGGAAAGAATGGCTCAACTTTCCAATGAAATTATCAGAAATAATAAAAATACCCAAATGCACGGTAAATCATTTCATCTTATGTGAGGATTAATGTTAGAATTCGATAGCTGGTTAATAGGCTCCAATGCTGTGTCTGGCCATGTGGCCTAAATTGGTCCTATCTGCTGTGTAATGGTGGACAGTGCAAGGAAATGGTTTTGCCAAGAGCTGATGATGGTGATATTCTCTTATCCATTGACACAACTTGAGCTGTGTGAGCCATTCCCTGACCAACTGAGAAAAAATGTTCAAGTCAAACATGACAAATGCCTGGAGGCTGGGTTAACCTTCATGAGGAATTTCCACATGGTACACTGCTCTTAAACTTCCCATATTATCTGTTTTTGTCTGTTGCTGGAGGAGGGTGTCTTTGGCTAAATGGATTTTAAACTGAACTTGTGCGATATCTCACTTCTTAGGAGGCAAATCCTCTAAGGATATTTACAATTCTGCAATGGCTTCTATGAATCTCCTGAGTTGATAATTTGTTAAAGTTCTGTTCATGGCATAGCTTGTGCTCCTTACAAATACTCCTTCCACTGTTTCTAGATGTTTCTTTGTTATCTGAAGTCTTGTTATCTAGAAGCCTTTACTTCTGCCTTTGTGGCTTGCACCTCCAAGTTCAAATCAGATGCCACAACAAAAGTAACTCTTGCAGAGTTTTGCGGTAAATCAGAATTCCAAACTTAATTCAGGGTTGTCCTGTATTGCTCATACACTATGTGGATGCAAAAACTTTTGGCTTCCCTTATAACATAAGATACATACCACAAGCAAGGGCCAGCAAATGAGTCTGCCAGGTCAGGGCGTAGAACATGCCTCCAATTGCAATGCACGCAAGAGCACAATTGTAATTGTGTAAGCCAAGGTAGATGCTGTCAAATGGTGTTGCAATACTCAGTGCTACAAGACAAAAAAAACAGAACAACCCAGGAGGTGAGCTTTGGGAAGTATTTGCAGGATGTAAACCTTAACTGTTGGAAATTCAGTCTCTTCCCTGATATCCAGCCAAATTTACAGTGTTCACACTTGCACAACACCCATTTGCAGGAAAAGAGTGAACTCTAATGGATCTCACTATTTTGAAGCTGTAATAGGGCAGCAGCATTGGAATTTGGCTCAGTTTCAAATGCTTCCTCAGGTAAAATTTCCTACTTACACCCCAGATTTGCTCTACTTAGTCCCTAGGATCTCTGCATGGGAGTCTGATATTGGCTTGGATCAACAAGATCCAAGATTCTCCTTAATGAGACAATGTCGGTGAATATTTCTTACCTGCAAACATCCCAACTGTAGATCCAATTGCGGCATGTAAGCAAATAAGTGGGGAAGAGATGAGTAAAGCAGCAAGGAAGATGCCTCCAGTCCAGGGGTTTTCACAGCCATATATTTGACCAACACCAACTGGGATGGATTGCAAGAGCTGCAACAGCCAGTAGGTAGAGGATGTGTTATTGTAGCTCTGAGCAGAGGACACAACAGTTATTTTGTCCAAGGTATTGGTTAGAAAGGAAAGATAGCAACCCTGGATCTGAGCAGGGCTGTTGAGTGAATGTAGGCATTAATACCCTTCAATCCAGAGTTACTTTCTTGTTTGGTCTGAATTTCATCAGTCCAAGATGGGCATTTATTTGCTCTGAGGTGGTAATGTGATCAGTGTGTTTGTTGTGGTTTTGTTGTAAATTACTTTAGTGAAGAAGAAAAAATGTGACCCTCCTAAGCAGTAATTCTGTGTAGGGGATGATTTGAGTTTGTTACCTTGTATGAAGCATATCAGTTCCCCTTAACATTTCTTTGGGAATGTGGATGTAACAAGATATTTTCCAATGCTAGAGCTGGCCAAAGGAGAATGGGTGTAAATGAATTTCTGCCTCTTTGAGATTGTAATGTTCTTCCCTCTTTTCATTGACTATCCTGCTGACATCCCTTTGACCACATCCAGACAATGAGTGTGCATATCTGGACATACTTGTGTGATAACAGCAACTGAGGCATGGTTAGGGGCAATCTAACTTACCAGAGGCACATTGATTGCAGACCAGGTGATATTGGGCACTGATGCTACAGGCTTGATGAGGGTCGTAGGAAAAAAAGGATTGTAGTGTCCTGTGGCTGCCAAATACAAAGTCACCGCAATATTGAAGGGCAGAGTGAACACAGGAAGGTCCCATTTACTGAAAATAGATCCCAAAGCACTGGACAGAACTGGACTGAGAATGACAGGAAAACAGAAACAAGTATAGATTGTTCATCATAGTTACAATAGTGAAGCATCCTACCATTTGGTCATAAGCTCTGGTAAGTGAAAGCCAATGGTATTCCTTTGGAAACAATAGGCAGTGAATTCCTTTCATGTAGTAGATTGCATCTGACCAATAGTTAGAGAATGCTGTTTGTCCTTTTACAGCATCTATCACACTCATTTGTGGATGCAAGCATATAGTTGTGGAGTCTTCTCACCACTTAAATTACTTTTCTGGTCTTCTCTGGTTAAATGGGGACCAGAAAATATGTGAATGGGAGTGCAGGTCATCTACTCGATGAAAATGGGCTGTATTTTGATGGTTTTATCTGAGATCTGGTGATGCAGCTGGGCTGAGCCACCCTTACAGTCAGCCTCAGAGTTGCAGTAGGAATCTTGTAGCTTACGGAAATACACCTTAAGACCTGAATTCTTCAAGAAACTGGATTTGAGTCCCAGAAGAACATTAGACTGGTTCTAATATAAAACAAAACAAAGTAAAACAGCAAAACAAACCAGAAAACAAAACAAGCCAATTATTTGGCATTTCAAAAGCAACTTCTTGTGTCCTGTTATGAAGATATTATCAATGGGGAAAAAAAATGCTTTGTTCTCCTTTTGTTATCTCCTTTCTCAGATAAAGACTATTCTTTTATGATGAATTTGGTTTCCAGAGCAGTTTAAAGGCTTCCTTGCTCATTGCTATAGAAAAAAAACCCCACCACTTCAGTGAAAACAGCGTCCCAGTTTCTGTGCTGAAATACAAAGCTTCTGCCAGCTATACATCTTGTCAGGAAAAAAAGAAACAATTAAAGAAATACCGACTTCTAAAGCTGAGATCCAAACTACTGGTTGAAAAAGAGAATCTCTGAAAAGTCTAATTTTAAAACCTTTCAGCTCTGCCCTCGAGCCCTGCAAACTAGAAAAACAGGGAAATGTTGGAAGAAAAAGCCTCGGGGAATTCTGGCAGACAAGACAGACTAAACATTCTTGCAACATGTTCTGGATTTTGAGAGCGTCTCAAAATGACCTTCGCCGAGTGTGACTAGTGAAGTAAAACACTGAAAAATCTGATTTCAAAAGCAGTGAAATGCAGTCATGATTTGTATCTTGTCACTGACGGTGATTAAAATGTGGCTTTTGAATTAATTTCTGTTGAGGCTGTTAAATAGATTCTGTAGTGCTGTTGCAGTCTGTATTTAGAAATGGTAAATATAGTCCTGAAGGATGCTGTCTAGCTTTTGGAACTAGTTGTAGGAAATAATTCGATTAGTGACTGGTTGCACATCTGAGATGGGAAGGTGGAATTCAGCCTGAAGGAGAAGCTTCAGGTCAGTTCAGCAGCTGGGTGAGGGTAAATCATAGGAGTCCTAGGCATAGTGAAATCCACCCCACTGTGATCTGCGGATGAGGTCCATAAATATGCATTGAAGTAGGTCTGCTTTGTCCTTCAGGTATGACTGACCTGCTAGTGTGTTTCATTCAACAAAAAGCTTTTTTCAATGCCACCTTGGCTGGATCTACTGATGTAGAGGACTGTGCAGATGGGACTTGCAATGTGTACGAGATTCACATGGCAGAATTCCTTATTCTCTGAGAACTGTGCCTAAGAGAGAAGTGACACTTACCAGGCCATGGATATAACTGCCACAGGGGGAAGAAGCCACCAGTAGTAATCTCCCTTATCCGAGTAGACAGCCATGAGCAGTCCCACCAGGATCCCATTATAGCCGTGCAGCCCTGCTGCAATGGCTGATCTGTGATACAGAGAAATGTTTGCAAAGCAGCAAGCTGTGCAGAAGGTGATCTGCCACAGAGACTCACTGAAATGCAGCTTAAATATATCCTGCTCCTGGTGAAGGGAGTGTAAGGGGAGGATGGAAAAAGCAGTGAGGTATTTGCCTGGTTTCATTGCTGAAGTCTGTGGAAGGCAGGATTTTTGAGGCTGTTAAAGAATGATGATCCAGAAATCTCTGTGTGACAGACATCACATTGTGATGATGGCAAAACTTAATATTTATCAGGGAGAGAACAGGACTTGTAGTGTTGGATGACGTTACTCTCACAGTGGTGGCCAACTATAAAGACAGACCAGCACATTCTGGACCACAGCTCTGTCCTCACTTAACTTCTTCCAAGCCAAGTGAGGAAAGTGGATCTGCTGACTCTAATACTTTTCAAAACTGGACTACAACCCATCAGCATGCTCCTGATATCATAATGATGATCTCAGACATGAGGTCCCACATACCTCTCCTGACTGAGAGCCAGTGCAGTTAATGTTGATGTGGCAGTTCCAACACAACCTGTCAGCATCCACCAGGGCTTCTGGATGAAAAGCCCCACTAAAATGATGAGCCCGCTGAGAGGGTTGTTGACAAACATCACCTGAGAGGTGCCTCGCAAGATCCAGTCCACCAGCTGAACCATGAAGGGTTTATCTGAAAGAGATAAAAATGTTGATGATAAGACACCTTTTCACTGGGACTCATTCAAAGCACACTCAGCTTGACAGTAGTTTTCTCACCACAGAGAGGAGGTGATGTATCAACAGGACTATAAAAACAGGCTCTGATTTATTGCTGTCTGAGCATATTTTTGCATCTGGCACTTGAAATAACAGGGACTGGGCCCTGCTATAGAGTCTGTGGAGGGATTCATAAAAATGGTTTATTTATGGTGGTTAAAAAAAAAGTCTTTGCAGAAAATTCTGCTATAAATTTAACATGGAGATAGACCTTTCTCTTTTTATCATTCAGATGCAGAGAGGGATAGAGGCAAAGACTGAAACTAGGTTGTGTTTGGATAAGGAAATATAAAAGAAACACTGCAGCTGTTTTATGGAGAAAGCTGGTGATCCAGAACATGGAAAAGTCAGGTGGTAAAGCGAGGGAGGGTGTGATGCTGGTCCCCATAGCAGAGGTGGCTCAGTGCTCAGATAAATGAGGTAGTAGGAATTTGCTTAGTTTCTTACAGCCTGGTGCACTGTTCAGACTCAATGACACAATGGACAGCTCTGTTCTTTACTGATGGACTGTATGAGGAAATTGAGCGCACCCTCAGTAAGTCTGAAGATGATATGAAGCTGGAAGTGCTGATCTGCCTGAGTGTAGGAACGCTCTATGGAGGGATCTGAATAGGCTGCATTGATGAGCTGAGACCAATTGTATGAGCTTCAACAAGATCAAATACTTCAGTTAGAACTAACCCACATGACACTATGGGTTTTGGGCAGAGTGGCTGGAAAGCTGTGTGGCCAAAAAGGATCTGTAGATGTTAGTCAACAGATGTCTTAATATGAGCCAGCAGTGTGCCCAGGCGACCAAGGAGGTCAATACCAAGAAGGCATCCTGGCTTGTATCAGAAGTAAAATAGTCACCAGCATTAGGGAAGTGATTGTCTGTCTGTACTTAGCACTAGAGGGGCTGCAACTTAACTCATATGTTCATTTCTGGGCTCCTCACTACAAGAAAGACACAGAGATGATGAAACATGTCCAAGAAAGGTCAACAAGGCTAGTGAAGTGTCTGAATTGCAAGGCAGTCCATCCATCAAATCCATATCTTTCCAAATTTTGCAGTCACCAGGGACTTCACTGGACTGCCATGATTTTCAAATATCATTGAGAGTCACTTGGTGCCTACATTGGCCAGTTCCCTCAGAGCTCTGAGATACACCTTGTTGGGACCCATAGACTTATACTCAGGTTGTGAACATGAGATTTGCTTACAGTGTGGGGGTGGGGGAGGACACTGCTCCCCCATTTCCTACCTTCTAACCAATCCACTTCAGGGGTATGAGGTTGCTTGAGGGCATCACTGTACAGTAATCCATGTGCAGAAGGGGGATCTGAAGCACAGCAGTAGCTGTGTTCCTGACCCTTGTGCAAACTAACTTGAGGTTGAAGTGGAAATGGCACTTGTAATGCCGTGTGTTATTAAATACAGTGGAAGAATATGAAAAAGAAGCTCTGCCTGCATGCACACATTGTACCTTTCACCTTCTTAAATATGTGAAATTAATTCAGCTACTCGGTTTACACTGTTAATTAGACGCAGTGTGAAGTGCCAGGCTGCTTCTAGAATCTGGGCAATGTCTCATTCGTGACAGCTTCCCACCACCCCCTTCTTTTCCACTTCCCTTCTCTGTTTATTTACAGTTGGGTCTTAAGTTCTGTTTTGTGATGGAGGTAGCTTAAAGAAAGTAACTCTCAAGGGAAAGACACCACTCTACATCTATCTAGCATCCCTAGGAGAGGCTGCAGTGTGTCTTAAAGGTTGACTGCATGTACATCCATTTAGCAGTATGTTGCTGCTGATCCAGGCAGTTATAAGCAGGAAGGAGTGTCTTCTTTAGAGAATAATGATTGGACCCATCTGAGATAATTTTTACTAATGCTTTGTATTGAGCTATGAAGCATATCAGCAATGCTTTTGGGTTTAAGCACTAGTTTTAGCTGTATTCAAACATGATGAACATGCAGGTGCAGGAAGATTTTCAAAACATCAAGTAATAATAGCTGTTTACCAAGGTAGAGAAAGCAAGGTAGTTAATAAAAAGCAAAAGGAGACATTCCTTTTTGCTAATGAACCAATCTGAGTCCATTGAGAACAGGCTGCTCAGTGAGCTGGTTGAGTCACTATCCCAAGCTTTTCAAGAAGGGTCAGAGCTGCTGTGAAATGGTTCAGAGTGTTCATAGGCATGGGTTGATGGTTGGACTAGAGGATCTCAGTGGTCTTTTCAACCTCAGTGACTATATGATTCTATGAAACTGCCATCCTTCTGAGCTCCCTGAATGGAGGTAACTCTGCTCACCTCCTCTTCCTTTGTTGGAGCTGTGTTGCTAATGAACCTTGCCTCGACAGAGAAGTCCCAATCTTGCACACCATCACAAAGCCCAAATCCCTAATAATTCTGGGTAACACAGACCATCTGCTGATGTATTGTTCCTGCCTGGACAGTAAACCTTTGAGATCAGTACTTGCTTTGTACTTTATAGGAACATAGCACTCGTGGTGCTTATTACTCCCCAAAGGCTGGTAAATACAAAGCCTTTGCCTGTAACAGTCAGAAGTCAAGTCCACATTGCCAGCCCACACATGGACAGGGAGGTGGCTACTGATCCAAAGCACTTACAAACAAGTCCAAATCCTCAGCTCTGACGTGCAATTCTGGGCATTGCTATGAGGGAACACAATGTTAATGACATAACTGATTAAGTGTAAAAGACATCTTTTGCCTGTGCTGAATTATATGTGCACCCATGGTAATGGCAGTGAAGTTTCTTTCTCAAGAGCAGCACAATCTGGGCTAAAGCACCAGAAGTTCACTGTGAGTTCAGGCCATGACTTCTGCTATGTCTCAGAAGCTGAAGTGGTCCCTAGTCTTGTGGCCCAGAACTGGATGTACTGTTGGTGATGTAGGTGTTCCCAGTGTGCCATTCCAGAGAGCCCCAGCATATCCCTGTGCTTACTTTTCATCCACTCTCCATATTCTTTCATTTCTCCTGTGAGATACTTGAAAACTTGGTGGATTTGTTTTCCACTTCTCCCCAGCACGTCCTGGCTTCTTGTCTGCTTCTCTGCATATAGGTTCCTCTCAGCTGGACTTTCAGCCACAACAATTTCTCCGAGATCCATCTCTTTTGGGTAGTGAGAAGAGGAAACTGTAAATCACAAAATCCACGTGTTAGAAAACCTCTTGTTTTGTGCTCTGGCAACTTTCTTCTGTACTTTAGAGAACCACAGTGACATCATTTTTTAAAGAAGGGAGGTTTAATGGAGAGGACACCTGCCTGAGCTACTGCTGAGAGTGATGTGAGCTTCCATGACAGTAATGCAAGCTTCCATCTAGCACTTGCTATAGGTGTCTTCTTTTGGGGATGATAATCATAAAATGGTCTAATGCTGACATGGAGCTGTGGCACAGAGCTGCATGGGGCAAATTAGACATAGCTTGTCTGCCTTGCAGGATCCTGGCCACGGCTCCTCATTCCACATCTGCTTTTGATAGACAACCAAGAGCAAACTGAGGTAGCATCAAAGTCTTGCTCAGAAATTGGCATCCAGATGTGACTCTGAGCAAAGATGAGCCCCTTGGCTCAGGGCTGTGGGGTCTTTAATAAGCAGATGGGTATCCAGGCAGGATTATTTGTTTATTAAACTCCAAAGTACTACAGCAGATCATTAAGATCATTAAGACATGAAGCCTTCAGAGAAAATACACTGTATTGCAACCCAGAGAGTTACACTGTACATTACATCTGCAAAGATGCTGCCCAGTTTGCTCAGATCATTTTGGAGCAGTGTGTCTGGGTCTCTAGATTGCTGACCAAGAGCAGATGATGTTGCCAAGAGCTTGCTCCATGTTTTGTGGGTTCTGGGCCCCACCTTCTGGTGGAAGCCTGGGTTTTAGCCGATGGCAGTCAATGTACAGCCTGCAGCAGAAAAGCAGAATGAGAAGGGATGCCTGGCTGGGAGCAAGGCTGTTGTGCCTGACAAACTGATGGTAAGTAAAATATCCATGGCTCTGGATGCTCTAAGAAGTGGGTCCTTGACCACCAGAAGATGTTTTCCATTCACTCCATGAAGTACAAGTTTAGATACAGCTCTGGAAATGCATCCCGCAGTGCTTGCTGCCTTGTGCTTTGGCTCTCTCTGCTGGCAGCACAGCTCTTTGCAGTGGCCTTTGAACACAAGCCTCAACCTGGGGCTGTAGATTTAACATGTAGTTGTGTCTGCCTTCTTGGCACCTGAGTATCTCATGTTTATTTTGAACCTCACCACAATAGAAAACAGTTGGGTTTTAGAAAGGGGAATCATCACTGCAGAGCATATAAAGTCCAGATTCACAAGACTGTGCTGCTCAGTTCCCACTGAAATTGAGATGTGGGACCTGGATGTTTCTAAAAATTCTTGCCCTCTTTCACATTATTTAACTATTAGGGGTTAAGTGCAAAGCAGTCATGTGAGAGCCTTTTGCCATCGGTGCAGAGAAAATCTAGTACTTCAGGAGAGTGATTCATGTCACTTTTCTCATATGCCTGTATTAGATGTGAATTAGGGGGTGCCTCTCCCTGCAGAGGGAAATTGGCTGCTGAGCTTTGAGGGCTATTTTTAGGTGAGAGAAATTCCAGCCATGGAGATTTTGGCAAGGTCAACCCTCATGTTTATGGAAGAGGGATCTGGAGTCCCAGGATAGTGCTTTAAACCACCAGGCCATCTGTAACAGACCTGCAGTATGCATCAAAGCTCTGGAGCTAGGAAACAGTTCTGGTCTTGTGATTTTCATTTCTCTATGTATCAGAAGGGAATTAAACCTCTGTTTGCAAGGTAGCGTGCTCATCCACCTCATAGGGGAAGGCAGCCTGGGAGGAGATGGCTGAAATTCACAAATTTTGGGGAAAGGGAACAGTGCTAAAAAAGATATGAGGATATTGAAATCATCCACACTGCCACAGCAGTGAGCTGTAGGGCTTTTAAGCAGTAAAGCCCAAAGGGGTGGAGAAGGTATTGGAGAGATGTGGTGAGCACAGTGATCCCTGCAGCAGCAGCCTTACCCTGGAAAAACACACTAACACACTTTGCAGTGAGCACCTGTCAGGCAGCAGACATGTGCTCCATGCTACAGGCTCCAGGAATAATAGAGAAATCGTTTGAACAGTTAACTAATTAGGGCTAATGAGAGCCCGAATCACTTATGGTGCACCTACAGCTGATGGGGAATTCCTTGAGAAAATGCCTTTTGTCAGCAAACATTGATTCATCACTGTTGTTAAAAGACATCCCTCTTCTCAGGAGCATCTGTCAGACTGCAAAGCGGTGCCTAGCAATCCTGATTCATCTCCTGGCCTACCTGTGCCTATTCATTCCCAAACAGACTGCTGTTCTATCATGCTTTTGGGGTGCAAGATAATGATAGCATAGAGCTTTGTATTTTTAACCTTCTTAGAGCAAACACTGGTTTTCTGCTGGAGAAAATATTCGTGGTGTTGCACCCCCACAAAGCCTGCAGATATTTCGTGGCCCCACAAACAAATAACAGCACAAGGTGGCTGTGAATAGTGGGAAGGTGCATGATCAAGGGTGATGAGTAACCCATAGCATTTGAAACCTCCTTTCTGATGGAAAGGATGTGCCTGGAGATGCAACTGCACATTTCATGCTCACTTCTGGTTGTGCAGGGAGATAAGCATTACACTAAGGCACCTGAGACCAAACCAGGGCAACTGGTCTTTCCTTTTTCACTAGCATTGTGAGCCCACGCTGCAACCTCCCTCCTTGGAATGAAAATCCTGGCTCTAAACAAGTACTGAGCTTGTGTGTTCACTTTCAGGATGTGAATCTTTTGTTGCCATGATTTCTAGCTTGGGTTTGCAGTCACCCAGGCTGGAAATGTCAGTCCTTTCTGGCTTGAATCCCACGGTATCACCTGACTCCAGGATGTGGAAATGAAAGGAAATCAGCAGGGAAGCTGGGAGGGCTGAGTGCATAGAGGTGATTGGAGAAGTGTTGACTTCAAGGGACGTGGCCTCACAAGGGTTTCTGAAAAGAAGCAGTTTGTAAAGGCGTGTTGCTCTCAGCAGAAGCCATAAAGAAATGGAAAGGAAATAGTTTGTACAGCTAGAGGGCAAAATTTGGAATGGTGACAGAATGCTTGGCTGACTTGTAATGACTTTACCAAGCAAAGCTTTACCAGGAATCTGTCTGTGACAATGAAAATAAATGTAGAAAGCAGGGCATTTCAGAACAGCCACGTGGTTGCATGTAACACGCTTGCAGAGGGGCAGGTACAAAACACTGTGTTGGGTTTATGTGGCAAGGTTTTGGTAGCAGGTGTTTTGCAAAGGTGGCTTCTGTTAGCAGAGCACAAAAGCTGCCCTATGGCGGCTTAGAGGAGGCAGAGTGAGAACAGAGTGGTAGGAGTTTAGCTGCCCATCAGGGTGAAATTACCAGAAAGATAGACCAGGTAGAAAATCCTACATTCGTATCCCGGACACCTAAATAAAACAAAGCAGCAATAACAATAATAATAATAAACAACAAACAGATCAACCCAAAATAGTAGGGTAATTTTTTTTTTTTTCCTACCCTAGGCATTAAATTAAACCATGTTCCATAGCAGTTCTGTCATATCCATGCAAACACAACTGTCATGCAAAAATTAGCAATCAGGACAGTTTAACTTATGGGGTTAAATGACTCTTACATCTGTGGTTAGGCGCTTTTAGCTGAGGATGTGCTCTTGTAGTCCTTCTGTATCTTACTTTCCTGATCTATATGGTATAAGATGCAATACTTTCCTTCTCTCCAAGGTAGTTCTTTACTGCTTCTTCATTTCCCTCTGCTGCTGTGGTATCTCCTAGTCTGCCAAATGAAAGCACAGGGTGTAGTCAATGGGTTGTCCTAGCATATTGGGTAGGTAGTGCCCTTGGCACCACCTGTAAGTGGCTTGTATGTATACATAGATGTGTATGTGCAACTGTGGAGGATGGTTTGCCTTCCAAAACGATGCCAGCAGAGTGGAACTCCTCCTGACTCTCCTTAACCATTTAAAACCTTACTGTTTTTGATTGCTCTGCAGTCAACATGGAGAGGTGAGTACCACCCTCTTCCATGTGCCATTGTCGGTGTTGAATGAACTCCTTTTCAGAGACACCTATTTCATCCCTTCAGTGATAGAGTGAGGCTGAGGTGGGGCTTGTGTTGCTAACCATGGAGATTTCCAGCATAAGTCTATTTCAGCAACTCAATCGGGTTCCCATTACACTCAGTGAAGAGCTAGTCAATATATGGATCTAAAGCATGATTCACCCCCTCCCATCCTGTACAGGTGAATCATATTATAAACTCTGTTGCATTTGGGAAAGACAGACAGATCAGATGTAAACAGCTGCACTGGTTATATGGAGGGAGAGGGATGATGAATCTCAGCAAAACAACTATCCCAAGGTCAGTTGGGAAATCTGAGGTAGTGAACAAGGACATGTTAATGTTTGAATGGAACACTGCTTTATATTTTTATTTTATTTTATTTTATTTTATTTTATTTTATTTTATTTTATTTTATTTTATTTTATTTTATTTTATTTTATTTTATTTTATATTTTATTTTATTTTTTAATAATAAAAGTAGTCAGACCAGGTAGATATTTTAAGACACAAAAATGCTGTTTTCTTGCATATGGTTTCAGTTATAAAACCAGAGGGGAAAACAAATAGAGAAAATATGAAATATAAACACCATCGCTTCTAAACAGAATGTTTTTCAAAGGTTTCCATGAGGTGTTGGCTGCTCTGCAAAGCAGACTGTAAAACAACTTTACAAGCCACATTTATTCTAAGAGCTCCACTTATTGAAGTACAATTCAAACTCTTGTTCTGCGGGCCAAGTCCCATAAATTAAACACTTGTCCAATAACACATACCTCTCCACTTGGATCCTCAGTTTCTTTTTGGCTTTGTGGGTCTGTGTCTCTCTCTCCCTCCCTCTCTTTAAAAAAATCCATTGCGAATGGGAACAAAAAAAGGGTCTTCTTGTTTTAGGAATGAATTTAAGAAACAGGCAAGGAAAATAAGCATAAAGAGGGGAAAAACAAACAGGTCAGCGTTTAAATTTAGCTCACGGAGGCTTTTGGTCCATTATTTTACACTGTGATGACACTGATTTAAAGGTAGGGTGCAATGTTCAAGCGATGTGCAAAAGGAGGTTTGTAGGGATCAGCAGAGGGACCTGGAGCTGGACGGCAGGTTGGATCTGTTTCCTGCTTTCAAAGAGACCTCCATTTCCCTGTGAACAGCCTTCTTCCAAAGGGTCATGGCCTTAGAGATATGATCCTAAGCAGGGACAGATTTTTCTTAGAAGGGAAGGGACAGCCCCATTGAGCTTTAGCTGGAAAACTGAGTGGGATAGTTTGAGATGTTTTCTGTTCTGTCCTTCCTGAGTAGGAATGGGTCCATGCTGGAAAAGCCATGCTGCTGGGCTCACTACAGCTTCCCATTCCCATCTTTTTGCCTTCTACTCTCTGTCATCACCCTAAATCTTGCAGATAATTTTTTTGTATGATATCTTTCAAAGCCCTATTTTATTTTTCATCCAAGAAGCAAAAGATCCCATCCCATTTCCCATCCTATCATTTCTATTTTAGCACATCTGTCTATCTGGTTTGACAATCATTCCTGCCTTTTGTATCCTTATTTTCCTGACTTCCTCTTTGATGTGGCCTACCATATTTTTCCTTCTCTTTGACCATGAGCTGCATGCCTTTGCTTTCAGAACCAGTCATAGAAACACAGACTGACTGAGGTTGGAAGGGATCTTTGAAGGACACCTGATCAAAGCCCCCTGCTCAAGCAGGGTCACCTAGTAGTCCCAGGCCATGGGTAGACAAAACTTAAATGTCCCAACAGGAAATAGTTTTTCTATCTCGGATACTACAACTGATGAGAATGAAAGAAAGGGTGAGAAAGGAAATGTGTTTTAAGGATATTCCAGTGTGGAAGAAACCAGATTTAGATCTACCATTGCTCCAGATGGCTTTAGGAAGTCTTTTTGTTTTGCAATGAAGCTGGAGCAGCTCTTGTGGCCAGTTCTGAAGGCTGAGCTATGAAGACATTGCTTCTTCTAATTGATGGTGGTTAAGAGCAATGATGACTTCTTAAGCTGTCATAGAATCATAGAATCATAGAAACATAGAATGGCTTGGATAGGAAGGGACCTCAAGGATCATGAAGCTCCAACCCCCCCTGCCACAGGCAGGGCCACCAACCTCAATATTTAATACCAGACCAAGATGCCCAGGGCCCCATCCAACCTGGCCTTGAACACCTCCAGGTATAGGGCATCCACAGCCTCACTGGGCAGCTGTTCCAGCACCTCACCACTCCCACAGTAAAAAACTTCCCCCTGACATCCAAACTAAATCTTCCCTCCTTCAATTTAAAACCATTTTCCCTTGTCCTGCTGTTATCTACCCTTTCAAAGAGTTGATTCCCCTCCTCTTTATAGGCTCACTTTAGGTATTGAAAGTCTGCAATTAGGTCACCCCACAGCGTTCTCTTCTCTAGGCTGATCTGCAGCAACAGGGCTGTCTGAGGTACAGATGGCTTTGAGCACAGAAGTTTTCTGATATCTCTGTGGCCACTTAGGTGATACTGTACGGTGATGTTGATGTTCCACTCTCTGTAACATAAATGCTATGCTGGAGTTGGAGGATCTAGGTCTTCACCACTGACCTTTGGGGCCAAAGTGATCTTTAGCCTGCCTCTAATCCAATGTGCTTGTATAGAATATAGCTTTAGGAAGCTGTACATAAACTGACCAGAGGTGGCTAGTCACTACACCTGTGAACATTTCTGCTGGCATCAGATAACCTGCATGAGATATGAGGAATGGCAAAAGAACTCCGTGAAGTGTGCTGATGTTTTTTTGGTGAGCATGAAAGAATCAGACCTCTCTCCAACAAAACTTTGCCTGTAAATGTTTTAACTGCAGAAACAATCACATGGTTGCTGATATTGCTGGGCCAGCCCAGCTGAAAACTGGACTGCCTTTAACAGTGTGTGGTAAACCACAGTCTGTAACATGCTCACAATGAATAAAAATGCCAGAACTTGTCCAACATTTGGTTAAAACTTGAAACAAAACATGCAGCATTTTAACGGGGTAACTGTAAAGACATTTCTCCATATACTTCACATCTCTTGGTCTTTAATAGAAAGTTAGCAGGGATTTTCTTTTTTTAGATAGCAACAATTTATTGCGTGTTTCCCGGGTAACTACAACACTGCAAACCTTCCCTGAAAACTCCCCTGGGATTCCTGCAATGTTAGTGAGCATAATGAATGGTAAATGTAAAGCAAACCCATTGAATCGCTTTATTTTAAATTCTGGCAGAGACATAATTTCCCACAGTTCATAAACATTTACAAAAAAGGAGTTTACATGTAGAAAAACAGTTGTTTTTATCACTCAGATCAAAGAATACATTTATCTGGATGTACGGGTGCATTTTCAGCCAGCTTTTGAGGAGCTCAGGTGACAGTCTTTAAGAAGCTTCATAGTCTAATACTGAACCTTTGAAGTCTACAGCTTTGCTCACCCGAAGATACAGACATCAATTCTGCTTTCTGTTTTGCATGAGTCTGAAGTTTACACTTCAAAGATTATAGATGACAGACCGAATTTCCCAGGTTGCTCACAGCATTGGAACTTATCAAATAGTATAAAACGCAAAAGTAGGGCACATTACAGGATAGAAGGTTTTGTACCTAAACCCACGGAGCCATTTTGATGCTGGGGAGCCAGTTGGATGGCACTTGAGCTCTGGGAATGTGGCTTTGTGCCTTTTGGAAGTTCAGCAGAAGGATTCCCTTAGTAGTGTTAGTGATATTGCATCAGACCCTAAGATGGAGGAAGCAGCAAAACAAGAGCTGCAGATAACAGCGTTGCAGCTGCCAAGGCTCCTGGCAAACCCTGGCACCAGTCCATACTCTGCCTTACATTGCAGCAGCTCAAGCCCAGAGTTTACTGGATGGAGTCTGGTTTTCATCTTGAGTTTTATTCCTCGGTAGTTAATAGAATAACACTAATATAAGTGAGAGAAGGGTCATATCCATCAACCCCAGTGGAGCTGCTCTGTGTTTGTGTCATTGTATACTGTGAGCAGATGGGGGCATGTTGGGTTTATGTGCTGCTGGATCAGTGCACATCCTGGGGCATGTCTGCACCTCCTTATGGTGTGACTGCATCTGCACTCTGCGTCTTTATTATGAGGCATATCCACTTGGAGTCTCAGTGTTTCAAGAAAGGCTGGCATTTTGGGAAGGGCAGAAGGATTTAAAAATGGGGTGTTCAAACCCCTCCTTTTATAAAGTCCCTAACAAGGAGAATATAAGTTACGATCATTTCTTTCAAAATACTTCATTTTGCTTTAATCTTCTAAAGAAGCCCAATGTATCTGTAATATCAAGTTACAAATAAAATGAGCTGTGGTTTCAAAATGGGGAAATGGTGCACTGGAGGCTGAATAACATTAGAGATTTTCAGGAGAAAATTGCTGTCTCCCGAGATTTCCACATTTTTGTGGAGTTCTTTGCTTTGTGGCTACATTTCCAGCCTCCCCTCTCCCCCCTTTGGTTCTTTGTTACTCCGCTGTGAGAACTGCAATTTCATGTAATTGAGACATCAAATACCTCCCACCATCAGAAGATGTTTCTGGCATATTTTGGTTGCCAAAGTGTTTGTGTTGAAGCAGGATGCTCCACTCACACACAGAGGACCTTGTATGGCTGAAAGCAGATGAAACCTGATTTAAATGATGTTTCTAATTAGAGGTGAGTATTATCTCTCAGAAATGCAAAAAGTTTTTAAATTAAATTTGAGGGCTGAGAGGGTCAGATGACAAATGCACAAATTAGTTTAATCTTAATTCTTTGGGTGAGGCACGTGATCCAGGAACTCTGCCACAGCAAAGCTTTTAAATGGGGGATTTGTGAAGGAGGTAAAGGAATTTTTTTCCCCTCCCAGCAGAAATGACAGGAAAATTGTTCTTTGGGTGTTTTTAGCAGTGTCTTGGCCATGAAGGGAGCTGGGGCCCATGGATGTGACTCCTACTGGGAGTAGGGTTAGTGCCCATGGTACAGGGGAAGAATTGAACTAAGATTTGTGCAGGAATATATTCTAGCTGAAATGCTGGTGCTTGTGAGGAAAGGGATGGGCCAGAAAGGAGAGTATTTAGCCAAAATGTATGTATTTCATTTATAAATGTGGGTACTGCAAAGAACCCTGTCAGGGGTTGAAGATATATTCAGGCTGGGTATCCAAAGAAGAAAGGCTGGAGAGCCAGAATTAGGATTAGGTTGATGTATGCTCACCCAGACAAAAGAGAGTGGGAGTTAAGAGACCTGGTAGGAGTTAGGATGTGTGGATAGGGATGAAAAGACAAAGCCATGATCAGGTTCATAGTCACTTATTTGACTGGAAATAGATGGAAATGCAGCATTGGTATCTGTGTGAGATGGATTCAGAGCTTCACCCCATGACTGTGAATAATGCCCATTTCTCTCTCACTGTGGGTGGGTACAACATTTTGGGGCTCATCCTTGGGGTAGGCATTGTGCATTGCCTGAAGTTTGTGGTTACTTGCCAGTGCAGAAGGGCTTTGGAGGAACACACAGGCAGATATTGGGAGTTTAGGATCTAAATGTATTTGCTAAAGTTGTTTGCTTTGGGTTTTTTGTTTTTTTTTTTTTTTGGTATGCTTGTAAGAAGACAAGTGGGGTTATGGTTGTGAAAAAAATTTGCTACAGAATGGGAAGTAGAGCTGAATTTTGTTATCTTCAGTTGATTTGGTGGCCTTGTTCTGATCTTGTTCTCCATATGTATTCCTAGCAGAGGCTAGTCTTAGATTAGGGATGATAACCTTTATTAAACTGGTGATTGCACAGCTACAGATATTTTCAGATTTGCTTCTTCTGGGATGGAGAATATTGGTATCACTTTATTTGATATTAAGCTCTATGTGATAGTAAGCTCAATTTTTCTGTGGTGCTTTATGTCTTTTTCCTTCTGTATCTCATTGTTCAAGTTTCTTTTATAGGACTTAAAAGAAATGTTGCAGATCCAAGCTTATAGCTGAACTTTGGCATGACTGTGAAGGAAAATATAAAGTTTGCATCAGCTTGTTTTTATTCACAGTGAATTTTCACATGGAAGAATATGCCTTTTCCACAGCCAAGGTTAGATTTTGTGCTAGGCTCTATTGTAATGCTTGATATGCACATTTTGTTTCAATGAAGGCTTCCAGTTGTCTGGAGGAAATGTCTAACTAGTGTCAGTTTATATAACTGCCATGTTGTTAGGCTTGTGTGGCCTTGAGTGCCTTGTTGACAGCCAGTGCTTAGGTAATAGAGGGTTTGTGAGACTAAAGGATGCATAATGAGGCTTATAATATAAATTTGCCAGTTGCACTGCAGCCAGTGCAAAGGTTGGGATTAGTCTGGAGGGTCACAAAAAGTTGAATTGGAAAGCCAAGGCTTTGGCTGTAGTTCGCCAGCTGCAAAAAGAAAAAGCCTAGAGCTGCTTCCACTTGGTTTGAATCCCTCAGTCTGAATGCTTCATCTGGAGCCAAAGTCAGGGTTAAATTTAGGGTCAAGATGTACCGAGGGTCCTTGCTGTGCTCCAAAATACCTTTCCAAAAAGCTGTTCTGGGACTATCCGTGTTTCTAGGAAGAGCTGAAATGCAGTGGTTGACACCACCAATGAAAGAAACACACTATAAATAATGTTGAACTTGACATCAGATATGTCATCTCTGAGCTACAGATCATGTTTTCCACATCTACAGTATAAGCAAAACCTCATGATAGATCCTCATATCCCATCTTGAGTAGATACTAGGCTGGGCAGTATGAGTTTCATCCTCTGTTGTGTCCCTGGCAAAGCCACATAACCCACTCATCCATTTATTCCATTAGAGTTGTTAGAGCAAATCCTACCTTGCAAGCTACCAGAGGGATTTTAGCGAAGAATTTAGAGCATTTTGTCTACAATGGTCATGAAAGAGCAAGTATCACTTTGTTTTGTGCTATGAGAAGAGAGTAAAAGGTTTTTTCTTCTGTCTCTTTCTTGTGATACGCAAGATAGAAAGATGCACTTTATTGCTAAAAAAGCAGTTTCAGGTCACTCAGTTTCTAGCATTAGCAGCTGTATTTAGCAGAGTATTTTGTCAGAAGAAAGCAAAAAAGATCAAATGCAGGGAGGGGAAATCAAACTGTTATGGTTTGGTTGTTTTTTAAAGCCTAGTTTAGCTAAATTCAGTGATAATTTTTCAAAGGAGAAATATGCTGCAATAAAACATTTAATGTGTTTTTGTGCTTGTTTTCATCCCTTTGAGAAAAACGATACAATTTCAGACTCTAACGCTATATATATATATTTTTTTTCCTCCTAGTTTTTTTCAGTTCAAGCATTAAAACATAAAATCAATTATTCACACAGTTCTCATTATAGATTATACTAGAGGTAGAAGTTGTTCAGATAGCTTTTTTGGACACTGTGACTGAATACCATTCAAGAAGGCTTGGTTTAAATGGACATTGGCAAGATTCTTTGTAAGTGTGTGAATGGTATAAGAAAACCAGACATTTGCAAGTTAAGAGAATAAGAGATCTGTATGTGAAAATACCTAAAAGGCACATATGAGAACTAACTCATCTGTATGGCTCATGCTCAGACCTTTGGTAGAGAAGTTCTGAGACCTGAGGCACACACACAAAAAAGATGTTTGGGCAGCAGAAGCCAACTTGGAGGCTGTAAAGTGATTTGTTTCTGTTTTCTTGTATCAATTTGAAAAGTCAAGTCAGCTTTACAGCTCTGAAATAAACACAGTTGGGAGTTTATGTGAGTTCAGGATGGTGTAATTTGTATGTTTTGGACACGCTAGGGTAAGGAGAAGAAACATTTGCAGCCAATTTGCCAACATGTTCCTCATCTGACATATCGACAAGTTGGTTGAGGTAATGGGAGAGATAAGTGTTTTAAGTTGTAAATACTTAAGAAGCTGAGAATCTGGAAAAGGGAATTAGTTTGAAAGTACAGCAGTCATTTACGGATACAAGGGATGGTTGGAGGCGACCTGTAAATATGCCAGTGCCTGCCATATTGTCCTGAAATAGGCGTCCTGCTTGAAACTTGGGGCAGGAGATGTTTGACCTCTGAAAAACCGACTTGCACAAGGAAGAGGGCAGGCAGGGGTCAGTAATGCTCAAGCTCTGGACTCCATACAGCTGCCTAGATGTTCATCCAACCTAGCAGCTGCCTCTCCTAGCTCTCCTGTCCTGGGGCACTGGCAACTGCTGCAGCTGGCTGAGCTGCTCCTGGCCACCATTGTCCCGGGATGAGGTCTGCATGGAAAATACTTCTCCTCTGTTGTTTTCCAGTGAAAAATGGAAGAATTGCTTGTTTGTTATGTGAGCTGAGATGTAGGAAAAAATAATGCTGTTGCTGACACTAGTGTTATAGTGTAGAAATATGAGCTCTTGACTGGGTAAAGCATAGGGTCTGTCCAAAGCTCTTGATTCAAAAATGCTGGGTACTTGTTCAAATTCCAGTAAAGTCTGAGGAAATATGGGTTTCTCTGATGTCCTCTGCCACTCACCTGCTGGAACAGACCATACACTGAACTGGAGCTTTTGGATTTTCAAGAGTTTCGAAAATGAATTGATGTGAGTCATGATAATGGTGGGTTTATACACCTTTCAATCAACAAAATCACATACAGAATTGCAGCCTTATTATGACTGTCAGCTTCTCAGCTGTGTCACAGAAACTGAAGGGCAGCAAAACCTTCAGGGGTTTACTAACACAGAGTGATTTCCCCCCGGTTTTAGATGTCTTATTTCTAGATTTTTTATAATGCCTCTTCTTCCCATGCCTTAGGCATTAGCTGGCTCTAGAAACAATCCTGTCCTAGCCTTGGAAAGGCCTGATGAGGTGCTTTGTTTTCTGTTTTAAGGAAGAGGAAGCTGGGAGTAGAACCATTTAAGGTTGGCATGTTTGCCTGTGATTATGGAAATATTTGTAATTGAGCATCTTAACAGTCAGTGTGATTTTATGATGTATGTATGTGTGGTTTAAGGTCTGTTGAAGTCAGCAGAAGGCAGGGAGGCTTAGCAATAGGGAAAATCAAGCCATACAGTTTTGGGTAGATTTCAGCCTACTTCAAGGCTGCTCCTGCATTTACAGAGTATTACCAAAACACAGAAAAAGTAGCTGATGAAATGCACATGGGCAAGCATTGATAAGTGTCCCATAAAGCCTCGCTTTAGAAGTTTAAGTGGGGTTAAAGCATCCGAGCAGTCTCATGTAAAGAATAAAATTGCTGGAATTTCAGTGTTGCTATTGGTAAAATGGATTTCAGATCTTTATTATGCAATCAAAATACTTGAATCACCATTTGAACTAAATGAAAGTTTACTGTGTGTGCACATAATTGTTTTTCCTGCTACCTATTACTTGATTGGGGTTGGGTAAGGTTAGGAAAAGAATTAAATTAATTTTCTTTGAAAGTTATGCATTATGAAGTAAGAGGTATAAAAGTTACATTACACATGGCAAATGTCTCGAGGGTTTCGTTTATAGACTTGTTTATATATTCATTTTAATGTTTATTACTTTCTCAGTGTCATTTCCACTTTTGCATCTCCATACTCATTACACTTTTATTATCTCTTTTATAAAATCAATGGCTGCAAACCAGAGAATTTTGTTGTTGAAAGAAATAAATGGAAATATCTCTGTCTGTAAATTATCACGGCTGTGAAAGGGACTTTTCTGAAGTCACTAAGCTTAAACGGAAGACAATTGGTAGCTGACCTTTCATTTTTATGGACCATGCCATACAGCACATCCATCTGACTTTGCACATTTGAAATTATCCAAGAGATAGTTGAGCTGCATTGAAAAATGCATTAGTAAAAGTAGTACTCATGAAAGGCAACAGATCAACAGCCTCAGAAACGGAATCCTTACAAGCTAGATACAAAGCCTACTGAAGTCAATTAAAAAGCCTACTGAAGTCAATTAAAAGTCTCTTGACTCCAGTGCATTCTTGATAAGGGCCTTTGTCATCACAATGTATATGGCATTCGCAGGTGCTGTGCAAATTTCAGCCAATGGTTGCCCATTGTGGAACTGGACTGATGCATGTGAGACCTGTGGTTGGAAAGAGCTGTCATGGAACAAGAAAGATCTGAATACACAAACCAGCAAGCCAAAGTGATGGGAGGAAAAAATGGAAACACTCAGCAATCAGGTGGCCACTGTGAAAATGGAAACACTGATTTAGCTCAAGTGTCCTAATACTGTCACATATGTCAGCGTTATGGAAATCTGGTGCCTGATCAAACAGCTACGGATATTTACTATTGTTCCTATTACCAAAATAATCACTGGCTATGGAGAAAGACATAATGAAGACAAAAGTATTTATAAAAACTCTGAACTGGTAGCTATGGTGCCCTTGATTAATCATAGAATGATAGAATCATAGGATGATATAACCATATAATGGCTTGGGTTAGGAGTTTCTGAAAAGCTGGTCCAGTCCAAAACCATTAAATCAGACTCTAGCTCAGGTTGCCCAGCCTTTCTCCACAAGGCTGTTGAATTACCTGGGATTGCTTCAACCCAAGTGCAACACCTTGTGCTTGGCCTTGTCGAATCTCATTAGGTTCATGTAGGACCAGTTTTCAAGCCTGTCCAGGTCCATCTGAATGGCATTTTTTCCTCCTATTGTCTCAGCCCAGCTAAGTGTCATTTGCAAACTTTATGAGGGTGCACTCAATCCCACTGTTAATGTCACTGATAAGGATGTTATAGAGCAACTGTCCCAAGACAGACCTCTGGGAAGCAGCACTAGTCACTGGTGTCTGTCTGGACATAGCACCACTGTCCACAACCCTTTAGTTGTGAACATCCAACCAATTTTTTATCTACTGAATATATCACCCTTCAAATCCATATCTCATCAGTTTAGATATGGGGATGTGATGTGGGACTGTGTCAAAGGCCTACGTAGATGACATCAATTGCCCTTTCTTTGTCCACTGATGCTGCTATTCTATCACAGAAGACCACTGGATAGGTCAGGCACGACCTGCCCATGGCAAACTTGTGTTGGTTGTCTTGGCTTACTTGTCTTTATAGTTTCATGAGTGCTGGTGTTGACTGAGGTTGTGGTTTGCTTTAATTCTATTACTTTGATTTATTTCTAGAGCCTGCTATATACTTCAGCAAGTACGAGATATTTCACCTAGAAGGAGTGATGTTTCTGATGTGTTTAAGATGCATTCGAGCTGCAGTTCTCCTTTAGTGATACCTTCAGGGAAACACAATGTTTTTTGCCTCTGACCCCTAAAAAATTCACTTAAGGTGATTTTTAAAATTTTTTTGGTTTTTTTTTTTGTTTTTGTTTTTGGTCACTGGAATTTGCAAGAGGACAGGGGAGCTATATTTCAACAGATTTGTATTTCCACTTTTCTAAATTGGATTTTTAAGAAGTAATTGCTGAACTGTGCCCATCCCTGCTTCTCCACAGTGAAACCCGCAATGCCTATTGAGAAGGATGCTAGTAATGATGTGGTCATTTTGAATTGTCTCATTGGAGATTCGCCTAAGGAAACAGAGAAGGATTTGAGACCTAGCTTCTTGTGTGGTGGACAAAACATTTCATTACGTTTAAGCAATGAGCACAATGCTCCTTTTTAAAAGATGTTGTTGTTGTTGGAGAGGGAGAAGGAAGACTGATACCCAAAACACTGTTTAAGGTAATAAATAGCTGTGGAAGCGTGAATTTATGGAACCTTTGGCTGTTGCTCCCAATCTTAATGATGAGTATTTCACCAGGTAGTATTATTTACACAGTGGTGTGCTGATCATGGACTTAGATGCTCTGGAAGATGCTGCATAAATGGTCAATTTTGCTCCAAAAAAGTTTCAGTTCAAATGCAGTAAGGTTGGAAGCTGTATGTGGCAATGTACAGCTAGATAGGAGACTTAAAAGAAAAGTGGTCTGCAGACAGCCCAGTCGTCCAAATTAAATGCATTAGGGGTTCAAGTGAGAAAGGTGGTTTAAACCTTAGTTATTATGAACTTTGAGCTCTGTTTTGAATGTGACAGTGCACTGCTTCTGTATTTTCACCTTCATTGTAGTCTGAACATTTTAAAAAGAGCGTCATAGTGGAAAATATAAAGACCTGTTAAATCTGCAAGATTTTCTACTCGTTTGAAAATACTAATTGAATAAAGAGTAGTCTCTTTTTAAGAATAAATGCTCTGGATGTGTGAGGAACTAAGGGGAAACATGGTCATCCTGGTCCTGATGAGATGGCAAACTGAAAGAGAGAATGAAACTACAAAAGGACGTATCTCTCCAACCATTTCAGCGATGGGAAGAAGGGCAAAAAGATAACAAATTGCAGCGGTAGACAGTATCCTAGTTTGGCAAAAAGGCGTCAATCCAAATTTCAGGAGGCTTTGGAAGAACAGGGTACAAAAGAGCAGGAACCAAAGGGAGCCCTACATAGGATGTGTCCACTGATGTTCCCCTGTCACCCTGTGTTGATGGCTGTACTCAGCAAGGGCTGGGATAGGAGTGAGGAGGCTAGGATGAAGCCAAGAGCCTCCCAGATTTTCCTTTCTCTCAGCTTCCTTACTGCATATCCAGCACAATATTCCCAGACTGTTTTCTTCCCTTTGAACAGTCTTCTTTGCTAAAATGCAGAGAACAGTAAATACATGACTCCTGTAGCTTTGGGGGATGTATTAAGCTTTGTGTACTGAATTAGTAAAGCTTAATACGTCCCCCATTAGCTTGTTGCACCATGGAGAATACAGGTACTTTTCTGCATAAAATTTTCACACAGCACAGCAGGAGCTGCACTTTAAGCCTAAATGACATGCACTCAGTTATCTAATTTTTGCACGTTAATCCTCTCAAGATGTCTGTTAACATAAACCTCATTAATTAATGTTCCTTTAGCATCTGCAAATGGATGATTCAGTCTTTTAAAGGAAATTGGAAGACCACAGAGTATTGTATCATGAATCATAATATCAATAGCATTTAAAGGCATGTAAAATAGCTTAGCTTACTCCCTGACACTAGTGGCATGTAGTGCAGGAATATGTCATCCTCCATTAAAAAACCCATATCTTATCTCTGCTAACTGTTTGTGTGCTTATGTTCTTAAACAATCACAGATACAGTAAGACTCTGGCAATTTTCTTTTTCATTTGAATGTGTTTTATAAAGGGGAAAGTGTGATTCTCACCCAGAATGAATGTCTAAAAAGGCATGAATGTCTGAATGAGATGCACTACATTTCCTTTTTAGTCACTAGAGATAAGCAGGTAGCTCCAGAAGGTAATTCACCTGATCAAACCTAAGAGAATTCACATCTAACCCTTACACAAATATCAGTGTTGCAACAAGCTGAAGTTCAGAACTTTATTTATAAAAAAGTGAGTACCTAAGGGACTTGTGGCATTCCTTTGCCGTTCTTGTTTTGAATGGGAAACAGCAAACAGCCTATTGTCTCTGTTTTGGCATATCTTAGGCCAGAAAATGTGTCAAACATGCACTGTGGTCCTGAAATGTAAGCCTTTACTTGCAGACCAGAGAGATCTGTGATTTTTAAACAAATTGAACAAAGTTCTAGATATTTCTTTTGCAAAGCAACTTCCAGTTCCAAATTGCTGTAGTACTTGTAATAGAACATTTAATCAAAAGGTGTGAACCTATCTAGTAAGCTACAGACCAATACTGATGCAAAGCTTACACAGCAGAAAGGGGAAAGACTGTTCCAAAAGTATGGTGATACATCTATGTGCCGTCAACACCATGTGCTTCTACACAAAATCCTAATTGCCACCAGGATAGGATGGAGCAGAACTGGTAGAGGCCAGGAGGAGAAAAGAGGGCTAATTACAAATGGTTTTGCTCAAAAAGGTAGGAAGTGAGTCTCCAGTAGACAATCTTAATTATAAGCATTACCAATGCTGTCTTAAACTCTGGGGCTTATTTAGTGCTGATGGTGGTGGTTTTGTTTTGTTTTTTTTTTAATTTAATTTAATTTTATTTATTTATTTATTTTTTAACAGAAGCACAGGTTAGCTCTTGGAGCAAACTACCAGGAAAAGTAATGGATTCCACTTCCCTTGGAAGTCTTCATCTCAAAACTGGAAGTCAACACTACTACTACACTCAATGTAACAGCTACAGGATGAAATTTACAGTCTGCGTAACGTGGGCTGAATGCTGAAATGTTCCTTCTGGTCTGAATGTTTATGAATTTTGGTGTTTCTTAAGTATCTACAGATCCTTGAGTAAAATGCACAACTGGAAGTACAACGTGTTTCATGCGAGAGCCCCATCTGCCTCATGCAGAGGTAGAGTAAACCTCACACAGTTGTGTAGTGAACTCAGGTACACAAACATTTTATTGAACCTGTTACAACTTTCAGCCAAGTGGGTGCCTAGACAATCTGGCAAGGCCAGACTGGTTTTACTAAAATACATTCATCTCTCACCTTGACAGGCACGCAAGGGGCTGCAATTGCCTGTGTCTCAAGGACAATTTTAACAGCAAGACCATTCACCTCAGGGGACAACTCTCACTTTCTATTTAAAAAAGGAGAAAAGAAACCCAAGCTTAAACATATGATGGCTTTATTATGTGAAATCTAATAGGAAATGAAGTAAGAATATCAGCCTGCTTTCATTTGGGTAGTTTCCTAGCAAGGGATTTTGTTTTCACTTGTAAGAAGGCAGCTGTGTCGGAGGTCAGCTTCCCTTCACCTAAACATTGGGACCTCTTCAGCTCTTTAATTGTGTGAAGGCTGTTGGGTGAGCTGGGTGGTAGAAAAGTTAGAGCAGGCTTGATGGGAAATGTCTCCCAAGGTTGGGTTCAGGTTCTGCTCTTTGGAGACACATATTCAGCTGTAGAATTGGAGGGAAAAGACCCCTGTAAAAGACTGCTGCAACTCCTGTTGCTCATGTGCAGATGGTTATGTGTGTATTTGTGCACACTCGCTGTATAAGCAAGCCAGCTAAATTCCATCTTCATGGACAGTTCAATGGAAAGTTAGCTTGAAAATGCAGTATATCAAATTTCATGAATTTAATAGGGTTTTCATGATTTTACAAAGTGCTTCAACCAGACACTCACGGCTGGAGGCTGCACAGCAGGAGACCTAAAACACTGCATCTGTGTTTTTCAACTCTTGCCAGAATCCATTGAATTTGATCCGGAATGACTATGCATCTTTGGAATGTACATTCACTTTTCTCTTGCCTTATCCAAATAAAAAGGGAGGGGAAAAAAAAAAAAAAAAAGAGTCCTATGAGAATTCCATATGGAAACACTAAACTAGCATTATAAAGGATTTCCTATAAACAAAATTACGGCCACAAATTTTGGACTTGGACCACATTTGAAATAAAGGACCCTTTGTCTCCCACTTTTTAATATATTACTTTATCTATGTTAACACACACATTTTTATTTTTTATAGATATAAACACAAGCACACATACACACTCATGTGAAAATGAACGTATATATATTAGTTTGAGGTCCGTTTTCAGTCTTTCTTTCTCTCTCTCTTTTTTAGATTGCAGAACTCCTAACAAGAGCAAACTTTAATCGTTCTGTGCACTAAATCCCCTGAAAATAAATATCCAGGGCAACTTCAAAAGCCCTTAATTAGAAGCACATGTGTGGTGTTACAAATTTCTGGCTGAGGCGGCTGAGTTGTAATTTAATGTTATGATCTGCCATAAATATTATACATAATGAGCAGACTTCGTGTTACACTTCTGTACGTCAGATAACTGCAATATTTTTTTTTTGTCTGCTTTTGTTCAATCACTAAACCTTAAGTGAAGTTTAAAATTAGAAAGGAAGAAAGAAAGGAAGAAAGAAAGGGCCATTTTCCTCACCAGGAAGTTGAACATTTTTGTCCTCCTAGTTGCAAAGGGAGCTATTGATTCTATTCTGTTTTCTTTGCTACAGTTTAAATCTGTGGTAAACAGATAATAATAACTTGGAGGTGTCAGAGGAAGGGAAATAATAGAGACCAGAGGCTAGTGAGGTTTTGAACATCTTCTTGATAACAGCTTCCTGGAATGAGTGCTGTATTTCCTCCCCAGAAACATCTCACAGCTCATTTCAATGTGAAAACCCAGATTGGTTCTGTCCCTGTGCTGTACCTGACCAAAGGGCAGTTGTCTATCACACTGCAGAGCATCCTGTATGCTAAATTCAGGCAATGATTGTGATTTGGTTTTGCAGCCTTAGCATGGCCTATGCATGAGTATATATGCTTGTAGAAGGAGAGGCTAACAAACCAGCCAGTGATTTTGTGTTTGTGTGTGTGTGTGCAAATATACATCTGTAAGGATTATGCATTGGTTTCCTAAATGTGTGTGAAGTGATGCAGAAATAGTGTGAGGCCATGGAACAAGTCCACAGCCTCATGACTCACACATAAAGAGGCAGTTTGGTTTTGGATTGCAACCAAGAGCTCAAGCTGCATGGTTATTTCCATGCAGAGTGCTCCAGGAGCCTACCATACCTATTCAAAATGACAAGCCTTATCTGGTGTTCATGACTTAAGGTATCTGAGCTGTGCCTTGGCAGGCTTTCCAGGCAGCCACATCTTTTAGCACTGTGCAGGACAGCTGCTCTCTCCTGGGCTTGCTCTCCTAGACAGACAACGCTGCATGTCCTCAGCCTACGCTCCCTCCTGAGCATCTCCTTCATTTTCTCCCACTCTAACAAGCCTTTAGGTTGGAATCACTTTTATGCTAAGTCTGAAAAGAAACACACAAACTACTGCAAGAAGGAGCAAAAGTCTCTGTCAAAGAGCTCAGGGTGTGGACGGGACTCTGTTGTTGACTGCAGCAGCTCAATGTAAACAGTGACTCCTGTGGCTGCATGCTGACAGAGCTATTCAAAACAGGGAAGCAATGAGCAAGGACATCATGGTTTCAAGCTACAGGCACTTAAGTCCATTTGTAAGGCAAATAGATACCTGGAACAGCACTCTCAGCAAGCATGATGGGGAAAGGTCTGCTGGCAGCAAGGCATGGGTCCCTGTGTGTTCAGCTTGTGCCAGACACTCTGAGCTGCCTGCCTGGCAGTAGGAGGAGCTGCAAATCCAGCTCTCCAAGGTTTCTTCTGCAAAACTCTGTTTCTCAGCTCTGCCCTTCATTCCTGGGATGCCTATATGCAATTTTTTTTCCCTATGCAGTTGCAAAGCCTTGAGTTGGATCACATCTGATCAGATTTAGCTCACATCAGCTACAGAAAACTGTGGGTCAGGTTTGCTCTCTCTGCTAACCCCTCTCAGTGAAGCCAAATTACAGAGAGATGAATTCAGCCACCTCCTTTTCCTCTTCAGGTGCTGCAGAGCAGAAGTAAGGCATGAGGCTGTAAACTTTCCCAGTGACAGGTTATCTCTGGAAAGGATGCCAAGTTACTACAGGGCTACACAGTAGAGAAGATAAAAGATATAAGGATGCCTATCAGTTCCCACGATGGATATGCTGTTCAGTTGCTGTCTTGGTTGGATGTATCTGATCAAACCTTTTACTGAAGTCCTGAAAATAAAATACCTCTACATCCCTCCACCCATCTATCTTCTAGTTTCTAGAAGCAGAAATGCCAAGACATGGAAATGCTCTTCTCATGGTATTTCTCACAGAAGTGATGGAAATACCCAGTTCTCTGCTGTCAGCATCAGTTTGTAGGCTGGGAGGGTTTGGATAAAGCCTGGAGACCTGCAGAGCTGCTGGTGCAGCTGTGAATGTAATCAGCACTCAGAGTAATCTCTGAGTATAAATACGTATAGAAGCAATGCCCAGTAGTTTGGACTGTGTACCAAACCAACCTTACAGTTTGAGAACCAAAACGTGTATTACTGGAGAACAGTTTCTAAGGCCTTGTTTTATGAAGTTCTTAAAAGCTATGCAGGTACCTGGCAATGAGGGGTGAAGATATTATTTAAGAATATGAATCATTTCAGTGTTTCAGAAAAAAATCCAAACTTTCTGGTCTCCCACCACCATCTCTCTCTGACTGCTGAGCCTAAGGTGAATTCCTGGACAGGCATGATGCAACTCTCATAGAGTCAAGTTTCTCTCCCACTTGTATTTATTTGCAATCAATTGTTTGAGTGATTGCAGTTCCAGGAAGGATGGTGATTACCTGACACATCTTCCTGAAGGGAAACTGAGAAAAGCTGTGTGTGAGAGACAGGTTAATAGAGACACAAAGCGAGAAAGTGATTTTTCAACTGAGGTAGTGAGCTTGAGCCAAAAGAGAGCTCAGATTTCGTGTGGCCTGGCACAGTGCCCCCTGTTCTGCGTGGGGCTCCTCTTCTGCATGTTCTATGTCCCGTACCAGCTTTTCCATAGCCAGAAATTCCGACTCCCAAGAAGGGCTAGCCATGGAAATCCCAAAGATACAAGGGCTCTGGGACCTAAAGCTGAGCTCTAGTGAACATATTCTTCTCAGAAGATCAACTGAAGAGCTGGAAATTGCACAGGACCTTGTGGCAGGTTGTCAGATAACAGCCAACCGATTCCCATCTGGCTGGCTCTTTTCTTCCACAGGTGTCTCCTTCACTTTGCAAGGGTGACGAAAAAGAGATTATTTAGGAAGAACTTCACAGTTTGCTCTTTCACAGCAATGTGATTATTCTCTGTTGGCCTAAATAGCCTTTTCTTAATGAAGGAAGAAAAAAAATAATAAATTCTGAAACAACAGGGGAGAGAAACAGATTGGCTGCTCATTCTTTCATCTTCATTTCTTTACTTCTCCATAGTTTATCCTTTCTGCCACCACTGCCCTGGTAGACTTTGGGTCAGATTTACAACAAGGCCATTTTGGCTACAGTAACATGGTGGTTCTTCCTTTGGCTTGGCTTATATTCAATTTGGCTAAAGGATATTTACTGATGTTACCACAGTCCAAAGGTTTCCTACTTGTATGTCATAATGTGTGGCTCATCGTGACCAGCTGGCCCATAACTACAGAGGTTAGTCATGCTCTTCAACCTGCTAAAACTACAGCAGTGTCAGGAGGAAGGGCCACCTGTGCATGAAGTTGAGCAATGCACTCAATGTAGACAGGAGAGGTTTTGCTGCCTGCCCCAGAACACTCCATTTTTTAGGACGCCAATAGGTGGAGCTGAAAGAACAACGCAGAGCGCTCAAGGGAACGCATACGTGGATTTCTTTGCTTTTCTGCCTGTCAGAATGGGATTGTGCTTGCGGAATGAAAGCTGTGTAATTGCATAGGGCATAAATCACACAAGATTGCTTCAGAGAAAGGTGGAGGAGCATTAGGAAAGTAGTGAGATGCATTGAAGTTTTCATCTAGGGCAAAACACCTTAGCTCAGCCTACATAACTATCCACAGCATGTTCTGCTTGTGATTCAACTTCTACACACATGATATAAAATTATTAATAAAAAGGCCTTAATTTTCTTAGTAAATCACCTGGAGAATGATTTTTAGCATACTTCTTTGCACTTCTAGCTTAGACTAGACAAACATTCAAGAGCTTTGTGCAGAAAAGATATGTGCTGTGGTATGGTCTAGAGGTTATAGAATATCCTGAGTTAGAAGGGACCCATAAGGATCACTGAGTCCAACTACTTGGATAAAGCAGGTCAGTCAGTTGCATTTTAAAACTCCCTCCAGCTAAATAAGACACTTTGTTCAAAGAATCCTTAGTATTGCCTGTAAATAAGGATTCTCATGTCATGGTTTGCTTAGTCTGCTAATCAAAACATGTAGCTCAGAGCATTTGGCATTTAGTGCAGCTTATGAAAATCAAGCATCATTATTGCTGTCTGATACATTATCACCAGCATCCATATAATGGGCAAAATGTTCCTGGGTTGGAACAAGTGCAATTTATGATTCTAAATTATTATGTATAAAGAAGGAAAAGTGCAGCTGGATATTCATTAGATGCATTCAATTTAAAGTATTGAATACAGTAAAGAATATGTTTTAATTAATAAGACAAATGCATGTGGCATGGAATCTGTAAAGAGAACTCACAGAGCTCTGCAAGTTCTCTTCTACTTACTGGAATCTGAGATGGCAAAGCTATTACCTCCCTTGAGGGAGTCAGTCTACATTGACATACAAACTAGAATTCACCTGCTTTGGTTGTCTTTCCTTTATTCCCAGAGGTTCCCAGATTCTGTCCTTAAGACCCAGCAGAGATATAAAACTCAGCTGATGTTTTATGTGCCTTGGTGTATGGCCATCCAAGTTCCAAATCTTTACAGGCTCTTTTTTTTTCTTTCTTTTTTTTCCCCCCTTTTTTTGCTATTTTTTTTTTTTTCTTTCTTCCCCAGGAGGAAGACACCTAATGTTTTCCTAAAATCTGGACCTTTGCTGAAATTACTTTTAGAAATGGCAATTAAGAATCATTAAAAAGACATTAAAAACATTGTAAACACTACCTCTGTGCTGCTGTATTTGAAGGAACGGGTTGGAAAAAAAACAGGACGACTTCAATATCTGTGGAGAGGCACCCCAAATGGAAATGTGGCAGCGTGAACAATTATTACATTTACTACTGGGACTGGAACTTTCATTCTGACTCAGAATACTTTCTGAAGGAATTTTTTGGCACCTAGATTTAACCAAGTTTGTTGTGAGCCAGAAAGTGAATCACCTTGGAAAGTCTGAAATTTCCATAGCTGCCATTAAGCAAGAGCAAACAAAGTGTATTTCCACATTATAAGAAATTTTACATGATATTTAGCTCACAGCTACTCACTCAAAATTAGTCAATTATTATAGCTTGCACTGAGTTGAATCTCCTTGACTTTTCTGATGCTTTGTTATTTGAAAGAAAAGGTGAGGGTTGGGTTACAGTGTTAGACTATTTATATTCATAATAGGACACAGAGTCCCTGATCAAAACTGCACATCATTAGGCATAGCCTTTCCCTTCAAAATCTACAAGACAGACATGAAATATATCACTGCTTTGCAGAATCAGACAATCAGATAATTATAGGGGTTGCAGGGGACAGGTTCCCTACAGCAGGTTGCACATGTAGGCATCCATGAAGATCTTGAATATCTCCAGAGAAGGAGACTCCACAACCTCTCTGAACAACCTGTTCCAGTGAATGCTCTGTCACAGCAAGGAAGCAAACGTGTAAAAAAAGTAAAGAAGTTTTTCCTCATGTTCACATGGAACTTCCTATATTCCAGTTTGCGCCCACTGCCCCTTGTACTGTCTCTGGGGATACAAAAAGGGCCTGAACCTACTCACTTGACTCCTACCTTTCAAATATTTGTAAGCATTAATCTAATTGTAATCATTGGGGTGAACAGTCCCAGATCTCTCAATCTTTCCTTATAAGGGAGATGCTCTAGGCCTCTAATTATTGACCTCACCAGGATAAAGTAGAGGAATAGGATAACCTCCCTTGACCAGCTCTTTTCAATGTACCCTGGGATACTGTTGGCCTTCTTGATTACAAAGGCACACTGCTGAATCATGACCAACCAGTACTTACTGGTTACCCCAAGGCCTGGGGAGCATTGCTAATTGCAGGCCTCCAATCAGACTCTGTGACAGGGATCATAACCCCTTTTATTCTGCCAGTCAGCCAGCTCTCAACTGCCCACTCATCTGTTGCTCAGTTCCTAAGCTTACCTATGAAAACATTATGAGAGACATTGTCAAACACCTTTCTGAAGTCAAGGTACACAAAGTTCACTGCCCTCCTCATCTTTCCAGCCAGTCATGTTATCATAGAACGCTACCAGTATGATTTCCCCTTGGTGAATCCATACTGACTACTCCAGATAACTGTTTTTTCCACTAGCATGGAGACGTCATCCAGAATAAGCTGTTCCATCGTCTTTCCAGGGGCACAGACAAGGCTGACAGGCCTGTATTTTCTCAGGTTCTCCTTCTTGCCCTTTTTGAAGGCTGGAGTTTCATTGGCTTTCCTCCAGTGCTTAGGGACCTCTCTGGTTCTCCGTGAACTTTCAGAGATGAGAGAGCAGTTCAGCAATCACTTGTGAACACTATTACTTATCAATTGGTATCCCATATATTAGTGACCCCTAAAGAGGGACATATGTACATCCTACAGGGAGTAATCGAGTACCCATACAAGCTGAAGTGTGACCAACCCTTTTCTCTTAAAAAGATGTATGTTATACCACTGCCAGAGCCAGCATGGAATAACCTCAATGTCTGTGATCTACAGCCATTTTCCTACATTATTTTTGTCCTCCTTTTGATGAACAGAAACTGACTGAAAGATTTCTCTTTTTGTGCCTGTTTAATGGTGTTATTAAGCGGGATTTAGCTGCATGTTCTTTCGGAGACTTTTCACAAAATTCTTTGAGCTGCATCATAAAGCCTATGTGAATCAATGTGAATGATGGTGTCGCAGTTTTAACACAGATCTTCTGAAGACTAAATTTAAACACTGTTGTTGAAGAAATGGCTAGAAAAGGTTTCCCTTTTCAGTTACTCATTATCAGATGTTTAACTAGATTCCAACATAGTCACAATCTATATTGCCACAGTTAATAATCAATTCTTTCAAGGAATAGGGTTTTTTTTGTTCGTTTGTTTGCTTATTTTTAAATACCGAAGAAAGGAAAAAACCAAAGGTGCAAGTATGAGTCTTGAATACATCAGCCCAAAGCAATGTCTATCCAAATCCTAGCGAGGTTTATGTTTCTCTTTTTGCACTATCTACAGGAATTCAGTGAAGAGTAACATTAATCTTAGCACTGACCTTAAACAGATTATTCTTTCTATGAAAAGGACTTCAAATGTCCTTGTGTCCTGGGTGCATTACAAAGACCAGCTCTACTCCTCATTTTTGGTCTTGACTTTCACAGAGTTTAACCAATTCTTGTTGTGACTGGTTCCAGTGACAAGGGAAACACTGATAGTGCTGAAGTCAAAGGAGCCAACACAAAGCACTGACAACAGTACTCCATCACTTTGACCTGATTTTTCTAATAGGGCATGTAACTTCAGGCTTGAAGAGCTATCATTGTAATTGGAACATTTACCTCTTGGAAAGCTTGTCTGTTAGGGCTTTAGTTTAGGGAAACCTTGTTCTTTTGCATAATTCACAATTCTTTCTTCTTTCTGAACACTGCTGGTTCAAAGAGCACATTAGCTTTCTGATGCTGACAAGGGTAAACAATGCTATTTTTCAGCCTTTTTCATCTACTGTTTCTGTTGGCATCTGTGAACATGAAGGATTCTCCTTCAGTAGGAAATGGGCAGAGCTCACACTAAATGCTAGGGAATTCTCATTCATCAACTTCTCCCCTACATTTTCCTTGCAATTCAGAGTTATTTTTGTTTGTTGTTTGTTTGATATTCTCTCTGTTCTATAATACATTTGATACCTGCTTTATTACCTCTCAGAAAACTGCAGTATTGGACCAGCCTCCCTCACTGACTTATTTTACACACTGTTATGTTCTTTGGCTCACAGCTGGAGTGATAGAGAGGTTAGATTTATAGAAGATCACGGCAGCAGGGAGGCCCATAGGTACCCACAGTTACATCAGTGTAAGTGCCATACTACACATCCCCAGTAGGTTTCTACTGATGAGAATAAAATTAGAGGATAACCTCCAACACTCTGTGAGCTCCTCCAGGCACCAAATACACTGTTCCATACTGCTGTTTTTTGGATCAGTTGGGTGTGGAAAGAGCTCTGTGAAGTATGGGAGATGCAGACAGGAGAAAGACAGGATATTTCTGTGAATTTACCACATTCATAGAAATATATAATCACACAATGGTTGGGTTGGAAGTGATCTTAAAACCCTTTCAGTTCCAACTCCTTGTTGTGGGCTGAATTCTCCCCATCAGCTCAAGCTGCCAAGGGCCCATCCATGGCCTTGGGCATCTCCAGGGATGGGGAACTCACAGCTCTGGGCAGCAGTGCCAGGGCTTCGATGCCTCTCGGAAAGAATTTCCTCCTAACATTTAACTTAAATCTTCCCTCTTTTAGTTTAAAACTGTTCTTTCCTGTCCTACCACTATCAGACTGTAAATAGTTGGCCTCCCTTCTGCTCATAAGATCACTTTAAATACAGAAAAGCTTCAACAAGGTCTTCTTGGAACCTTCCCTTCTCCAGGCTGAACACCCCCGTCTCACTCAGCTTGTCTGCACAGCAGAGGTGCTCCAGCACTCTGAGCATCTTCATGGCTTCCTCTGGACCCTCTTCAACAGCTCTACAACCTTCTTGTGCTGAGGGTCCCAAGCTTGGATACAGTACTCCAGATAGGTCCCACCCGGGGCAAAGCAGAGGAAGACAAACCTCTCCCTGCTCGCTGCCACCCTTCTTTTGATGCATCCCACTTAATACTGAAGTTTCCAAGGTGCAAAGGCAACAGGACCACATCTATTTTTTGTACCTGTCTTTCATTCTCCTCCAACCCCCTTACAGCAATCACCTGCCCCAGGCGACTGCCTGTTTTGCCTGCACCAGAGCTGGCCCCGGCTGCACCACCTGGCCCTAGGCTGTTTCCAATCCCCTCTGTTTTATCTGCTGAATCCCTGGCAACAACTCGCAGTAGAGTGATGGGAGCCTGACAGAGGGTATGTGAATAGCTCAGTGTTGATTGACAGCCCCTCCATCGCAGAGTCTGTCAGATTCATTATCTGCACTTCAGAAATCCCTGGAGATCCCATCACCATTTCACAGGGTGCTGTAGAAGCATATAACAAAGATCCAGCCCCCTCTCCCCAAGAGATGGCAAGCTGTTGCTAAGATAAGAAGCAGTAGATAGAATCAGTTCATGGACAGCAGCAAGGGAGAAAAATGACTTTTATGATCTGGGAAATACACAGAAGCCAAAGAGTCTGGCTCCTTCTCTTTTGCTCATGGCATCAGCGTTTTCCTGGAGTCCTATGAAAGCTGTTGTCTCTAGAAATGGACCTGAGTCTTGTGTCCTTACTGGAGTGTCTCATCCTCACAATAACAGCAAGGATCACATTGGATGAAGACCCAGAAATCTGGGTACCAGTGTTTGAACCTGAAGATGTTCATTCTGTTGGTAGAACAGTAAGTCTAAGTTTTATTAGTATTATTGCTCAAACATCTGTCAAATAGAATTTGAGTAAAGAAACTTTCAAGCAGTGTTTACAAGAGAAATCATTTCTCATGGAAAACTTTTTTTTCTGAAGTTTTCCAATTTCGTTAACAAAGGAATGTTTATAAAGCAAAGCCCTGCTTGACACACTGACATTTCTCAGTTTGGACTTGTTCTTGTAGCAGTTGAAATGGAGTTCATGCATCAATTTGCAAGAACAGAACACATCCGGGTGGAACAAGGAACTGCTTGTTGTGGTCATGGGAGAAAATATCCTTCACGTGGCAATGGGATAAGAGCTGAGGACATGAATGAATGCATCTGAGATGGGTTGGTGAAAGCAGCTTGTTACAGAAAATATTGAACAAAGCCATTATGTGTTTGGCTGAATACACGACCAATTTTATCTTGGGTAAATGTTTACAATATCTAAAAGTGAACTAAATGCCATAGAGCTTGTTGGTACTAGTAACTCTTCAATATCCACCTTGAAAAAGAGAGGTTTCTTTCTTGTTTTTTTAATGTAGAGATCAGGTCCATGACAGACTATTTAGCCTAAAAGTGAGTTAAAACTGGGACCGTTATTAAGGTTAAGCTAATCTCATTCTGTCATCATTTGTTTTTTACCCATTTTTCTGTTGCTTTGTCTCAGAAGAATTGATGATGAAAAGCCTTGCTGCCACCCCTTCCTAGCAAATTATCAATAACTCACATTATTCCAAAACACAGTGAGCCATAAGGACAGTCCTATACCACTGATATTCTCATGCTATCTATTTTAAGGGATACACTGAAGATTTTCTATTATGAGACACTGCATGCTATTGTTGAAATTGGTTGGTGATTTGAACCTCTTTCCTGAAGGGCAATGAAAACGTTTTGCAGAAATAAGAATGTGTATTCCCATTTAGCAACTGGACAATGGAGGGTAAGTAGTTATCTGAGCCTACATATTGTGGCACTGATGGAGCCAAACCCTTGCACTGGTGCAAGGTGCCACAGACCTTGGGGCTGAATGCCAGAGAGGAGGTATTTCTCAATATCCTTCTCCTGTGCTATGATTCTCAGCTCTTCCTAAACTCCATTAGTGACCAACTGCTTAAACTCATCTCTGTGACTGTGTACAAAGCTAATAAGAACTGAAGAACTCAAGTTTGACTGAGATTTTTCATGAAACGTGCCTATTTTGCTTCCTGAGGTTTCTGGGATAAGGGACGAAGAATTAGGGAAGTTTGTGATTTGTGTGTGCTCAAAGGCATGCTGTAATGTTTGGTCTTTTTTTTGTATGACTTGTAGAAAAAGGCAGATGTGGATCTGTTAGCAAGAAAGATAAGGATGCAGAGAAGAAATTTTTCAATGTCACCTTCCTAACAGAAACTTCTCAGACGACCCCAAATATAGCTTTCCTGAAGTTAATGCCATGCAGACTGCAAGCTTGTGCTATGTCACCGAGGTACTCAGCACTTACGAGGTGTATATTTTAGTAGATCATGTGAGGAATTAGGCGTGAAGGTGCCATTTAATTACACATTTATGCACTTGCTTTTTTTTTTTTTTTTTAAGCAGACTCTCTGCTGAGCATTTACTCCTTTGAGCTAATGACAATAATTACATGAAAATCCATTCGGGCTTCTCAAGATGCTGAATTTGCAAACTGGCAATACAAATACTTTAATACGCATTTAAATGCACCGTAATTGCACTTGATTCTAAGTAGTGGTGTTTTAAGAATCATGCCATTTGTAAATACTTGATTTTCTCCCTGCCCCCCTCCCCCCCCTCCAACCCCCCTTGTCTGTAACATCAATCCTTAGCAATGTACAGTGGATCTGGTTGGTGTCAGTCTTGATAAATGATTCTGCTGAAAGAGCTGACCATAAAGAATAACACTTTTCCATTAAAAATTAATATATTCCCATGCCACAGGTCCCTGTGTAAGAGCAATACAATGGTCTGTATTGTCTGTCTGTCAGCAGCTCCATGCCTGATTTGCAGTTTACCTAGGTTCTACAAAGTCCTGAGAAAATTACAGCTTTGATATCTGCCATCGATTAGCAATATTTATATAGCTATTCATTTGCACGATGACCAGTGACACCTGCAGTATGCCAGCTGTCACACAGGCTTGTAACATGAAAGAAAGGAAACGGCTTTACTGAAGGAAATGATCCAAGTTTTGATGCTTAATTTTCCAAAGAGATTTCAAGTGGTGCACTAGAAATTTTTACAGGATAGGCATGGATATGTGCAGTCCTGTGGAAATCTGGAGCAGCAGAACAGTCATGAAACTTAATTATCCACTACTACAGGTACCAAAACACATCACTGTTCAGAACCTGATCGAGTATCATATCATCCTTTGAAGATGAATGTCTCAAGACTTAATTTCTCTGGTGCATAGGAATGCTCTTCTAATGATATCCAACAAGACCAAGTGCCTGATCCTTCTCTGTGGTCACAAAAATTACAGTGCAGTGGTATAGGCCAATGCAGAAGTACAATAGAGTAGAAGGACAATGGCATCCTGTCTTGTATCAAAAATAATGGTGAGATATTGGAACAGACTGCTCAGAGCAGTGATGGAGTCACCATCCCTGGAGATGTTCAAGAAATGCAGAGATGTGGCACTCAGGATATGGCTTAGTGATCATGGTGGTGGTTGTGGGTTGATGGTTGGATTAGATGATCTTAGAGGCCATTTCTAATATTGGTGGTTCTATGATTCTATGACTTTCGGACTAAATACAGCCTAGGAGGTTTTAAACTCCTCCTTTATTTCAGCAGCATTGCTCTTTACTTTACTTTTCAATATACCTGTGAACATATGAGTGTTGACAACTGTTCCATTATGTGTTTTGAAGTAATTTTTTTCTTTTTTTGCATATGTATACCTGTGTTTTTTTGCATTTTAATTGGTTCAGGAAAGTTCATCTGGATGGTTTTATTTTTTTCCAGTTTTCTCTGGAAGATTATGTGGAAGAAAAGAGAATGCAAGGCTTTACCTTACTATGCAGTAATTATCTTCTAGGAAGTAGCCACTTAGGTATCAATCCAACTTGATTCTCTCAGAAAGAGAAAAGTGAGTGGTATGTATGAGGCTGGGTATAATACTGTAAGAGATCTGCATAACGAATGTCTTCCAAAGGTAAAGAATAAAGTTGATTGTCTATCAGCCAAAGGATCCTGGATTTCTTATTCTCTTTTTGTTTCCATTCTATTCTGTGCTCTCTAATTGGTGCTGTTTTCTTTTCCTGTTTAGGAGTTGTAGCTTCTAGGGTGCAATGGTCCATTCAGTTTGATGTCATCCTGGATTTCTGAAGAAGATACTTATTTTATGTAAGGGCAAAACAGAGCCTGGGGAAATCCTTACCCACACATAGTTGGCTATTTGTCAGCTGCGTTAATGAACAAGTTATTTCCCAAAGAAATTTCTTGTTGTGTTCAAACAGCCCAACTTCAGAACTGCGCTTAAGTTCCATATGCAGAAATTTGCTTCGGAGTTAAAATACACAAAAGTCACTGTTCTGTGGAAAATGGGCCCTTGCACAGTATTTTAAGTGAGTTCATCTAACCCAACTCAGGCACCTAGAAGAGAGATCTGAAAAATTCACCCAACTCACTGAAGAGTGATCAGAGAGTGCAACTTTTCCTCCCAGGAACCATCCAGGAGAGTCTAGGCATCATTCTGGTACGCTGCAGGACATATTCTTAAATCCTAATTTACATGACCTTATATCCTCATTGTAAATGCATCGAATACAAACTATGTATACATCCCCCGTTAATGGACACTTGTTCTGGTTTTGCCCAGAAAATCTCTCACAAGTGGATGTTTGTGCACATGCCCCACACACTCAGGCATTTACACATTGCTCATTTCCCATTTCTTTGTCTTACAAGGCAGTTTTCTGAAGGTCTGTTGTTTTTTTCTTTTGCAGAATGAAATGCACCAATACAACACAATACTCCACATGTTGGGAAGAAAGAAAGGATCAGCTTTTCAATAAGAGCCCTTTAGATAAATTCACATGCTTGAATGATTAAACCCAAGGACAAAAATATCTTTTACAACGTGTATATATATTTTTTTCCTTTTCTACAATAACTTTAGCACAGGAAGGAGGGGAGGGAGGAAGAGAGAGAAATAAGCTTATATTCTTAACTTTCCTAACCCATATTGCATTCCAGAACTATAAGATGTGGTAAAGACAGGTAAGCAGATTAATTTAGCAGACTTTCAGACTTCTGAAGCAAAAGAGGGAGGCAAGAACATTTTATCATTTCTGACATATGGAGCCTGTAGTGCTGACTGCAATATGGAATGGATGATCAAAGTCATGTTTTCAATAGATTCTGGGAACATTTTTAGCCTTAAAGTCATTAGTAAACTTCAATTTAGGAGCTGAACCCTAAAACCTTAATTTGGACAAAGCACTGCTACTTGGGAGCAATAGCAACTGACTCACAGGTCAAAATTTAATATCATTCTTGAACCAGGCAGCTCAATGTCTTGGAGAAAACGACTAAAAAAATACTTAGAAAAAATACCTTCAAGGGATGAGGGTGAAATTGAGAGCTGAGCACAGAAAAAAAAAATAAGAACTAGGGCTTTCAAAGAAAATTGAAGCTTTGGAGAGCCTTCAACTATTTTGATTTATATTTAAACATTTAGAGATTGGAGTTTTGATTAGCTGAGACCCTCTCCAGTTCCCCTTCAGCTCTGATTTATGGGCATGCTGAATCTCAGTAAAATGAAAGCTAAATGAGGTGTTCTTTAAAATTACCTTTGAACATTTAAAGAAGGTAAGGAAGAGGGCAATGTGGCTGACGCTGACATGAAGGAGAATGGGATATGAGGGTGGGTGATTTCAGAAGCCAAAATCTTTTAAATACTGTAGAGGGGGAAGGAGCAGAAAGAACAGGATACCAGGGGGTTTCTAATTGCTGCATATGATGGTGCTAATATATACATCCCTTTTGACTGAGAGATGCACTAAGCTGCATGTTAGCACAAACAAGGTTGTTCATGCACTTGCAATGAGATTTACGAAGTCCTTTTGTTTTTCTTTGTTTCTAAGACAAAATTTCTCAAGGAATGTTTTTCTTACTTCAGGATTCACAAAAGATTGTTTTTTGCTCATCCAAGACTATTTTGATAGAAAACTTCTGACATTCAGGTTGCAGGTAGATGTTACCTCAAAATGAAACTGTGTGGGGGGGGTGATTTGTGATGAATGATCCCTGTGACCATCTTAGACTGGAGTTGTTCAGTATTGAAGTGGGTCAAAACTGTGTGTATACTCATCTCACTTGTCAGTGTTTTCCCCAGTCCTCCCTCTTTAGAATGTGAATAGTTTTGTTGCTCATGATACACACTAACTTGGACATTAACAGAAGCCAGGCAGCTCTGAATAAAAATTGAGAGTCTAAGATTTAAGGCAATATCTAATTCTACACATGGTCTGCTGGCATAGTTTTGTGGTCTCCTTTCACACTCATGCAGGTTTCAGGCTGCATCCTGTCCTTGCAAGTGACTCCATTAAGGGTACGCATGGGATTGTTATCCTGCTCCACCAGATCTCTACAGTTGGTCATCCTTGGAACAAAACCCTCAGGTGCAGAGGAAATTTCATGTGACGGCTGTTTGAAAACATGTCTTAAAGGAAGTAAGGAATGTGACATAAGTAGATGATTCCTGAGAGAGTGGTAGCTGCCAAAACCATGAGTTAGGTCATGATGCTTGTAGAAGATTTTAATATTTTGCAGCTGCAATGTGAATATAACAGCATATTCCCACCTCAAGTTCTTGCTGAATTCGAAGGCATGGATACAAATGATTACTGACTGGCTCAAAGACTTCCTTGTAGATATTGTTGCTTGACAGCCGTTATCATGGCAAGAGGAACTGTTGAGGTACTATGAGTGCAGCCTGACTGTGTGGGATTGTTTGAGTTTTCCCAGTCAGTTAAACAGCCGCAGGGCATCTTGGATTGAATTCAGCATCATAGTTTGGACACAAATCTCGGTTATCCTCTATTCTTGGCATTGCTCTTTGCTTGCCTGACAGCTCAATGATGGGAATCCAGGATCTTTGACTACAAAAATCTGTTCCTACATAGGTGCCATCTCTTTCTGCAGTTGTGTGTTCATCATTCAAACATTTTCCTTGCTTGTTTCTCACTGACAACAGTTTCTTCCTAGTGGGGAGCAGATGAGTCATGGCAAACTTTTATCACATCTCTAGAATCATGTTATATCAGCTTCCATATGTCCTGAAGTCCACTGTAATTCAGTGCAGGCAATGGCTTGGATCTTTACTGTTTGCCAAAATATTGTCTCAGTAAGGCAATCTGCCCCTTATCAACATGACCATCTCACAGGCTTTCTCCTGTCTCCTGGGATAGGCAGATAGGTGATCAGTGACCTACTCATGACATGTCTTCTAAGGCTTTATTCCAAATACATGCAACAAGTTTGCTGGTAGTGATGTAGCTGCTCTCAGCCAGTTTGAGAGAATCACTGTGGGTGAAGGAGCATAGTTGTTATTTTTGTAACTGCTGGCATCAAGTAATAATCTAAGTGGTATTGCCTCTGGAATTAGCCAGATCCCACAGTTTTTTCATCTTTCTTACTGAAACATTAATCTTCTGTTGTCTCCATAATTGCTTTCTCATGTGTCAAATAAGGGTTCAGCCTTTGTGACACATAGCAGTCTTTCATGCCACAAACCATAATGTTGTGCATTGCTTCATCATGCAAACAGATGGAGAAATAGCAGTCGTGTAGGGGTCTGGAATCTCAGGGCTACTCATCAGTGCAACTTCTGGAAGGTAGTGAAGATCCTAAGGAGGACCAGACCACCTTGACTGCCTCAGTCGGATCAGATACTCTACTGAAGAAGGGGATGGGGTAGAAGAAAAGGATCTGGGCAAGCACTCAGTGTCCAGGCACAGGAGACTCCTAACCCTGATGGTAAATATTTCCTTTGGGAATACCTCAGCTTTGGTGTTTCCCTACAGCTCGTCCCAAAGTTTCTGTAGCCAACCCCAGAGAGCATAATGCAAATGGTTGTGGGGCTGCTCACAGCTGGGAGCACACACACTCTTGTCATTATATCTCTGGTGAAGAGCAGAAGTTCCCTCTCTACCATCAGCTATTCTTCATGTTGATGAAATGGATATCTAATTTCCCTAAGAGAAAGGATTGTTTATTTCTTTGCAAAGACAGAATAAGCAATAAAAGTGCTGCAATGACAGGATAGACACCACAAGCTTATGGCTGGAGTGTATGAGCATGAGTTCATGATTTAAGTCATGATCCAATAAGCAGGATAAATGGGAGAAAATTAATCTGTAGATAAGGTTCCAACGCAGTTCAGAGGATTTTAAGAAACAAAGCCGTGCACTTCTTTTCCCCTTAGGTCTTCAACTAACCCTATGTGGCTGCAGTCATTCTCACCCTCTTATGTTCCATTCACCAAACCATTTTACACTGTCTTTAAATTCAAACCTGGTCAGCAAAGCACTGAAATCAGATACTCATACTAACCATCACATTGTGGTCCTTTTCTACCCAGGCCATTCTATGATTCTATAATTCTATGATTCCTAGACCCGACCATCACTGCGTTCTCTGAGGGACCTACTGGGCTTTCTGCTCAGCCCTGATTTGGAGAAATGATCAGTGCAATGCATCCGTCAGCCCTATTTCATGCAGCTTGTACATCTGTCTTAAAATCCAAGTTGGAGTCCCACACACATTGCATTGACACGGTTTAAAATGTGTGACAAGATAAAAATCTGGTGTGATGCTCTGGGTCATGATATCGTTATTACGTGGCAATTATAATAATAAAATAGCAACAACTAAATGCCTTTCAATGGCTGTACTAAGAATAGGTTGACTGAAATTTAATGACTATGTATCATCATTAGAGAGCTGCTGAGTCCCAGAGAATCTCTGCTAATGAACAATTGGAATTTAACTAGCAAATGATGACTTTTGCAACTGAATCTAAAAGATGAACTCATTGCTACCATTTGATTATTAAGAGCTTATGTATTGATGTTCAATCATTTTAATAGATTTGCTTTTCTTACTGTAGAATACGACAATAAAAGTGCCGTGAATAGTAATTTCCTAATAATAACTCTAATAATGCTAATAACACCATAATCTTATTTAATCTAATTTAAATAGACAGCAAAAAGACCTACTTAGAACCACTTGTCTTTTGTTGGCGGAAAGATTCTCATTACAAAATCAATTTACTTTTGAACTCCTTTGGCACACCAGAATCAAAGCCCCTCACCATGAACCAGGCTGGAGCCCCAAATCTGCAAAATCTTTAGGGAAGTACTAATGCATTCTGTTTAATAGGGATGAAGTTAAGCATGTGCTTATGGACCTTTCTGAACTGGGCTTTCTCAAGCCTTTGGGCAGGGTCTTGGTTTTTAAATGAGGTTAATATTTCATCCACATCTGAGCCTCTTTAGTTGCCAATGATGCCTCAGCAAATGAATAAGTAAGAATAAACAGGGAAGGAGAGGGAGGAAGTAAAGGCTGCATGGCAAAGATTTAGCTGAAATCAAATGGTAAACCTGGCTGGCATACCAAATTCTGAGCCTATGGTTAACTTTACTGACTCCACATATACTTCTGATATCCTACATTGTAAGAAATCATCTGAGATCTTGTCACCCAAGTGTGGACAAGCCTCAGCAGTAGTTGAACTGAACCCCATCCTCAAATGTTTCTAAGTAAGTTGGATTCACCCTGGAGTTTTGATATATATCCTTCGTGTATAAACAGAAGGAAACTTGGCAGAGATAATCCCGCAAAGAAGAACTGAGAGTGATTCAGTGAACTGCCAGTCCCGTTTTGTCTCTATGTATGGCTTTGTGTATGTATTTTGTGTGCACACAAAGGCAAATCTGATGGGTTTTGTTTGATATCCCCATGGATAGGATGCATCTCTGGGGATGAAAACTGGATTCTCTTGTGGTTAACACATCCCACTGCCAAGTTGACTCTAAATGCATCACCCTTATTGGTGGCAATGAATATGTTGAGGAGGAATGTGGTTGGAATTTTGGACCATTTGCAGAGCTGACAATCAGGCTAAAAATAGCCTTTCTGCCCGGAAACAGAGAAGAGTGGATGTCATAGAAATCAAATGAACTTCCTGGTCAATATGGTCACTTCTCATGAGAAGTCTCTTTTCAGAATTGAACTCTAAGTTCAAAGTGGATATGATGGCCTGTATTCATGGAGTTTGCCTCATCAGCTGCAAAATTCTGTGGTGCTGACAGCAGTTTCTTCATGAAGGTTGCACGGGGAGGGAAACAGGACTAGGTAATTCCAGGAGGAGAATGGAGGAACGCAAATGGAAACCTGAGCCAGCTTAAGGTTAAAAAAGTGCTTTTCTGTTCTACCTGATAGTTTAGAAAGAAACTGATGCACTGAAGGATGCTGTGTCTAGAAACAGCAGCCACAGAAGGAATGCAAATGTATCTGGGGTGTGTGGCAGGGAGGAATCTGGCCCTTCTCATTGGTGGTATGGGGGATGAAAATCTAAGTGGCCCCAGACACTACTGTAAGAAAGTCAATGTATTTTGTTGCTTGCATTTGTCTGCCCACCAGACTTGTTGCTGAATGGCCGGGTACAAGAGAAGAAGACACTGTAGCTACCAAGTTAGGTGACCAAGCTAGAGCAAACCCCATGAAGATCTCCTTAGAGCTGGTCCTCAGAGCAACTTTGGGCAGCTGGGAGCCTGCTCTGAGCTGTTCTACCTGCACATATTGTTAGTGCCATCAGGGAAAGACAAGGCATGAAGAAGCCTCAGGCCATGCCCTGAAACTGCACTGCAAGCATACTGTGTTTGGAGGTGGTAGGACCTGTCACTGAGAACTCCCCTATGAGCATCTCCCTCCCAGGAGGGTTTGAACAAGCCAGGGATGATTGTGCTGCTCTGTTTATCCCTGGCTCTGTGGGGATTCAGCTCTTTCCACCTGTCTATGTTCCCACCAGGCATCGCAGTGGGAATGCATCCTTTGGGATGCCCTCACCGCAGTATGTCAAACAGGCCTCTGGGGAGAAGAGGAGTTAAAAATAATGTTTGAGGAAGACTGCAGCTCACGGTGAAGCTGAATATAGGATTTTCAGAGAGCACAGTTTGTCAGGAAGACAGCTGCTTTTTATAGCATGCCTGGCATGGCTGATGGCAAAGACATTTGACATTTAGATCTGATTGAGTGGCAGGCGGGGAGGAGAAAGCCAGGGATAATGTAAGCAAATCACTTTGAAAATTGAGCTAGGGTAGCACAGTTTTGGGGGAAAGTTGTGTAGCTTTGACTGAACTTTTCGGTTCTTTCATGATGCCGGTGGGGCTGCAGACAAAATCCATTGACATCCCTTCATAGGTGGAAATAACGGTCTCCAGAACTTCAGGAAAAATGTGTTGCTTTCCACAAGTGCCTGCTTTCCTTGGTCTTTCAGTGCTGCCTTTGGGCAATGACCTGGCAAAGCCTCCTACCCCAAAGAGCGCAGGCAGGGTTTGGTCTGCAGGGAGGACAGAGGCAAGGCCAAGGGTGGAAGACCTGAAAACTGGCAGTAATCATGGCCAGGATGCCACTGAATTTCTGTCTAGAGGGGGAAACTGTAATAAATAGAGTGTGAATTGTGATTGAGGGGGTCTCTCAGCTGTTCTTGGCTCAGGAGAAACCCGTCTGGCACAAGTGCTTGGAAAACACAAAGTTTCTTGAAATAAGAATAGGCCCTAGGGTCTTATTTTCTCCATTTTCAAAATATGGGTAGCAACACAGACCCTTCTCCTGCTTCCTGAGGTGCCTCTAAATGTGTGAAGTGCTGGGTATTACTCTTGTGATTAGGAAATACTCTTATCTTTCAGGCTTATGTTGAGCCCCTGGCATTTTATCTCTAATCCTGCATTACTCACACATTTTGTGAGATTCCTGCCCAGGACCTAAAATGGGGATAAGAAGCAATATTGTTTTTCTTTCTGTCTTTGAATACTCTTCTGGTGTTTCCTACCTGGTGCTGATCTTGTGACTCACCAGCAGTACTGGCCATGGTGCGCTGGGCCCCATTGCAAAAGGCTGGCAATAATTCTGTATCAACTACAGCTTATCACAAGGACCTACTGATATATTTGTTCAAGACTCCCCTGAGCTCCTTAATTTCATTTACTGTTTTTTATGAGGTTTTTCTTATCTCCAAATACATTTTATTTATTGTTCAGGATGTGTTCAATAAAATGTTAAGTACCTCAGTAATTTATGGTCATCGTTACTTTAATGAATGCTAATTTATTAGTGTTTACACCTTCTGTTCAAAGAGGCAAAGTATTTGATACATTAAATAATTTTTCTTCAAGCATTTGTTGGGCTCTATTTGTCAGTGCAATTCTTTCAATGAAAGCATAAACTATGGGACTCACTGCCTCTGGATGGGAGAGGGGAGACTATAAGCATGTGAGGTGCTTAATTACTGCTAATGGCTTGTGGGGTGGCTTCAGGCAAATCTGTTCACCTGCATATGCATAAAGAGCCTTGTTTGGAAGATGAAGACATGTAATGCAAATTGCACTAAGCACTGGCTTTGGAAAAAGACAGGAATTTGAGAAAAAATATTAGTTCACACAAGTATTGTATTTTCATTTGGGAAAAATTAAATTATACTTTTTCTTGTTTTGAAATGAAAGACTTTGATTTGTGGGCCAGACCCAAAGCATTTGAGGAACGATTTTGTTTCAAACTCTATTTGACTAAGGTGCTATGATATTTCATGGAAGCTGTGATTTGAATATTCATCATCTCCCGTAGGCAAAACTTCTCCCACCAGGTTTATGGCATAGCTGCTTTTTCTTTTTCTCATCTATCTCAAATTCAAAGTGCTGAAAAATTCCTACTGCAGGCCAGCTGTCTGGAGGCCTATGTGTAATTGTACTCCTGCTTCCAGCAGAGAGAAATCTGTGTAGTGCTAGGAATGATGTGTTGATGTTGAGTTTATACCTTGTCACAGGCTCAGTATGTATTTATTGGAAAATGCACCTACTTTCCCAGTGCTTTTCTTTCCATCTGAGACGTGGGAAAACAAACTGGACAGAAGATTCTTTCCTTCATAATTTTCCAGGCTGGGGGTGTGGTGGCAGGATTTCAGATTTACTATTTAACTTCCAATTTTAAACAAATGCAGTACTCCAGATATTATGAATTTTGTGCCACAAGAAACCTGGACTTTGCTGCTCATGTCTTCTTCCAGCACCCAATCTCCAGCAGTACACCATGGTTTATTTCTTATCAATGGAGAGTTGAACGTTCTGGCAATCTCAGATAGCTAAGTGTTAGTGGATATGTGGTCTTGCTGGAGAGTTCAGATTCAAGGTGAAAATGGGACTGCAGGCAGCAAAATTCACCCCTGAGACTTCCAGGAGACTACCAAGAAAATCTTTCTTTTCAAGATGATACTATGATAAAAACCAATAAAAACTCTTTGTGGAAAACAAATTTTTTTCACTAAAACCAAAAGTCAAACAGAATGCAGTTTCTAGAGAAAAGATGTACACAACTCTATTATCATTAATGCTTTGCATGTTGTTTTCTGTCCTGTTATCCCATGGATGCTAGAAAGAGGAAGCTAGGTACATCTATTGGCTGACTCCACATCCTGCTATGAGAAAAGAAATAAGAATAATGCTCTTGCACCTGAATTGCTGCTGTGAACAGGCTTTTTCCCAACAGGTTGGCCAGTTGTTTTCCCTCGCTGTTTCTCCTCCTGTCTCCCACAGCTGTGGAGAGGTTGATGACCCATTCATGCAGTTCCAGAGAAGCCGGTTGGGGTCATTTTGAGGCAGAGATCCTGGAATGATGGATTTCTTCAGGAGTGCTGCAAGAAAAACCCCTGAAGTGTTTCCTGAGATCCTCCAGCTTCCACCAGAAATTATTGGCTTGCTGCAGGAATTACGGGGTGAAACTTCACGCTCGCCGGGATGCTGATGTGGGGACATTTTGCTCCTTCCCAGCTAAGGAGTCCAAAATCCACTTAATGCGGCTGTGCTTAGCCCAATGTTTACTCGTAATAAAACACCATTAGAGGGGCCTAGTCTTGCATTAATGTTGACTTTGTTTTGATGGAATCTGGCTGCATAAAGAATGTTTTGGAGAGCAGCTCCCGCAGAAAATCCATCAGTGCTGCTCTGCCAGCGTGGGCATGAGCACAGACTGATGGAGAAATAGCTTCTCCTGTGTGGTGACCTGGCTGGCTGGCTTCTGTGGGGGTAGCAGCATCAGTCCAAGACAACAGAAATTCACAGCTCCTGCCTGAACCATTTAAGTAGCATTTGCTTTAATGTATGTAATCATATAAAAAGAAATATATGAATATATATTCTAAAAATATGTATGTTTTTCTCCCAAAAGTCTTTTTTCTTTTTTTTTGCTTTTGTTATGCTCCTTATGAGAAATAAAGGAAACTTCTTAGCATGGGGGCAGAATCTTTGTTGTTATGGTATTCTGCATTTGTGGAGGACTGTATGGTTGTGTTTGTGTGAACTGCCTGGATCATGAGAAGTGATTAACAGTCACTAAGTACAGAAAAGCTCACACAGGATAGGATCCAGTCTCTATTGAAAGGAACGATGCTCAGTGACTTAGAACAGCTGAGAAAGACTTCAGTCTTCCAAGACAAAAAGAAGGAATCAAAAGTGCCTGAGCGCATTGATTATATATTGTTTCAAGAAAGACTATTCAGAATACATTTTGCAAATTGCCCATCCAGATTATCAGGCTCAGACCAAACAGTATGCCTACGTCCAGTGAAAAAAGCAGAGGCTATTGGACAGCATTGATAATGATGCATAGGGATGGAGGAATACAGAGAAACTTTTCGGCAGCTTTTGGCTAGCAGGATGATTTTGTGCTTGAGAGCCTTCAGGAAAAGCACGCTGCTCTGAGATGTTCCATATGTGAGTGGTCACCCCAAAATGTGGGTAGGGAAGGATTAAAACTGAAGAAGGGATTATTTGCTTTGGGGAAGACCAAAAGAGAAAGCTTTAGGTAGTTCCATAAACTAAGTTTAAAAAAATAAACCAACTCTGGAGAAATAGTAAAATATATTTAAATGTGGGGACCTCACATTGGCTCAGTTTATGAAGGCACTGAGGAGAATTGCCATCCACTGGTTTGAGCTGGGATTGGAGGATATCAGTGCTGTCAGAATAACTGAGCTCTGTGTGGGTGAACTGGAAGCTAAAACACCAACACATTCCCAGACTAGGTTATCTGTGCAGATGATGGCAGATACCTGCCACGTCTTACGCAGTGACCGACCACCCTCAGCTTTCCACCACCTTAATATTATTAGAATGTGACTAGTCTGGTCAAGATGGTGATGATGTAGTAATAATTATTGTGAAGTTTATGTGAGTGTAGGCACAGGAGATTCTCTGAGGCAATGAAAGGTCCAGACCTGGTATGTCCTGTAGCGGCTCCTATCACAAGGAACCCATTGTAGCAACCTATTAACGTTAATGCTGGTATTTCTTGGGTTGCCTCCATTTTGCCCCTAGACCTTTTTCAATAAACCTCTTAGCATGTCTCACACCAACTGGTGTCTCCCCAGCCACGAGACAGCGTGAGATTACGTGTTAAAGATAATATCACCTCATGTACTTCACTTAGCCAATATCATCACTGTTAAATCTTTAATGGAAAATGTTAAATATTTTATTCAGTGGAGAACTTCCCTTCACCCCTGCTCAAGAATGATATTTTTCCCTCCATGAAGAATGATTGCAAACATTTCTGACAATAATTAATTTTCCGTTAATTATTTTCTATTTCTGTACAGTGTATTCTTTTCATTCTAGCTCTCTAACAAATTTGGCATTGAGACCCCTTCACCCTTTACATCTCTTCAAGTACAAGGTTCCATTCTTCATTAGGGCTATTTTAAAATCTGCAAAGAACTGTTTTCCAGATGTGGATATGCACAGACAGTAATTGCACTTCATGATCACTTCCAGCTGCCCTAAATGCCTGCCAACAAATTCCCATGAGTGCATGTTTTGTGCTTCAAATCAGGGAGAACATTGTAAAATGATAATGTGTTGCACACTGCAGTACCTACAAGAGTTATGGACCTTGTAACCAAACTAATTGGAATTAGGCTTTCCTTTTAAAGGTCAAGAAAGTGACAGAGAAATGCAATCTTTGCAAATGAATCTGTTGTTTTTGAGTAGTATTGAGTACCTGTTTGTTAGATAATCTTCTAAATACATTTGAATACTCTGTGGATACACAGAGTCATACATAATGGATATGGCAATCTCATGTATTGAATTTGGACACATAGTCAGACATCATTTATTTTTTTACCAGTTAAAACATTTGCCTCTGGTGTGACCAGAACTTATCGTTATGGATCACTTGTTCTGCTGGTGTTAATGGCCTCGATTTCATTGATACCAGTAGAGATACGTACACACTGCTAGAACTGAATTTGGTCCTATATTTTTGTTATTTTAACAACGTAATTTTAAAATAGGTGTTTATATAGTCCCAGCGCATTTTTTTTCTCCCATTTTATTCACACATCTTTATGATTCTTGGCTGAGATACAATTTTGAGTGAGAAGACCAGCAGAAGACATCACTTACTACCTCATAGTGAATAAGAAGATCCTTACCAGCATAGCAAGTGCTTTGGAGTTCTTAAAAACTACATAAAAACCTGACATTTCCACAACAGAATTTAATGATCTATCATGTTACATCTTGTTCCCATACTCACAAGTGTGTGGTTCAAACAAACAATCCCTACCAGCTCTCCATATAGACTATGCTGCACTCCATTGCAGGGCTTGACTGTAGCCCATACGCCTGGAGATTAGAAATTTAATGTTGGACTTTTTTGACCATGTTTGCCATCTTAGAGGTATGCCCCAAAGGTCAGCTTTCCTTTTGGCACCCGAGTTCAGGATTTGGCTCCCCTCCATAGCAGTATAAAGTGTGGAGAAACAGAATGCTGCCAAGATCTGGAAGAGAAGAGCCCCAGGCTGAAAACTCTGGGCAGGTGACTGTACATTCTTGATAAAAAAGTATGCATTTCTCTTTCTTTGCTGAAAGGGGATTTGTACAGCTGACTTGCTTTAGGGGTAATCTCTGGGAGAGCCCGATAGAGCTGAAGCAAATGCCTCCTGAATTACCCATCTGCTGGTACAACATCAGATGGGAAGAATACTGAATGCTCTTGTGCTTGTACACCAAGTTATGGTGGGTTGAATTGCCTGTTATCACATTGAGGTATATATGTATAGGTGTGAGCATGAACACTAACCTTATTTTTACTTCCTAAGAGTACAGTGTAGGTATGTACCATGGCTTCTAATGGGAAAATATGTATTCATTCTTGAGACAGTTCTGGTGGATTTGCCAATGATTTTTGACTATATATATATATGTATATTTATGTATACATACATATATATTTATTGCACATATATATATATTCCAGTGGAAATCTGGATTCCTATTTTGCAAAGATGAGTTTTCAGGCAATACTTTTTCTCTCCTTAGTTTTCATTTCTTTTGCCACCTAGGATGGTGTGTTCCCCCCCTTCGAGCAACCACCTCCTTTGTCCCAGTCATTACGCCCAAGGCCTTGCTCTGGACTGTTAACACTCTCTTGCTAAATACTATGACTATGAGCTTGTCATCCTTTCTCATAAATAATGAGCAGCCCAAGGCTCCTGAGCTCCAATCCTCATAACAAGACCACACAGGATCTCTCCAATTCCTTAGAATCTCTAGATTCTCTAGAAACTTAGAAATCTCTGTAGAGTTATTCCAAGATTTAACATGCTTGCAGTCAGTGGTATTATTCACATTATTTGCACTTGCACATGCTCTGACAGTGCATTTATTGCCAGCAACTCAAATGAGTCTGTAATCTGTTGCATCAGGAAAGATCACTATTCATAAATCTGGCCATGGGAGTTCTCACTGAATGCAACCAAACTCCTTAAGAGTTGAGCCTCTCTTCTTCCCACCACAGGGGGACCTGTTGGGTAAGATTCACACACATGGTTATACTGAGTGCTTTTCTAGGAAACTTAAAAACCTCCATAGGGTTCAAAAGCCACTGGCCTTTTGGTGCTAATTTGGGTTTGTGCCCTTATAACACCACCTTAGCTGTAGTCTGTGTATGTGTTAGAGATCAGAGATCAAAAAATGCTCCATCCGTAAGTCTACAGGTATCGTGATATGATATTGTGATATCAGTTTCACAGGCTGCTTTTTACAGGCACCTGAAATCCTCAATACAGGTTTGTTTGAGCTACAACTACATTCTAGAAAGTACTTCTCTAACAGTGTTCTGCAAACCAGGGTTGTTACCTCCCATTAATGTCACCTTTCTCCCTACTTGGTGCGCAGACTTTGATTAACTTTTTAGAGACATATTTATGTTATTTTACTCAGGGTACTTTGGGTAACCCACTGAGGGAATCTATGGGAATTTATATCACCTAATTGGAGGCCCACAAAGTAGATGTCTCTTTCTGAGCTGTTCATCTGTGGCTCATTTTGGTTCATAGTTGGTGGAGAAAGAGAGATTTTGAATAATCTGATTTGAGATGAAAAGAACTTTTTGCTTTGGAGTGCTTTCAGTGAGTTGGCCAGGGTAAGCACCTTTGTTCCAAGCTCCATATTCCAGGCTGGAAAGGTTTCCCCCAGAAGACTCAACACTCCAAGGGCTGGTGCCTAGGAGCAGGCATGAACACCTCCTGTTTGATGGTGCTGATGTTAAAATAGCTCCTCCAGCTTTTAAATCACTGCCCAGCACAGCATCTGTGACGACTTCATCAAGTATTGATCATGGCTGGATGCCTGATACGGAGCTGAGTGAGACAAACAGGAGACCTCTGTTCGACTTTCTGTTGGATTTTATGGCCATCCCTGTTACATAAATAATATCTTGTCTTCATGTGACGTTATCAGCCTGATAATGCAATTGCAGCAGTCTTTGCTGATAATATGTGTACATCATTGGCTGTAGCAGAACTGTAGGCAGCCCATATTACTTGCAAGGCAAAAGAAAGTGCTTTCTTACCACAGCATCTTTCTTACTAGGTGAAAAAGTTGTTGTAGCTGAGCATGGGAGAAGGAATAACAATATTCTGTCATAAAGTTTTCTTATAACTGGGCCTGCATGTGCTCTCTGGTAAAAATTCATCAGCTACATTAATTTATTGTCCCTTCATGAATGGTCTTTCATTCAGAGCCCTTGCATACCCAGGCATCTGCAAGTGACCATGGTTCATAGCTGAAGATACTCGCTCACGCACAATTCATCAGCAGCTCTTTTCAGCAGTGAGACTTTCTGATGATGGATTCCTTAACTTGCTCTCCAGCTGACCCAGTGCCTGTGCTATTCGGGTGTCTAGCCCAGAATATCTTAGTTTTCTGCTCTCCCTTCTGTTTAAACATATTCTTCTCTTCAAGTTAAGGCTTATTGAAATTTCAGGAGGGATGAGCTTCTGCCAAAAAATACAGTTGTGTCAAACCTAGTTTTTTGGCAAGAAATTGCCGACTATATGTATATGTGCACACAAAACTTTGCCTGTGAGAAATTCAAAGGAAAAAAATGGTTTTGAATGATAATTTCAAAACAAGATGAAATGTTGTGTTACAGCACGACCTAAACTGTCATTTTTTTTTTCTTTTTGTTTGCAGCAACCCCCCTATATTTTAAAAGAAAAAAAAATCATTTTGTTTTGAAACATCAACCTGAGACCATTTTCTTTTTTGGAATTTCTTGGAAACTATTCGAGCAGCAATGTTATGTTTTTAAAGCCTATGCCCAGGATTCTTTTTTTCTTTTTTTTTTCTTAAATTCCACATTTTGAGGCAAAAAGGTTTTTCAATTTGCTCTACTTCCAGTTTTCAGACTTGATCTCAGGATCTGGAATTCTATGCTTGTTTAGAGCTGCTAATGGTTGAAATGGGACTACTTTCTTTTTACACTCAGCTAAGAAAGGGAAATTTAAGTGATTTTGTTCCAGTTCTACAGAAGACTGACATGGAAAAAAACAGTTCCAAAGGCTCTTCATTCACACACAAACCTGTGCCCCTCTTTAATGGGTCCAAAAGATGGAGGCTGTAACCTGCTCAGGCACTGCAGTGCTCAGGGGGCCTGTCATAGTGGAAGAAAGACTGCTTCAGGACCTGCTCTTTACAAGGCTGACTTTGAAAGCATGCTGCACCGTGCAGTAACACCTCTGCTGCTTTACCACATCCCCACATCCCCTGCCTGTATTTCTGATCCTGATCCCACTGCTGGTAACTGCCCCTATGGTTATAGTGTTGTAGACTATCATAGCTCTAAGATAAATATGCAGGGCCTCATGGGCTTGCTGCCTCTATCCTTTCCTGCTTGCACACTGCTTTAGAAAACAGTGCTTACACCATGTAATCATCCTGAATTTCCAGTGTGGCTGCTGGTTTTAAAGACAGTGATACTTGTGCATGTGTACATGATAAACACTCCTCCAGGTGTAGGTAGAAAAGAAGCAAGGTTCTGGTGTTCTGACCCAAAGTGGTCAATATCTGCAGGCTGCCAATCCCATTAGACTCTGTGCCAGCAGACAGGCTGTTTCTTGTTCTTGGACCACCTTTTCCCAGCTGGAAAACCAAAAACTGTAGAGACTTAGAAAGCCCCTTTGTAAATTCCTGTGACAGTGCGTTGCTATGCTGAGGCTTCCACAGGAGAGAACGTGAGGCTAATGCACAAAATAATAGCTCTCCAACCATGATGTGAATTGTAAGGAAAGCACTTACCACTCTTAAGCCAAAATCAATAGTAAATTTTTTTTTCCTTAGCTCAAAAGGACAAAACTATTTGTTTCGCCATCACACCAGCAGGCCATTCCCTGAGATGAGCTGCTTCCATCAAAGGCAGCAGTGTCTGCAGAAACAGAATTAGCTTAACTTCACTAGCCTCTAATCATAGAAGGATTAGGTAACTCTATCTGTTCAAAGTGGATAAACAGCTTCAATTGCCTACCATGGTAAGTGGGATCTGTTTTAAATTTAGAAACCTTTCCTAGCCTTGGGTACTGTCTTTCAAGTGACCTTGACACCGATGAAGTCTGGCTTGAGACCTTGGCCAAGTTTTGATTCCTTCCTGCGATGGGATGATGCTGTTATTGCTGAGAAGCTGGGTGTTTCTCCCAACTGCTATCTCTTGACTGAAGTAAAACAATCTATAAAGTCGGCTGGATCATAGGTTTGCTTATTACCCCTGCTGAATCATGGCTTTCCCATGCACACAGATGGATATCTTCCTGCTTAAGTGCCAAGGCTCTCCCTAGGATGTTACTCCTTCCATCCAGCTGAAACTATTGCAAGTCCTGTGGTTGTGGCAAAGTCAAAATTGGCATCTAAAGATCCAGGACAGATCTGCAGAACAGTTTTGTGGAACAGATGGAGGTGGAAAGCAGAAGGTGATGGAAGAAGGGGATGTGTTAGAGATGAAGTTGGGGAGCACCATAAAGACATGGCTGGAGCCTGATTTTGATGAACTGAAGCCTTCAATAGTTACCTTGTCCCAGCAAAGACAGGGCATTCCATTTTTCCACAAGCACAATGGGACACAACAGTCATCATGGAACTGTAGAATGGTCTGAGTCAGAAGGGACACTTAAAGGCCCTCAGGTCCCACTCCGTGCAGTGCATAAGGGACACCTGTCGGAGTCCTAACACATCCCATTGTTCTCGTTGTCCTTGCAGGTGGCACGGCTGCTTGGTCAGCTGCACAGTGTCTATGTGACCCTTCTCAGCTAGCCAGTAGTCAATAAAACTCTCCACAGACACCCACAGTTCCATCAGTGCTCAGAGCCCATCCAGCCTGACCTTGTCTGTCTGCAGGGATGGGGCACCACTGCCTCTCTGTGCCTCTCTTTCTTTCTTTTCTCATCTAACCCTATTTTAATTGTTGGTTCATTTCCCAAATCCCTGTTCCAATATCCAACAAGAATCTCCTCCTGCCCAGTCATGCCAACAGAGTATTTTTCACATCTCAAATCCCTCTTCCTTTGGTTATTCTGAATACAGGTGCCAGTGTTTGGGTGTTGTGCAAATACACTGGAGAAAGAGCCATTATGTTACAACGCAGACAAATAAGATAAAGGACAAGAGCAAGCAACCTTACTACATTCCTAGTTGAGATAATGAGCTAAGATACTTACTGATTCAGGAAAAACTTTATGTCAGGAAGTGGATGAATTCTTCTTTAAGTATTGCTGGAATCTGTGGACCACTGGAGTACATGTAAAACTTATCTATCTGCTCCTTGACCAGCAGTCAAGTGGAGTACATCCAGAAACACAAGCGGTGTGTGGATGGGGTGAGGTCTCAGTCCACCGTTCCACTGACCTTGTCATGTTTCTCCAAGTTCACTTCTGCATGATCTTTTCTCTTTTCCTTACTTATATTTTAACAAACCCAATATACTTCCTGTAGGTGTAAAGACACCTTTAAACATTTATATGCCATTCTCCCTGCTTTCTTTTTTCTTTTCTCTTTTCCAAAAAATACAACATTTTGAGATAAAAAACAAAGGAAAAAGTGAAGTCAAGAATAACATCTGCAATTGTGAGAACTGCACAGATTTCCATAGTCAAAAAATTTATGACTCAGACAATGGGTTTCAGTTTAAAAATATAAATTATAATCCCACCAGGGATCAGTTTTACAGTGCAAAACTACTCTTTGACACTGGCATGGCTTTTTATTAAGGAATTTATAAAAGAAAACCTTAAATAAATACAGCTGGTGCAAGCTACAAGTAGGACTGGATTCTACATGACAGAATTACACAGGGAGATAGATAGATAGCCTCAAAGGTCCTTTCTAGACAGAGTTTTAATCATGGTAATAGGGGTATTGCACACAACAGTATCAAAAAGAAACGGTGACGAGGGCCAAGAGAAAGGCTGTGGGATGCAGTTTGCAGTTTTCAGGGGTCAGTAAAACATCACACAAGAAGATTTATTATCAGTTGATGTTAACGAATGCATCCTGTTGTGTATTGTATGGTGCAAACAGGGTTCAAACACATACTCAAGGGCCATGCTGTGTATTTCTAAACATCTAGGATTACTGGCTTCCTCATACTTTCTCTCTGCAGAAAACAACAACAAAAAGATTTTTTCCATCCTGTTTATGTACAACCCCAATACTGTTGAGCCTAGAGCATGTTTTCATGGAAGTTAAAAGAAAACTTAAGGGTTTTTGTGTTTTTTAGTATTCTCTCTCTCTCTCTCTCTTTTTTTTTTGTCATTTATCACCCCACAGCTTGGCCACTGACTGCCCCATCGTAGAGTTTATCATGAAGAGAGTGAGAAAGAAGAGGGAAGACCTATGAGAAGGAGATATCCTTAACAAGAGAACAGGAACAGGGCAAAAACAACTCTTTAATGTTCATACCTCTTTGTTGTTTGTTTCTTTGGATGTAATATTTTGTGTTTGCCATTTTCCTGAAAATTCTATATTTTCTTCAGATTAAAACAGACAGCGTGCCTTGTACATTCATGCCTGAATCAACCCTGTACCTTAAATATTTGTCATTTCAGACACTATTTCTGTCAAAAGCAGGTTTTCTTTTTGCAGTCCTTAGTAGCTGCATTATTATTCATTTCTCCTTGAAAGTGGAGCATTCATGAGAGTCTCTTGTATTTATTTCATCTTCCCCACCTTCCCACCCCCCTTTTTCTTTTTTCTTTTCTTTTCTTTTTGCAATCAGCGAACACACAAGAGATAATGGAAAATAATATAAAATATTACAATAAATGAAACAAAATTCTGGATTCATTAGGCAGGTTCTCAAACCCATGCTCACAAAGAGACAGAAACAATGGCTTGGGAAAAGCTGTGTGTCAAGATAAAAATGCCCATTTAAAGTTTGAATTTCAGACACCAAATTGTTGAAGTGAGCTTCTCAAGAACCACATAAATACTTCCACATGCAGAAATTACTTAGGAAACAAATGAGAGAACAGCAGAAGTCAGAAAGTAAACTGTTTATCATCTGCCCTATAGACAAAAAAGGACAAAATTCTCATAGTTGTTGATTTTGTGCTACTTTTTTTTTTTAGTTAAAACTCTACCCTTCTCTACTGGCCTTACTGGAAAGATATGAATGCATTTTCCTAACAAGCATTCTGAAGCACTTATATGCAAGGGAAACCATGCCTGGAAAAAGCACACCTATCTGCACACAGAGATAGGTGAGGTTGCTTTTCCCACCCAAGCCCTACAGATCAGTTGAGTTTGTGAGTCATGGGAGTCTTCCAGCTCTGAAGATTACCCATCCTGTGAAATCTTCCCCAGATTCTACAGGATGAAAAACAAGCCTCTGTGTGCTCCTGAGCCCCTCTGCCAGAGGGATGCAAGTCAGTAAGACAGCCCAAGAGCCAGTTCTGTGATACCCTACATGACCCTATCTCACACACGTTTCCTCACTAACACACTCTTGGCATCAGAGCATTTGAAATACTGAAGGATCTCTGCCGTATAGGTGCAAGTGGAGTACATTTTCTCCAGAAATAATCCTCCTTTAGCATCCACTTCTACCCACAGCACAGCAAGTCTTCCACCCCACTGAAGCAACGGGAAGTCCTTGCCTGAAGGGTTGACATTCATACTCTGTGGATAAATTATTTATTGCCACCCTCCTGTCCCCCACCCTGCACTTCTGGCATTGTATTGTATTTCATACCATGCTCGCCGCAAACCTTACGAGGGTTTCAGAGTGTGTGTGTGTCAAGGCTTAGAGAGGAGTGCTGAATTTTCTAATACTAAAGGGCCCATTTCACGTTATTTATGACCTCACTAGTGTCGAAACAGAGACCTATAAATCGCAAACATAGGCGCACTAATTCTAGCAACAGCAAGTTTTAGTCACATGTAATTAAAACATCCCAAAGTCTTTCAGCTGTAATGTATTTCCAAATGACACCACTGGGACGAGGAGAAATGGGAAATGGAGGAATCAGCAGTATTTCAAATCTGTGGCCATTGTTAGCTTTTGGGGCTTTCTGCAGTGCTGGCAGCGCTGCCAAGTCTGCAGGTTTCTTGATGTTATTTTCTATAGCGTATTTTAATGGCAGTGTCATTGATTTCCAGAAACAGCAGGGATGTTTGCTTGGCTAGGATGTCATTGAAAGCTTTAGGAGATGAGGTTGATGAGCACAGTAAAAAGTAATTCAAGAGAATTCTGTGATGGTATCTCTGCTGCGGATTGCTAGATTAAGTTAGAGAGGAGTGAGCTAAGACTGAGTCAAAACTGAAACTGAGTCTTTATAAGGTTTGAGAGGGTTTGTGGTCTTTTTCTTCATCTGCTATTTTCATGGAGGATCTTAGGATAAACTCTTTCCTTAGAGGAACTGGGGAAAGGCGATGTAGTGGGAAGACAGCATGTTTTCAGATGCATGTAAACGACTTGTAGCTGGCAAATGATTCAAGCTGTTGTCGATGCAAATTGGCTGGAAAGACCTACTGAAGTGCACGACAGCCAGCATCAAAGTGTCACCAGAAATTAGTAGATGGCACTGAAGCCAAGACTGACAGCTACTTGTCATGGTGCACAGTGCTTTATTTGCTCAGCAGCACTACCTAGCAGACAGCAAGTCAGATTTACATGGATGGAGGGAACATCTGCTGCTGGAATGAAGGGAGTTCTCCCAGCGTGGTACAATCCCCATGGATTCAAACATACTGTGCAGCCCAGACCAGCCTGGATCTGGGATATTTGTTCTCTTAGAGAGGATGTTGAGCTTCCGCACTGCAGGGCACAAGCCAGCCCACAACTACCTGTGATTGGAAAACTTCTCCCTTGGGCAGGCAGCAGCCCAGCGCATTTGCTTTGAAGCATCTGTTAACAACTGTTTTCAGTAAGCGAGTGCTGGCTCAATGGACCATTGGATTGATCCAGTGTGACAACTCCTACGCTCTTTTCCAGCCTGGATCCTTAGGCTAACACTGGTGCTGGCTGTAGATCACAGGAGCAAGCTCTGAGCCAAGCCGCGCTGCTCCCTGCAGAACCAAGGAGCAAGCCCTGGCCTGTGAGCAGCATTGGCTTGTTTGCAGCTGGGGACTCGTGCTGGGAATGGCAGCAAATAGGACTGCAGATCAAGCCCTGGGTAGAGCCCACCCTTGGAACAGAACACACCAGGTTGTTTTTTGAGGGGCAAGTTGCTCAGTTTGCATCAGATTTTCCATGGCTGCCCAATTTTAGTGAGTGCAGCAGAAGGAATAATTAAAGGAAAGAGAATATAAGTAACGACAAGGAGGATGAAAAGAAAACATTACTTTTTTTTTTTTTTTTTGTAGCCAATGTCCCAGAAATGCAGATTTCCATGCTGACTTGTTTTCTATTCTCTTTCTTTTTCATTAAGGCATATTTTTCCTTGACCAGTCTCATTCTTCCTTATCAGCAGGTAATGAGCAGTGGCAGACACATACTACAGGAAATTATCTCTTTAAGGAGGTTAAAGTAAAAATAGAGCTGACCACTGTGTAGTTAGACTGAATTCATCCTCTGAATTCAACATTGGTGTCAGAAAAGCAAAATATTTCTATGGCAGTTGCTATCTTGCTCTATATCTAAAAGCACAGTCCCACTGAATCAGATCAATGGTACATCCAGGACTTGGAGCTCAGACGGTATCTACTGTGACATGAGATGCTGCTGGAAATAACGGGGCTAAGTTACTCTCCTGGTGGAGCACCCCTTAGCAGGAATTGAGGTCTCTGCTGTCAGCTATGGGATGAGTGTATGGGATGATGGAGTGACAGGCCAGGTCTGAGGGACAGCACACAGAAGCAGAATCATTGTGGAACTGATTAGGGAGGCAAAGTGAGCACAGAGAGTTCCTAGGACATTCCTCTGCTTTTCCTAGAGAAATTAAGGCATTTTGGTCAAAGTTCAGATATTTGAGAAGAAAGTAAGTGCACTGGAGAGAGAAGGAGCCATTCGAATTGGTCTTAAGGAGCTTGGCTTGTGTTGTCAGTGGTGGAAAGCGGCTTTGAGGTCTTTGAGTTTAGCTGTCAGAAATGTACCTGGAAATATTTTGGTTATCCTTTGTTAGATTATTGGTGTCAGCAAATAGATTACAGCCCTTAGATTTCAGTTTCCTTTGCTGCTCCCTGTATCCAGGTCTTTGTTTACTGAGATGTTGTCAAGGTCTTTGCAGCAGTCTGCATTTTGTGCTTTGGTGTCGATACTGGTGAAGCATCACGGTTACACTTCTCACTTCAAAACCCATAGAAATACAGTGCCAGCTTACAAAAACTGCTATGAGCAATATGAGATCCAAAGAGGATGATTTTTCTGTCCTCAGTTTTGTCATATGCAAAGGTGGTTTGTCATATGCTTAGGTGGTTTAATGCTTTGCATGTGCCTTGCCTCCTTCTATAGGTAACTGAGGCAGTCTTCACCTACACTAAGAAGAGCTCAGGTGGCTTAGGTTAATCACCTCTGCTTTTGCACAGCGAAAACTAAAGTATTATTAAAGATTCCTGGATGCAGGAAGTGTTTTTATTCTGTTTTCAAGGTACAATGCACAATTGGATCACAGACCAATACGGTTATGTTGTTTTCATATGACAAGAGTATTTTTCAGGCAGCTGAAATTTTATAATACTTTAAATGCAGTTTTCATTGCAAGTTTCTTGAATTTTCTTAGTGAGGGAAATGAAGAACTTGTGACTAGACTACTGGCTTTGCCAGAAATTAAGGATTCTGTTTCATGAGAAATGTTGATTTTTTTAGAAATTTCCTGCAAACCTGCATGGGAATGAAGTGGATAGGATTCCAAATTTGCCAGAGTAGAAATGACTGAAAAAAAGAGCTCTGAGTTGCTAACAGCAAGAATCCTGAGGTTTGGGAAATGGAGATCGTGTCCACATGCTAATTCCAGGAGAATTTTTCCCAGTGAGAGATAATGGAGTTGAACTCTTTTCTACAAAGCAAAGCAAAACAAAGAAAACAAGGCAAGAAAAAAAGAAAGCAAACACTTTGCTGGGAAAAAAATAAATCTATCAATCAATCATGGACTCAGTTTTTAGCTGATTTTAAGGATAACTATTGGAGATTTGGAGCCTGATTTTTCCTTTACTGAAGAGGCAAGTTGAGAACTTTCACCCTGAACACACCTTTATCATTCATGATCAAAGTTCTGAAGTCTTGGATCTAACTGCTCACCTCTTGTATGCAGAACTAATGTCTATGTTAAGCAAAACCTTATTCCCAGTCTGACGGTCAGTTGGTAATTGCAAGTATTTACTTATTTTACTTTATGGCTCCTGGAGATGTCCTGGAGGGTGCATCTGAGTGCTGTGCTTCTCAGTGTCCTTGCTGTAAGACCTGGAACTCACGGTGGCAGATGTCTGCTTCTAGTTGCTTGGTTTTTTCATTTTTTCCCCATTCCTTGTGCTTCATCATTTGATATTTTTAGTTGCTAAATGTTGCAGAGACAGCTTTTTCAATTAGAAATAGTGACAAACTCTGCAAAATGAATTCCAGCGCTTGGAGTACATCAGCATCAGCCTCCAGTGCTTGCTCACTGACTTCACAGGATGGGCTTGTTTTTCCTAACCTGAATGTTCTGACCTTTTTGCTTCCAAAAGAAATAAACAAAGCAAAACACCAACCCAAAACATTCCCATCTAATGACACTTTGGCAAAGCATGTGTCCAAATCCATTCCTATGGCCTAAGCAGACTGGCATCGGTGGACGTAAAATTGAGGTGTGGTGGAAGGACAGTAAAGAGGCTGCTGTGAATACAGAGTTTTTATTGAGGGCTGCCAATACATTTATAATCCTGTCTGTGTCTAGGGAGTCAAAGGTGTCCAGGTATGATGCATGTCTATCACTTTTTACAAAAACCCTACTTGCCTTAAGCATGCTTGTTTAATGCCTAGGCATCAGACTGACTGTCCATGCCTTGTATTGGCCTTAGTTTAAGCCACCAGATGTAGCAGTGCCTAAAAGATAGACCCGATAAATGAGACTTGAGATGAAAAAGTCTGGCCTGATTTCCAGGTACTACTAAATGCTCATGAAAAGTGTTCTGAGAGTTTAGATATTTTAGTTTTCCAACTTAATGCAGTGTAGACTTTGTACATACCTTCTCTTTAGAATGAGCATGAGTTTACAGACCACTGGAAAATCAAAGCACTGGCAAATCAGAATTGTAATACACATTACATTATTTATTGTTTGTATTGTGTAGAGTTGAAGAAGATCCAGTAATTTATCTAGGAAAGATTAAGAGAAAGCTTTGCTGGAGGGTTTTGCTGGTAGTTTAGATTTAGGGTTATGGTGAGGGGTAGGGTTAGTCTGTCTGTCTTACTCTGTAAGCCACAAGATTGGAATCTGGAATAAGACAAATTTAGATGAGGAAGAAATCATAGACAGAACTGTGAGGCTACAATGGCTGTACGTGAGGCTACAATGACTTCTCCATTCCAAAATATCTTTACATGGAGGTGTTAATACTCAAATGGAAGTTGCATTGCTGTAGTTGCAGAGGAAGAAAATCAGATAATAATGCTCCTTTCTAAGCCTGAGTTCTATAATCGTTACTTTTTACTGAGAAATAAGTTGTGGCCATGTTGCTCAGAAGATCAGTGAGAAGCATATCCCCAGAGGAGCCTGAGAGCTATGCACCACAGGTATTACTTTTGGGAAGATTAATACAGATGACACTGCCAAAACCCAGTGCTAATTATTCCATACTTATATGCAAGTTTGGGGCATTTTTTAGTAAGTTGGAGATGAGGAAAACTTTTGTTAGTTGTGATTGGTGATTGCTACTTACAGAGTCTTGCACCAAATAGGCCTTTGCTATGAGGGTTTCTTGCAGCAATGTGTTGACTTTAAGGCACATGTCTTGAGAGGCGACAAGGAGGTGAGCTGAGGGAGCATGATCATTGCCATGAAGGTCTGTTTGCTGAATTGTCTCTGGAAGTTAGAAATTCATGCCTCAAAGAATCCTGGAGTTCAAACTGGGTCTTCATAGGGCACTGGGGACCTTGTTGGAGCTAGATGATCCTCCAACCTAAGCCATTCAATAGCTGGATGCTCCAAAAGATACAGCAACACAACAACTTCACTTAATACCCCCATGAAACAAACCCACTGAGCTCCATACAGTCCCAAATGAGTGTCTCTGACACAGGTAACAGATGTTGATGTGGCTGCTGTAGCTGGAAGCAAGTACATTTTGAAATCTAACTGTACAAAATAGATTTAAGCAAGTGAATGGGTGACCTGGGGGACAACTTACACTCCTGATGGGTTATCAGGAAATGGAAAGTAATTCAAAACTTCTTTCCTCAAGTTAATCCCCAGCTTCTCAAAATAATTCATGAAGCCACAAGAAATTGGTTATATGAGAGAGAAAGTGTCAGCAGGGAACATGCAAATGTGGACAAGCTTCACTCTGGATGGAATGTTCTGGAAGGGAAAAGTTTGTTGTTATTTAGCAATGAACCCCTGATGCTAGCAGGGCCTTTACAGCTATTTCATATGCAAGACGTTCTGGGTGGGCAACCTTTGGGAGTTTAGCTTGTACTCTCAGAAATGAATGCTTTGGTCCATTGTCTCTGCAGTGTGCCCCTCACCAGTGTTCCTGTGATGGGATCATCTGAGCTAGCTGCAGGAACCTGAGGTAACTGCTCCCCCTCTGCAATCTAAAGTGGAGTTGGAGTGCCCTTAGGACAGAGAATAGAACAGAATTAGTTTTAATGAGTATTAAGAGGACTCATTACTGAGATAAATGCACCTCGACAGATCATATGAGTCTCTCTGTTTCTTTCCCAGACAAAGAAAAGCACAGCTGCCAAAGTCTTAGCTTTAACTGAACAGTCAGAAGTGGGATCAGACCACAAAGGGATCTTCCTGTATTTCTTTTAGGCACCGATGTCCTTCTTGACTTCTGTGGAGTGTTTTTGTTTTGTTTGATTTCAAAACACTGCAGGAACAGATAAGTGTAATCGTTAAGAGTCAGGTGGTCAGATAACTCCTGTGTGTCATCCGATGTACTTTTGATGAATGTAAGGCTGCTGACCCCTGCCCTGAGGGGGTCGTTTCACTGGAGCAGTGTGTTATTCTGCAGTGCCGCTATTACAAACAGCTCCAGCTCAGCCAGCGCAGACCTGGCTTTGTGATGAGGGATTGTCCATGGATCTATAGGTGAGCAGTGAGTTACATTGAGAAAAATCTCCCTTGTCTACATTTTGGGGTAGCAGGTAACCTCTGTTGGGTTCAGGATTTTACTTGGATAATGGGGGTCTTCTTCCTCATGAGTGAGCTCCATCTTATTCCGTCTTAGACAATGGTGATGCCTAGGTTATGCATGGGAAACTATTCATAGCAACAATTATTAGTTGTTTAAATCTTGGTTTCAAAATGACTTTGGTAAAGGGATACCTGATTTCCCTTGCCTTGCACACCTGACAGGAACAATCCTAGGAGCTCTACAAGTATGACTTTGCTGGATGAGAAGACGCCCCCTCTCATACTGTCCTAATGTAGGACACATTAGGACACAGAAGCCTTGCTGCAGACTTGGGAGAGGGAAAAGAGGGTTCTTCAGGGGTCATATATGTATCTCAAGTTTGGATAACTCCACAAAGTAACACTAGTAAAGGTAGACATCTACTGCACTTCAGAGCAGCCTCGTTTTCAGCAGAAGGGTAAATGCCTTCTGAAAATCAGATGCCATTTAAGTGTTTCAAGATGAACAAATGAGAAAGAAAGGAATCAGCCATCAGTAAAAGGCTCTGAGGACATGTGCCTTATGCAATTGTAGAGGAACAGAACAAGATGTCCCTTTCTTTTTTTTTTTTCTTTTTTTTCCCCCCTGAATACTCCATTAAATAACAGAAAGTTTTGCATTCTGGAAGCAACGGTGTTATGGTTTCCTCAAGAGAAATTTTCTCAAACAATTAGAAAAGTGTCAGTGCAGACAATCATTAATGAACTCAATTAAAATTTATTCCACATAACAGTTACCGGATCCAGTTCTCGCTGTAAATTATAGATATTGGAAGCATGAAGACCCTTAAGTTAAACCTGAATGAACCCAAGTTAGCCTTTGAAAATTGGACACCTACAGTGAATTTCAACTTGCACAATGAAATGCTGAAATTGAGGAATTTCCCCCAACTATGACTTGGCTCCCATTGCAGCCAGTGGCCAACACAGTAAAATATTGAATGGATGAGAAGGACACGCTCTGCACTTCCAACAGTAAATGTTTGCACTTGATCAGCTGAGTCCCTCCCAAGGCTTTAGACTAGAGGAAGTTTCTGTTGATTGGGTGGGTAGACAACCAGCTCACAAGTGGAAGCCCATATATGCCCCCCTAAATGTCAGCATCTTCGCCTTGTACCCAGGGGCTTGTTCAGCTTCCTTGTGCAGAGACAGAAAAGTAATTCCCTCATCTCAAATCTGCCTGTAAGAAAACCAGAGCTTTATATTTCCCTCTTGTGTGTTTTCAAAAGTAGTCCAGATGCCTAACATAGATTAGACATCTAATTTCCAGAAGTGTAAAGATAGGTCAGTATGCCAAAATAAATCGCTGCAGTTCTGATCTGCACAGCCTGTCTCTATTTATATATGATTCAACTGCAGCTGGGAAACTGCATTTGATTAATAGCTCTGTATTGCCAGCAAGTTGTTGAGGAGCAGAATTACTTCATTTTCGTTGCTCTCCTCTGATCTGAAGGCTGGAGGCATGGGTTTATAGTGAGAATTAAAAGAATTGTATCTATATGCATACAGTGGGAGAGGCAATTAAAGAGACTTAGGAAAAGCCAAACTTCAAGAGATCGTTAACACTGAAGGAGAACAGCAATTATTTGGCATGATACCCAGGGTAAAGCTAGCAGCAAGAGGATTCAATTAAGGCAGAGAAAATGTGAAATTTGGGCAGACCTTACAGGAAAGTTTTCTGAGAAAGAGACCTATGGGGGTATGGAATAATTGGAAGTCCCTGAAAAGAATGATTTTAAGCCAGGAAAAACAGAACATCAGCATTTATTCTGGAGATAACTCTCAAAAGAGCAAGAAAATTGCCTGGATAGTCTAAGAGGCTTCTTCTCTTTATAAATTCTGTAAGTTTGTGTTCATCTTCCCTATGCATGATGGCTTCCTTTTACTACTGACTAGGATACCGTGTCTCATTTATCTACAGTGGGTCAGTTATTACTTTTATGCAGTAAATGGCAATGCTCTATGACAAACATGTAGAAATCAGTCCTAACCACAAATGCACGTGTCTGGGCTGTCAGTGCAATATCCCATCCAGACCTGGCACTGCTTCCAGACCAGAACTAGCAAAGCTCACGATACAGCACTACCCTGAATACCTGCAGATGGGACTCTGGATAAGATACTCTCTTTGCTTATTTTTTTTTCTAGCATCCAATCATGAGGGAGCTGATGTTGTTGACATGCTGTTCACCTAGAGATGGTTTTGCTCCTAAAAAGCCATTTATGTGTCTATTGTACCAGCTGGCACTTGGGATGCTTGAAAGCGACTGTTTCAGCACAGCCTCTCTGATGGAAAGTTGGTAAAGGGATTCTCAGAGAATGAGAAAATGAAGCCACAGAGGTTCAGGTGAAAGGCAAATCTCGGTAGTGAGATTTTCTGTGCAGCAGTTGCAATATAAATTGGGTCTTTCTAGAATCCCCCATTTAGCTTAATAGAGAAGCAAAGGGGTGGAGGGCTGGGGGAAACTCCAAACTGTTTGTGAACCTGGGTCCATTTCAGTAAATTTTTCTCAAAAAAAACCCCAATAACAACAACAACAAAAACCAACAAACCCTCAACAACAACAACAACAACAAAAACAGCACAATTTTTGAAAGCATTTCACAATGAGATGCTCTTCTTCATGAAATGTTTCATATGAGGAAATGCCAAAAACAATTTATGCCAAATTTCTCATTAAAAATATTTGGATTTCTGTTTCAAAACTTTTTTTCCCCCCTTTTTTCTTTCTTTTTTCTTTCTTTTTTTTTTTTTTCAATTTAAAATTTGATTACAATCAAAAGGAAAAAGTGCTAAATAAAATAAAATCCTAAATTTTCTCTTAACACAGTAGGATGCTAATTTCCAGAGAAAAGAAAAATCTTCATATTGACTCCAATTGTATTTTCCATAGGAATCTTTGTTATTTTTTTTTAAGCTAAAATCTGGTTTTTTTTTTTAAATTTTTTTTCAAAAGTTGACTTTTCTCATGTATTATTTAGAAAAGAAGTATTTTCTCATGTATCATTTTAGGACACTGAACAGAAAAACATAGATTTTAATAAAAAAATAAAAGTTGAAAAGTAAATATTCTGTCTCCACTGTGGAATGTATTGCAGGGAGCAGACATACCCTGGTTGGAGAAGATGACACTGCATCTCTCTCTTATCTCTATGTCTAACTTTCAGACATCCAAATTGCCTCCTAACATATGGAAGATGTATGGAAAGGATTTTCATTTTTTTTTTTTCTTGGTGTAAGCCAGACTGCAGCAGATGGGTGACAAATACAGCACTCTGACTTTGATTTAGCTAAAATAATCTCCTTCACGTTCATGGAGACTGCATGGTTTTTCCATGAAGTTTCTATGCAGGATTACTTCTTTAAGGGCTCTGGTTGTGTTTCAAATGTTTTGTAACTTCCAGATTTGCCTCTCCTTTGGCCATCCCTATGGCATTTCACATATTTATAGCACAGCCATGGAGTCTTCAAGCCAGAAACGAGCCACAGGTCAGCAGGCTCCTGCTGGAGGGCATGGTTGTTGAGTGAGCAACCAACAGGCAGCCTGGAGAACAGCCCAGGCTTTTTGATGGAGGAGTGCCAAGGAATCAGTGTGGACAGCCAATGGTTGGTCCCAAGGATGCATCATGATGAGTTCCAGATCTCAGGAAGATGCTACAATCCAACAGCCACACAGCTAATGCAGAGGTGTGTCCTTCCTATGGAAGGAATGTTCACCCAAAATATGTCAGCCACATGACAGTTATGCACTGATGTGCTACTATGACCCAGGACATGACCTCATGAACAGTTTTATGTACACATGGATTTTAGAGGCACTCCACAGCTGTCTGAAGAGTCCCATGGCCCCAGCCCCTCCAATTCAGTTGCAAATAACTGTAAAACATGTATAAAATTGGGCAAAGAAACCCTTTCAAGCTCGGGTTACATGCTAACATTTCAAATTCTAATTTCATGGCACAATTTGCTCTCCATTTGCTTAGATTTTTCTCACACTCAGTGGACAGACAAAACACTTTTCAAGATGGGTAGAAAAAAATGTAAAGGGGAAAGTAAGAGGACGTGACACTCAAAGTGATCCATCAGCACTGGGAATAGGACAGCAGGGACTGTTCCCAGGAGGGATGTATTCCTATGTCAAAGAAGGATGTAAGTGTGACATCAGAGGAAGAGCAAGGCTGATTCCATCCACACTCACCCCTGCTATGGTCTGTTTCTAGGCCAGCCAATGCTGACAGTGCTGCAGAGCCATTTTGCAAAATGAGCCTCTTCTAATGTGATGCCCTATGTGCATCGTAGGTCTATTCCCTCTCACACCTATAAACTCTCTGGCTATTAAAGCTTATTGGCTCAATCACAAGCATTCCTTTGCAGAACAAGGACAGTTAGCCTCAGCTCTGCCTTTAAGGAGTCCAACTTGGCTATTACTAAAGTAAGTGGGGTCTTTTTTGTTTTATTTTGTTTTGTTTATTCACTTAATAATCTCTGATATGTTGTGCCGGAGCTGAGTGGACTGCAGCTTGGCTCTGTACACCAGGTGGCCTCAGTGGTATGTGCTTCAGTCCTGAGGATCTCAGGGTGCAGTTGTCACTCCTGCTGATACCATTTTTGTTTGCTGCGATCTGAGCATGCTTATGGTGCAGTGAAACAGAGCCAAGAATCCATGCAACAGGAGAGAAAATAGAAGGTAAAACACATGCATGGATGGGACTGATATTGCAAGGCATCTGTTAAACACACATAATCAATTGCCTGTTTATATGAAACAGCTCTGCAGACAGTGAATAATGCTGTGTCTAGGCACCTGGAGGAGCAGAGAAGCATTCTCCTTTTGTCTTAGAATAAAGTCCTTGAAATACGAAAACCTCAGCTGTAGTCAAGCATTTTGCATGTTGCTACATGACAATTTGTTCAATAAAAAGGAGATGGTCAGAAATGGACAGATGACTGAGAAACTGTCTGCATGGGAAACTGCATCGTGTCCCAGTGGGAGAGCACTGGTTCACATGGAGGGGAGCTGCTGGTGGAATACCTCGTCTCACTGAACTGATTTAATGTGCACACAGAGTGAGAGTGTGCTGGTGGCATGCAGTCACAGGACTCTGTCAATGTAGAGGAAAACTGAAAACCATAAGTCTGCCAAGATGCAGTAGAAAATGAGGGTTGCCCAATGATGGTGACCATCATCTGACTAAATGTAAATTGCAAAGAGGAGTTACCATGAAATCTACTGTAAGTAGCAAACAAACAAACAGACACTTTAAAAATACTTTCAAGATCTGCTTAAGACAGAAATCTAAGGTACAGCTATGGAAGACAACTCCATGAGCTATCTTATAAGGATACCATAAGGAGTTGGGTACAGCTGCAGATGCATGATCTGTACTTGTATAGGGACTGCAAATTAAAAGCCATTTTCCTATAGAGGAAAGTACCAAAATTTCTGCTACCTGGTGGCCTCTGTGAGGAAGGATGAAGGAGGGGCAGCTTGTGCTTTTCAGGAAGAGACATCTAATCTGTCAGTACATAGGAAAGGAATGAAAAAGTTAAACTATGAAACTATGATGCCAGGATTGATCAGTCAACGTAATTTCCGCGTATCTCTTGATATATGACAGACATGAGCAGAGCCTGGATTTCCAACTGGAGCAAATGCTACTTGTGGCTATGAGGATGGTTGGGCAGTGACCTTCACTTCAATAGAACTGAGGAAGACTTGATAAGTCAGCATTATTCAAGCTGGAGCCACATCTTCACCCATTCACCATATGTCTCCCCAGATGAATTAATTTAGCGGACCTTACATGAAAGCAGTGGACTGTGGGCTGCAAAGAGGTGTGGTTGAAGGTATCAGGGTTACATAGTGAATACCATGAGGGACCTTGGAGGACTGAAACACAGCCACACAGTTGAAGAGTTGGAGCTGAGGACATTGCAAAGGCCTGGTAAGTACCTGGTGAATCAGATACTGGCAAATGGGGAGGAAGAAGAATTATAAACATTTTCTGCTATTGCAAACAAAGACATTTTTTCTTCTCATTGTACCTAATTGATCTCTGAAACTCACTGCTATAAAGTATTTCTGGGCATGCAATTTAGCAGGAGGAAGATATAGTTGGGAATACTGTGAGTTATCTCACGGAGGATAGATGCATAATGGAAATACAGTGTAATGTAACATCCTTTAGGATGTATAATTATTATCTGCTGACAAGCTTATATGGCAAAATTAGCCCATACTTCCTCAATGGAGATTCTGTCTTCCTCTGAGGACCTCTTGGAGGAAGGATATCAGATTAAAGTGATTGCTAATCAGATACAGCTCCAGCATTCTTATATATTAGTAAATCTTTCAATTTCTCACTCACAGGGTATGGAAAACAAGTCATATCTCCTGCAAATTCTATGAATTTCCATAAAAACAAAACTTTAATTTCTGTGAATGTTATCCTTGGGAAAAAGAAGAAGATTCAGACAAAAGCAGACAGCTGTAAGGGAATGGCTGATTTGCAGACTGGTGTGCCAGCAGTAGAAGTGCAATAGTTGGCAGTTAATGGACATCTCCCCCAAAACATTGTCTTTGTTGGAGCTCCCTGTGAATCTTCCTCAACTGAGACCTATTTGGCTGTGTAACACATGTCTAGATTTACAGAAAACAATTCCTTTCCCCCAGCCTTATTTTTGTTTCTAATATGAAAAACTATCGTTAAAGATTGTAAATTCCAGCATACAAGACAGTATATAGGATCGAATTACAGGGTCAGTTATCTCGAGATTCATACAGCAACCAGCTTCCCCAGGAGTTTTAGGTGACGATTGGGTACTGCTAAGCGTCTCTTATTAACCTGCATGACTCAGCTGCTACACATCCAGAACAAAGATGAAGACAACTTCATTTGATTAAGGAAAGAGAATAGGCACTTGAGACCTTGGCTGGCATTTTTGACTAGAACTCCCAAATTCTGAGCTGTGCCAATAAATGGTAAAATATCCGAAGAGGAGAAGAATAATTATTCTCTGTGATGATAGGAACATACGATGGAATTTCCCAACCTCTAATGAATGTATCTACATACAAGTGATGAAACTGAAATACTTCTGTTTCAGAAGCAGCAAATCTGCGAAGAAGTCTCTCCCTTGTTCTTCCCGTCGCCTTTGCAATGATATTTTCATTTCCATCTTGATTTGTTTGCTTGTTGCTTTATGGCCTCCCCCTAAGGATACAGCTGCAGATGAATGAATTATTTTGTTTTATTAAATATTATTCTTGGCATTTTGGAGATGTTCTTTGTTTTGCTTTAATGATTATTCGTCTTGGTGGTATTTCAGTTTTCAATTACATCTTCTGTGTGTATGTGTCTGGTGCACTACGATTTTGTAAATGGATGCTTGCACTTATTCTTAATCGATTCCCCAAGTAAACCCAAATTCTCATGTTGAAATTTATACTGTTTCTTGCATGCCACTGATCTGGTTGCCCTCTAGTTTGACGTCTATTTTCTCTCTGAAGGTAGGCACTTTTTCCTCCCTCCCATTATCTTTGGAGTGAGTAGAGATGCTTATGTCAGTTATCTCTGCAGACCTCATAACTTTGGCTGACACCTGTGAGCAATGGTGGACAAAGCTGCATTTAGTTCAAATGTAGCCATCTAGAAAAATGATTAGTTTATTTACTTCTTTATTTAAAAGAGGAATAAACTCTCAGAAACTCCCACAGGCTTCAGTGAGAGTTTTCTCCCCCTAAGTCAGGCCATTTTGAAGGGTATTTTTCAAATGCAGCCCCTGTTGTCCTTTCTCTACTCTCCCTGATACCAATGCCTGTTTTAGATTTATTTTCTCAGAAGGGAGAATTAAGCCACAATGGGTTCTTCAATCAGTTTTTTCAGTTCCATACTTTCTAGACGTTAACTAGAAAAACCAGCTGAAGTCCCTGATGGTGGTAATGTTTAGTTCAGCAGGTTTCAGCAGGTCAACTAGTTCCTCTTTTTGCCAAAGAAGAAAGAGAATCCATTTTCCAATGTGATTCATCCCACATATTACAGACATCTATCTTAGCAGACTATGGATCATTTCCTGGAAGTGTTTCTTTCTCATTGTTCAGGAAACCTAGTAAAAAGCTTAAACAAGACTATAAATTGTAGATAGCTAAAATGGGGGAGATGAATCTCACCATGCGCTGAGGATCACTGTCTGCTGATTCACTGCATTCCATCTTTCAGACACGGTCAGCATTTCTGTTTTGACAGCAAATCCCCTTTAATTTTTGGTGTCATTTTCTACTTAATTGTTGTCATTTTTAATAGAGACCTGAAAAAAACAACAACTTGAAAATGTCCCTTTGGTAGCCATATGAACATCTGTGATGGGATTTGGTTGCTCAATAACATGCACCTTAGCGTTGTTCTAGATACTGAGAGGCTCAGGTCTGGTCTCCAGATGCTGAAATGAGTTGGGTTTCCCACAAGGCCAACTCCAAGTCTGCTAAATCTAAGAGGGTAACTCAAGCACAAACCAGTAGTTGGATCAAGGACTGGTAAATGGGCTTTAAAGCAGAGGGACAGAAGCTGGATGGGTGGCATGTCCTGCCTGGGCTGCATACCCAACAGTTTCAGGGCTGTCAGATGTGCTTCAGTCTTGTTTCTGCTTCGTTTTGCTGCTCTCCACCCTGGACACTGTTTCTCATCCAAACACTGCTGCCTGATAGGCATTTGGTATAGATGAAATTGTGCTTTCTGCTCATAGACTGAAAAGCAAAGGTCCTGTCAGTATTTAGGGAAGAGTGACATGGAACAGAGTAAACACCTGCATTGGAGAAACTGGAATGTCTCTTCTACACAGTTCCTGCCACTTGAAGGCAGCAGATGAGGCCCTGGAAGAGAAGCTGTGTGGTGGCCTGGGTTGAGCAGCCTGCTAATTAGCCTGGACTTCCAATAGGACTAATTATTGCTAAACTGATACAGTACAAAAACTTTTGGTTGTTGTAATAGTGTGGCTGAGGCCTCTGCATGGTGTTGTATTATCCACTGCAGTCAAGGCCAGAATCAGCAAGGAAAATGCGATGGAGGTAACACATTTGTGTATGCTGATAACAGTGGCTGAGCAACTGGAAGTGAATATGGAAAGCATATGGAGCAGTTTCTTGAAAATAAACATATCTGTGTTAAACTCTTGTTTTTGCAAGCATGGTTTTGCTCTGTGAGGTATAAATAACGTACTCCTCAAATGTTTTAAGAGCTGGAAGTTTAAAGTACCAGATTATAGTACAGCATTCCAAGGGTACTGATTATTACAAAGTCAAAGAACTTCTTTAAGATACCTCAGTATTATCTGGTTTGCTACAGCCAAGTTTGAAGCTACCTCCTTGCCATTTGTCTGGCTGAACACAGGAACATTTTAGAATTGGAGATATACAAATACTAAGAAATACAGGATCCTTCAAGATGCTGAAAAAGGATGTATCCTAGTCTGGTACTGATCACTCTTCAAACACGAAATGCAATAAAGGAATTTTAAGCATTCTAGTGTTACTCAGTGTGCATGAATTATCTGATATCATAGAATCATTCGAGCTGGAAGAGGCCCTTAAAGGTCATCGGGTCCCACTCTGTGCAGTCCACAGGGGCACTCACAGTTCCATCATTGCTCAGAGTCCTGTCCAACCTGATCTTAGGTGTCTGCAGGACTCTCAAATTCTCACTCCAAAGAAGAAATACTTCATGAAAGCTGCAGCTAGGAGTTTAACTTTCAACAGGAAAGATATCTTCCTGCTTCCCATGTACTTATGATAGTTACACTAGATGTATCATACAGAGTTGACTCCTAATTTGAGTTGTGCTTTTCCCTAGAGCTCTTCCTTATTTAGTGACAGATTTACACATTGACATACAGCACCAGCTCTTAATCTACACACAACAACAAATCCATTGCTGGGGTTACTTTTGCAGCAGCAGAACTGATGTGACCTTTGCAGTCCTGCAAGTGGGTGTATCTAGCAAATGGATTTGCATTAATTCAGCCATATTCACACTCTTAGGCTCAGGCAGTCATTGTAGTGCTGTAACTTTGCTCCTGTCATGAGCCAGCTCCAACATCCCAGAATATCTCCTGCTTAAAAGCTTGTGGGAAAGGTAGGATGCATGGGACTCTCGTCCCACAGGTGCTAGTGGAGAAAAGCATGACTGTCTATATAGGCAGTTGGCTGATCTTCAGGGGGAACTTCAGGGAATTTACTAGGATTTACTTATTTATTAAAAAGGTTGCCTTGTTCATAACCACAGTGATGTAGAGCTCCATTTGGTTTATAATTAGTGGACATAAGAATTTGATACATGCCACTTTCAGAAGCATTTTTGTAGTGAGAGATTGCTCACTCTTTTCCTTCTGAATACTAGTAAAGGTCACATTGGTCTTGGCTACTCATTTATTTCCTTTCTCTCATTGAATTTTTAACAATAACAGGCGTTTATCCAAAGCTCTGGGCTACTCCACATTACATTAAAATTCTCAATGTCATTTGCTTTCAGTAAATATATTCAAATGGGTTGTCTTCAAAACCATAAATGACTCACCATCCAATCAATCATAATTGCAGAGCCCCGCATTTCTCCTCTGCACGTTGTTCTCTAATGCCCAGAAGGAGCAAATAATGTAACTCTTATCAAAAACTGGTTGGGGAAAAGAAAATGTGTGATCATTTTTATTCGGTAAGGCAAACTCAGGAGGTTGAATTTACAGGACTGGTTCTGCCTGGAAAGTGAGACAGACACATGTAAATTTTATGTCACTACCCACTGCACTGAGTATTACTGCACTTAAGGAAGTCTATTTCCATATTCACTTATTGCCTTTCAAATTAGAATGTGTGCATCTCTTTTACTAATTTCTCACAAACCTCTCCCACCATGTTAAACATAGGTATTCACTTATTAAAAGTTTGCTCATTAAAACACTGCATGGTCAAAGTTTCCAGTCTTAGAGGATATAAGGAGTTATATGAAGGAAACAAAGAAAAAATTTGGAATCTGATTAGTCCTGATCGAAGTGAAACTATTCTCTTCCTCCCTGTTCTCTTTGCAAGATCAGGTACAAGTTTATCACTAAATCACATATATGAGAAGTAGAAGAGGTCTGCTAGGAAATCCTACCTTCCCTTTATAAGTGTGGACTTGTTCCCTCCAGCATGCTTTCAGAGGCTTTGCCCAGCCAAGCATTTAATGTCTCAAAAAAGCGAGGCTCCAGTCACTTCCCTCGAGAGATCGTTTTGTTACCTAATAGATCTCAGTGTGAGGGACTGAGTTCCAAACTAAATTTTACTTTTCATGTTGCTAGAGAGCTACTCTTTCTAAGCAATAACTGCCTTAAACCCCTTGCCCTTTATCCTGTGATAAATCTGTCTTGTGTTCATACACCTTTGAACTGAGCATTCAGCTCCTGGTTTACTGCTTTGCTACTTGAATCCATGCACTCATCCTCAAGGCTGATTTAAGTTCCTATCCACTTTACTTAACCTACTGGTGCTTGATGGTTAGGTTCAAAGGAGTGGTTGAATTCCCAGTAGTCAACATTGCTCTCCTACAACAAAGCTTACAAGAAATGAGCAACAAATATTTTAGAGATGAAGAAATATGGGGAGATTATATCTGTAGATCCCACATGTAGATATTTCTAAGGATAAGATAAACAAGTGAATACATATCAACTTTCCCCTCTGCCTTTTTCATACATTACTTGTCTTCTTTGGGTGTAATCCAAAGACCTCTGAGCTAAATGGAAAACTTTCACTGACTTCAATGATCTTTGGGTCAGTCCCACTAGGGCAGCAATTGTGTCTTCGCAAAGTGTGTGCCATGATTCAGTGAGATGCGTGACACACAGCTGCCTTTCTGTATTGCAAGAATCTCATGGCCTTTTGTGACTTTATTCATATGCCAGAGAAAAATGTACTTAGCCACCCTGCTGATTCTCCATCCTTAACACAGAGTGGGCTTTAAGGGATGCCAAACATCAGATTTTCAATAATACAGATTTTATCTATATCAGACGTGTTGATGTCAAATTATATAGGAAAGTAGTTCAAAACACTGAGCCAATTTCTCTGCTGGTATGCGCTCATATATTTACACTGCTCAAAAATCTGTCCCTTGACTTTATAACAGCTTGCTAATACAAGTTCCTTTCACTAACCTGTCTCAGAACATCATAGGAAAGCAAAATCAAATAGAAGTATAAGCTTTATAACTTAACGATATGTGTGGAATAAAGCCAGTCAAAACATTTTCTAAAGAACAATTTTATGGTTAAAAGGAAGGCTTATTGGAAATGGAACATTTTGTAGGAACATGACTGTTTCAATGACATTTTCAATGGAAAGAATGTCTCAGCAAATTGTTTTGATTTTCTTATTTGTGCCACTAATGTAGAAATGATTTGTTTTGACAAAACAAAAAAACACATTTTTTTTTAATCTACCATATTGTTTTGTTTTGACTTACAGCAACTACTGATTTCATCCTGACGTTTAATATAGCATATTATGTTCAATATTTCATTATGGTATATTCCAACATTATAACAATGAGACATTTCTACTTTTCCAAAATAGTACATCAATATTTCTCAGTGAGGATTTTCAACATTTCTGTTCTCTCCTCAAAGTTTATCTTTGAAAGTCTCAAATCATAATTCCAGTTCAACTTCAAAACATGATTTCAGCATGTTGACAGTATTCCTAACAGTTTGAATTTCTGGACACTTGTAGTTCCAACTCAGTTATATGTAGGTCACCCCAGATGCCTTCTATTTATTTCCATGTTAACTAAAACAGGTACAAAGATCACAATATCACTGTTTGATAGAGAAAGTTCTCATTTACAAAACATCATTTTTCAGTACAGTCACCACCATAAGCCATTTTGTGTGGACGAGCTTATTGGCTCATATTTCATTCTGTGGTGTGCCAGCATGGCCATCCATAACATAGTTTGTCCTTCATGTTTCTGTCATCCCTGCTGAAAAGGACCACTCACTGCTTCATTGTGCTCACATCCATTGGTCTCCAAAAATGTTCAGCAAGCATTGAGGAATGCCAATGGATGTCATCTATTTATTTATTTATTTATTTATGCATGAAGAAATTCAGTTCCACACCTTTGCTTCATGCACACTTCCATGCCAGAAACTATTGTGTCAGGCTGCCCCTCTGCCATCATCTGTTGCATGCTGATCAAATCTAGCAGGATACTGGTGGGCAGGTTCAGCCTCTACTGCCACTCCATCAACATCCATCTCAAATATTGCGGGCTGACATTGTAAAATAGGAGGCATTACTTTCAGAGCAGTTCTTGTGTGTATTTGCTGGTTGAAACAGCCACAGATAAAACCAACTACAGCCAAATTTATGTACGCTGGGTCCAGATTCTCAGCCACTGAAAAGCATAAGAGTGAAGCTACACTCAGTTGCAGTCTTACACAACTTCCTTTGCCATACATGCACCCATGGTTGAGTCTGAGTCTGCAGTTTTAATTATGAGTTAAACTTTCATGAAAATTAGTTGAATTTTAGAAAAAGATGCTAAGTCAGCAAGAAGACATTTTATACACCAGTATGAATAATCACAGTGAACTGCAGCTACAGGAGAATCTGGCTACCTGGGGCTTATCTCCTGTTCTACTTGTTCATCTTTATACCTGTGATGGAAGCCTTGGAGTCATTAGAAATCCTGCTCCAGGATACCATGATGTAGTGCATGGTAGTGAGCTACACATGGCCATGTTTTGTTTATGACAGATGGCTCTTCCCAAAAATATGATGTGTGAGATTGTGCTGACTTGGACAGTTCTGCATAAACTGTGGAGGATTGACAGGGTGTAATATACTTTTTCTGTTTACTTAAAGTCTAGGAGAGAATGGGCCAAACCCGAAGAAGAACAGCCTGTTTCAAAGATATTATGGCTGGAAAATGTTTTTTCTCACAGATATCATCTCTCTGTAATAAGCTTCATGGTGATCCTGTATGATGGGGGAAAAACTATGCGGATTGGGATAAGAGTCAATCACATGATTTTCATTTGTGTGTCATCACGGAAACGTCTGTGAGAGAAAAGGGAACTTCTGCTTGTCTCCACAGCTCAGCTGAAAGCCAACTCAGCTGGAAATAAGATTCCTCATGGCCTAGAAACTGCTTATGGGAGCCATGAAAATGTTTCAAATGAAGAAAAATTCATCAGTGATGAGCAGGCATCCTCGGATAGACTGAGCTGATGGACAAACTGCAAAATTCAGCTGGGAATTGGACCAAACAAAACACACACAACTTTGGTTGGATGACAGCTTGGAAGAGCCATGCTAAATTTCCCAGTAAGCTGGAACGATCACACATAGGATTTGGTTTACCTTCTTTCTTTCCCTAAACTTTATTGAATGCTTGCTGAATGGAGAACTTGTGTGCAGTATGGGGTTAACTGAAACTGTTTTGCTAAAGCCTGAGGATTAAAATTCATTTGAGATACTGGGGATATTGATGTGCTATTTTGGAAAAGTATAGCTTAGTATAGGTCTGGTGAGGTTAACACAGATGAACTGATTTGTGCATTCCAAAGATTGAGTTCTGTTTTAAACTTATTTATTTATTTATTTATTTTAAATGAGAAACTAATTGTTTTGTACTAGATTTCTCCAGATGCTCTGGGCTGGAACCTGCTCCCCCTCAGAGGGAATCTCTCATGCCCTCTTTGGGTTTTCAGATTACAGTCAGACAGGCAGAGCACAGAGGGCACTATGGCTGTGGCTTCTATTTTTGTCACTTCCCCTGAACTGTATAAACCTCCCATGACTAAAATGCCTTCCTATGGCTTGGGGGAAGATCATGTCTATTGGGATGATATAACCAGACTTGTGTGGGAAGCATTTTTTTTTTTTCCATAGACTAAGATGATATTAAAAAAAATACCATTACATCTCAAATTGAGATCTTTGGAAAAGTTCATGGGAGAAGGGAGATACTTTCTCTTGGAGCAATCATTTAACCCACTCAAGTTAGGTTAAATGTTTTTCACACCATTTCAAAGCCCAACATTTTATATGCTTGGAAGGGGCTGCCTTTTCAGTAGCTTCCACAGTAACTGAAAACTTCTTTTTGAGAGAAAAAAATAATAACAAAAAATGTGCTTTTCTGAGCAATTTTGCTTCTATCAAACTACCTTTTGTTGATGACAAAGCATTTTGTTCCAAAAATTCTGCCAGTGACAAGAATTCACTAGGTAAACTTTGCCTAACCTTCTTGGAGCCCCTGACTGAGAAACCATGACTTGAAAGCAGATGAAATCTGCCTGCTTAAAGAGCACAATGCTTTTCCCTGAATTCCATGCAGAAAATCACTTCCAAATTTCCTCACTGGTTTCACCAGGTTTTTCTTTCAGACTGTGTAATCCCATGATTACATGGTGATGTTGATGCAATGTGACATGATATGTCAGTGGAGTTTCCGACAACTTATTTTGTAGCAGTGAAGAAAAAAAACCTGTAGCTTGCCTGCATACACCAAAGCAGAATTAAATAAAGAAGGGAAATCTGATCATCACCACTGAAGCTTGCTCACATCCAGCTGGTGGCCTTCCCTGAAATTTCTGCTAGTGCCATTGTGTACTTGACAGACCATTCAGTAGATATGTGTATTTTAGGAGGACATTTGGCTGAAGAAAAGGTCCTCTATCATCACTTCCTAAGGCCAGTGGTGATATACTCTTGGCCGTCTCTCCACTGGGACTGAGAGTCCCATCGGACTTTTCATGCTTTGCTTGGGAGTGATTATATCTTGATCACAAATAATGATGGCCTTGCATACACTAGTGAGACCATTCTGCTAGAGACTCTCAGAAATGGGAATGTGTTCCCCCTCACTCCAAGTTCAAATCTTTGCTACAGATTTACTCAAGAAACTATATACCTCTCTCTTTCTTTGTGCAGAAATGCAATTTAAATGGAAACCTGTTAGGAGAATAAAAAAGCACTCCAGATTGCATAAAAATATCCCCTTCTCTGGCCCTTTTAAGAGAAAGGTTAAATTGGTATAAGGTGCAACAAAAGATCAGGGGAGGTTTTGAATATTGTTCGACATTGCTGAACCACAGATGAACATCTCTGAATACCAGCTGATCGCAGAGGGAGTGCTGAATCCAAAGTGTGAAGAATGGCTTTTGCGAAATGTCAGCTGGTAATAATGCAGTGTGGCATGTCAGAGAGCACTGAAAAAAAAAAAAAAAAAAAGAGACAAAAGCCCGCTGAGCTGGAGTAGCAAAGATTCAGCTGTGCAAAATTTGTCCACAATAGGTACTTAAAGCCCTAATGCAGGCTTGATTTTATTCATAAAATAATAGAATAGTTTTGGGTGGAAGGGGCATTACAGTTCATCTTCTTCTGACACCCTGCCATGGGCTGTGTGCTCCTATTGGCTCAGGCTGTCCAGGGCCCATCTGTGGCCTTAGACAGCACCAGGGATGGGGCACCCACATTTCTGGGTAGCAGAGTCAGGGTCTCACTGCCCTCTGAGTAAAGATTTCCTTCCTAACATCTAATCTATATCTTTTAGTTTAAAGAAATTTAAAGATGTTCCCTCTTACACTATCAGACTGTGTAAAAAGTCAGTCTCCCTCCTGTTTGTAAGCTCCCTTTGTGTACTGGAATTCTGCACCAATGTCTCATTGGAGCCTTTGGAAACACTATGAAGCATGACTACTTGATGTACATAGTGTTGATCCAGATGACGAGTGCTTTTTGAGGAGTAGACTTAGAATCATAGAATCACCAAGGTTGGAAAAGACCTCCAAGATCATCCAGTTTAACTGTCAAGATGAGAGTGAGACTTCTAGTTGTTCTCTGAAGAAGCAGCAGTGATGAGGTACTGTTGCTCCCCACCACAAAGTCATATGGAGGTTTGCCCAAGGAGGTTGTGGATGCCCCTTGCCTGGAGGCATTCAAGGCCAAGCTGGATATGGCTCTGGGCAGCCTGGTCTGGTGGCTGTTGACCCTGCACATAGCAGGGGGGTTGAAACAAGATAATCACTGTGGTCCTTTTCAACTCAGGCCATTCTATGATTCTATGAGTTAGCATGAACTGACATCCTTCTGCACATCCCAGAAGTGAATTCCTGCTGAGTGGACCCTTGAGTGGATGCTTTACTAAGAGAAACTGTGTCACTGGAAAGGTCATCTGAACAACTCTTTCACTAGTGTTCTGTAAGTGTTCCTTTGCAAGTTGCCATTGAAAGAACATTTTAGTGCCAACATTTAGCCCCTGGATGTGTGAGATATCTTAAATGCCTAATCTAATTTTTTTCTAAGGTTGTCCAAATAGGCGGCATGGAAATCTCATCTTCAAATTTATCTAAACTTCTTAAAAAAATTCAGAAAGTAGTCTATGAGGAAATGACACCCTGATTTAGAACACTCAGAACGAAATGTAGCAGTCTGAGCTGTGATTTTTAGAAGTGTTAAGTGAGCATGATTTTCAGACAAAATTAAGAAGAACAGGAGGGTGTTGTTTAGCCACAGTTTCACACCTTCATCTCTGGTGAATGCTCACTTTGCTGGTTTATTCTACACTGGTCTTGAAAGACAGCTGCTGCTTTCTGACAGCTTCTTGGGGCAGAAAGTAGGGCATGTTGTAGTCTTCACCTACACCGGTCAAAGGAACCAAACTCACCTTCAAGTTTAAAAGGCCTTTGGGCTCACCTTGTGGATTGTGCTACAATGAATACCTGTGCTGTTCCTGTGATATGTAGAATGCCTCTTCCCATATGGCACAGGCTCAACACGTACACATGGGTGACTTTTCCCAACTCAGGTGAAGCAAAGGAGAACATCTACTGCAGCCATTTACAGTGTACCTCAGTCTGGAAGGGTGCCTTTCTGCAACTCTGTAGCTCTCATCTCTTTCATGTCTAGTATATATGGACACTCGCAAGGCAGATCTCAGTTGATCACCTTTAGGTGTCTACTGCAGATAAGATGAATCATGTTCCAGAAGTGTTATTTCTTCCCAGCATCTAAAGAACTAGCTCAGATGTAGGCTTCTGTTCTGTTGGTCTAAACTCAGGCAGAATTGGTCTGTCTTAATAGGGTTTAATATATGATGTTCTAAATCTGACCTCACACTTCCCTTATGCTTATTAGATACAAATAGTAGTACACGAATGTGTTGGTCAACAGAAATGAGCACAGTCTCATCTAGACTGCTAACATAGCTATACAACCTGTAGGACCAGCTGACACCTTCCATACAGATCAAAACACAGCCAGGAGCCCCAAATGATTTATTACCAAAAATTACCAAAAATTACCAATTACCAAATTACCAAAAGCTTTGACATCTCAAGATGTTCCTGAGAAGGGTCGTCTTTGCTAGTCACCTCACTGCTAATCCGCAATATCTGGTCAATAACTGGCCTAACTGGCTTACTGTTACTAACTTCTATTAGCTTGTCATGGATCATGATAAATATAACAACAGTTAGAGATGGATAAATAAGCTGAAGTCAAAGTTGGAATTTGTCCTGCAGTGTCCATATATAGCACTGCGTGAAGAAGGCTCTGAAAAGCCATCCCACTGTTTTTGTTAGAAGTGTGGGTTTTCTTCTTCCAGAATATTAAGGTGTTCACCCTATCTCATATTGAAGCAGGAAAACTGTTAGCAGGTATGGCATATTGATTATTACATGACTAATGACTACTCACATACTGCTGAAATAGTCTCTACAATATATGGAAATCCAGTAAGAAAGATAAATCAAGACAGAGAAGACATCCTGTTGTCAAGATGGGATTCCTGATTGGAGAACCACAGGTGCAAAAGAGCTCTAGATTTGTTATGCTTGCTTTATCCTCTTTATTTTCCACAAAGTGGCATGTGACACTGATTCTTCCTTATCACTTTCCTACAAATGTATTTTTGTCTCTGGGGGTGTGAATTGTTGTTTTCTGTTGCAATTAGATGTCATCACCTTCATATGTACTTCAGAAGAAAGTATTTATCCGTAAGAAAAATGAACAGTCGAATGAGAAAGTGAAGAGATTTTGAGAAAGATTTAGTGACATATTTGTAGAGTCATGAACCCAAAAGTGGAATACAGCATCTGCTGAGTAATGTGATGTTTCTCTGCTGCTGAAATGCCTTTTCACCAGCGTAATAATTTCAGTAAAGGACTAGGGAGTTATACGCTCTATTAACCCAGAAGTTGTCTTTCTGTGGATGTTTTATAAGGATACAGTACCTTTAACCACAGTATGGCCTTATCTCAATACTCATCCCCCTAAATGTTGCATAGTTGGTGGTCAAGAGCACAGATTGAAAGGGTGAGAGCTTTTCATTCCAGTCTTTTCTCTCAACTAGAAAAAAATGGATTGAAAGTAGGATGTCTGTAGGATCCCTCAGAAATCCTATCCATATCACTACACTTATACCTCCCCTGGCCATGCTGTCAGGAGGAAAGGGAACCAAGAGCAGGTGTTGATGCTCTTTTACAAACCTGGCTTTTTGTTCCCTGTGATTTGGGTAGAACGGTCTGGGAAAAAAATGATAATAAAAAAATCTTGTTAAGACAGCATCTTTTGGGGTTTTCCCCATTACTTTTATTTTTGCATTTCTGTATTTTATTTTTTGAGAAGCAGTGAACAGCTTTATTTTGTTTATTTTATTCTTTGTTTTCTGCTTTTTTTTTTTTTTTTTTTTTTTTTTTTCTCTCCCAGCCAAATTGAGGAATTATTATTTTTATCCAGTCCAATTGACACCAACAGAATGGGGAACTGGAAGATAAATAAAACAGAGACTAAAAGAGGGAAAGAATCATATTCATAGGGGGGAAATGGAGAATCTCACAATGTGTTTATGTGGATGGATAGAGACAAACTGAATATTCTTTTCATGACCAGTCCCACACCTGAAATATGGATTAGTTTAGAGGTCTGCAGGCTTTCAGACTGGGTTCTTTTTTGAGTCTGGTGGTGATTTTATCACACCATGCCCAAGCCATCAAACCTGCTTTAAATGCATCTGCAATTCCAGCTATGATAATGAAGCCTCCTTAGAGCCATAGGCGGGGTCTTGAGTCTCCAATCTCAGATGCTCACAGGTTCTATTGTTTGTGTGTGTGGACAAGAGCAAAATATCTCTGTGCATGTCGTTGTTTCTTGGCTGCAGAGAATGAAGATTTAGCTGAAATAACAGTGAAGTTTCAGACAACCCCCATCACTGAGACAATCCCTGTCCCTGAAAACTGTGAAAGAGGATTTTGAGGAAAAATGAAAAGATATTTCAGTATGGAACAACAGTGTTTTTTTGCTTCCTGACCATTAGTTTCACAGAAAACAAACAAACAAAACCAACCACAAAACAACAACACAAAACCACCATATCTCAGGTGATTTTTAGCCAAACCACACTCTAGCCCTGTCTTTTTAAATACAGTTCATAGACACGACAGTCAAAATCATAGCCTTGACACTTGAGGGAGTGCTTTCATTTGCCACTGATGTTGTTCAATGGATGCATGGCCTATTGGAGAGAACACAGCTACCAGATTTATGGGCCTTGAGTAGCAAACAGTTTAATGTGCAACCAGGCTTCCATGTAGCATGGCAACCATCCCTTGCTTCTGTTCTTGATGCATGATCTTAGCAATAAAAACACTGCTAGCTGCTGAGAAAAGCTAAAAGAAGAACCAGCCTTGAAATGGGGGAGCCAACCCAGAGGCATGGACTTTTACCACCATTTTGCTAACGAAGCTCACCCAACCTAGTCACCTTCAGCTCTTTGGCTATTTCTACATCCACTGACCCAGTCACCAAACAGTGAAAAAGTTTACAGGAGGTGTTGGGCTGGAAAATCTATTTGGTTTTGTTTTAAAGGACTCCTAAAGTTTTGAGTTATTTTCATTCCTCTGCTTCCTTGATTCCTTAATATTTCTGTAGTGAAAATAATTTACTTCTAGGAGTCCAGTTTGAAGCAAAGTGTGCACAGGGAGCAGAGGCTGATTTGTACAATGAATGGCACTTCACAACCCTATGGACAGTTGTATCATAGTGCCAGAAATCATTTCTGATGGTAGGAATAAGTTCTGATAAATAAGCTAACACCTTTTTACTAGCTCTGTGCTAACCACTCTTGTTCTGGCTTCATCCCTCTGCACCATGCTGGGAGCCATCATTATATTAATGCTAGATGCTGTTCAAAAGAAAAGACACACTGAACCAGGCTGTACTTTTGCAAAGACACCCATAAACTCCCCCTAGGGTGTGAAAAATGCTATCATACTAGTATGCATGAGAACTAGTCATAGGGCTTTCTGCTTCTGAGGCATGGACCCTCCAGCAACATGCATTTGGGCACTGGTTCAGTGTAGACTCACATGGAAGAGATCCAGAAACTGAATCACCAGGACCAGTATTGACCATCTTCCTACTCACAAAGTTTATCTAGCCTGAGAGGTCTGTTGGGCATCTGCCTTGAGCACGGCAGCATAGTCAAAGGACTCCAAGTGCTCATTCACTCACTACCAGGAAAATAACATATTTCAAGACTAAAACACTGGAATAATGGCTGAAAACCTTGTCAAGTTCCAGGAACAGTAGTTTCATTTCTCATGCACTGTTCAGAAGTAAGCCCTTTAATCTTTTGTTTGTTAAACACAGGATGGACTGTAATATTCTTCTCTGGAGACACTTCTACTTGGAGTTACAGGCTGAGGAGGGATACTGCACTACAAACCAACCGTGAAAGCAATAGATGAATTCCATAAATTGCAATTAATGATGCAACTGGGGAGTCTAGTTAAGTGAGTGGCAGAGCTCCAAATACATTGGCTTTTACTTTAAGGAAGGGCAGAGGTGTTCTATATTTTGGCAGTGTTTGCATGCCTCTTGGTGCCAAGAAAGGCCCATTGAATCTGGAGAGACACTGCCTTTAACAAAGCTGTAACAGCTTAGTATAGCAAACTATCATGTTTTGTAGTAGCTCTGCTCAGCATCCACAAAGTCAGTCGCAGTAGACAGGGTTAGTGTTACCCACCAACAGGTAAGATGGTCCTAAATACCATCCATACAAGGTTAAAAGTTAAACTGGAAATCATGCTGCCAACTTGCCATAAATTGCTTACCATTGCAAGGTGCAAAGTTGTATTGATGTAAGAATTAAGGGCAGTTCCCCATCTCACAGTTCAAAATGAGTTTACTGTTGGGAAAGGAGGACAGGGACAGGCTGTCTTCCACTCCATTTAACACTGTGCAATACAATTTGCCCTGATTATGGCAATGAAAGTCCTCATGGCCTCCCAGACCATTAATAAATCTGCAGTGTCCTGTAGATTATCTGGCACAGGAAAAAAATCATTTTCAAAACACAGCACCAGATATCATGATTCCAGTCTTTCCTTCCTGAGTTTTCTAAGTCTTGAATGGTAGCTCTGCACTGCATTCTCAAGTGTCCATTTCAAGAAATGCAATCAGCTGAAAATTGCTGAAGAAGAGGACAGATACGCGGCACTAGAATATCTGAAGGCTGTTCAGAATTTGCCTGCTTTTCACAGTGATATCAAGAGATGGATGTCAGTTTCTGAAACTGAAGAATTTAAAAAAAAAATAAAAATTAACCATAAAAGTCCAGGAAATCTCTTGTAAATATTTCTGGTTTCACTTGAAAAGCCCAGTCTATTTTCCCAGCTATGCTATTTCTGAAGGATGCAAGAAGAGACAGATGGCATCAGGAAAGAGGAGCTGGCTAAAAAACCGTGAAATCCGCTAATGCATGTGCATATATGTGCAATTAGCACTGAGAAAAGTTTTTATTCCCCATATTCAAAATCCACATAAAAAATGAAGAAGTCCAAGTAGATCCTCACGTATTCAAACAAGATCACATTCTTTTTCTTCTCCTCCCCTTACCCTCCCAACACACACTCAAAAAAAAAAATGCTTTTTAACAACTTTCTTTTTGTTGTTTTTTTTTGTTTTTAATGGAAATGTAAAGTTTTGGACCCCCACCCCACCATTTATTCCCCCTCATTTCACTGAACTCAAAATCACTTCAGAGCTTTGCCCAGTGTGAACAAAGGCAGGGAGCTACCAGTCACCCACAGGGCCAGCCTCAGCTGTGCAACGATGCTCTTGCACGAATGCTTCCAAACAGCAGACACTTTTTGATGCTTTTTCTTCCCCCTTTTGCACTGTTTTGACTGCTGCTCAACTAGGCAGAAATGCCGACCTGGATTTCTAAAGTGCTTCACCTGCTCAAGCTTATAATCCTGTGTATATCATGTGCAGGTTTTGTAACTGAATTGGCTCCTCGGGGGGCATGGGCTGCGTTGTTCTGCAGAGCACTCACTGCAGGTGAGGACCTGACTGCTTCCAGCAGCTGCTGTGTGCTCAAATAGCAAGGCAGCATTTACCTTGCTTTGTTTGCACATTTTTGGTATTTAACTATAAAAACCTCACCCAGCTGTGTTTGTCTTTCTTTCTGTGTTTTTTTTTTCCTTCTTTTCTTTCTTTCTTTAATGTTTCCTTTCCTTTCCTCACTGTATTTGACACCACTTTGAGATGTTATATTTTCATATCTATTTTCTCCCCGTGCATGTATCCTTCTGTTTTCTTTCTAAGCACAGCGCAGTTCTGCTTTCTTTCAATCTCCCCACCCCCCCACTCCACCAACCCCCGGTGCCTTTTTCCTCTCCTTTTGTCTTTTGTCTCTTCCACTCTTTTATCCCCTCCCTTTTCATTTCTGCTCACCACTTGTAAGCACTACCAGATCTACCCACATCATCAATGTAAAGGAAGTACCCTGGCAATAGGTACAGAGGAGTACACAGAGCGCCATTGGGTTTTAGGGAATGCTGCTGGAAGATATCTGGCTGCCAGGTTAGCTTACTGTAAAATATCCCACCTATAGCAAAGCCAAAGAGTCTGCTGGTTGGGTTCTTGCATGGGAATGGCATTTGTTGTATAGGGAAGCTTGTGAATGCTTCCATGTACAGGCAAATGAGATCACCCCAAGGCTTGCTTTGCTAGCCTTAGGGTGACACAGGGAGATATGGGAAGCCAACCACACAGTACTCCATGCTCAGGTTAGAATTTAGGGTAAAAGAACAAGAAAGCATTGGAGAAATTGAGTGAAAAAGTGGCAGGAAGATGAGCTGAGCCTCCACCACAGTTTCTCTAGCTTGCTTTTGTAGTACATGTCTGTGGTTAAATGAGGGGTGCAGGAAAGGAGTGCTTTAAATGCATGGCATGCAGAGGCTGAGCTTGGGAGATGCTCGGATTTGCTCTGTGTGTGTAAAGATGGGCAGGATTTTTTGGGGCTAAACAGGGAAGTCACATGGCACAGGATTTATGGAATAATCCAGAACATTCTGAGAAGAGAAAGCTGTTCTCATGTAAAAGACACAAGGATGCAACTAGTCTGCCCACTGCCTGATATAAAAGACATGGGAATGGCTTACCAAGCTTTCTTATCCTGATTTCAGAACTGTAGGTAGGCTGAATCTCTGATGTTCATGGGGATGTGGGTTTCCATTTGTGTGTCCATTTGTCTTTGTCACATGGTTTAGGGAGACACCAGTTGCAGGTAGTATACCTTTCCAAGGGGTCAGCAAACACCTTCTCTTGTTGACATCAGCAAAATGATGGTTCCACAGAAGTAAGGATGTATGCCTTGACCCATACAAGAATTATTAAAAGAACATAAAGGGAGCCCTTACAAGTTCAAAAGATAGGTCAACACTTGAAAAAGTAGTATGCTAGCTTGTGTGGATATAACAGGATTAGCTTTGCACTGAAAAAATTTATACAACCACAGTTTGGTTGACTCTGGATGAAACAACTGCATAGAGAGTTCAGCCAGAATTTTGGGCAAAGGCTGATCTCGCTGTCTGCTCTGCTACTGATAATGAAATAAAATGATTTAAAGTGAGCGAGGATTCATTTATGTGAGCTGCAATTGCAACTCATTATACTGTAGTACAGTCATGCAAAGAGATACTTGCATTGTTCAGGGCTGCATCCTCTGAGATGAGCTATTTGCAGGAGCGAGGAGCAGGCAAAAGCTCACCAGAGAGTGCCAGCTTTGGGCATCACCCAAAGAGAACACACTGTGAGGCTGAAAGATGTTTTCAGAGCATTCACACTGCCCAGTATTAAGTCCCTCTATTAAGCTGCAAGAACAAGGATTCTTTAAGGACAAAATTCCAGCATGGAGACTGGAAAATATTTGAGGCAAAGATTCAAGCACTACTGAAGAGCAGGGGTATTTACACTGTAAAAAAAGGAAAGGACATGGCTGAGAATACCATGAAAAATTAACTGTCTTGGAAGGTGGATCAAATTTTAAGTACACTAATCTTTCCAAAATCTCAATATAAGAAACCTAAAGTTGGCAGAAAATAAGCAATACTAGTGCTGTACTGTAGTCTGAATTTTCTCCTCTATGACAAAGAGAGCACTAAAATTTAAAATTAAAATGAAATCTTGAGAAAAATATGGCTCAGGTGACCAAAGGAGGTGGCAAAACTTTTCTTCTTAAAGACTTATTAGATTAACGGCAACCAAATTTTACAGTCTGAGATAACTAGGACAAGGAGTAGTGCTGTGAGAGAGATTTCTCCATAGGGATGCACTGAGTTGCTAGGCAGAGATTTTCAACAGCAAACACTTTTACTCTGATATCTTCCCATGCAATAAATATACCATGGACTTGTAGTCCTGATCTGTTGAACTAGACATATGAAGCAGTAGGTGATATTCATGGTTTGCCTTGTACAGAAGGTCAGACTGAATGATCTTATTGATCTCTTCTGACCTTAAACTTGTGATCCACAGTAAGATGATGAATGTTTCCTGACTAAAACCAAAGTCTAGAACCAGAGGACAGCTATGGAACAGAATAAGGACCTCTGGAACTCAGTGAGAACTCAAATTGCCTTCATTCAAATTCCTTTCTGCACAAGGAAGATAGAGTGCAGCAGGCCTAGGAGCAAGAGTATTTACAGCCCAGTAGCTCCCATGTGCTGCTTTGGTGCAGATGGTTGGTGCAAAACAAATGGGCTGAAACAATCTATGCTGTCACAACATGGAAAGGCCAGAGCCTGGGAAAAGCTGGAGGTGCTTCAGGCATGAATTTTAGGTGTCTAAATCCAAAATCGTGTTGCTGATTCAGCTGTTAGTTAGCCCTGCAGGCAGTGAGATTTCAAGGGCACCTTGGGTTTTCATGCCTGGTTTTTCCAGATGACTGAAGTATTTTCTCACTCCCAATAAATTTCCAGAAATCAACAATGTCTTTGGTTTTCTCCCCTGAGAAGTGTGAGCCAGTGGATTTTCTCAGATTACCTTAGAGGCTGAGTTTTTTAACTTCTCTTCTTTTACAACACTGGAAGGGAGACCCTTCTTTTGTACAGCAGCACTCGCGCACAGATGAGATATCCACACCCAACCCTTTCCCCTTGTGATGTTGTTGAATCCCTGTTTCTGGCCTCTCAGGAAACTGCTGTGACCACTACTCTCTACAGTGGTGTAGGAAAGAATTCAAGACTCGTGGTCTGAAGGAGCAAGGTAGGTCCAGCTCATTTCCAAGAGAATATGAGAGGAGACGTGGCTGCTGTCAAGAGTAGAAGAAGTGGGAGTCTACCAAGGAAACCACTAGGAATGGCCATGCAGAAGTGGGAGATTTAGGCAGATATTGTGTTACTGTTCATACAAACAAAACAGTTGTTCTTGGAGGGCAATAAATTTGTGTTGGATCTTGTCTCTATTCAAGTCACAGTAAGTGACAGTAAGATTGTATTTTTTAAGTCCATAGCAAAATACTGAAAGCCACCAGATCAAAGAGCCTATTTAAATTAAGGATCATTAAAATGCAATATTTGCTGTTCAAATTTGGCTGTAACTATAATCTGGTTATCTACCCCATCTTCTCAAAATACAATATTTTCTTTCCTGTTCAAGTCCAAAAATTCATTTTTTTCTCAAATAGATTCATATTTCTTCAATAAACCAAAGAAAAATGTGAGCACTAAGCATGTCTCAGACCTCTTGTTTATGAAAGGTTGCTTTTTTCACAATCTTTTCCCATGACTGGTTGTATCCCAGAAGTAAATGGGAGTTTTTACTTTAATGTTTGCAGGACAAGAAGCAAATGCTTTGGAAGACAGAGAAGTTGGAAGATGATCTGAAGAATTAAAATAATTATATTTTTGTTCTTTTTTTCCTTTGCCTTCATTTTACTTCCATCCCATTGCTATGACCTCAGTATCCCCAGTTATTTCTGTCCCCCGTGTGCTACCTTGGAGATTCAGTTCCCATGAATACTCCTAATTTCTGTCCTTTTGGACGCTCTCTGAGTTCTACGAGCATTTACAAAGAAGCACAACTTAGGTAGGCATAGGGTAATTATTGACCAGTAGTCTCATGCCTAAAGGCCAGCTGGCAGCTAAAACTGAACTGAAAATCTACTGATTTTCATGAAAAGCTCCAGAATTTAATATCTTTGAGACCTCCACCCTTCTGTAAAAGTTGATCAGTGGGTTTAAGTGTAACTAATAGAGACTGACAGATGGCTGGACAGGCATAAGGCGTCATCACACAAGCCCTGTTTTCTCAGACTTGAAACCACAATTAACTTTTGAAAAACAATATTTAATGTACCTGTATTAATCTTATCTCTAGCAGTGATTTATAACAACTATCAGAATAACATGCAGCATGAGTTATGCACTGCTGATGCACATCTAGAAACTTTTCCAAAATTATGTACTTCTAAACTTCTGTTTTTGATAGCATCCTCCTCCACAGAGTTGAAAATTCAAGTCAGCTAAGGAGATAAGCAGCTTATCTATTTTTAAGTTGCTTTTCTCTCCTCTTTCCTGCAGCTACTTCATCAGTTAAAAGGCTCATGGAATAAAAGGACATCCCTAGGAGAGATTCATGATGCAAGAGAAGGAAAGCAAAAAATGCAAACGCAGCTGATCCTCAGAGAATTGAAACTTCCCCCAAATACCGTAACTGATACATGGACTCCTAGATTTGCTTCTTGGGAGTCTCCTTATGCATCATATCCTGTCTTACCCTAGTAGCCAGGCTGCAATATTTGATTCAGCAGTTTTCCTGCTTCTTGCTTGTAGATTTACACTGGAGAAGACACCAGGTGAAAATATTAATGAAAATGTATCCACAGATGTCTTTCCAAAAGAGGAGACAGAATTACTATGGAACTACTGTATGAAAAAAAACCCACTTTCAGGTTGCTTTTAATGTGTTAACATTTAGCTCTGAAACCCTTTAATTTGCACAGGCAAGAGGATAAATGCAGTAACAAACATCCCAGCTGGTTCTGAATTTCCCCTACAGACAGAATTATATGTATGCCGCTCCTTTCTATGTGTGTGTCGTGATGATCACTCACTGCTCTTTGTTCCGAGTTGTGCATGTATAAATGGTGGAGGAGCTTAGACACAGAGGATAGCAAACACAAATATCCAGAGCTTAGTTGCTGCTTTTGACCCTCCCTGGTCAGTGCAGAGAAAGGGGGACTAAACTGCAAATATAAAATACGTTTGGTGAATCACAGCTGTTGTGTGAGCTATTTCACTCAGCTGACATCAAAGGAAAGAGAAGATAATTTGCTGTGATGAACTGTGACCACTAGAGCAATGGGAAGGAGCCATGGAGAGGATACCAGCAGTGACAGCACAAGTGCTCAAGAGGGAATGAAGAAGCAAGGATCCCCTTTTTGTGAAGTGTATGGGCCTGTCTTATCTTGCAGCTAGAGCAAATTAGTCTTAGTTGTTCAGTAAGTGGTGGATATCACCCGGCAGTAAATCTGGAAGATAAATGTGAACAGAGGAAGACACACAAGCAGATCAGCTTTAATCGGATATGCTGCTTGTGGAAGAAGTGTGGGCTTTTTTCATAGTCAGTTAAGAGGCACCTTTTCTCTTGTTGATGTTGGCATGTGGAACAAAGGCTACTCTGATTTACATGCCTAACTTCAGCAAATATAGCAGTAAAGGTGGGTAGCTGTTGATGCTCACTGCTCTTCAGATGATGAAATGTTGGCTTTATGATGTTAGAGTGTCCTTACTTTGGAAGCTTGGTATATGCATGTTTGTAGCAGAAAGGAATCAATAATTCTTTTAGTCTGTTATGGAGTTATCCCTTAATTCACAGTACATAGAGGAATGTTCATAGCCCAGTGCTCTGCTGGGCGTGTTTCCTCCAGTTTCTTATGAAGGCTATTTTTCACATTCTGACCCAAGATTCACTTCAGTTTTTATCAGCTCTGATTTACTTTTTGAGACTAATCCAAACTTCTTATTAATTTTATTTTTTTTTCTTAAAAAAGAAATACACTGAATACACCCCCCAAAAACAAGAAAAATCAAGCAAATGAAAACCACCTTTGATTGAGAAACTGAAAATATCAACTGCAAATCCATCTGCTTTTAATTCTTTATCATTCCTTCCCAAGTCCAGTTTTCATCGTTGTTTTATTTTCAGCTGTAGAACAATGAGGAATCCTTGGCTTTCAGGCTTTTGTTTCAACCCCCCAAATTCTGACCAAGTCTTGGAAGTAGCCTATGGCTTCAAAACAGCTCAATTCTAATGTAATTTGCATGAATCCTATATCACTCAAATGCTCCTGACAATTCATTGAACTTTGTCCTGCGTTTTACCAGAATACTTATGAACCATATTGGGCACAGCAGAGCTGTTAATGAAACTGGAACAGTATAATTACAACACGCTCATCCTTGAAGATGCAGGCAGATGTGAGAAAGTATACTCCATTTGTCTCATTGAAATACCATTGCAAATTACCTCTGCGTTAACTACATTTAAATAGGAAATAAAGGAGAAAAAAAAGTCTTCCTTGATAATGACAAGACAAGAGTATCTATAAAAAGGAAATAGAGATGACATACTTCTTTGCCCATGACATACATTTTTTACATGGCTTAGGGGCTTTGCTTCCTGAGAGTTTACATCGTCAACTGTCAGATCCCTTCCATGCATGATTTATGTATGCATAATAAAGACATTGTGGCTGAGGAACTGATCTGTGATTTCCAACAGCTTTGAAACTAACAGTAATATAATATGCAGCATATGAATAATATAGGGTTTAGTTAAAAAGCATCAAGTTTTGAAAATGGGAGGCATATTCATTTCCCATTGCTTCATTTGCTCTTTCATTTATTTTCCTTTTTTTTTTTTTTTTTTCCTTTTCTTTTTCTGTTTTTCTTTCTTTCCCCAGACAAATTGGGTGACAGCTGTTAAGAGAGACAGGCCAAAAATTTCAAATTCAGGGGCCAGGCTATGCACATAGTATTGGACAGGCATGCTTGCTGGCTTTGCAGATTCCAGGCACTTTGCAAGAGAGCAATTGGTAGCTCAGACTCAGTGCAAGTCATCTCAGATTAAATTTAGAAGAGGGCAGACTGTGAAGACCTTGGAACATGCATTTAAATAAAACTTGTCCTAAAATTTCACGAGATTTTCTATACCATTCACTAGAATGTGAGCAGGAATGTTCAGCTAATAGTAGCGCTGACTACTAGTTTCATTTTGCATCAGCGCCAAAAGCTGAGATCACTGTGTGTGTGCTCATTCCATGCAACGATGAGCAGCACCACAATGACTCTTGAACTAGTGAGTTTTCCTGAAACACAACTCAACCAGATCATTTGCCCAAATGGATTCCTGATTAGCAGAGCCAAAGAGTTCTACAGTGCTGAAGAGCTGAGTTTCTTGGTGCTAGAATCAGCTGTCATCTGCAGTAAAGGAAAAATGCACTGTAAGGTGCCACATCCCTACTGTAAATCTCACTAATTCAGAGGCTGGGTGAAAGGGAGATTCTTGTTTTATATGACAAAATCAAGATGCAGAGACTCAATTACTTGGATAGGATCATAGGGATGATTAATAGCTTGGAGCATCTCTCATATGATGAAAAGTTCTGTTCATCCTAGAGAAGACTGTGAGGAGATTTACAAATACCTAATGTTTATAAATATCTAAAGTGTGAGAGGCAACTGGATTGTAGGGTTAGACTCAACGACCTCTTGAGGTCCCTTCCAACCCCTGCAATTCTGTGATCCTGCGAGGCCAGACTCTATCCAGTGTTGTGTAGTGTTAGAACAAGGAGCAATGACTAAAAACTGGAAGGTGGGAAATTTCACACAGATATGCCAAAGAACTTCTTTATGGTAAGCCTGGTGGAGCACTGGAACAGGTTGCCCAGAGAGATGCTGGAGTCTCCTTATTTGCTGGTATTCAAGACTTGCCTGGACGCCTACCTATGCAACCTACTAGAGGAAACTGGCTTCAGCAAGAGGTTGGACTCGAATCCTAGGGATCACTCCCAATCTCTGCAGTTCTGTGATTCTGTGATAGCAGGATATGCTATCCAGACCTCAATTCTTGTCCATCTCAAGATGAAAAAAGCCATTTTATGTTGATAGAGATTTATTGGGCATCTAGGAAAATTTTACTGGTGTTGTTTTGGCATTACATTTCTTCTACATTTCATAAATTTGCCTCTGTGTGGGTTAATGAAATGAAATGGAGAATTAGATCAAGCTTAATGACAACAAGAACAAGGCAAAGGTGCAAAACCCTTCAGCAGATATCTTGAAATCTGCACCACAATTTTTTGTAAAGAGGCTCCATAAGTAGGAAAAGTGGACAGAGGTCCTGCATAGCCTTAGAACCTATTTTAATTATCTTCTCCCTAGATAATTATTAACAGGGGAGGAAAAAATTGCCTGCAAGTGCAAATGCTAATGGGTTCCCCCGAGAGCATGAGTCCAGAACATCAAGGAACTCACAGCAGGCTAACAGCCTCTACAGCATGTGGCTGCTGGCTTGGGGGGGAGGATGCTGCAGTCAATATGCTGACGAAATTCTTCAATGACTTGAAGACTAAATTGCATGTCTTTATAAAAGCAAGGCGGAACAAGCACTGTGATATTCAAGTGGAAAGGAAATTGTGTAGCTAAAACATAGGCTTTTGACGTCGTCAAATGCTGTCAGTGGGAATAAGGAAAGGGAGGTAGAGAACGGATCTGAAGGAGGTGGGAACTGTGTGTTCCCCACTGGGCACTGCTCTAATAATAGCTCTCAGTGATTTCAGAAGTGGAAGGAGTCCTCATGACTAACCAGAGAATGGAAATCGGCTCATGCTTACACTGTGTCAAAAGAATGAAAAGCTTGTTAAAAGAAAAATATATGTATAAAAGCCTAGACTCCTCTGGGACTCAAAATTCATTGGTAAGTTGGAAAAAACAGGTCCTGAGGTGTTATCTCAGGTTTAGCACTTCAGGTCTTTGTTAGACCATTAACTAAGGATATAATTCCAAACTATCCACGTCCCTGACAGGTGTTCCAGCTGCCAGATGAAAAGCTCATCTGAATAGGCTTTGATGAGTAGGCACTGACTGTATTAAAAATAAAGATCTTCTCCAGGGCCCTGAAACCAGTTCTGCTGTGCTTGAAGGAAATTTAGCACATGAATGCAGGTACATAAGATGGAGGCAGAGGAAGAGATTCTGCTGTTTTCTCAGGTGTTTTCCCCTGAGGTCCTCTCTCCAGAAGAAAACAGTATGTTGAAAAGCATTTGCATGGAACTGAGATCAGAATACAAGAACTTCATTTCTTTAGTAGGTTGTTTTCTTTGAAAATAACTTAAAATGGGATTTTATGTTTTTTGTTCCTCCTGAATGTTACTCACTAATTTCAAAGGATTTGTGTTTTCAACCTCACCCATATCATCCCTGAATCTGAGAGTAGGTTGGGGCTCATCCCAGCTCAGACTTTGAACTTAATGTCATAGTAAGTATTGAGGTTGGTTCCACCCTTGTCGTATGGCCCCATTAGGCCAGTGGTAAGGCTCGAGGCAGTAAATGGAAGCATGCAAGTGTTGAGACGTTTGAAGACACATGAGAACAAAATATTGTGACAGATGGACACATGGAGACTTGGGAGAATTGCCCCAGATTGGTTTGCAGGTATGTTTATACCCAATGCAATCATGTCTTCTCTGTGATTTTTACAGGGAGAATGGTTCAGGTTTATCTCCATGACTAAATCCTAATAATGTCAATATCTCCATATTAGAAATAGAGAAGAAGCTTCAAAGAGCCAGCTAGACGATGACCAGCTCTGGGCAACCAGGTATAGTGGTTGGTAGCCCTGCATTTGATGGGGGTGGCTGAAACTGGATGATCATTATGGTCCTTTTCAAACCAGGCCATTCTATGATTCTATGAAATGCTCTTAGTGGCTTTATACGCAACAAGAAACTTGTGCAATATTTTCTAGGACTCCTGAATATATATGGAGTCTTTGGAGGTTAGCATTGAGGGTAACCAAGCTAACTACAGAACTAGTTGCATCTTGGCTAATTATTGCCCTGGAGCTAACTAGCCTGCACACATCACCACACTGCCTTTGCCATTTGCTTTCGGGATCCAAATAAAATGTCTTGTTGTGATGGAAGAATGGCCTTGTCTTTCTCTGAAAGGTAAATGGGGAAAAGATGTACTGTAATTTCCATTTCTTCTGGAAGGCAGCTGCTAAGAGTCTGCAATTATGCTGAGATGAAGGAGGGAATGTTGGTGCTGAGGAGTTGCATTCAGGATTGGTTCTGGACATCACTGTCCACAGATCATACAGAGCCAATCTAGGCAATGCTGTCTCTCCTTTGCTGCTGTTCTCTGTAAAGAAATCATAATGCTGTGTCTTTCTTTCCCTCTGTCTTCTGCAGTTGTCACCACCTCATGCCAACATTAGGAGTGTTTTGAACTAAAATGTCCTGCTTGTATTAACATGCTTATCTCAGCTCAACAGCTTACAAAATCCAGCCTAGACAAAATACATGATACTACACACCATGAGTCTGATAACCCCGTTACAGCCATCTATGAAGATTTTATTTTAAGGCCAACTTTTCCATTACAGTTTTCTTCCGTTCTTGTTTCAGCTCACTAAACATTCACCACCATGATCAACTGCATAAACTCAAAACATATTAAGCAGATTAGGTTGATATCCAAATCTTAACACACTACTTGGGGATGACTGCAATGTCTGGCTGTTTCTACAGTTCAGTGGGTTGGTTATATTTTGGACAATGTTAAATCTTTTTACTTGACAGAAGCATTTTGCATGTGTTTAACACCACATTCCTAAGGCAAAGCAAATTGCCAGAAATAAATCTATTTATTCAAGAATGGTGCTAAAATATAAGATGAACTTAAGCCCTAAACCTATCTGCACTGTATATCCAAAACCTGTAAAAGAACTGGACTTCTTTTTTTAAATAAACTAGCTTATTTATGTGTGTAATTACAGTTTGGTCTCTAGGATTGTATCTATGTTGGAACATAGGAAATGGCCTTTACCTTTCAATTTATATTGTGGTTCTACATAATCACATGCTTTCTTGTGGATAAGAAACCACTATTACTAACAGAGCTGCCAGCAAGCTGTTGTAGGAAAGAACATTGCTGAATATCACAGTTTTAGTTTTCAGAGGTAAAGGCAAGGGAAAGTAAGGAAAGAAAAAAAACCAACCCCACACAGTCTGTTAATAGTTGACAAAAGGGTAAATGACAGGTCTGAAAACTCAGATAAATTCTCATTAACTGAGGGTGTTCTCAGCACTGCCTTCAAAGAAGCACTCCTATGCTTGGAGCTATGGGAGATATTCTCAGTAATGTAGAATGAGATGTCAAGTCATCACTGATAGAATTTGCAGCTGATGAAGACTGGTAGAAGTATAAACAACTGCAGGGACAGTGTTACTGTGATCACTGGTGAAGCTTGGCTTGCTTGGGAAAACATGTTTTAGTGCAGCCAAATGTGATGCTGTCTGTGCAGGAACACAGAATGCAGTTGTTGTTCCTATCACATAGTTATGAAATTTCATAGGTAGGAAAGGAACAGCCTTATGCAGGCAAGGAATGCGGGGATGTGGGAGAGGTCTCCATGGGTGATTAATTACTCACCCTTGGCTATACGTCCTGCTGGGACGAACTGTTCTTAGTTATTTCAGGACATGCAGTGGTCTCTGGGTAGGAAGAAGGGAGTAAATGGCCAGAGGGGGTGGCTACTTTACTAAGAGCTTAACAAGAATTTAGATCTATCCTAGTCTAGACAAGCAAGCAAATCTACCAGACTTCTTGTTGGTGTTCATGCATATTTTACTCTCCCTGCTTACATAAGACCCTTATCCATCTGCTGCTTCTGACACATCCTGCTTCTGGATACTTGATCCCTGTTCTTCCCCTGCTGGCAGTAGTCAGCATAACTTACGTTGTGGCTACACCGCCACAGAATAATTACCTTTATGGCTGTTACTTGCCATATGTACATATATTCCATATACTTTGGGTCAAGACCTATAATGTCAAGCTCAGAAGCATTTCCTATATGCATATTCCCATTTCAGTAGTATCCAACGGTGGCCCTACACTTGTGTGCAAGATCAGAGTGAGTGAAATGTCATTGCTGCATCCCTTTGCTTTCCTTTCAGACTGCAACAAATAAATACATAAATAAATAGATAAATAGCCCTCCCCCCTTCCCCCCCTCCCCCCAAGCAACAGCAACAACAACAAAAAACAGAACAGATGAAATAAACTCCCACTCATTCTGCTCACCTGGGCAAGGACCAGATGAAGAGGTAATTTGTCTACTGTAGAGATATTTTTGGGGGGACAATCAACCAGTCAGAAAAGGGCTCTTTAATCAGATGGAGAAGCATGGGAAGGACCACTGTGATTGAGAATAAGATTAACTTTTTGCTGCTAAAGAATTCCATGGGGTATCTGCTTCCCAGTACTTGCAAATCATGGCTAAGAGTCTCCCTGGAATACAATTTTCTCTAGACATCAATTACTGGGATCAATTTTGGGGACAAATACACAAAAATTAACAACCTATGACATAGGTAATCTAAGATTCTTTGGCCTTAAAATCCCTGGATCTTAGGGATAGTGAAGAGCAGAGCTCTTTATGGAAATGGAAATATAAGCAGAGCACAAATACTGGAGGAGCAGAGCAATTACATCCAAGAACCTAGGGCAAGTAGTTCCATATCATTCGCTTTTCTCACCTAAAGGTCAGCTGGATGTTAAGTAGATGTTCTGAGATCACCAATGTGGCACAAAGCCTTTGTACACAGAGAAGATGCATGTAAACCTTATTGCTTTACTCTGCTCCCTTTATGATTTCTCCTTTCTGTGCTTTGAGCTCTGGGGAAGAGAACATATGCTGCCCAAGGAGGAATTACATTAAGAAAGGACAAGGTGCTGTAGTTCAGGGAGTTGTGGCACTGATAACTCCCTTTCAGCTCAGTTTGTGTCTTTCAGTGCTTTTGTCATGGGGTTATGGTATTTTATGTGAAAAAGGAACTATTGTACCATGCCATCTCTCAGCTTGTGCTTTATTGCAAAATACTGATTTTATGATACAGGTGTTTTATTGTTGAATTTTCTGCTGGTCTGTTAGTCAGCTTCAGCAATGATTTCTAGCCTTGTTTATTTTTCTAGTTATTTTAAGAATAGCTAACAAGTTTCACAAGAATTGTGTGTTGTAGGGAGGTATCAGTGCTAATTCAAAGATGTAAATTGCAGAAGGAGTGAACCTCATCACATGAACTGAAGTTTGAAAGAAGAGATGCACCACCTGAAATATGTTCTCATTGTGATAGAGGTGTCTGCAGAGAGAAAGAACCACTGCACTGGGCAATGTGCACAGGCAACACCTTGCAAGACCATATCCAACCCATGAGATTGCAGAAGATGAACTCAGTGGGGTGAGCCCTGTAGCTATAAGACAGTAATAAAAACGATTCACTTGATTTTTGAGGAAGCAGAGCTAAACAATTGTGTTTTAGGAGACTGAAGCGTAGAGCAAGGTGATTAGCCGTTTTTGAGGTCTCTCAGTAGACAAGTAGAAAGTCACAGATGAATGGGAGAAGGTTTATCACAGCAGACATTTTACAGAACAAGTGACGCCTCCTGCAGTGCCTATCAGAACTCCTATCAGACCACCATGGAGCAGTCACTAAACATGAGATGTTTCATACTCACCTTCCCCTCTTACTTAAAAAATCTATCCTGAAAGTCTTTTTCATCTCCAGTTTTGATGTAGAACCTTAATTTTGAGATGTGATACATCAAAATTATAAGCACACCAGTGTACTTACAGAGTACAGTTACTTACAGAGTAAGGTCTCTTGCCTACAATACTAGACAATTCTTTTTCTTTTTGAGAAACATCTTTTATTTTAGCTTGAATAATGGTGACTTTAGTTTTCTGATTTGAAATCTAGTGCTCCTTTATTACTCACCATGAAGTTCAGGCAAAGTGTACGACAGCACATCCATCACCATAGGTTCAGTTCCCAGGAGCACCTCCACTTCCAGAACCAACTGCTCAGAACCCAGTTGCAGAGACCAAACCCAACTCCAACTCTTCCCAGACATGGAGATTTGCACAACCCAAAGCTGACTTCCCTACAGCATGATTCCCCTGTCAGCAGTTTCTCACACACTAAAAAGCCCTAGAATGACTAGTTATGACAGCACCACCCCCTAAAACATGTCAGAATATCATGTTTCTTGACTCCATGCTGCATGTTTTCCACTCATACAAGAAAGCATTCAGAGACTTGCCAAAGTAGCTGCAAAATCTATTGTGCTTCCAACATTGGCCAACACAAGATATCCTCCAGATGGTAAAAAATAACCTTGACAGACCTTGGAGGCATTGTTGAGGTATAATACCAGTTGATACCAGCTGTTGATTACCTAAACCTTGTAATTTTTATTTTTGTTAATGGAGACCAGCTGCAGAGGTTATTGTCACATGACATACACAATTGTCTAATCTGTACATTTTCCCTCTGAATCAGGCACTTGTCTCAATATGAATCCGTGATGATACCAATTAATTATATCTGGCATTAGGTTATTTGCTCTTTTTCTGTTTAATACAGAAGATCTCAGAAGGCTCCATAAGGTGTAGACTAATAATTTCATTCAGACATAACATTCTGGTATGTATATTTGTGAGAGGTCACTTATTTATTATATAAAATCAAGACATACCATCATCTATCCTGAATTTTCACCCTTGAAAGCGGTATAATAAGTGTCAAATCAGTGATATGCCTTATCCATCTTTAAAGGATTTCTTTGTGCCATACAGCTTCATAGCAGCTGCTTTCTCAAATTACCAAGAAATTGGAGTTTGCCAAAACGGTGGTTTTCAACAGCTTACAACCTTAAGATAACATTTACATTTCAGGAGATGCTGTTCCAATCAGGACAGAACCACAGAGCAAACTCACATCTCTGGATACTCACAGAAGCATCTGACAGAAAAACTAATAAATGCACTAGATTAGTACAGTTTTATTTTCCATAAATCTGGGACATGTTCAGCAATGTCAAACTTGTCCCTGTGTCATTACATGAATAAATAAACCCAAGCTTGCTCTGAAGCTCAGAAGTGAGGTGGAATTCATTTAACTCATTACCATTTAAATGACAGATGGACAAGGTAAACTCTTTTCTTTTGAGGCAGTGGATGGACCACGTAGGGACTAGAACTCTGGTGTAGCATAGATGTGGGCTCTCAGCTTTAAATGATTGGATTCAGATGTTTCCAAGAAAATTATTTGCTCCAAAAGGGCTCTTTGGTTGCTAACAGGTATAGCAATCATATTTAAAATGTTTTTACTCACAGTCAGGCTCCTGCAGCTTCAGTCACGTAGGATTTACTGGAGGGTTTATCCTTGGGCTGCTCTGTTGAGTGCAGAGAATTCAGGTGGATGTTTTCAGACTGTTAGGCTGCCAAGAAATATAAAGTAAAAAACAACATGTTTAGAGGAGAAATATTTTAGTTTTGCTATTTTGGCTATAATTTATTTCCTACTTTTGCAGAAGATCATCATGTGTCTCTCCTAAATCACAGGGAAATTTAAACAGAAGAGAGGAAGTAGGGAGGGTTTGTGTGTTTATTTTGTGTAAAGGGGAGGCATATCTGCACCCACAAATAAGAGTGTGAGATCTTCACACACAGTTCAGACCGAGTGAGAAAATAGCATTGCAGCATTCTGTAAGTTAATTTAAGAAATAAAATGATTATTTGTATTTTTCTTAATACTTAAAAAAGAAAGGAGGGTTGGAAAAGTCCTCAAACCAGAAGACAGAATAAGGCTTTTTACGTGGATGACACTCATGCTGCGTAATACAAATGTTTTGCTTGATTTCTGTTTGTATATTTTTGTGACCTGCAAGCTCAATGTAAAGTCACCAAAAGTTTCCTGATCACCCATGAGGCTCTTACAAGTTTCCACGGAGCTAAAAGAGGTTTACTGTTTCAAGTCAGAGGCATGGACAACTTGTGCACAGTACTATATGGATAACTTGGAACTTAATTTGAGCTCAAGGCTGAAACATCTGCTTGCCCAGAGAGGAAGTCTATATGCTGAAACAGGAAGATATGTGGGTATGACTGCCACTAGTGTGGCTCTTGCAAAGTAAATGGTACTGGAATACTCACCTCTTGGCCTATAAATATGACATGTCTACAAGGCAAGGTTTGCAGAATACCTGGTATTTGTTTCAAATGGCTGAGCTTTCCAAGTATACAAGGGAAGCAGGGAAACTTCATGGAAGAAGTCTTTTCATTTAGGACCTTGTCCTGTCCCAGAGATGTACACTATTCCAGACTCATCTAAACCAAGCCGTTGCTCCCTGACATTAAAAGATCTGTAGCTGAAGGTTGGAGGAATCACAAAGAGGAAGGAGGGTAGAGACCTTTTCTTTAATAACACAAAAGAGTGAAAACTCCTTTTTCCCATTTATTTTCTTTCAAAACAATGCAGTAGCCATTAGTCAAAACCATGTTGGGTTTGTATCCAAATAACATAGATGGTGCATAGACAGCAATTCACTGTTAACAGGGGGGATTTGATTATTTCATTTTAAGGAGATAAATTGTTTATATTACATTACTCCTCTGTCAGCTTTGCAGTTGTTTGCATGGATGCCTTTTTGCTCTTGGCTTGAACCTCATTCTCAGTTCTGTGTCCACCTCTTGATTGATGTTGAGCCACTATTAGTCCCTGTGTTTCCTAGGCTGCAAGAGGTTTGATTTTTGTTGGCTTGGATAGAGCTGTTGGCCTTGGTTTCTTTTTAAATACATTGTGCTAAAGAGAGGAATGGAAGTGAATGACAGGTCAACTAACAACACTGTGACTTCCAGCACCTGGTACTGGAGGATGATTTGATATTGACCTTTGTCACCTGCCTCTCTGTATGTGCATAGGTCTTCCTCCTGATTTCAGTGAGAAGCATTTACATGTCTCAGTTGTAAACTGAGGGTGGAAAGTGGAAACAAAATGAAGCATGGAGTTCTTTTCCTACATACATGTCCTCCACAGAAGTGAACAAATTTGTGATGTGGACAGTTCCTCCAGACATAATGTGTAGTTTCTTAACATATATTCACTAAAACCAAAACAAAGTAACAAAACAAGGTGAACAAATATAAAAGCAAAAAACAAAATTATTGTAAATTTCCCCAGAATAGATGAACAGGTATCTAGACTGCTTAAATTTCAGCTTTGTTCCCTTGCACTTATCGGAGACCACACTTGAACTAGGATTACTCTAAGCAGCATGCAGAAAAAGTGATTGGATAGCACATTACAAGCTGAAGTCTGGCAAGGCTTTTCAAACTAAAATGAATGATACTGCTAGTTTTTTTTTTCTGCCAGTATACTATCATCTCACTACCAACCTCAGCATTCACTCACAAGTGGATCAAGTGGAGGCTGCTTGGAGAAAAAAAGTAAACCTACATCCTGGGCCCAAAATAAAAGGCTTAAAGCTGCTTTTCTGCTTTGTCTAGGATGTTTCTGGTGCAAACTCACACCTAAACTCCAAACACACTGTTGGAGCATAACGACTGGGAAATCCTTCATACAGCAGTACAGATTTAAGGGCTGCCATCAATTCCCAGTCATTGCAGATGGTGTGCTGGTGGTTTGGCATCATTTTGACAGCCCTAAATTACCCTCTGGCTCTCAGAATCATCCCTGTTGCCTAGAGTGGCAAACCGCTTTACCCTAATACACATGCTCAGCCTTGTGCCAATCCCAGAAGAGGTTATCACGTTTTTATTCTGAATTGAGTATATGCAGTTACCAGAGAATGAATGGCACGTCAGAAATGCACGCTGTTTCTTAGTTCATGGCAATATGTTCACCTGTCCTTCTGTAGAATAACACTGGGTTATGATGAAGGCAGATTTATGTTATGATGTATAGGAGCTGCTCCAATGATAAATTTACAGGGGATTTGTCTCATTTATTGTAAAAAAAAACAAAAATAAAACCCTTCTAATTTAGAGCTTTTGAAACTCCTCTGAAGTGCTCATCTTTTAAGTGAATCATCAACACAGTGCACCCCAGATTATGTGGGTTTTTTTCTGGTGATCCAGGGAAGCACTTCTTGGCTTTCCCATTCTGGTGGAGGAAGGGAAGAAAGGCCTTGTAAAAGAATCAGATTTGCTCTGGAAATGACTGAGAGCTGTTAAAAGCAGAGCCTTGCAAAGCCATTTTTAGACCTCTGCTTTTTAAATATAGCCCTTGCCACCAGCACCTGCTCTACCAATAATGTGTCATCTGTGAGATGTCACTCACTGACACTGAGTGTCATGTACAGAAGAAGGCCAAGCATTTGCCAAGCAGAGTGTGTTCTTCAGAGGAAGGAATATAGCCACAGATTATATGACCTGGATAACTTTTGACAGCATTATGCCTCCATACATGTTTGCTCAGCACCTTATGCACTGAAGCTCCCTCAGTCTGGAGCCACAGGACATTACTGTAACCCAAGTATTATTTATGTTGGCAACTGAGAGATAGATCATGGGTGAGGGAAGTGAAAAAGCAGCACTGCTAGTGAATGAATTTGCACGTTACTGCTTTTATAACACTGAACAACTTAATAGAGACACAGCAGAGAGATTTAGTCTCAGGAGCATTTGTTTTCATAGAGATCTTTGATTTGCAGAGTTTTTACTTATTTTTGTGCATTTTTGTGGCTTGGATTTTCTGTGTTTTGCATGACCACTGCTCCTCAGTGAGTGGAGGAAGGAGAGTTGGGAGGAGGCAGAATCACAGTTCCCGTACCTAGCAGGGCACTCAGCAGTACTGAAGTGAATATGCTTCCCTCCTTAACCCTCAACTCTTTCATTCTGCAAGTAGAGACAGAACTGGACCTGGGCCTCATTGCTTTGGATTGCTTAGGGCAGGCTTAGTATTTCAGACAGTTAGAATCATAGAATCATTGAGGTTGAACCACCAAGTCCATCAATCCATCTCAACTATGCCAACTGACCGCATCCTGAAGAGCCACATCTCCACAGATCTCAAACACCTCCCTGGGCAGACTGGGTCAATGTCTGACTGTTCTTTCTGGGAAAATTTTTTTCTGAATATCCAATCTGATTTTCCCCAACTCAACATGGGGCCATCTCCTCATCCTCTCTCTGCTACCTGGGTGCAAAGGCCAAACCCTGCCTTGCCACCTTGCCATGATCTCCTTTTTGGGACTGTAGAGAATGATAAGGTCTCCCTTGAGCCTTCTCTGCCCCAGGCAGAACAATAAGACCTGTCCTTCAGACACTTCACAGCTTTGTTGCCCTTCTCTGAACACACTCCAAGGACACACTCCAAGGTCAGCCTCGATGTTACCTGCCCCAGCTCTGCTGAGATGCATCAGGAAGACTGCTGGGGTTCAGGGTGAGAATCCCAGGTCTGGTCTGGAAATTCCTGTGCTGCATTCATTGTGGGTCTTTGCTATCTGTACTGGTGTTAAACCCCATGCATAGCACTGACGTGGGTTTGCACATGGAGGAACAACGAATCTTGAAATAACTGCCTGGCATTACCACCATTTACCCCAGTTAGATTTGTACTGGACACAGGGATGTTAAAGACACTGCCTTCCACAACCTGCTTCTGTAAGGTGCAGTTGGGGCTCTCACTGCTTTTCAAAATAGCCAGCTGAACTGAGCTGTGGTCAATCAAACTGCTTTCTTTCTTTTGCTCTCTCCCATATCCCTTCCAAGCACCTGCAGTGGCTTTCAGAACACATTCATTCTCTCTCTTTTGCTTGCTGCATATACTTTACAATTTCCCAGCAGATGCATCGCATGAGGGCATTAAATTCCCATCCTTCCCACCTCGCTCTCAGAGCAATGACTCCACATTCAGAGAAACACTCATTTTATTACAGCGGAGCTGAGCATTTAAACTTCATTCTCAGATTCATTTGCCGAAAAACAGAAGATGCTAAAAATACTGTTGATAGGGAAGCAGTGAGTGTAACCTCCAAATCTCCCCTGTTCGGATCAGATGTAGCTTTCCTGCTGCAATCATTCCTCTCTGCCCTTCTTCCCCTCCCCTCTGTCTTTTTGGAGATGTATTTCTCTACGTCTGTGATTCTGCAGTGGCAGAAAGGGGTCAATCTATCTGTAAAAGATGGACTCAGCCAAGCTTTTCTAGCTCTTTCCTGCTGATGGCAATTATCCGGAGGTTGGCAGCAGTCCCAGAAACCTGCAGTTCCTGCAGTCCTGCTGCTGTGGGCCTGCTCCACAAAGCCAGCATCCTAAGAGGATCACTTGGTGTGATGCCCAGGAAATGACAAACAGAAAAGGTCACACGTACTCCAAAAAGATATACTGCTCGGCAAATTTAATTGACATTGTGCAGCTTTTCAAAATGTCCCTGCAGACATTCCAGCATTTAACAGATGCAAGCCAAGAACAGCAAAATAACAGGGCTTTAGAAAAGAGGCAGAAAAAAATACATTCTGTCCCCCTAAAATAATTTTCTCATACCCTGGTAATATCCTTTTCACATGGTCTATCGGATCAGGGTAATTTTTTTGCTACCCTTGGTCTGGCAAGTGAAACCAGCTCCCATCCCCCCCAGCTCCCTCCCTTCCTCATACTAGCACTGCTGCTTTTTAAATCACTTAGGTTTTATTATGCTGGGTAGCTGTCCTTGTTGTTTTCCTTGCATGTTTTTCTGCTAAAATACTGTATGATGAACCAACTCCCTGCTTAGCCCAGTACTCTCCTGGGGCTTCATCACTGTGTCCCGTGTTATCTAGCCAGAGGGAAAAATGCTGGCTACATCAATGGGTGCTTTCTTTAAAGAAAAGAAACTGGAGATCTGTGGAAATTTAAGAAGGTGTCTGATATCTAGCACTCTTAGTAAGAGCTGATGTGAAAGCAATGAGTGACCAGAATGAATCTATGATGAGGGCAACTGATCCTATTTCAGCTGTGGGTGTGTACTCCTTGAGGGTTCAGCTCTTCAGCTTTTATATTCCATACTGCCTCCATAAATTACAAATTAAGAATCAATTTGTTCTTTTAATTTTGTCTTTAATATTCCCCAGTTAAATGAAAAAAAAAAAAACCAAAAAACAAACAATGGCAAAATTGAGTATAGGGTGAATACTGAAGATGAAGAAGGCTTGTGACACAACAGATTTGAACTCTTGGCCCACCTACACCCATGCAATCTGTGATGAAAGCCACCACTTTCCCTCTAAAGCTAGGAACATGTAATTGCTGTTATTTGTACATGTAGGACAGCAAAGAAGCAAGGTTTGAGTCTATGGGGAGACTTGAATCTTCACATCAGGAGTCCCAGTAAGTATCAACTGGAATGCTGCTGGGAGAAGTGATGAACATTTCGGAAGATTACACATGCTGCTGTCTACATAAAGTGCCAAAAATTGTCAGCTTAGATTGATGGTATAAAATATTCTGTGCATTAGACAAAATACTTCAGGACTGTATAAAGCAAATAGAAAGATCTTTATGGGGGCTTCTCTGGTTACTCTGTTTAGGAAGAGTTAGGTACCCTATCCAGAGTGTAATCATATACATGAGTGGCATCAGTGAAACCTGGTCACTTATTTGCCTGAATATGGTCAGACTGCAGACAAGCAATTATATGACTATAATTTGTACAGAGAGTTGGTGGAACAAATCATTTTGATTTAGATGAAGAATGAACATAGATCATATAGAGCATGACAGCAATGTGTAGAAAACGATGGGGCACAACCAAAAGTGGTTTTGCTTTGAAGCTTTGTTTGATGGAATAAGGCACAAATAATACAGTATAAAGCTTGAGGTACAATACCTAGCTCAATCAGCCATAAAAGATAGGGAAACAACTCCATTTATTTATTTGTTTCTATTTCAGAAGGCAAAGCATGGTTATAGGAACTGTTGGGACCATAGTCCAAGACTCCCAGTCCACCTCTGTACTTAAAGAGCAGATTGTATGCAAATAAAGGGGACTGAATAGTGCCAGATCCCTATCCAGGCAACTTTGTTGACTTCAATATTGTGTCATGCAAAGCAGGATACAGTTGAGAAGACAGCACGGTGCTGGACTATTCCAACATGGAGATATCAACATCCACTTCCTGAACAGAAGCTGAACCTTATAATTTAATAGAAGTGTTATCCTGCAGCTAAAACACAAAGGGAAAAGTATCAGGATTTGTTTCTGCCTGAATCTGAACGGGGCTCGTCCATCTTTCACCTTGCTCTGCCAGGGCAAAAGCTCAAAGTCAACAGCTATAAATCCCACCTCAGTGCTCACACCACCAAGTGTGGGAGAAGTATTATCCCTTCCTTTGAACTGTCCTTCGAAAGGTGTTTCAGGACCAGCTCATTCCCGTTACAGGTTTCGACTCTGGCAAAGTTTCACTTGGTTCTGACTGTCAAGAAAAGTGTGAACAAACACTCTTTAATTTACATGGTGTTAGAAAAAGATTTCGACTTCCTCTTGGACAAGACAGTTCTAGCTAAGAACAGTCTGTCAGAAATGGTTAACTTTCCAACTGAAAATGTTTCCAAGAAAAGGATTTTACTCCAGACAAAATCCCTATGTAGTAAGTGACTCATAACCATGCAATATTAATGGCTGGTTTCATAACACGCTCTCCGGTTACACTGGGCTTCACAGAAGCAACAAAATAAAATTCAGAAGTTGATTTTACTGCAGAGTTCCGTCAACACAATTATATTGGTCAGGAGAGGTAAGAGGTGAGATCTTTGGACTAAGAAGAGAGTCAAGAAAAGCCCAATTGTAGAAAATGTCACCAAATCCAGAACTGAGCTCTTGTCATATCACTGACTTACTTCAGGTTGGGGTGAGCAGAGGGAAAAAAAAAAATACAAACTACACATTTTTCCTCAAATATCCTAACCTTTGGCTTTGGTTTCCCATGGGGAAGTTTTCTATAGCATCTTGAGACTTTAAACACAAAATGTTTTCTGAATTAAAGCTTGATTTAGTTCTTCTGTCTCCAAAAGCAAAAGCTCCAGTGCTTCAGACCACAGGAAACTTGCCAGCTGTGTAAATATTAAGGCTTTTACTGTATGCAGTTGAGCTGCTCTGCTTCCATCTGCTAAAATGGTAAATCTTCACATATGCTTGTTTTGACTGATACCCAGTCCTGAGTGCTTTGTAAGACAGTTACACGTGTGGGCCTGGTAAAAAATATTCATCTCTTGCCAATTTGGTTTGTGAGCAGGAAATGACAGGATAGGCCTTCATGACATCAATGGAGAGGGGCAGCATTCATGAACCACTCTCTTGTTTTGACAGAAAAGAGGATACTTTGGCTTTTCTGGCTATGACGGAACAACTAGTCGAAAAGGATGAAGGGTATGAAGGATAGCATATACATCCTGTTGAAGTTCTTTTAGCCTAATGACAACTAATGCTCTGCAAGTCGTTTCTGGGTTGATTTTCTTAATCTTGGTGTTAGGTCTTCCTGTTTTCCTCTCAAGCAACCAAGTACTTGGAAATCTTAGCAGATGAAAACATCAGGAAACAGGGAAAATATTTCTTTGTGGTCGCTCCTTTCTTCTCATGGAACACACAGAACCAGAATAACAGAAATTTCTAAGAATAAATCCCAGTGGTGTACTAATGTGAAATATTGTCAGCGGCAACTCAAAGACTCTGTAGCCTCAGGAGAAGGAGAGAACACCGTTTAATTAAAACCACTTATTTTAATTTCAAAATCGTATAATTCTTTATTTCAGTCCTTGGCTAGGACAAAAGAAAAAGCATAAACTGAATTATGGCCAAGTATGACAGATGCTCCTTACTATTACACAACTGTTTAGGAGGGAGCTGTGGAACCTTGCAGTAATTTCAGTTGGATGGAACTTCTGGAGGTCACCAAGTCCAACCTGCTCTCAGAACAGGAAGTACTGAATAATCCTATTTCCAATCAAACCTGTGGGGGAAAAAAGGGCAGGCAGAAGGTCATGATCTGATTTCCAGACAGCCTGCCTGCCATGAATTTTATTCTCCTGGTGTTTAGGGCAGGGCCTGAACAGCTTCTAGGGAGAACCATCAACACCAGAAAAGTCCACAGCAGACTTCATAACATCTCCAGATTTCTTGTCTTTTTAAGATACAAATTTTGAAAGGAGTTGAGGTATTTTTCCTCTTTTTTTTTCTTTTTTCTTTCTTCTTTATTATTTATTTATTTATTTGATTTTTTTAGATTTCATTTAAAATATTTTTTGAAAGATCTGATCAATATCCTCTTTTCTAGTTGCTGAGAGCATAGAAATAAGTCCAGCTGCCAGCCTCATACCTAAGGATGAGAGTATGTTTTCAGATAATAGGCTCATAATGTATCCCTAGTAAAGGGAGAACATGGATCTACCCATTCTTTCTGATGTATAACTTGCTGCCCTTGAGCAGCATGAGATGCTATGCCCTCAGTCATCACATTCTGAGCTCAGTTATTTAAAATATGGTTGTAGTTTCAATAAAGACAAGAAAGGTCAGGATTTTGGTATTATGTTTTGCTTGAAAGACTCGGACATTCCACACTGCACAGAGCTTTCTAAAATATTTCTGGGATTTCTGTCAGTTTTGATTTATAACAACATATGTCAGATTTAATTACACCATCACCCCATCCATTCATCACCCATGTTGCTCTCTGCAATGCTCTTCACCAAGTCTCCAAGGGATGTAATGACCTGAACTTGTTTCAGCGGTGACAACAGGATTAGATGTCCCCATACCATCAGGATTTGCAGATCAGTGACCCCAGTAGAACTGGGAACTGTGGTCGGACAGAACAAAAGAGAGTGAAGAGGAGATGCTGGGGATGCCCTTGCCCATATTTGCTTCATACTCCAGCCTCACTGTTATCGTCACTGCTGTGGGGACTTGAAAAACATCTATACTGTAAACACACACTTCCTATGTAAATGTACCCTAAGCATCTCTGAGCTCTATTCTGAGGGTGCAGTATGTTCTCTGAGTACAGTACTGGCCTGAGGATCATTGTAGTATGGTTAATTATCCGGTGTAAACAATTTCTAGAATGCTCAACATGGTTTTGAAAGACAAAAATAATACAAAATCAAAAACAGAAAACCTGAATTATTTCTGTCTCTTAATTAATGACCACATCTTGCTGGAATTGTCAGATTTATATTTGAGCTCTTTCATCTAATATTTTAAGTTTACAATCAAAATATAATGTTGAAGTTTATTTATTTATTTATTTATTTATTTATGTTTTACTTAGTTTGGTTTGATCTCTCCTCATCTTTAAATTTCCTTACAGTAATAAATCCAAATAACTGTAGGGGTATCATGGCCGCGGATTCATAGTTGAAAAGATACTAAAGATCAAATACTGAATTTGACTAACATTGGAAATGTTTGTGGGAAGGCAAAATCTTCCTAAAATCAATCAATATTTTTCCTCTGAAACATTTAATTCTCTTGAAAGGGAGTTTGATTTTGAAGATAAGGGATTGAATTTGGTCTCTAAAGAGGTTAATCCTAAGTAACATTTTGGACCCTAAGCAAATTTCAGATATCTTAATCCTAGATAGGAATTATGCTTTATAAAAAAAATTCTACATCATCTGAAGTTGGAAGGGGACCTCTCAAGGTCAACTGGTTTAAAACCTTGTTCTGAGCAAGTTTGGCTTCAAAGTTATGCTTAGTTGTTCTAAGCCTTTTTCAGATTCCGAGTATAACTACTTTCCAAGTGAAAATTTTTCCATATATTCAGTGGGAATTTCCTTTGGTCATCCCTACAACTTCTGAATCAGTGACAGTAATTGAATACCACCTTAGTCTTTCCCAGGCACTCAGAGTCTTTCCCAGCATGCAAGTTTTGCATGCAAACTGTAAGATTCCCATAGACAGAAGGAGGAAGTTAAGCACCCTAGGTAAGCCTTTTTTGTTTTTTTTTGTTTTGTTTTTGTTATCTTGTTTTTTCTCATTTTCCTAGAATTAAGAAGCCATTGGGCAATACAACCTAAAGCTCCTCTTCTGAACTGGCTGAACACTTCATTCTCTTCATTTCAAAGCAAAACAGGAAGGACTGAGATCGCTGTACCTGAGAAGTGCCCTCACCCTTACAGCTTTGGCACAAGCCAAGCAAGAGGCGTAGGAAAATGTGAAATTGTTTCTTCTAGAGAGGAAGAACTGAACTCATCTAACTTGTCAGAAGTGAAGGAAAGACAGTTTTCAATGACAGCCATCAACTGCACAGACAGACATGTAGCTCTACATGTAACCTTTTGACGTAGTTGACCAGAGAGATTTGGTCCATTACAACAAGACTTTCATTATTAAGGATGTTTAGTTAGAGGTATTCTTTAAAACCAGGAATAAACCTTGAACTGTGTGCTTTTAAGTAAAGCAAACAGAAAAAGAAGTGCTTAGATATATGGAAAGACAGGAAATGCAAAACCAAGAAATTCTGGCTATCAAAATGCTTACCACAAGATGGGGGAGGGGTTAAGAAATTAGTAGGATTTGCACAAACAGCGGGAATATCCAAAGTGATCACAGGTAATGCTAACAAAACTTATATGAAAGAGATGTGAGACTTCGTGTTTCGGGATTTAAATCCATTTGTAGCTGTTATGATTTATGATGAAACATTCACTGCGAACAGATTACCCAACATCTGCCTTTTGCAGGTTTTTCATGCCTTCCTCTGAGGCACCTGACCGGGGCTGCTGTTGTAAACTGGATACATATACAATCTAGCCCATGAGTCTGATCTGATCTGGCACTTTCTACTTCATTCTGGCTTATTTATTTATTTGTTTATTTATTTATTTATTCTCTTTTCCTTTCACTAGAGATAAAATGTTACATGTGGGGGGTTGGGAGGAGGGGGAGATAGTGATGGGGGAAGAATGTTGATTTTCCTGCAGTATTCCTAAAGACCTCACTTTTGTATGAAGCGGGGGAGATACACAGAAAATAAAGCTATCCTGTATCATGGTGTCTTTGGATTTAGCATCCTCCAGGACATAAGCCCATTGTCATTTTTCTCCTCTGAGTCATTCTTTATGCTTACTGTGCAGCTATTTATTCCAGAATGGTACATTTACCCTAATTCTCTGTGTTCACATGTAGTCTGTCTCAATTTGCTTGGCTAACACTTCACTGTCCCTAAGTACAATAAATAGTTCATCCTGTGGGTTTCCAACCTTCAATTGCAGATAACCCATTGGTGAGAAACAGACCAGCACCCACAGCATCACTTTTCATACTGCATGACCCAGCACTCACTTACTTTGTTTCTGGTAGGCTGCACAAAGCTCTGGGATAGATCACAGCTCCATTGTACATGCACATTCTTCTCAGCCAACCTTTCTTACTACGTTAATTTTCGTTAATTCATTCCCTGCAGTGAATTTAAATCACTGGGACAATTTCACTTGCCATGTAACTTGAACTAAGTCTGCTAGGATAGATAGAGTATACTATTTTTATATCTTAAAGATCATTGTTCTCTTAAATATCATGAGTTCTAAATATGTAGCTGAAGATGATTGATGTGTCTATTTTCCATGCAGTATAACACAGCTTAATGGAGTCATAAGATTTCTGCCAACACAATATGGGATTTGGAATCCAAATAACTCTTAGATTACTGGCAACCACGTCTCCTACCACGAGTCTTCACATACCGTGGTTGCAGCTGTGATATAAATCACAAGAGCATATCTCTCTATCTGTCATTGCAATAACTAGGTTCCAGGAAAAGAAAAAAGGAATCTGTCTATAAGCAGGTGAAACCCACATGATGACACATAGTGATTTCAAGCCCAACAGTTTCACTGCAGTGGCAATATTACACACTGCCATAATTTGTTCAGCTCTTAAAGAATGCTTAAATGTTTTACTTTTGAGGACAACCTGCAAAACTATCTATGTCCATGTCTCTGGATGGTAGAGGGTAACTCCGCACCAAAACTGTACTGCATCCACTCCCTGCCACTGGAGAGTAATTACACTAATGAGGATGCTATATCTAAAGTCTGAGGCTGGTAGGTAACATGAGGTTTCAGTAAATGTCATTCCTTCAGATAATTTTAGAGCCAAGGTAGGATGGTAATTCCACCAGTAGGAGGGTGCAGTTTGAGTCAAAGGATTTCTCAAAAGAATGATGAGCAAAGTACATTGACTCAGATGAGGTTTATTAAGGTTTCATAGGCTGCTTGGAAGGCGGCTTTTGCTCATGGTTACTCGAGACCTACTGTAGGGAACATGCTTTAGCAGAGGGGTTGGACTAGATGAACTCCAAGGGTCTCTTGCAACTCCTCTGATCCTGTAAATATGTTTTTCCTGAACTGCTCTTTATTCTTAAGCTATATTTTAATCTCCACCATCACGACATGGTGTCTGCTCATATCTCTGCCCTGCAAAGAGTTTTCCAGAAGACCGACCAAAAACCAGCCCACCACCCTGTAAGTAAAAGCACGCTGTAGGGGTCCCTTACACAAAATATTTTGAACTCTCACCAAAGAGACATAAAACCCTCTAGGATGAGAGGAGGCACTCCAACAAATACAAAGCGAATCGAAAGGGATTCAGACGCTGATTTCAACAGAAGGAGAAAAAGCTGATTCTGACTCACCCTAAATTGAAGACAGTAATTATAACAATGGCTTAGCTCCATAGCATACAGTGTTCTTCTGTGAATGAAGAACTTGCATCAGAATGTGCCCATTCTGATCTTGATACCATCTTAGTCATTAGGAAAGTCATGCATGAGCCCATTTTAGACCTCAAAGTGTAATTTATTTCTGGACCAAGTGACAGTATTTCTCCAATAATTTTATATTTGGATTCAGCAGCTGAAATGAATGATGAAACTTTCTGCACTTTCAGACATTAAGAAGAAACTGTAAAAGGCTGATAAGATACCAAAATGAAAGCAAGTAGATTTAAAGGTCACTCTGTCTGTCTTTCTTATCTGGGGAGGATTTTAGACAGAGTTCATTACTGTAGTACCTGAGCACTTAATAGTCTGTTCAGAATTTGGCAGTGATTTTAGGAATAACCTGAGCACACAGTGACATTTATTAGGCCTCCAAACATCCCCATTGCACAGGTGGAAGCTGATCTGGGCTAGGAGATTGAAGCTTAAATTGTGACCATGAAAACAATCTGTTAAGATTTTCCTCCTCTTATTTGTTGTCATCAGAATTTACAGTGTATTTTTGAGAATAAGTATCAAGTCTGTGTGTACTGAAAACAATAAAGAAGTATTGTAATACAAGGAACAATTCACACCATGCTTCCTGAGCTGGGGAAGTCGAGAATCCCTTCCAGTACTTGAAGGGAAAGTACAAACAGGAGGGGGTATGACTGTTTACAAGGGTGGATAGTGATAGGACAAGGGGTTTTAAACTAAGATGGGGAGGTTTAGGTTAGATATTAGGAGGAAGTTTTTTACACGGAGGGTGGTGACGCACTGGAACAGGTTGCTCAAAGAGGCTGCGGATGCCCCTTGCCTGGAGGCATTCAAGGCCAGGCTGGATGTGGCTTGTACTATGGGATAGTACAAGTTCCTGGTCAAATATTTCTTCATGAAGTGGGAGGCAGTTTGTTCATCTATGGGCACATGAACTATAACATAAGCAGTTGGTAGATGCAGGATTATTTCACATGAAATAGGGAAGTCAGTGCAATCTGCCATTTGCAGTGACAAAAAGCAGAGATCATCTGAGGATCCTGATTATTTACGTGTTGACTCTTCATTTTTTGTGAATCAAATTTTGCAGTGCTTACAACTCTCTGTTAACAGGAGTTAAGCTGCTTTAGTTATTCAGAGTCTTACTAACAATTAATTTCCCTTAACACCTTTATAACCAATACCTGCTCCCTCCAAGAGGCAGGTTTCTTTATTTTTATATTTTTTTTCCACAAAGAAAACTTTTTTTTTTTTTTTTTTTTTTTTTTTTTTTTTTTTTTTTTTAGGCATGGGGCCAGAAAATCCCAGTATGTTTCTACAGGAGGAAACCTTAGACTTTATGTATTCAACACATTGTGTGGAACAATTACAGAGCTTTGGGTCATAAGTGACTTATTTCCATTAAAATTAATGGTGTTATTCCTGGCAGCGTGGCTTGCCATCAATACCCCTTGCTTGCAAGGAAAGGCACTTATAAATCAGCCTCTGCAGTTTCAGGAGAACAGAGGAAGAGGAGGCATAGCTCTTCTCTAACTCCTAAGCAATGTTGGCAATATACTTTCACACTCTCCACCGCAGAGATTGTTGCTTTAGTTCTATAGAGCTCCGCATTAAAGTGAAGGAAGTAATTTTGAAGCCTGGCTTTGGGGGCCTCCAAGGCAAGGCAGCGGGGAGAGTAGCTCATAAGCTGACTGTGGATTGAGTTCTGCAGGGAAATGCAAACTTGACACAGCAAAGCACAATTAACGTTGTCTCAACAAGCCTCGTTTGCAGCATGACTGGCAACCCTCTCCACCTTCTACTAGTCTGAGTTTGACTTGTGAAGGAGCGAGCGCAGCCTCCACTCAATGCACTGCTCTTTGCTTAAATAATTAATTTTTAAAAACTCCAAAATCAAACTCTCCCTGGTGCCAAGACTGAATGAATGAGTCCTTACGCAGAAAATGAAGCTCACCTGCTCTCTCCACCAGGGCTGGGAAAAATCTGCAACATCTGGCTTTTTGCACAGAAAATTAGATATTCCTAAAGGCTGCATGTGTGTACACATGTACACACTTACAGAGAGGTCCTGTGGGAAAAGAAGATGGAGGAAAATATCTTTCCTGCAAGGTTAATTATGACTATAAGGTGAACTTCATCTGAGGACAGTCTCTTGTGCTGAATGGTTCTGTGATTTGGTTGAAGGGGAACTGATTCTGCACTCAAAACAATCATGCAGCAGAGGTGAGTGAAACACATAGAAGACCTGATTTTTCTACTCTGGCTGTAACAAACAGCAGGCAGGCAGGACTCACTATCCACTGCAGGCTTCCTTTTCAGGAGAACTGGACTAGCTATACCCTCTGCTGATGCCCAGGGCTATTACTGCGCACTACTGAAGATGAGAAGTCATTTGCAGGATCCAAAATACAGAATTGGAGGCTCTAATTCAAGACATTTAGTCAGGAACATCCAAGGTATTTAGAAACCCATCTCCCACTGGTTTTCATTGAAAACCCTGGCATCCTTAATGAACTGAATCTTCTGTTTGATGGCCAATACTTTATGATGGTAAGGGCATATCACCATATAAAATCAATGATGGACACTAGGTAGCTTTGAAGACAGGTGGTTCACATAAAGAGGTTAGTGCACAGTATGAAAAAATCAAGTGGTATCTTTCCATAATGACTTGTTAATAAGGCTCAATATTCTTTTTGTTTGAAATGTGACGTATCAGTGCACTGATTTCATTTAGTCATTCTCTTACTTTTCTTCTTTTTTCCTTTTTGAAAACAAAATAGTGTTGCAAAAAGAGCTAGCCAATTTCTGATCTAAAAAAGCAATGGAGAGCAATGGGAAGAGGGATGGATGAGCAAATGCATGAGAAAAGGAGCATCAGCTCTTTGGTAGTCAAGAACTGCATGGTCCACCCTCATAAGGCTCACAATAATCATGATACTTCACTGTTCAGCTGTGATCTTGATGTCTTCTCTTCATTGCTGGGCTGCTGTACCCGGATGCTGTTACATCATGAGCAAAGAAGGGTTCAGCATGGCAGAGCAAACCCAGAGTGTGAGCCAGGTTTTGGTCCCAAGCCTCACTGCTTCAGGGCTCAATTACTGTTCCCAGGGCTATAGACAATTCTTACTACACAAGTGGTGCTCAGTGCTGTACTGCGCCGGACAGTGGGTTTTCTAAAGCAGAGTAGAGTCTTGTTCACATTGACTGAGCAGAGTAAGAATGGGTACATGTCCTTAGGGATGTGTATGGAAGATGTTGACAGTGGTTTAGTGCTGCTGGCAATGGGTCAATATAGACTATATAACTCTTTTAACCACAGGGAAAAGTAGCATCACAAAGATCGGCTGGTGCATAAAGCCAGGCTCTAGGAGGAAGCATTAAGGACTTGTATTCAGTTTTAGAGAGCAAGGATTAATTATTATTAGTAACACAGGAGTAGCTGGAGTTCCCAGCTGGACTCAGGTCCTTGTTTTGTTGGCTCTTCTCCACTTTTCCTCTCTTACTTCTTGCAAAATACACCTTTTAGCTAGCATCAAAGCCCTACTGAGAAGCATTGTTTTGAGGCCAAAGCCTAATCCTTCAGAAAGCCAATCCTGGTCACTATCTTTTCTTCACATATAATTGTCCTTGACTTCAAGTTTCATCCTATCTGCAGATGGATTAACAGATTGCAAGCTCTGGTAATTATAACCCGGAAAAAGTCCAACAGCCTCTTTGCTTCTGAAGGGTGGAGGAAGAAGAAAAGAAATGGAAAAAGCATCAGCCCAAAATATGTCCTCTAAGGACCACATTAAAATTTATAGATTAAAAAAAATATATCATGTATCGAAATGAAGCCAAATCAGCAGTTTTGGCCTTGCTTCTCTAAGCAGAAAGGCTTTGCTGTCTGACTTCTCCTTGGCTCCCTTTCTAGGCCTGCAATTCACAGCTGCATTGAAGCGGAGCAGGTCCAATAATGTCATTTGTTTTCCACTTAAAAAAAAAAAAAGGGGGGGGGAAAAAAAAAGGGAAAAAAAAAAAAAAAGAATTAGGGACATATAAATGGATCATAGAAGAAGGGGGCCATTAGCAGACATTTAGTCTGACCATGGCTAGGAGTGCAGATGGTTCAGAGGAACACAGCCAACTTGGCGTTTATATAAGCTATCTTGTATCTGCCTCCTTTTTCCCTGCACTGGCACTTGGATTGATTAAGAGGTCAAATAAAGGCTGCTTCAGTGTGAGAGTGTGCATGATATATGACAAAAAATTGTCTCACAGTTAAGGCTTTCTAAGTGACATAAAAGAGAAATCAATGAATAAACTAATTCACAGCAAGTTTAAATCTTTTCTTCCTGAAAGCCGTATGGATCTCTCTGTCTCTCTGTCTCTCAAATAACGTAATGACAAATAAGAATTAGAGAAATAAGTGAAAGAAGCCAGGCAGAACAGTGGAGTGTGGACACTTTGAGAGAGAAAAGGAAAGGCATATTTAATAAAGCAGGTGAATAAATACTATAAACACATTTGATTTATTTGATATACATAGTAAATATCCCTTAACTCCACAAAAGAACATCATGTTTTAGTTGTTTGCAGGCTCTTAGAGATGATGCTGTCTTACCAGAGCTCTGACAAAACAGCTTTTCTGAAGGGCAAAGAAGAGCAAAGGCTGGATTGTGAAGCTCCTGCTTCCTAGTGGTAATCTTCTGCCTGCACTCTCTTGACTTCTGGCTCCATGGGAGACAGTGGACATTTGATGAATGTGATGTCTCCTACAATAATTTCCCTGGAGGTGTTCAAGAACAGGTTGGACGGGGACCTGGGCAACCTGGTCTAGTGCCAGATCTGGAGGTTGGTGGCCCTGCTTGTGGCAGGGAGATTGGAACTTGATGATCCTTGGGGTCCCTTCCAACCTGAACCATTCTATGATTCTATGAAAATAAAAGTATTGATGATTATACAAATTTAGACACACAGGATTTGACTCTTACAGATATTCAGGCACCTGCCTTTGGGTTGAACTAGGAACCCAGCTTGCCTAAACACCTGAATTGTGCCTAAATCATATGTTCCAGCAAAGAAGACCACTTGTATTCCTCTCGGGGACCTATTTGCTTCTTTGGGTCTTTCTGGAAGCAGTCCTGCAGTGAACTTCAGGCACCTTAAAGTGGTTCAGCATCTGCAAGGCAGGCAAAGGTAGGAGTTTATTAAAAGCAAAATCCCACCCACCCCTGAGCACATGTAAAGATTTGGGCCTAACCCAAAGCTCAGGCTGCAATAGCTCAAGGAGGCAGACTCAAGCCTTGCCTGTGCTTTTAATGCTGAATTATTCCAGGTGCCACGGGGATGGATACATAGAAAACAGATGGAGAGGTACTCCTGAGCATCTAAAGACAAGCAGATCAGTTAGATCAGGCTCTGTAGATCTTGTTTGAATAGTTAATCACAGGAACATGGAGATGAAAAGAACCACATGGGTCACTGAGCCCAGGTCTCTGATATTTTCTCATTATGATTTACAGCCTGGATAGTATCAAGAGCATGCCAGGTGCTTCATATAGTCAAACAGTCTGACAAGCTGGTATTTATTTTGGAGCCAAGGAAGCCTGCCTGTTTTATGAATCAGGGTTGTTGTTATTTTTTTATTTCAGGCCTGGGAGGTTGCTAATCATGTTGTTTACACTGTGCTTTGTAGGGCGATATTTTTTGCTCATTTCCATTGCTGTAAACTGTGCTTCATATCTGGGTACTTTAATTTAAGATCCATAATTGTTAAAACTTCATTTTATCTTTACTGTGTTACCTCTGATTGCTTTTGCTTTGGAGTATTTAGAAGCTGGTGCATGCAAATAAATAGTGGAAATTGTCAGTAAATATTGATGTATGTCATGAAGCCCACTCATATGTGCTTTCCAAATTTGTACATCATTTAAATATATTTATGAATATAATTAAAGTGTATAGATAAAAAATTGAACTGTTATCAAGATTTGTCTTATTACCTGAGGTAGATAAATGCTTCTTTTCCAGGCACAGAATTGGCAGGTGATAGATGTGCCATTTACAGCTAGAATTATTGATTTTTGAAAATTTTATTTTAACTGCAAATAATTGTAACTAGTTTATGTGTATGTAAAAGAATTAATAGCAACCTGAAATTAATATTGGTAACCAAAATTATTGTTTGCTAAATGCAGCAAAACTATGTTCTTTCTGCCTTAAGGAAATGTCTTTCACAAAGCTTGACATAATGGAACAAGTCCCTATAAATGTTGTGGAGGAAGTAAATCTAGCTGATTTAAGTGTTTATTGGACTGTGCAAAGTAAGTATTATTCAATAGGCTGTGTTCACATAAAACATCACTAAAAGATTCAGAAATGACCACTAGATATTTTAAGCTTGGTACTGACAGAAGTGGCATCTGAAACAGATGGGAATGAACATATCAGTAAAAGAAGTTATGGATTATTCTATGACATGCTATCCATTTGTTTGTAGGAGTTGGTAACAATAGGATTAATAATCTTGTTGCCTACCTACAGTAAATTACATATGAATGTGCCCTAATTTAAAAAAGCACGACCATTCACATTTTCCTTTAAATATTTTGCATCTGAAAAGTTTCCTCTGAGACACAAATTACCCAGATTCTTCACTGGGCAACTCTTCTTGGTAATGCAGTGCCTTTGAAGTCTGCCTTCACGTAATGAGTGTACACCAGTGTAAACCATCATGTAAACTGATGATCCTGACTACTGGAAGTGGGGCAGAATGGAGAAAAAATAAAAGAGACTTGGTTGGATGTTTCTTAGAGCAGCAGTGTTTCCAGGAATACTTGCAGATTTCCAGTGTAGGAAAGGGTAACAGGACACATTTAAAGCTAATGTGACTCAAGTATTAAACATTCCCACAACAGACTGTCACTAGAAAACTCAAACATAAAATTCAAACCCATCTGAGAAAATGCTCAAGAATAATCCTCAAACATACAGCTGAAAACACAAGTTCAGACACTTCAGCAGAAATGAGTTTGCTGGACAATAATTTACAATAATGTGCCAAAGTGTGACAGAAGATAGGCATAGCAGACATCTGTAATGCATAAATATATGACTGTGCTGGACACAGTCTGCTGTGCCAAGACTTTCAGTGTGTGAGGACACTTTATTACATGAAGTAGAATCCAAGAAGTCATACAGAAATACTAAAAGATTCCTGTTAACTCTCTTTCCAAGGCTGGTAAAGATCTGCTATAGTGAGACAGGCTACTTAATGGATTATTAGCTTTTTAGCAATACAGAAATATCCAGCGCATTAAGCAGTGATGTACTACTAGCTTGTAAGTGACAGATTGTTCATTACAGGACTTCAAAGAAGTTAATCATGATAATGGACCATGAGTCACGAGTGTCTCTTGTATATCACTTTTTCACTTTTATAGACATATATAAACTTATCCCATCAAACACTTGTAATACACAGTCAAGTGGGAGAATCAATTAAGCCAGTTGAAAGGTTTCTCACTGAAAACAGGAAAAAGTTTGCCCAGAACACTACCCTGCCTTTATCAGCAGTTCAGAGAGCCAGGGACAGAAGAGGAACATCTTCAGAGCCAACATCTGACAAGTTTTTGAGGTAAAGATAATTAACTTTAAAGCAGCTATGTAACCATTCTGCAATAAAATATACCGACATATCATGCTATAATAGTAGCTGTAATAAAAGCTACTGGAAAATACTAGCATAACGAAGCAGAGCTCTTTAGAGAACTGAGATTGGTTGCATGGGGCAAAGAAATACCTGTTTTCTAAGGTCAGTCAGAGTTCTTACTATCCATTGCCAAACAATTTTTTCCCAGTACAGTGGATTTAAAACTAGTCCAGTTTTAATTATTCACAATTATTATAAATATTCTATAAGAATCATCAAAGGAAATAAATGCCATGAATTGGAAGACAAGAAACAAATACCAAGACTTTGAGCTGGTTTCCATTTGGATGCCACAGAAGTTTATCTGGGATGCAGATGACATGGTAACTACATAATGAGAAAGCATCAAGGGTAATCAACTCTAACACTTTTTCTAACAGTCACTTGTAGCATCCAGTGTTAACTTCTAGGTCATGCACATGTCCATAAGACTGTAAAGCTTCTTGCAATCAAGATTTTTTTACTCTGATGGTGGTCAAACATTGGAACGCTCTTCCCAGAGAGGTAGTTGGTGTCCCATGTCTGTGAATGGTCAGGAAACATTTGGATAATACCCCCAATGATATCCTCTAATATTTGGATATCTCTGAAGAGGCCCAGCAATTGGACTTGATGATCCTTGAAGATCCCTTCCAACTGAACTGTTCTCATCAATATTGATAGCCTATAGTTACTGGGGATGGTGTATTTAAAATACAAGTGGGCATGTTATGACAGAAGTGTTTTGTGGGGATAATTTTGGGATGTTCATTTTACTTATGATAGAGTAATCCATTGCTAAAATTCTAGTTTCATAATAATGTATGACAGCCTATATTTTACTTAATACTCGTTAAATGAAAATAGATTAAAAGATGATCAAGCTTACCATTTAGAAATATAGATAACGATGTGAAGGAAAGAAAATTATTTAAGCGTTAAAGGGAGAGATATCTTTTTTTTTTTCCTTAAAGGAAGATTTTTCCAATCTCTTCTGCTGTGATAAATATATATATTTGGTTGAAGAAGGAAGCACAAATATTTAATGCTTCTGGAAAACTGTTTTTCACAGTAAAATTCAGAGTTTCTTCCTTGTACCCTTGGAGCATGGGCACAAAAACACTAAGTATGATTTGAAGTGTCTGTAAACCTCATAGTTCTTCAGACTTTGATATTTATTTTATTTTATTTTATTTTATTTTTGATTATGGAGAGAACTAGCTGAGTTCATCTAGAAACCAACACAGCTAAGACTGCATTTTCACCTCTGTTTTTTGATTATGTGGAAACATATGGTTGGTAGGAAGGTGGAATAAATTCTGCAGAACGGAACACATGCTGTTGTCTTTGCTACATCATATCATGTCCTTTGTAGGCATATCCAGGGGTCAACATTTTTCCAGTAATGGCTCTTAGACAGAAACTGGAACACATACCTTGGTTTCCTTTGCCCCATAGTGCTACTCAAGGACTCTTGGACTGACTTCAGATTTATTTACTTTAAAACATTTTAACCAGTCATAACGTTTTACGCTATTCTAGAAACATAAGCAGGCAACTGGTGTTGCTGATTTGCTTTTTTAGCCTTCATTGTGTTCTCATGAGTTCATTTTAGTTGTTAAGTATCATCTACTGTTGCTGTCAATGCAAGTCAATGCTACTCTTGACAACTCTAATGTTTACTTTCTACTAATGTTCAGACTTTAGGAAGGTGCTGATACAGTCAAATGATGGACAGGCATACTTGAAACCTAAATTTTAGAATGCAGAGGAAAAAATGGCCGTATGTAACTAGAGCTTAGTCTGTCAGTGTACTGTGGTCTCTGTTAACGATATTCCAGTTCCTTTCTTCCTTCATTCATAAGGAAGAAACAAACAATAAGAAAAAATTTACCAGGTAATACAAGCAATTTTATATATATATATATATTTATTTATTATTATTATTATTTTTTCTGAAGATAATTAATCAGCTATAACAACAGAGGAAGACCAATATCACAGCTTGTAAAGACCAGCTGAGGTTATTTCGTAAAGCAGCAGAACCACCCCCTGCTGTTGTCCATCATTTCTTACTCACCTAATAAATACTTCAATTACATTTAATAAATAATGTATTCAGTTTCACTGAAGTGATAATTCTTTAAATTAATTATTAAATTTGTGCAAAATGTCTTACTGCAAGTACAACTAAAAGAAATTTCTGTCTTTAAGCTGAAGCTATTATTCATTATGTGCAGTGAAGCCTCTATTTGCATATTATTAGTGAAGTAACCTTTCTGGCAACAATGAAGATGCATCTTAATGTTTCTGTACATTAACTTCCTTGGTTAGCCTTCCAAATCTAGAGTGATGATAAACAATACGTAATAAAGTCTTTGTTTATGGCCTTCTACCAGCTGTTTTTTGATATCCCAAATATACTACAATGACAAAATGTCCAGTAAACGTATTACAGCAAGTTGTTAAAAGGTGTTGCCTGCAGATGGTTAGTTGATGGGAAACAGTAAAAGTGGAACCGATTAATACCCCAGAGGTCTGCATAGTAAACTCATCTCAAAAAGATTTTTAAAAGCCCTCTGTCTGTTGATTTGCTATACGCTCAGCTGCCCTGTATCTGCTGCTTGCCATTCCTGCTCCACAGCAGAACCACTGGGGCTAAGACATGTTCTTTAGTACATCTTAGTTCCCGAGATGATGGATTATTTCCTCTCTTATCCAGTTTTGGTGCTAAATAAAGTATTTCCAATACTTTATTTGAGCCTGTCCTAGCTTTCCTGGAATGGTAGAAAGGACTTGCTATGTAGAAAAATCCCATTGATTTTCAATGATACACATCAGAGTGGTCTCTTCCTCTCCCTCTTTCTTTTTGTCTTCACGGAAATTGAAACAAGTAAAATTAAAAAATTAAGATTAATGAGTCCACAGGTCCTGGTTCATCTCTGTGAAGATAACTAGATCAGGAATGGGAAGAGCTATCCCATGAACAAACCTTTCTTCTGCAATATTATATTACTTCTGGAGCTGAGCTGGCAATTTGATGATAGCAGAGCGAAAATTACCACTGATTGACAGTGATGCCTGAAATTAATTATGAAATGACAAGTTTAAGTATACTAAAGCCTAACTGTACTTACGTATGAGTACTGCTAACCAAGAGACAGCTTCACTGACTGCCAGCCTTCCCTTCTTGGAGCCTTCTGTGGTCTGACTGGTGAGTCCCTGGATAAGTGTGTAGTCCAAGAGTGATGATTTTGAAAGTAAACTCAGGCATAACCCAGGGTTTCCCAACAGAGGTATCACCTTATAGCACACTGCTGTGATGAATGCTTAGATATCATCCAAATATAGGCAATGACATCCAAGGAGATGGTGTGATCCTTAGTAGCACAGAGCATAATCCTTTCTCCTTATAAAAGGACATAGAGCTCTACCAGCAACATCTGAAGCAAGAATGCAAGAGTAAGTAGCTCTGGACAGTGGAAATCTAGGGTAGGTGTATGAACTCAAAAATCTTTGACTTGAGTCTTGGAAGAGCCAATGAAGGAAATAAGACAAATTAAAAATTGTTAAATTATGATAATGATTCCTCCCCTACAACAATCTGAGGTGTAGGGTGAGGTGAGAAAATGTACTCAACACACTAATTTGTTTTAGTCCTTTGCCCTTACTCCCTTTTAAAAGACTAAAACTACAATTTAAACTTCAGAAGAAATTAAAATTACAACTGACAACAGGCTTGTATTACTAGTTAGAATGATATTTTGTACAGATTTTCACACCTGCTTGCAGTCTGGATGCAAAATTTCTGAAAAACGAAGTCATCAAATGCATCCTAATTGGAAACTTATCTTAAAGATGCTGTTTCATGCTGGTAAAGCAGCACAAGCATTTTCCATAGGTTAACTGGGAGATGAGGTATTTTTTTTTCTAACCAAATGTAAAATATTGTGGTATAGATTTTCTTGCCTACTTGTCTGCGGTCAACCAAATAGAGCACTTCCAAATGGCAGTGCAATAAATCTGAAGTACCCAGCTATGTCAAACAGGATATCCTTCCCACTGCCAGGGTTGATCTCTTTAGAGGTATCTCTATCCTAGATTCTACCATGTAACATCATGCTGTTCAAGCAAGAAAACAACAGGTAACATACTGCGTGTCTGTAGATCAAGACACATTATGAGAAAGCCTCAAGATGTTCATATAAAGGACACGTTTTCATGCCCAGGAAAACAGCTCTATGTGCACTAGGATTTTGTGCTAGTTAGTGTGAGTTAGATACTATGCAGTTTCCCTTCCCTTTTATATGAAGCAAGACCAGATTTGCTCTTTATCTAAATTTCTGTCCAAGTTTTTGAAGCTGGAGGAGGAAGCTGCTGGACTGTGCTCTAGTTTGTCCCAGATCTGATTCCAAATTAAAGGCATCTTCGCTGACGGGAAGTCACTTGGTAATTCAGCATGAAAGTACAGTGTATATCAAATTGCTATAGACTTTGTATTGTGTTAAGAATGAATTCAGCATTTTATGAAGCCAGGTTCCCTTCCCCCATCCTGCTTATTTTCCCATCTCTAACACAGAGACCTCTGGTTCACCTTTGAATCACTTATGTTCTCTTCACCATAGCAATCAACTCAGTCCTACATAAAGTGTAAAGTGCTGACATTTTCAAGCAGCCTAATGTTTCTTGCAGTCATCTAGCAGCCTTTCAAATGCAGAATCCTAGATGCCCTTACTTTCCTTAATCAGCTAGTACTGAAAAAGAAAAATGGAATAAAAAGGCCCCGTATATCCTCTTGTCCCTTGTCCCTCCTGCAATTTGCTGTCCATGTGCACTAATCCCTTCCACCATACAGATGTGATGAGATCTCTTAACACAAATATTGTAAACTTCAGCATCACTCCACCGATTCACACTAAGTGAAATAAATTTAATTCACTCAGCTTCTCATCATCTTACGGCTCCTTTAGGGCTAATCATTTGTGTTAACTTTCTCTGGAGTCTTTCTAATGTCTGAGTGCTGCCAACTATTTTGTAGCTGAAGTACGTGTGGCAAGAGAACAAACTGCCCCACAGTGGGTTTCTTTTCTACAACAGTGGTTTTACTATTAAGGAGAAAAGAGTTGGGTTTAGAGTCGTGTTGGTTTAAGATTTGGATGGCAGTTTATGTGGTTGATTTTAACAGCTTCATACAGCAATCTCTAGTCGGCTTTTCTTTCTTGATACCACTGTATTTATGCATCCGGATAAACATGTCTATTCCAATGCTGTATTAATCCCTTTGGTTTTAAGGAGAAGGATCCTTTTCTCAGCATCTCAGTTTCTTGGATTACCAGATTTTAATAGCTAGCCAGGCTGTTATACTGTTTTCAGTAGCAGGTCTTGAACTCCTGACGCCTGACTTCAAGCCTGACTGAAGCAAGCCTTTTGGAGATGTTATACAACATCAGTGCACTTTTGTTCAAAGCTGTAGATTCAGTTTCTTCTTCCACAAATTTACAGTGCCACCCTGAGTAAGAGCTTTCTATCTTTAAAATACTGCTGATCATATATATTTTTTTCTTTACTCCCAACATTCTTGGAGGTGCAAAGGCTGTTAGTGTGTGTTTATGTCAGGGTGTGAATTGCACACTGCAAAAATCAGCAGAATTTATTTTCCTTCTTGTTACCTCTCCACATCTACTTTGGTTTTCCTTCCTTTGACCTATCTTATTACCCTTTTTGATCCTAGCGTCTTCAATCACTATGGAGAGATGAACTCCTTGGATTAATCCTCATCCTCTGGCCTTTTGCATCCTCTTCATTCCTTAGTGGCAAGTACCACTTAGACATTTCTCCGCAATACTTCACCATCAGTATTAAATCTGCATGGTAAAACTAGAACTTACCACCTAGATTCTTTCATTTTCTGATAGCATCAAAATTATTCTTCATCTGGTTTCTAGGCACTAAGAGGAATAGAACTCCAATGGGCATTTACCTATTGTGCTTATAGGCTTCTGCTCTGAATTCCCTTCCGACAGAGCCTCTAACTTTTTTTCTCTGTGTTTAAAAGTTTGGGAAGAGGAACCTCCTACTCTGGGCTCAATCCAAATGTGATGAGTAACACCACATTTTAAGAAGATAGAGATGACACTAAGAGAATTTCCTTCACGATGAATCTGGTATTTCCCAGGTATTTCCCCACGGGGACATCACAAAAATTTTAAGGATGATAAAATAAAAAAACAACAACAAAAAAAAAGCAAAAAACACTTCATGGTCAGTGCAGAAGAGGTGCTTGTCTGCAATAAGTGAAAATATATATCTCTGCTTTGAGAGATGAAGTGGATTCTGGAGTAGCGCCACTTTCCTCTCCAGTCCTCATGCTTTCAATGGAAGGAACACACTCCTAATGTCCCCTCCCCTATGGAGAAGGACCAGTGCAGCTTGGAAATACTCCCACTGAGTTCAAGTGCTTTCAGAAGAGTCAGAGATTCAAGATTCTGAAGCAGTGGCTTCTTCCATTTGGTTGGGTAACTTCCACCCAAGGCTCTTGATCAGGTTTTCCTTTTCCCATCAGAAAATCCTTTCGGGTCTGAAAGAATTTTGCAGAATGAAAAGCCTACATTGTAAAAAGTAGTGGTTTTCATTGTATGCCACAGAATTCCCAGCCAGTCTCACTGACTCTATAGCCAGTGTACCAAAGAACTAAGCCTATCTCATATAGTTCTCAGAGTTCATAACTTCTCTTTAGAGAATAAATTGCAAATGTAGATAAAAAGTTTATTTTTTCAAACAGCAAGCTCCAAATCAAAGCTCTTGTATGCCTTTTATATTTCAGCCAGCAATCATTCTCCTTATATAAAAATCATAGCTAAGAAGATGGGTGGAGAAAATGGGGAGCCACTGTTTGGCTCAGACATTGTGAAGGACATGCCAGCAGAAGTAGAGTTTGTTCTCTCACATATTGCAGAAATACTAAGATGATGCAAGTGCTTCTACAGGTGCTGTTTAGGCTTTTTATAACCTCAGACATACCTCTACCCTGGCATTCCTGTACTGCTGAGCTTGTTAAAAGGAGAAAAAAAAAGGGGGGTGGGGGGCCGGGGGGGGGGAAGGTTTACTAGTGTACTTTCTACTTGTTAGGTTCAATCTGTTTCAGTAGAATGGCTGAGTGTATAAAGAAAGGCAACAATGATTGCATGGCACAGTTAATAAGCTTAGGGTAGAAAATGATATTTTGCCAAGCCTTCCAGGAAAATAAACCTCAGATAAACAAGAATGTTCTAGACAAGTATAAGGCCCTTTTGTTACCAATCAGTGGTATTTTGTCTTGCTTTCATTTTTTTTTTTTCACTGCTTTCAGTTGGAAAGTGTCAGATGTGTCATTCTGAGTACTCCTGATTTTGTTTGGCCTCTTTGCCTATAGATTTAGATAAAATAACACTACATCCACCAAAATGTCTGGCTTCCACTGATATCTGCATTTGTTTTACTGCTAAAATTCTGCCTTATTTTGGTGGAATTCTTCTAGGATGGTGGAAAGAAAAGAGAACTGAAAATGGAAATGTGTGGATAAAATTGTTTTGGGAAAATAAGGAAGGGATGAGAAAGGAAGAGAGAATTCATCAACAGCTGTGCATGGGAAAGTACTTCCAAGTGCATGACACTGCAGTACTGCACTTTCTATGGCTTTTTTTTCTTCATGTATTTGAAAATATATAGGCAGAATAAGCTTTCTACATAGGAAAAGCAAAAGGGGTGATGCAAACCTTCTCATTTCTAAGTCACCATCAGATCTGGAGTACCTGTTCCAACCCTGTCTACAGTAAATAGGAAGAACCTATACCAGCTACGTTCCTTATTTAAGCATCCTGATTTAGTGGACTAGCCTGGCTGGAAAGCATCCTGGATTATGTTCTATTTTTCTGCCTTCTTCTCGTTGTGTTTAAATGGCTGCAACTCCTACAGCTGCACAGGCAGTATCATGAAGGACTTAAATGCTCCAAGAAATTAGTTGTAACAGAGACATAGCAAAAGTCCCGATCAGCATCATTCTAGTTAGGAACTCAAACTGCTAAAACATGTCTAATTACATCATACTATCATCTGCCTTCAAGATGACTGGAAGCTGGAATTGAGGGTATTGGTATTGACTGAATAGGAGATCAAAAATATAGGTCTATATTACATTACGAAATAATTTCACATCTACCATGCATGAATCTGGCTCCTGCACTCGAACCCCACAGCATGAAATATCATGATCAACATTTTTAACACATAATCTATATTTATTTTTTTGGCTGTAACATTAATGATTCTTTGTCAGGACCGTAGGTCTGAGCTGACAGTCAGAAAAGTATTGCCAACCTGGAGGAGCAGGACATGACAAAATGGATGTGAACATGTTTAACTCAGTCTCAAAACAACTGCGGTGGATGGGCTTAGGGAATACAAATACAAGGGAATATTTTTTGTTTGTTTGTTTTTAGTTTTTCTGTTGTCTTTTTTTTTTTTTCCAGACTATGATAGCACCTCAGTTTCCTCATGGAGGTTAGTTAGCTATACCTAGTGAGAAATAAACCCAATTTTTTCTGAGGTGGAAATGGACAGTCTGTCACATGCTCTGCTCCGTATTACATGCCTAAACTAAGCACATATGAATCCTTCCAAGCATTCCTTTGGCAGAGCTTGAGCATGTGGGATTCACCGAACTTCATCTGACAGATTTCATAAAATCACAGAATCATAGAATGGCCTGGGTTAAAAAGGACCTCAATGATCATCCAGTTTCAACCCCTTGTGCAGGGTCGCGTTTTCTGAACCTGTTTTTTCATCTGTGCTATAGTCCATTAAGCCTCAGAGAGATGGGATACAAAAGTATAAATATTAACTATGGAGAAATTATTGGAAAATCCCCCAAAAGATTCATACTTTCCTGCCTTTACAACCTGACTGTTAAAGTTACTGAGAATGTGTCTGTTCTCAAGCGTTTAGAGTGTATGAAGCATTTCTCATGGCCAGAATTTTGCCTTGAAAGCTCTTAAGACAGAAATGAGTCACCTCCTCCCATAGTCTTCTTGCATCCTCATAATTGCATAGGAAAAAATTAGGTGAATGGATGCTCCTGAACTTATCAGTGAGTGGGTTTGAAGGTGGCTGACATGCTTCTTTGTCTAGAAGTCTGGAGAGAATGAACATGCAGTTTGAGAACTCAGAGCTTTAATGTTTTAGTCTAGATGAAGGGAGATTTAGTTTAGGTATTAGAAAGAATTTTTTTACTCAGAAGATGATGCTACTTTTTGTCAGATTCCTTCTGCTCTGGGCTAAGGGAAGGAACTGTGTATTTTCCAGAACGGAAAATGCTTATTCAAGATAAGTAAATGTGCCTTGGAAACATTTTTATTTCACTGAATATTTGGGCTTGCATCAGTTGAGATTGAAGGTGGAAAGTAGGCTAGAAGGATTTACTAGATCTGGCAAGTGACCAAGATCTCTGAGACCCAAGTGTAGAGAGTGAGCGTGGGTATACAGCAAATTGTCTTTAGAGCCAACAGTATTAATTCTCTACTGTTTAATGGCTTGAACGAGATCAAAAATCACCTCCAGATGCAACACTTTAAAGAATCCTACTTTTGGGATGAATCAATCAACTGAATTACCATTAGTAATATTAGCAACCATAACCTTTTTTATTTCTGGCATTCCTGGAATGGGTTCATTGAATAAAATTAAATCCAAAGCAGTGGAGTGATGGAACAGTGGCTCCATTTCTATTAAAGTCCTCTTTCTCTTGTAGCACAGATGGAGTTCATACAGATAGCTAACGTTGTTGCAAAATACAAGAGATTATTATGAATAGGGCATCAAATTATAGAAAATACCAGTTAGAATAATTACATTATCATATTTTTATATGGAAATTATTTTCCAGCCAAATGTTGTCTGTTTGGAGAAGTTGAAAACAACCCTAAATAAATCCTTCTGTATGTCACAGAACAAAACAATTTTAAAGTTTAAAACCCATTATTTTAGAAGAGCTATTTATTTCAAGCAGGTGGCAATTTTCTCCCCATCCCCCAACCCACAGATTTCAGCAGCTATTCACCTCTCACAATTTTCATCTAGCCTGTTCTTTAGAAACCAATTGCAACCTTTAAAGTAGTCATCTATTTCCAATGGAAATCTTCACATCCTGCTCTCTAAGCTGCTTTTTCACACTCTTAATAAATTGCCTCAGGTTGTAGAGTTAGTAATGACACTAAATAGTGGAGGGTTTTCATGCAGTGTTCTGAACTTCAATTCTCCTCTCACCCTTTCTTTTGTCCACTGAGCCTTGTGTGGCTTTTTTTATTTTTTTTTTATTTTTTTAAGAATTTCAACAATTGCTCGTTTTAAAAGGAAAAGATGCCTTTATACTTCTGCAACAGAGTTCGGGAAGTTTGCCAGATAACTGGGGATGAGAAGGAACAAGTAAACAGGGTCAGCTGAAGCAGAATTGGATCTCAAAAGAGCAGTAAATACTTAGCTCTCACAAAGTACTTTTCTTGGCGAGAATAATCTCTTCAGGGAGAGAAAAGAAGGAATTAGAAGGTGACTTCATGTTGCTGAATTTACCTCCTGCTGTTGCTTTGCAATCAGTGTCTACAGTGAATTGGATGTTTTCGGAAGCTAGGTTTGGTATCACAACACTGCAGTGTGCTCTGCAGGTGTACTCCCTGTAGAAATACTGGAGGTGAGAAGTGGTTTCAAAGAATGGGAGGTTAAGATTCACAAATTTTGGCATCTGCCTAACAGTCTTGTCAGGACCCTGGAGATTTCAGCTGAGGAGTGCATTGGACGAGTGCACAGCCTGTGGCTTCACTGGATTCCCATAGAACTGAGCAAGAATGGAGATCTTTTCAACCTCCACTCAGTTCTAAGTCTTTGCAACCCAGGTGCCCAAATCAGCGTAGGGTGGACACTCAAAAGGGAAATTTGTACTAGAATAGCTGCATCCTGATTGATAGATTTATATTGACAGCATAAAAGAAGGATGTGTCCTAAAATAAATAAATAAATAAATAAATAAATAAATAAATAAATAAATAAAAGCATTCATGTATGTATTAAGTGCATAGAAGCACCTAATGTTACTAAGAGGGCAAATACAATCTTGAATATCTGAGCAGAAGAATTATCAAATGCAATAGAGAAGAAACATTTCTTGGTACACGGGAAACAGTTGGAGGAAGGTACCATCCTGGTGCTGATTTCCACGCTTCAAAAGTGGATGTGGGTAAATCAGAAAGCATTCAGAAACAATTTACAAGCATGATTTAGAGTCTGGAAAACCCATTTAATCACTATAGATTTAAGAAGTTCAATCTATTTAGCTTATCAAGGACTAGATTAAGAGGTGAATTGATTATAGTCTACAAATATCTACTTTGAGAAAGGATTTTAGAAAGCAGACAATACTTTAATTCAGTACAGCAAAGCTTAATGAGATCTGGTAGTTTAAAACAAAGCTACTATGGAGTAGGAGTGTGGCACACATTTTTTGACTGTGAAGATAATTAACTATTGAAGCTGCTTAACTGAATGTATGAAGGACCCTCCACCACTTGGAAATGAGCTAAAGAAAAACTATTATTTAAACTCAATTAAGTGCTTGTTACAGATTGAGCTTGCAAGGTTTTCTGGTCTGGTGTTAGGTACATCAGATTAGATGGCTATGACAGCCCCTTCTAAGTTATAATACTTCATTAATTATTTCTTTATCAAAGCAATACTTTAGAATGGGCAGGATTTATTCTGAAGACTGCAATTAAGAGCACTACATTATCACTTATTTAATGCTATTGGAACATAAATGAGCTATAAAATTTAAAGGCTTTAAGAAATAAAATGGTCTACAGTTCTCAGGGCTTGCCATTTCTACCCTGAGTAATCAATGTCTGCAGAGTTTTTAGCATTCTTTTTCTTTCCTTTCCATCCCATCTTGCAGGTCACAATGAGCCACTGAAGTGAGCAGACGTAAGTAGATGCAGTGGCTCTTGTCAGCCTGGTCTTGTGGTTAAGGACCCTGCCAGTGGCAGGGGAGCTGACAGTGGATGATCATTATGGTCCTTTTCACCCAGGCCATTCTGTGATTCCATGATTCTATGATTCTATGACTTGTACCTCAGACATATAAAGCTGTAGTTACTCTAAAGAATTATTCACAATCTCAACATCTTGGAAATCTGCAATCATTGAAGTGCTTTTGTAGTGAGTCAGAGTCTGAAAGAGGCCCCAGATTCTGTAAACTAAGGAATACGTTCCTTGATATCAGTTCAAACCAACATCAGACCTGTGCTGACCGCAGAGCAGATGGTACTTGTGTGGGTTTTTCCATGAAAGATACTGGAATCTGAGGAATTTTTGTTAGTATTTCTATCACTTTTGGGTATCTATTTACTCAGTGGAAAAGTGGTTTCTGCCTGTGAAGTCACTGTGCAGTTTCTGTGGGAGGGAAAACAAATTCAGAAGGATTACATCATGGAATCCTTGAATCCTTAAGGTTGGATAACACCGCTCAGATCATCTAGTCTAACCATCAACCCATTACCAGCATGCCTACTAATTCAGCACCACATCTACCCCTGTAGAATAGCCTTTAGCAGAGTCTGATGTGAAGGGAAAAGGTTTCAAGCTTAAAGAGGGTAGATTTAGTTTAGATGTAAGGAAAAAGTGTTTTACAGCGAGGGTAGTGAGGCACTGGAAAAGACTACTTAGTGATGTGTTGATGCCCCATCACTTTCAAGGCCATGCTGGATCAGCCCTTGGGCAACCTGATCTCGCTGTGGTGTTCACTGCAGGGGAGTTGGGGAGGTCCCTTCCAACTCTAAGGATTTTATGATACTATTTCTATCCACTGGCCATGAAAAGTAAGCTGGAGGCCTGAGTAATACCTCTATAGATTGGATATCCGAGCTAAGTCATTACTACGCTCCCACTTTTCCTCCTCACTTGTCTGTATTTATTCTGCTTGCTTGAATGGCTCAGTCTTCAGTGAAGGCATAGTCCTCACAGAGTGCTAAGCACATAGGAGGCTGTTGTGGTTGGCCTTTGAACGGTTTAACAGCCAGAAAGGAAACAGCTAGGAAACATGAAGAAAAGGAAATACAATAAAATCATTCCATTTGAAAGATTTGGCAATTCTTCATTGCAATTCAAACTATTATTTATTTTATTTTGTTTTATTGTTTTTAAATTGCAGATCAACTAGAGTATCTTGGTGAAATATCATTCTGAGCTGAAGCCAAGAATTACTTATTTTGAGAAGTCCAAGTCAGCCATCCGAACAGCTAAAATAACACTAATTATATATATATATATTCTTCTGCCCCTTCTGCAAACCCTCAAGAAAGCCAGTCTTTCAGTCCACATTATTCAGTACTGATAATTCAGTATTTCCAATGGGAAATAAATAGGTTACTTGACAAGTTCCCAACCAGTTCTAGCAAGAACTGGCTCAAGTAAAATTTGATGAAAACTTGCTTTCTGTTAAAGCACTTCCCCTTCCACTGAGTTATCTCTAGACGCCTATTCTTGCCTGTTAGTGATTCTTTTGCCTGTTGACATTAAAACCTCCCCTAAGGAAACACCTGCCTGAGTTTCTTTTCTTGGGAAAATCAGTAGGAACTTTCCCATGTTGCTAGAGGAGCATTTCCCTGATCTTTGAAATTCTTCCCTGTGTATGCAGCTTGGACATTGTGTTGAGAGACATGGTTTAGTGAGAACTGTTGGTGATGGGTGGATGGTTGGACTGAATCATCCTGTGAGACTTTTCCAACCTTGGTGATTCTATGATTCTGTGACTCAGTCACTGACTTGACTGTCTTGTTTTCAGCATTGTGATACTGTGCTCCCCGAGGAATGAAGCAGAAGAGTTTCCTTTCTTAGTGAAAGCTGCTTTAGAGACACAAAACAAAATTATATCTTGGTTCTTGGACTGAAGACCTTAAAGGAAGGAACAGCCTGTATGGTACTTTTACACCTCTGTATAAGGCAGTTGGAAGGAAGACAAACCATTAAGTCCACAGAACAGGCAGTCTCTATGGCAGATATCTGTGCTACTGATTTCTCCATGACAAGGAAGATGACCTGCAATACTATTACAGGTGCTACTGCTTAGCAGGAGAGCAGAAATTTATCAGTTATCTTCTCATTAGCTAATGCTTGACCATGCTGATGACATCCCAGATAGATGTTTTATCTGTACAAATTCTAGTGCTGATTATCCCAGAGGCTCTTTCTACCAACTTTTTTCTTTGTCCTCTTCACTAAAAAACATGGCTTGTGTTTTTAAACACAAGGAAAATTGCAATACTTTAAATAGATTATTTGATAAGCATCCTTCTTTCCTCTCTATCCAGCTTTTCTCATTCTTCTTTCCCCTCCCATTCTTTGCTCTTTAGTCTTTTCTGCACTGTCTTCTAGCAATCCTCTCTATTTCTGCAGTACTCCTCAGTTAGCTATGAAAGAGTCAGCTTCTCTAGATTGTGCTGATGGAATTCTTAGGAAGCCGGTAAGAAGATAACAGATAACCAGTTAACATATAACCAATATATGTGTGTGCAGTGGAATTACAGGTTCACAGCATGAACCAATGGGTGAGCTGGGGGAGTGAGTGGGGGGTGTCTGGAGCCATCCTACTTTTGTGCAGTCTGGGTTTGCGTGGGTTGCCCCCTTCCACTTTCCCTTTTCTCCTGTGGCACGACTATAAGAATGTTCCTCACAGCTGGTCACGTTCCTCAGCTCATCCCTTTCTCCAAGCTGTTATCAGGAGGGGTGAGTTACTTCTTTCTGATATCTTTTCCTATAGAGCCTATTTCTCAAATAAAGGCTCTATCATTGCCTTGATCTGCCCTACAGCATGGTATCACAATGTGACCATAATGCTCTTTCCCAAGTCCAGCACTGGCTCGTGCAAAGCCATGCTTTCTTCCTCAGTATCTCAATTCTACTCCATTTATAGAGTAATAGAATTACAGAATCACCAGGGTTGGCAAAGACCTCTATGATCATTCCGTACAACCGTCTACCTGTCACCAACATTTCCCACTAAGCCATGTTCCTCAATACAACATCTAAATGTTTCTTGAACATCTCTAGTAACAGTGACTCCATCACCTCACTGGGCAGCCCTTTTTAGCACCTGACCACACTCTTGGAGAAGTATTTCCTAACATGCAGTCTGAATCACCCCTGCTGCAAGTTGAGATCATTTGCTCTAGTCCTTCTGCTAGTTATGTGGGAGACTGACCCTCACCTCCCTAGAGGTCACTGTGAAGAGCAATATGGTCACCCCTGAGCCTCCTCTTCTCCAGATGAAATAATCCCATCTCCCTCAGCTGCTCCCCATAAAACCTGTGCTTCAGAACCCTCGGCAGCTTTTTTGCCTTTCTCCGGACTTGCTCCAGGGTCTCAATGTTGTCATGCAGAGTCCAAAACTGAACACAGTACTCAAGATGCTTTTTCACAAGGGCTTACTACAGAGGGATGATCATTTCCCTGCTCCTGCTAACACCACTGTTTCTGATACAAGACAGAACGCCACTGGCCTCCTTGGCCTCCTGGGCACACGGCTGGCTCACGTTCAGCCAAGTGTAAACCAAAACCCCCAAGTCCATTTCCTCTACACTGCGCCTCAAGCCTGTAGCATTGACTGGGGTTGTTGTTACATGTTTCCTATATGAAAACAGCTCCTAACTGAGCTGACTTCACAAGACTAGTTGAAAAAGAATCTTACAAGTAAAGAAGTAAACTGGAATGTTACATCTTCCAAGTGTTTTGGGCCATTTGAGAAAGTATATATGTCCAGTTATTGTCTCATATGGGAAAGTAATGTTTTCTTAAAAAGTCTTTTCATTTACTTTATTGATCCAGCTGGAAATCCATAGTTATTGATAAATATTGTTATAAATAAGCTTTCTAGGAAATAGAGCAGAGAATGAAACACTTCAGTGTAGATAAATGACTTCAAATGAATACTTTTTGCTCCTACCTCTCAGCTTATTTTCATGGTATAAAGCAGTTCCTTAAAATTAGGTCACTGTCTAAGCATTTCAGAGTGATAGATTTCTCATGATGCATTCTACATATTAGCCTTTCACGATGTTGCCTATTTTGTACAGTTTTAACTATGCATTTTTAGCTTTTCTTCCAGACACATCATCAGTTCATTTTCTTAAGAGAAATTGCCAAAAACTGCCAGAGAGCTATCCTTCATGTAGTTTCTTTGGGGCTTCAGTTGCCAATGCAAACAACCAGTTTTCAGGAAGGATATGACAATGCAGAACATTGACTGTAAAACAACCTAGAAAATGGACAGATTGTAAAATATACAACACTTTTGAAATCTGTCTCAGGATTCCAGCATAAATTTTCCTGGAAAAAATGGCAGTGTGCTTTCCATGACAGAAGAAAACAGATGTCACTTCATCTCGATTTGCTCCCATGTGGTCAACACTTCTCATAAACTTTGCAGAGATGAATGTAGAAAACATTGAAAATTCTGGGAATTTTTCATATGCAATGTTCTTCAGGGGCCTCTAAAGGCTGATGGGTTCTTGGTAAACATGTTGGTTGTAGGTTGGTCACATTATGTAGGTCACCACACCAAAATGCCCTTCGAACCTGGCCTTGAAGACCACAAGAATGGGGCATCCACAGCTTCTCTGTGCAGCCCGTGCCAGTGCCTCACCACCCTCTGAGTGAATAATTTCTTCCTAACATTTGATCTGAATCTCTTTGAAACTGTTAACTCTGGTCAACTGCAACACTCTCTGATAAAGTCTTTCCCCATTAAGAGAATGGTACCGACATCAAGGCATTTATTCCACTTCTACTGTGGATAGAAAGTGGTTTGGTTTCATGTCTAAACTCAGATCATCACTCTCAGAAAAATGTAATCACCATGAACCCATGTGGCAGTGTCATCAAAAAGACCACAGCTGAACGGGAGTTGACATTGTTTTTGATGGCTTGCTTTGCCATTTACACTCAGAAAGAACACTTTCCTTGTTCTTCTCTGAGATCTATTTGACTAGAGGGGATAAATAAGAACTCTATCCCCAGAGGAAATTGCTGAGTTTGTTTCCTACCAGTTATACTAAAAAATTATTTAAAAGTTGTTGCTTTGCTTTACCTACCTGCACACAGGTAGGTAAAGAGTTTTCTGCTGTCATTTCTATGTGATAAGACCTGAAATTTATTATAAATAACTTCATAGCTATTTTGTTTCAATATTAGTTTTCCCTTTAGTTTTCCACACAGCAGAAATTCTCTTTCCTATGACTCTCCTATTTAAGATACGGATATTTTACAGTATTCTAGGCAATGTTATGAGTAAACAGGGTGAATGAATGTGGACTACACTTCAAAAAAACCTTACTCCTTCATCAGCCTAGGTGCATGGGAGCAAGGATTTAACTCCAACATATCTCCAGCAAGTGATCCCCTTTGCCTATCATTATAACAAGAGAGCAATGAAAAGGCAAAGAAAGATGACAAGCTATTGCAGACGACTCAGTTATCTACCAGAAACTAAGAACACTGTAAAAAAACAAAGTGTGGCTGACGTACAGCTGACCCCAGGCAGATTCATCTTCTGCTGCTGCTCTTTTTATCTTTTTCACTTCCCAAACATTGTGTACATTAATTGTGTTTTTATCATTACTGCACAAGTAGTACAAGTGGAAACTTATGGATCAACTCCCTGAAGAATCAAATAACTAGAAAGTGAGTGTGGGCCAGAGATCTGTGAATCGTCTCCACAAGGAAAGATTTTTGCAGTAAACTTTTTCTATTTTTTTTTTAATGGAAAAAAAAAAAATTAAAAAAAAAATCACATAATATCTGAACATGTGTCATTTTGCTCTTATGTATATTGATTTATCTAATGAACAGAACTCATCTAGTGAAATTAGCTGATGTTCATTCTTCCAAATCTAGTTACTAGTAAAGGAATTTTTCACTGTTGCAGTGGAAGAATTGTATAGAGGGTGAGGGTCCCAAAAGAAAGCAGCTGAGTTGAGTCTGTGTTTCTAATTACCCAAAAGTCTTTGCAAATCATAAACAAAGAATTTAACAAGAGTTTTGGAATACAGAAGAAAATAAAGACATGAAATCCAGTCTCTTTATTTCTCCAGTGTCTTGACAGTAGTGGGAAAGAAGAAGGTACTCTTCACAAGGAACTCTCAAAGTGAGCACTTAATGTTCACAGACTCTATCCAGAAACCTGCATCCCCGGAGATGTAAAATATTTAGGGAGACCTACATGGCAAATCTGAGATATTAAATCATTTAGTATGACATTCTGTGTAATGAAAGGCAGAAAATGCCACCTCATTATGCCTAAATTAAGACAAATAACTTGTTCTTGACCTAAGCATTTCCAGCAAATCGCTCAATCTTGATTGTAAGACCTGCATCAAAAGAGCGATCTAACTGAACATTGCCATCTGCGGTGTGTGTGTTTACTGGCTGGCCAGTCACCTTGGTCTCTCTCCTAAGTAATGGCAAAAAATAACTATTTGTAGGGAAAAGCACAACTCATACTCCAGTAAATATCTAAAACAAGTAAAAATTAATAATGCCTATTTCTTTCTCAAGCCCAGCAAATTTTGATTTGGATGCACTGGTGTTGCATACCTATTACACAGTGAAATAACATTAAAACAAACAGACAAAGAACGAATATATAACATATATATAAGTATATTACAATCAGTGCAAGATTGTAAGTTATTTCAATTAATCATACCTGTGGGGAAAAAAAAAAAAAAAAAAAAAAAGCAGAAAGAAAGAAAGAAAGAAAGAAAAACCTTGCCTATTTTTGCTTATTCTGCTTTTGCTATTTTGTAAACTCCCTTACAAAGCTCTTTTCTTTTGGATTGTTTCAGGTAATTAAGCCAGTGTGTTTAAAAATGCTTTACGGTAATATTTAGACACAAAGGTTACCCTAGAGATGGAAGCTTTCTGAAAATTCCTATGCCTACAACCTAAGATATTATTTCTTCTCAAACAGAAATAATATTCCTGCTCATATTCATGAGCTGGAATTCACCCATGATGTAACTGCTGTATAAAAATTACTGGAGTAATTTACACAGATCACTAGTCCCTCACACATACTAATCTTTCCCTCTGAAACTATAAATTAGAGGCACAGTTAAATTCATGGATTTTCTTTAAAATATGTGCACACCTAGAAGAGTTTAAATGCATAAGAAAGCCTTTCAAACGGTCAATAGAAGGGCCAGGTGTGCAGCCTGCAAATTTCCCTTAAAATATGACTCGAAGTGGTTGTGAAGAATTAGAACATGATTCTGGCTTTAGAAGTTTATTGAAAAAAAAAAAAAGGGGAAAAAAAAAAAAAGAGCAAGCTTTATTTCCCACAAATGATTTGATTGTTAAAATTCGCATTTCATTTATGGCGCAATAATATGTTATGTGCACACGCAGACACAGCCTGTCGTTTTACATCTGGGTTTCGTGAGGTTGCAGTGGCAATAAAAAAAGAGCCACAGTTTTGGTGGAAAGAGGGCAGTGCTTCTTGCAAAGTTCCCTTTTGCCACGTACCACAGCTGCAATGAGCAGCGCTCAGATTATGTCTTATCGATGGTTAATTTCCAATCTAGAAGTTGATTAACTTTGACTCATAGCATAAAAGGCCACGACCAATTATTATTCAGAAAAATCCTGCAATCCTGTACTCGATGTGCTTGTGATAAACGTTCATATGACAAGGTTATTTGGCGTACAACGGCTCGAGCAGTTGTCATAGCAACCTGTGCACAATGCCCATAAATCTGATGTGTAGTTATCCTTGCTGTGTATGCAAAAAAACCACAAAGCCAACTCAAGCAGTTTAATTTATGGCATTGACTGTCTGGAAAAAAAAAAAAAAAAAAAAAAAGGCAAGAGAATAATGAATTCTAAGGATTATATTCCTTCACAAGAAAAGTACTCCAAGAGCTGAGACAACCTCTTCAAAGCCAAAAAGACTTTTAGGATAATCATTATGGTAGGAAGTGCAGGTCATCATTAATACTGAGCAAGAGAATAAAGAGCTCTCTTGAAAATCTCTGCCTGAGTATATTGATTGTTTTCTGTTATTCATGCAAACAGCTGTCTGTAAGTGGAAAAAGCCAACAGCTCATGCATGCCTTACCTTTTATTTTCCTTTTGTTTTCTGGAAATAGTGAGATAAAGCCTTAGGATCACCTGTCAAGTGGGTCATGACAAAAAATTCTCCTTTCTGTCATCAGTATAGGTAGAATTTTTCTTTCTTTATGGTTCCATCCCATTTAAATACAGGGCTAAAGTGAAAAGGAAGGCAAAGAGATCACTCATTTTTCATGCATAAAAATATTTGGTCTGGTGATACAGACAAATGATAAAGAAGTTGGAGAATTTAATAACCAGTCCATCAAGACATTGTTGGGCCAAATGCTTAAACTGTGGGCCTTATCTGTTCAGCAGAGATTTTCAGCAACATCTTGTTATCCTGTTTATAAAGAAATAATGCCTGGAAATCTGGGATTTTAGAGTAGAAACACTTGCATAGACTAGGATGGGAGCTCTGGACCTTTCTCAGTAGCACTGGAGAGATTCCATATAGAAATCCTTCTCTGTTGCATGCAGGAGTTCGCTCACGTTAAAGATACAGGGACCAATTAAGAAAAAACTTTGTTTTGAATCTTCACCCACAGTGCTGCAAATCAAGTACATTTACAATAGGGTGTGATGGGTCCCAAATGCCTTCAAAGAATTGGGATTCTCCTCTGGAGGATGCAGAGATTTATTATTTCTTCCAGATGAATAAATATTCATGAGACAAAGGTTTGGGGTATAACCAAAGTGAAGCTCCCAGATGCAGAACAGGATGAGATCCGTTCAGTATCATCTTCTGCTCTAATAAACAGGTATTTTGCAAGAATGTACAGAAATTATGAGAAAGGATGCTTCAAAATAAGTAGATATAATCAAAGCTTTCTGATGTGTAAGAGAGTTGTAATATAACAGAAAATATATCTCCCAGAGATGACTGCAGCTCCTGTTGCAGGCTAGGAATACACCCTAGACATACAGCTAAACTCAAAATATAGTATGAATTACAAAAGAAGGAAAGAATGATGCAACTTACTGGAGACTGACTTTCTAGAAAATCATTCTTCCCAGTCCAAAAGGAGTACTCAACATGTCAGATCATCAGTATCCAGAAAAGTGTATCTCTGTTGCTGTGCAGGAATGCTGGGATGATGAATTCAAACAGAGATATAAAAGATCTAGAAGGGAGTAATGTAGCCTCATCATAGGCGTCTGCAGGGAAAATGTCTACATATCAGATATCTATTAGCCTGCTATGATCAAGGAGATTTAGACAAGATAGTTAATGGGTATTAGGGCAAAATAAATTTTAGCCTTGTTTTGACTTTTGATATTTGGGGAAATGAATAATTTCCTAATTTTTATTTACTTCTCTGTCTAGAATTCTGTTGCTGATGATAGAACCAAGATGACAAGTCCATTTGTAGACCACTATATTGTGGATCCCAAAAACTAGGTAAAACCTACTCACATGAAAACTCTTTTATTTCTCACCCCAGATCAAAGACTCAGAAACATCAGTACCTCTCATATTCTGTCCTTAGTCTAGCTGTTTTCTCATGGTTTATTTCTTTAAATAAATAGATAAATAAATAAATAATAAGATAATCATAAGCAACACTAAAGTGCAAAGAGCGATGGTGCCATATTGTTGGAGAAATAGGGTGTTCCCATGGGGACTGTCAGCTTATTCTCAGAAAACCTGCTATTTTGCCACTACCAATCACTTTAAGAAAAAAAAATAGCAAAGTCTCTGTTTATGTGGTCTCACACAGTATAATAAAACATATTAAAACATATCCCCAGGAGTATGATCCTGCTTTGGTTAACTTTATACATGTGCCACATAAATGGCAAAGCCAAAGCTTGTCATTCTGGGCTCCTTTTGTGGTCAATAGGGTATAGTTTGAAAAAGCAGTTTTGGGGAACAAGTCATCTGAATGATTTGAGATCTATTTCAAGATGAAATGAATCACTTTCTGAAAGGTCTCTGCAGGGATCCTGGAGTGAATAACACAGTACTAAACACCTATGTGATGCACACATTCAAGGGACAATGCATGATGTGCTGTAGCAACATCATGGAAGGTGAACATGATATTTGCCTTTCCTTATATCCTAATATGCCCGGAATAAAGTAAGGAATTTCTCCATTTTAGATAGATTTTGATGCCAAGCAGAATGCAGTGATCAAGCTCTTATATTTTCTCAGAAGAAGAAGACAAAACCTGAATCAGTCCCGTCTACACAAAGGTTGCAGGACTTGGGCTGCATCTCCTGAAAGCTTTCTGTGGAAGAAAAAAAGTAGCAGCTGCTTTGTTCTTCCATACTTTCCTGCCTCTCAAGGGAAAAATAAATGCTTGCTATGTGGCAGCAGGGACCCCTGAAGCAAGGGGAAGCAAGAAGAAAGCTCTGTGGTTTCTCACATCCTTTATTTCTGCATGGCAAAAAAACAGAATCAACACAATTGTGTGACCAAAGGGAATTTGGGGAAAAGCTCTGCTGTGAAACCACCATGTAGCCCAACAGCTGAAAGGAGATGCTGGAAACCAGTGATTCTGACTCATGTGACAGGGCTGGGAGTGGATCTGCTTCACTTTCCTCTCTCAGTGCAGTTACCATATTTTAGGCCTTGATGACTGGGGATGCTCATGCTTGCTGAATTTCTTTCAGCAGAAGTGAAAGGTGAGCTATAAGGGAAGCCCACAGAAGAGAGATGTTAGCAAGAGATCTCTTTCTTTCACTTTCCAGTTAAAGTCTATTGATTAAGTTGGTCCATATTTCACCATCAAAGAGTAGTTCAGAACAAGCTGCAGATGATGGAAAGAAGCACGTTAAATTTAACATGAGGCATGTTAAAAATCTACCAGATGAATAAGAGAAGCATCTTAAAACAATAAAATACAGGATGTCTGGACCAACAACGCATACCACTTTTCTCCAAGTTCCTGTTTGGTGATTTGAAAATATCAGTGATTTATGGGTTCGATTTTTTTTATTTTTATTTTTTTAGTAAGATGGTAAAGTTTATGACCTCACTTTACAATAATTCTCAATAATTCTAGAATAATGCAGGCTGAGAAAAATCCCAGAGTCACTCTCTTCCATTGAAATGTTGGGGGAAATAAAAAATATTGGAGACAATCAGTTTTTCATAGTATTTTTCTTAAAGTGTCTGAGAAAATACAATGTGCTGGCAGCTTCTCTCTCCTTGTTTTTATTTTTACTTCTATTATTTTTTTTATGAGCCACTGGTATATACAATTAGAATGTAAATCCACCAGTCTTTGGGACCATGACATAAATGTGAAACTGATGTAGATGTAAAACCAAGAGAATGCTCTGTTTTGGGCATGAACCAGTGTTTGGAATGGTCAGACATCTCCATGTAATTCCTTCCATTAGGGAGGATAGTTATGTCTTGGTTGATATATTGGTGACACTGAAGTCAAAGGGAATGTAATTACTTTCAGTAGGACCAGATCTTTCCCTCTTTATGCTTGGGTATATTCCCTCTAATCTGAAAAGCCTTCCACAACATGTTCTGCAAACTTGACTGAAGCTACAGGCACATGGATGGATTAACCTCTAGTAAGTAAAGCTGTCCAGACTTGCAAAAGCTGCAAACAGATGTCACACACTCCCAAAGAACCTTGGCTCAGCCCCAGGAATGGCCAATTTACCCCTGGATGAATCAAGGGGCAGTCTTCCCATACATTTTGCTGCCTGCCTTTTAGCACCCTGGCTGCTCATTTCTCATGCTCCCAGGCACACAGACAGCAGGTTTGTGCCCAGCTGCCACTATGTAACCCACTCTAGGATCATGCCTCAAGCTTTCCCTTTCTGCTCATGTATCCATATACTCAGGCTTTGCTTTAACTGTGACAGAACAGCACCATTCCCTGAGCTGGGTTAAGCTATTGCACCTGCACACACACAGTAAAACAGATGCAATGGAAAATACAGGGAAATACTTTGTTTTTCAGTGATGTGAATGGTGCAGAAAAGCATCAGATGAAGTGCCATGGGTTCACAAACGATCACAAATAGGAAATCTTTCTGCAGGATGCCACTGCTGTCAAAACAGCAATCATTAACAGCACCATGGTGAAAGAATCAAAATATTGAATCATCTGTTTTGCAGTGGTGTTTTTTCTCCCCCCATTCCCCCCCACCCGCAGCATTCTGATATTACCCATCCGTATAATGACCAGGTCGAGTTTATGAGCTAGTGATTATTACCTAAGTGAAACTGGCTGCAGGCACAACAGGGAAAGTCATGAAATGGAAAACAAACAAGCAAAGTAAAACGGAAAATCTATTGACTGATCAATGAGGTGCATTTGTTTCTTCAAGAAAACAGAGAAGGATCGAGGTCTATAAATAAGACTGAAGAAAATAAGAGAGCTTTGCAGAGGGTAGCTCTCAAAGCAGCAGTGTTTCAGCCCAAGGGACTCACCCCATTGCACAAGTTCCAGGAGAAGTGCTCCTTGCCCCTTCACCCCATTCAAACTTGCATTTACCTCTGCATGCTGTGCACCTTTTTGACAGTGATTCCCATGAGCAAATGAATTATTGCATGAGATGAGAAAGAAAGCAAATGTTAAGCTCACGCTAACTCTCATCTTTGCTTTGGAAGCTGTATGGGAGGACACTGCTTCACACAGCAGGGGAATAAGATCACCAGGAAAACCCTCAGCCAAATCTCTGACAAAGTGACACTCAAAATAAGACAGACATGAACCTGATTGCCACCTTCACAGCGAGGGCATTTACTTAGCCTGAATGTGACAAGATAAAATTAAACTCCATCCAGCTAATAAACCTTAAAGGAGCTTATTTTTATTATTATTATTTAAAACAAATGATGCACTGGGCAGAGATGAGCAGTCCAGGAGGAAAAAGGTTTATACATTTCTTTCAATTCTATAATGTGACTTATCTGCTGTGTTTCCTAAATTATTATTTCTCCTGAAATAGTCAAATGTGTGTTGGTTATATAAGCTCCAGTTTTACTTGGCTAGATTGGGGAATGAAATAGAAGCATGCAACTTCCAAGCCATTAGCACTAAACAACCCAGCTTGATTTCTAAACACTCAGAGCCACTTAACCATTCAAGAGCATTAAAAATAATAATAATAATAGCAATAAATACCATGTTCAGCCTTGATTTTGAAGGAGTAATGATCTGTTTCTGGACATCCTGACCTGGATTCCTCTGACCTCACTTCAGGCCTCATTGAATGTGACTTTCTGAACAGAAAAGTTCCATCTATTTCTAAAGAAATCATTTGCTTGAATTCTGTTGTTACTATTCTACTGGTTGCAACTCTGTGAGGTCTGAATGATCTCTCTTAATGTATGGAAATGAGCAATTGCAAATATGTGATGTGTGTCAGCAGAAATTGCATTGGGGTGAGAACTGTACCCTTGGATGCAGTTTTTATTTCCAGGCATAATGCTGGACAGCAGCAATTGGTCCATTTTTGAGCTGAATGAAGCAGTAGGAAATTCCTTCTGCAAGGAGCACTGGGCTAACATGTAGATTTATGGCCTCAAATGCCTCTTTGAGTTTTTAACATCTGTAATATCAGAGTATCTCAATGATGATTATCTTTAAATCATGTCAGACTGAAGACACAGGATGCCTGAGTATAAGCAGGACAAAGCCTACCAAAAGACATTTACTTTGCCCTCACACCAGGAAACAGTTCAGAAAGAAACTCTGACAGGACTCCTGCTACGACACCATATCACTTCTAGAAAACCTTAGCACCAAGAAGACTTAAGATTGTTCCTTGGACAGACTTAATAACCCTGTTGGTTCTGACCCTCAGGAGCACATGGTGACAAAAGATCTGTCAGATATATTGGGCCACAGTCACAGAATGCCATAAAAATAAGCAGTAAAACCCTGAAATCGATAGAGAATTTTACAGGGAGTTGGTGTAAAGACTGTAAAATAGGAATGATGTGTTCACCTATGTGTGGATGGGTTTTTTTTAGGGATGTGCTCTAGCTTGCCTGCAGGTCTGTGGCTGCCATTAGTGCTAATGGAAGCCACATACCAGCAAGTGTAGGAGAGGGTCAGAGAGCAGATGAGAGACAGGAAGGACTGCATATCTTGAGCTGGATTTGGAACTCAGATGCACAGGCGTAAATGGAGAGAAGTGACTTTTCCACATCTGCACCCAGGTACCTGTGATAAGATTTTGTTTAGACATGAATTTTTATTTAGCATATTTAGATACACACATAGTAGATTTCTCTTAGACACTTTGCGCTGGACAATGAACATATATGAGATTTAATAATTATATAAATAATGCTTTTGTGCTTGTACACGCCTAACTCTTGAGTATTTTTTTTTTCCATACTTTTTTCCAAGTTTACCCATTCACATCTACTGATACAGATTATTCTTACTATTATCTATGTAGGAATATTTGTACTGTTCCAACTCTTTTAAACTGGTTCTTTTGAAAATGCTCAAAGGGTGGTGATGAAGTGGAACAGATTGCCCAAGGAGGCTGTGGATGCCCCATCCCTGGAGGCATTCAAGGCCAGGCTGGATGTGGCTCTGGGCAGCCTGGGCTAGTGGATGGTGACCCAGCACATTGCAGGGGGTTGAAACCTGATGATCATTGTGGTCCTTTTCAACCCAGGCCATTCTATGATTCTATTCTGTGATACTACGCCTCTGTGGAAGTGCAAGTTCATTGCATATAAAGGTTTGTATTTGGATGCCCTTAGTTTGTATTTCCTTTGAACTCTGCTTGCAAGGGAAAACAAAATAATTAGTTCTTTTACAGATATTCCTCTGTAGACCTAAATGTTTGGTTACTGCATCTGCAACATTTCTGTGAGCAGGCTGAGATCTTTGCAAAGATTCAGTCCTCCTTGCTGCCACCAGAATATCACACTGTGCATGCAAGGGACACCTTTCTCTTATTGCACTGGGTATTTGAGCAGGCTCTTTGTCCCACAGAATTAAAGGAAATTAACTCTAAACCAGGTAATATAAAAGTCAGATCTACTCCAAAGATATGGAGTTAGAATGAATCTGCAAAATGAACTCCTTTATCATATGTAAAAAAATATTCATCCCAGGTAAAGATTGCCTGTGATTGGTCACAGAATATCAATTTAAAGCACAACCACATTATTCTGTAAAAATAAATTAATCAATGAAACACACTGTTAAGGCAAGAACTCCAAAAGAGAAGGAAAAGAAATCTATCTCTCCATACTGAAATGGAAACCATGCAGTTCAACTATTGAATCAAAATGGGAGGACAACTAGAGCATCTAGTTAGCACTGAGCTGTGCAGTGCAACCTCTTCATCCTCACATGGCACATTGTTTTGGAAAGCCACTGTATGCACTCCATTGTGTACATGCTTTTCTCATTGGGCTGTACGGAGAGAAAAGCAGCGTGGCAGCTTCCACAGAGGAAAAGCATCTTCAATCTGTAGTCCCTTTACAAATTACAAGTACTCTGAGACTGTATTAAGAAGATTCAGGTATGTCAAGTCTAAGATCTCTTTGGGGAAGGAAATGACTTCTTTTTAACCTGCTGCAAAGCAACCAGGCAAAAGGATGTTCTATGTTCCCTAGAGGCATTTCAGTCCTGTACTCAAACTACAGCCCACAGCATCCTGACACCTGCAACTGGTTCATGGTTTCATTTCTAGCCCTCACTCATTCCAGGGCTCTGTACATACCACAGCCAGCACAGAGATGGCTTACAGAGGAAATTCCCTGTACTCTTTATCTTCCAGCTGGTTTTATCTATTTATTCATCATACTTTGCCAGTCCTTAAGGTCTTTTGTGTCAGATGCACAAGGCATTGTACAAAGATCAAGGAAGTCAGCTTTATAGTCACTTAATTTCAGATGGACAGGAGATCCTACATTGCCATTTTACACATAACAGGATCAGACACAGAAAAAGTTATCCACAAAGATATAGCAGTAGTTGTACCTAGACTCCCCAACACTCTGTTTCCTCTGTCTTTGAGCATTTGCTCTTAATCAGGAGCAGAATCCAAGAGCTAGCTTTCAAACACTCACTAGTAACAGATGCTACTGTGAAAAGAGGTTTTCACCATCACAAATGACACCATTTTAAACAGGTCAGAAATCCAAACTACTTCCAGAACAGGAAAAATGAAGCATATTGGGCTAGAGCCTATAGAGTCTATCTAAAAGTCCGTAAGCAAGACTAATTTTGTATGTTAATGGGGTGGTCTATATGTTAAGAGCTGCACACATGCCTAAACACAAGTCTTGCTTCATTCTGTTGCTGGATAGAATAAAAGATGCTTTTATTCAGTGGAAACATGAGCAGCCTAAAGGAAACTCTTTCCACTGAAGTATTTCTTGGCCTGGGATTACCATACAGACTTTTGCTTAGATCTCTAAATGGATTCTCCCTGGGAAACAGGAGGTTACAAAAGCAGATGTCTGCTAGACACAATTGCCTATTTCCCCCCGAGTGGCAAAGTCACTCAGTTTGCTGAGTGAGGAAACCGCTACAGCACAGTATATAACATCTCAAGGCATTTGTTTCAGGACATAGCATTCTTTCATTATCCACTCACAGACTTCAGCATTTCTTCAGACACGCATTATTAAACCACAGCTAATTATTAAATATTTAACAAAGACTTTACAGCACATTGACTACAGCTATCAAGGTAGGCAGAGCTGCACAGATTGATTTCTCTGTGTCTGGAGCTCAGTACACATCAAACAGAGAGGATGCTTTGAAATTTCAAATCACAAGGCCAAGTTAGGACCATTGGTAATGCTCAAAAGGAAGTCATTTCCTTATCCCATGAATATTTTCATGTTGTTAGGAAAAAAAAAAATATACATACAAATGCAGAACAGAGAAAATATTGGAATCTTTATAAAATATATATTCAAAGTGAAATATATATATATATGTACGGTTTAATAAAAAAATTCTCTTAGATAAATCTGAAATATTTGACCACCTTAATCTATTATTACATCGGACTCAACATTTTTAAAGGTAAGTTTCTTTCAATTGGAAATGTTTTCCTTCCTTCCTTCCTTCCTTCCTTCCTTCCTTCCTTCCTTCCTTCCTTCCTTCCTTCCTTCCTTCCTTCCTTCCTTCCTTCCTTCCTTCCTTCCTTCCTTCCTTCCTTCCTTCCTTCCTTCCTTCCTTCCTTCCTTCCTTCCTTCCTTCCTTCCTTCCTTCCTTCCTTCCTTCCTTCCTTCCTTCCTTCCTTCCTTCCTTCCTTCCTTCCTTCCTTCCTTCCTTCCTTCCTTCCTTCCTTCCTTCCTTCCTTCCTTCCTTCCTTCCTTCCTTCCTTCCTTCCTTCCTTCCTTCCTTCCTTCCTTCCTTCCTTCCTTCCTTCCTTCCTTCCTTCCTTCCTTCCTTCCTTCCTTCCTTCCTTCCTTCCTTCCTTCCTTCCTTCCTTCCTTCCTTCCTTCCCTCCCTCCTTCCCTCCCTCCTTCCCTCCCTCCTTCCCTTCTTCCATGTTAAATTTAAAGAAAATTTCCTTGAAATTTTCAGCTGCAGAAGAATTTAACTAACATCAGCCTCATTTAGTGGTCAGCTTTGCTATTGTGACCTTTCAAACTTGAGAGCTGGCAGCTTGCTGTTTACATTTCAGCCTTCAAGACCTTTTTGGAACTCAGTTTACTTGTCATGAAGAATAATTGTTGGGACTTCGGATTAATCCATTTGCAGATATTTCACCACACAGATTAATGAACTTTAAAGCCATTATGATCATCTAGTCTGACCTCCTGCATAACATGAGTCATAATGTGTCATATAGCAGTTGCATCAAGACCAATCATCACAGGCTGTGCTAAAGCCACCACTTCATATAGCACAGTTTCCAGCATCCACAGAGGAGAAAAACAGCAGCACAAATCACAGTGTAGCAAAGCTGATTTGCATCACAGGGAGGGGTACTCCCAGACTAGATTTGCTAAATTCCTATGGACTACAAGAAATACACAATTCACTATTGGATGATTTCCAAAAAGAAAAAAGAAAAAGCCAAATTAGAAGGCAGCCGTCTTTATTCTACACTTCTGGAGTGGCCTTTATTTGTTAAGATCAGGATCTCTGAAACATGCTGCTAGTATGATTCTAACAGGGTAGCAGCCTGATCCTCAGGATCAGGCTTTCCAGGAATGCAGGCTGGTAACAAAGTTAGCCTTAAGCATAAATGCAAGACCATTTCTTTGGCTTTCATGATGCTTGATGAAGAACTGCCATTGCCATTCCAATTGCTTAGAATATATGAAAAGAAACACCACCTAAAGGGTGTCAGAAACTGTAGAAAATTTTTCTTTTTCTTCCTACTCACCATTGTCATTTAAAGCAAAAAAATCCCCAGGGATACATTATCTTGTGAAAACAACATTTAAGAAAAAAAAGGGTGGGTGGAGGAGAAAGTTTCAGAGGTGAGAAAAGTCAGATAGCCATTTTGGTGAAATTTTCATTTATTTTCTCCTTCCATTTGGACATAATTTTCTTCACTCAAGAAATTTATATATATACGTGTGGCCATTCTGTCCATTATTTGAGAATCACAAAATCAATACAGTGTGAGCATCCACCATTTTTCCTTATCAAAATGAGAACAAATACTAGAGTAATTGACTCTGATAAATACTGGTTGCCACCTCTCTAAGTGCAGAATTACTGCAATAGGTTGTCAAGGAGGGAGCATCTCCCAGTGCCTGGGAGTCTTTCCTGCAATGATGGTGTGCTCCCTCAGCTCACCCCCTTCCTCCTCCCCTCTTTAACCGCCATCCCAGGCTTCTACCCTCAGCTCCTTTTTTCATCTTGGCCTCACTCACAAGGCCCTACAGAGTAAGACAATGGACAGTGCTACTGGCAACATATTTGCTAAAACAGATTAACGATCACAGATCTCACACCAGGGTCTGAAAGAACTGATAGCAGTCCTCTGCTTCAATGGCTGAGTATCAATTGAGTGTGTGCCCAAAAGTCCACTTATGAACATGAGTTAGTCATCTTAATGACATAAAGAGGAAGCAGCCCAAGAACACCCTTTGTGCTCCACTGCACAGAAGTGGGTTGCACGACAGGATCTCCCCTTCAGCATGGAAACCTCTTGATGTTGTACTTGTGCAATGATTCCTTACTCCATTATGTCATGATGACTTGCTGATAAAGACCCTCAGTAAGTGACTAATTGTTTTAGGCTTTGATTGCCTCACTAAGATTACATCTTAGGTTGACTGTAATCTTTGTTAGCTACTCTAAGATTATGTCTTAGTTCGCCTGTGTACATGTGACCCCTTGGACATAAACTACTGATCAAGTCTGGGGCTTGAAGTGGATCCAGCTGCACCTGGACTCCTTACTTCTGTGGTTCAATGATATTAGAAGGCAAGGGGGTCCCACCTGAGCCTCATGACTCAATGGGAGGACCTTCTGTATGTGTTTAACCCTAACCTCTATGTAGTAAATAATCAAGTGTATCGAATCTTGTTAAGTTGCCACGTTTGTTACAAGTAAGCTTTGTTAAATCACTATATTGAATCCATATTATATTAAAAAAAATATATGCTAGCTTCTCTCCTACGAGTACAGTGTAGTTGTTTTCCATCCACAACACCTATGCGTTACCAATGCACTGCAGCTGCACAGACATCTTTCTTCCCCATCAAAAACCACCTGCACCTGAAGGTGCAAACATGGGTTAATTTGGTTACTCAAAGGCCATCTTCCTTTTTATTTTTATTTATTTATTTATTTATTTGTTTGTTTTTCTACTTAAAGTGAGAATCAGATTATTTTGATTCATGCAGAGCAAGGACTCAGATATTATGTGGGTGTTTGTACCCAATGACTGTGGGTCTGTCAATGGAGGATTATGAAAATTCAGTCAGGCCTGAGAGATTTATTTCAAATTGCTATAATTTTTTCAAGAGAAATTGGAATTAATACATTCTTTGGGTGCTGAAAACTCCTTCAGAACAGCAGTCTCATTTTCCATCGAGCTTTGGGTAGGCTAATGATCCATTGCTACTTTCAGTCAATTTTTCTCAGAGCCATCACAGGCTCTGGGCTTCAGTCAAGGAACATTATTATTTCTCAAAGAAATTCTGGCACCACTTCCCTATTCATCAGTAATTGTGTCTATTCATTAAAGGGGTGGTCTAAAACCCATTCTGATCAATGGGAAGACCACCTCTGTTCTCAGTGGGGTTACACCGCACCCTGTACAAACAGAATATGGGGATTCACAGACAGCAGAACCTGTTTGCAATGTAGTCAGTGATATCTTTGCTTTAGTACGGCCCAGTTCTGATTCACTGAATGGTGAAATCATCAGATCAAGTGTTTCTGTTGCCTAAAATTATCTGAAGCAGAGAAAAAAATTACCTCGGTAGTAATTATTGGAAATGCACGGCACACATTCTTAAAACTGGGTTCCTTTGGGGTAGACTTTGAGGAAGACTGCATGAGTTGCCCTTTGAATGAAGAGAGAAATGATTTTTCTATGATGCTCAATAAGAAAACAAGAAAAAAAAAACCAACAGTGTAAGAAAGCTCAGTAGAAATGTTTATAAGTGGTGTTCTTAACAGTGCTTGGACTCAGTCTTGTAGTAAGTGATATTTCAGAAATGTACTTTTTTTAAAAAAAATGAAAATTTCCCATTTTACAGCTGCTGATCTGACTGCTGCAGAGAGTTGGAATAATTTCTGCCAACACTCATTGCCTAGTTTGGTTTGGGTGAGTCACACCTATAACAAGTGTTTTGGGGCTTGTATGTAACTTGCTGGCTCTTGTTAAACTGCATTTCAGCCTTTGATGTATGTGAAACAATATTGCCAGTCCCCCTTACCACACAAATCATAAGACTGACTAATAAAAATACAAAGATTGTGTATATAGTAATGAGCTCCCAAAGGTGGAAAGAAGGCTCTTTCACACTGAGCTGCACACAGGCACGTATTAATGCAGTTTGATTTGATCACTGGAAAATTGTGTCCTGTAATTACTAAGCAAACATGAGGTGGAATGACAGGGAAATGCAATGAAATGGGGCTTTGAGGTGGAAGATGAATTTTCAGTGTGTAGCTGGGAAGGAACGCATATGAATCCTGCACTACTGCCTTGAAGTACAAGGGACCCATTGATTCCAAAATGAATTATCTGCTCACTTATTGCTGCAGGGCCTGTATGGGGCAGTATAGACCAAGAATTATGGTGAAACAACTAGATTTGGGGCATCTGGATTCTCATATAGTAGGCATCACTTTTGGAAAAGATAACTTGCCTAAGTGGATCCCCTTAGGCAACCAAAATTAGTGAATATTGAAGAAATGAGGAAAAAAAAAAAAAAAAAAGTCCAAACCCCAAACCCAAACCAACAATATTGAGATGCAATTTTAATAATCTGTTTTCTACATGATAATAACAACATTGTCTCCCTTTATTGGAAGCTATGACAATTTATGAACTGAAAATTTGTTACAAAGTCCCTAAGTGTACTCACATATAACAAGAGTTGTTTTTCTATATAATGATCTCAGTCTTCAGATGGTAATATTCCACATTATTATTCATTATTATTTACAATTGAGGAAATGCATTTTTCATGTAGAAGGCTGCTCACTCAAAATCATTCCATGGACAAGACACCACACTGTCAAACTTCCATGTGTCCCAAATGGGGACTCACTCTCACAGCACAGTACCAAGTTAAACATGTAAATTTAGCTTAGAAATAGTTACCCCAAATCAAAGGATTATCCAGAACTCCTTGGTGCTACTTAAAAATCCAAGACAACCTTGCAAATGTCTTGCACTGCAAACTAAAAATGGAAGGCTGCCTTCAAACACCAGTAAATATTTTGTTTCCTTCCTGCCCTGACAAAAAGAAAGAAAAACTGTGCTGCAAGATGTAAGGACAGTGTGGCAAAATGGATGCTTTCAGTCTTGTTTCATTTCCTGCATTTGAATGCTTTAATATGGCTATCAGCATGGCTGAGCAGAATTATTAAAAGGAGTTTAATACAAGGCTGGTGTATTGGTAACATGTGTACTGATGATAAAAGTGAGCACTGATCACCTTATCCTTTCAAATCCCACTCTGGAGCCCAAATCTACATGCTTGCAAGTAGGTACTCAAAGCTACCATTAAGAAGAACTTAATGTGTGTGATCATAGAAGTGCTTGTGAACTCCGTATCACTGTTACTAAAGGATTAGTGTTCTGAATCAGCTTCTCCACACTGCTCCTAAATAGAGAGTAATTGTTCAGAGTATACAAGTTCTAACTTGAAGCTCTAGCTTGAATTTTAACCTAGCATATGCTGCCAAAGTCTCAAGAAGTGACAGAGTTGCAATAAAACTTCTCAAGAAGAGAAACAAACAATTAATTTTCATCAAACAATAAAAATAGAAGAAAAATTGAACATGTAGGGATCCTAATAACAATGGTGTGGACTGGTGCTGCCTTTATTAGTCTCCTTTGTGTTCTTGTTTGAAACATTTATCATCATTGAACTAGCTGATTATTCTCTTTTAATTACTTCATATGGAACAATTAAATAAAATGAAAACAATAATCTTTTATAGATGGTTATGAAGAAGAACTGTTTTCTCAGGGAACTGAATATAGATTTCTTTCCCCTCCCCTTTGCCTCCCAAGGCTGTAGGAATCTAATTCATTCAGTGCTTCAGCATAAAGAAAGATCCTGAAATCTCTGAATTATTTATTTTTAATAGTCAACCATCATTTAAAAGCCTCACCTGGATGACCTATGATTGAAGATCAAGCCTCATTGAGCACAGTGTTTTGTTCTGATGAGACGTTTCCAGACAATTTCCTGTGTATTATATGAGAAGCTGAAAGAATTGCAACCTACTCATATTGAAAAGAGCCATAGTGCCCTACTGAGATTTCCCAGAAGCCTGAAGCTGTTGCTCTGCCCCTCTCTGCATAAGGCTGTATGGCACATTCAGTACAGTATTGAAGGTGCAGGACTGGAGGAGAGCAAGACTTCTTTGAGATGTTCCCAGATGAGATGGTAGTTTTTATTGCAACAGCTTCTTGCCTGCTCTGTGGTGGCAGCTCAGTCCTCAAAGCTGTATGTCCAGAAAGAGAGTTAAGAATCTGGGATGAAAATATTCAAGACATAAACCAGAAGAAGGAAAGGAGTGATGCTGGCTGTAAAAATTAAAGTCTGTCTGACCAAAAGTTCAAACTTCCCTCACCAATGTGAGGTTTAGGCTCTGTATTCTCAATTTGTCAATTTGTCATAGTTAAATCTCCCAGAGATCTGTCAGGTTAAGAGGAGATAAATGTGATCTATAAACAGATGAGCAAGGGGTACAGTCATGTCTCATGTCATTAGAGAAGATGACTGCAGAATAAGCAGCAGTCAAGAAGAACAATCAAGAAGAACCTTTAAAATAATGACTGCTGATACTGCCAGCTGAATTTTTGGTAACATCTAGATAGAGAGAAGGAATTACACAAGAGAACAGTTCCTCTGTGATTCAGGTATTTGGACATGTTTCTATCAGTAATCAATGCAGAAAAATTCCTTTCACAGGAGGGGGGAATGCATTTCTGTATCTGACGTGAGCCGTATGAATCATTCTCTGTGTGCATATACACCCACCCTTCCTGTACTCTGGAGCTGCTATATAGCTCAGCCCACATCTGAAAGTGTCCTTGCAAGGGGTGATGGTAAGGTTGTCAGCAAGCAGATGGGTTGAGAATGATAACCTACATTTCATACCACGCAGATCTGAACAAGCTCCAATGTATTTACCTGTTTTCTCCTGATGAATTGACAGACAGGAGCAGACCAATTGGTTTTCTCCTGAGGATCTCATCTCTCTCCATTTGCAAGGGGTGCCCCAAAAGTAACACCTCCTATTTTATTATTTTTTTCCACAAAGTCAGAGACAGATGTTGGTGGTTTGGAAGTAGAGGATCAACCTCTCCACCAATATTCTATTACATTTTGTTGCCATGAAACAGAAAGCAGCAGAGAAGCAGATTGAGAAAATGGTGTCTGACATGGAAGTACAAATGAATTTAAGGGGTCCAGCTGAATTCCTCCTTGTGGAAAAAAATATTTGGATATTACTGTACAAAAATCCACTGACATTCACTGATGCTTGATTTAGGGAGACCAAATAGTGACTATGAGCACACTGATGTGGTAAGTGGTGAGTTTCAGCAGTGGCAACCACAAGAGCAGGTCACCTCTACTGGTGCAGATATTTACATGCATGATGAGCAGGCTTCTATTCATGGTAATGGTGTAGACTATGTTGAAAACAGGTGGTCTGTAGCTCTTGCTCTACTGAATGATTTTATTGTTCTCTTTGCATCTGTTCCCATGGAAATAAATAGGAGGCATTACTTTTGGAGCAACGTACAGGGAGAAGCTGAAGATACACTGCCATATATTAGTTTCACGTACATGTGCTGAAGGAAGTGCATCAGTGAGAAGCTTTCTCTGAGGGCCTTTCTTTGACCCTTCTTCCCAGGCTGCTGACTTCCATGAATCATATCCTTTGGCAAAAAAACTCTCCACATGCCCTGTTCAGTGGAACACAACCACTTCACTGCAATACACACTCTCCAGCAGGCAATGGGAAAGGGCCTGCGATGAGCTATGTTTTTTGTCAACCTTTTAACTGTCTTGTCACCTGCGTAATCACAATCTCAAATACAATCTTGATATAAACTTAGCCTAGAATTCAGGTATAAATGGGATATTTAGAGAGGAAAGAAGATCTCTGGGTAAGGTGCTTTTGAATTCACAGTGTTCTTAAGAGTAAAAGAGTTCTTGAATCTGGAGAAGCAATCATTGTTAATAACACAGTTACTATAACAATCTCCTTTTCATGAGTTGTTTACCCATCGCCATTGTTTGATCCTAAGTACACCAATTTTACAGCTTAGTGAAAGTAAATTATTATTATTATTAATAGCTTTCACTGAATAAGTCTGGGAAATGTATTTCTTTCAGGGGGGTTATACTATGGAATTTCTAACCTGGGCTGTGTCGATCTGCACATCTGAACACACAGACACTCAAGATCAGAGTCAGTGTTGTTGTATCTCAAATCCATTTGTAGTTGAATAGGAACATTTAACCCAGCAGTGTTTTTTCCCAGAGCCATTTACCCATATCTCCAGCACAACATCGTCACCCTGTGGTCTGAGTCTTGGCACACTCACAGTTGGGTTGAACAGCAAACCATCTCAGAAAAATTTGTTTCTCACCAAGCTTCCAGCATCATAACAAATTGCAGGAAAAGGCCATCATTTTGACTCTGTTTTACAGATGTCAAACCCTTCACGGGACTCAGTTTAAACTTTAGGCTCAGTGTCAAAAATAATACAAAAAAGAAAAAGAAAAAGGCTGTGATTACCTCCTGGAGCTAACTTGCAATAAATTTTAACAAAACAAAACAAAACAAAAATCCACTCCACATTTTAAAGGAATGTTGACTTTCTGCCTACATATATGTATATTTTTTCACTCCTTCCTTGGAAACTTCAAGAAGGGAACAATTAATGAAATCCAATTGCTGGAAAAGACATGGTTTTCAGATCATGTTTGTTTCTATGTCTTAAAGTAGTCTGCCGTTTCTTAACATACTTTAATCCACAAGGAAACCCAAAGAAAAAATATAAATGTATGTAGATTGGGTGAAGAAAAATTCAGAATTATTTTGATCTCCTATTATCAAGTATCCACTCACATGCTTCATTTATTTCTTATTGACTGCTCTAATGGTTCGGTATTTTAATAGTATTCATCATTATAATTAAAAGAGAGTGTATTTTTATGGGTGAAATATCCTTTATGCGGCCATTCCCAGTGACTGTTAGTAAAATGCAAATTAAATGCAGACATTTGGAGCTGCAAAAAATTCTGGTTTGTTTCCCACTTCCAGCATACTGTATTATTTTTTACTTTTACACTTCTTTCCTTGTCAGGTGCAACAGGTAATAAAAGGTGAGCAGTGCCAGATTCTGTGGGATCTGGGACCTGAGCAGAAGCAGGAAATACGAGCCCAGGTGTCTTGCTCAGATTTGAAAGCTGGGAATAGCATCACAACATATCTGCCTCTATGTAGTGCAAATTTCAACTTCCAGGCTACAAGCAGGCAAAACTCTCAATCCATTCCCATGTCTCTGTGTCCATCCACTGATGGAGATATGTCTGTGCAATTCACTGAACAAAGAGTACCAATGGGAATGTATTTTTTCTAAAAATTACCTGTTTCCCAAGGCAGTCTTGTTAGCTTTGCCTCAAATGACACTGCTCCTTCCTTTTTTACAAGGCCATCTAATTTAATTTGAACCTGGGCCATACAGCTTGCCTAGATTTTACATCTGATCCAGCCTTTGGTTTTTCTGGATTGTGCTGCCTGTTTTTAAGCATTGCATAAAATTTATCAGATGTCTCAGCCCAAACTCAGTCTAGTTTCTCTGCACCTACTCCACATCTGTAGAGTTATGTGTATGTTGTATTTATATACACCGGTACACTCAGTCTCAAGTGTGCTTGCATGAACATTCAATAAATAATGAAAGACTAACTTGTAGCCAGAGGATCTGTGTCAGATAAATCAGTGCCTCTTAAAGGATTACCATGTGTAATTCAAGATTGCAGATTTTCAGAGTAAATAGTGAATTAATTATTCTATATTTATCCTTAGAAAAAGAAAGTGCTAGTCTCTTTATGTCAGAAACCTTAGATCCCCTATCAGAAATACTTATGCTTTCCAAGTTTGATCTCTATGGGAAACATGAAGCACAAAGTTTACAATATATCAAATTTAGCAGATTTTTATTTTTTATTTTTCATTTGTCAGTGTGAAAAAGTAACTCTGTGCAAGAATTAATTGCCAACAGAAACTCACTTTATGGAAGTAATCAAAATGAGTAATTCTATGAGCTTAATGGATTTGCTTCAAGAGGGAAGCAAAATGAGCCAAGAAAGAAGCATGCAGGGAGTTTCCTAAGGATGCAAGGTTAAATAAGACACCATCCTTCAGAAGTCTTATGAATGACAAGTAAGAAATCAAGACTTTCAGACACAGGAATAAATTGCACTTTTACTGTAAAGGAGGAAGGTTTAAAGAGAGCTTTGTAATGGGAGGAAACCATCATATTTTTTTAGCGCATATAACAGAGTTAGTTTTTAACCCTCAGTACAGAGGAACCCATATGAAATCACCACAATTATTAGTGCAAAGAAGATGATAAATTGTGTGACGGTTTTCCCAGGCTAAAGTTATTCTTTCACGATCTTTTAATGACGTACAAGTGTAAATCAAATGATTGTGTATTCTAGAATGCTGGTTTCTGGAGAGTGATACAAAGACAGGTATGTTTGATTGCTGCAGCCCATGGATTCCAGTCCTCACTCAATACATGGGAATTCCCAGCCCAGAATCTTGTCTCCCATAGACGTTTGCTTGCTCACTAAAGAGCGTGTAGAGTATCTGTTTCCTTTTCCATCCTAAAGCATAACCCAAGACGAGAGTTCCCATCTTATGTGACTAACGGGAAACACAGAAGGAGGAGAACATATGCAGAAAACCAGTATTTCTGTTGCTGGAGTATTGCTTATGCAATTTAAGTGAGAAGTGGTGCGTTTCTTCGCTTGACAACTGTCCACAGAGTTGTACATGTAACTTCCACTTATCTTTCTTTTATATTCCCTTCTCATACTCATCATTCTTCAGAACTGAGAGTATCTAAGTACATGGTCAGTAACTTGCTGGATTCAGGTTGCCAGCTATGGTCAGAGAGAGAATTATGAACAAATGCTATTGCTGAGAAGATGTTGCCCAGGTCAGAAGGCAATGGAATAAAGATGGCACTACTTATCCAGGATCACAATTCTCAGGATCACAATTCACATAATGAATTGGGAAAGAGAAAATCACTGAGAAACAATAACTCTTTGAGTGAAGAGAGATGGAAGTGATGGAATTCAGTGGATCTGGTGCTAATAAATAGTTTCTACATGCAACTTGTCCAATTGTGAAGTTGGCTGGAAGTAGATTGTGCAGTTTGTTTACCATTCAACGCTATGAAGCACACAAGAAATTTTCCCAGCTCCACCTTCCTCAAATTTTATGTCACATATATTCCCTTTAAATCCAATTATAAATGTATTTGTAGCAAATTCTGTTCATCAAATTCTGATTCTGCCTTCTGATGTTTGAAATCCCTTTTTCTAGCTCAGCCTAGTAGGATCAGCTCAGAAATATTGTGAAGAAGCACTGGAGGGAAGACAAAGTGGCCAAACAATGCTGTTTAGATATTGGCTCTACAAAATGAACAGAGTAGAGCAGATAACTTAATTTCTAACAGTAGGAGAAGTTCTGACTGTTCACCTGTGAAAATGTGTTCCTGCCTGACAGCACAATCCTTTATCTGCATAGCCTGAATTTGGTTGGCACTAATCAAGCTTTTAAGGTGAACAATTTGAAAGCAGTTGAAGTTTAAAGGTTCTGTAATGTCTCATTTCAAGATGGATCTCTATACAATAAATTATCCCTAGTATCCCCACATGCTGCAAGTTTATCAAGTCTGTTTAACATGCCTGAAGAGATTTCACAGCACAGATATTCCGCAGCTCTTCTTTTCATCTTGAAGAGAAACAATTACACTGCTCTCATGCTCCTGTCATCCAATTACTTCTGCTTTGCTTTCCCTTACAAGTTGCTGGAAACATGGGCTGGAGAAGCTCTAGATAAATACAGAGAGCTCATCTTTCACTGAGCATTTATGATAAGCAATATGATACAAGAACAGACCTTGTAAGTCTCTGTTCTCTCACATACAGCAGCAAGGCATATCACTGCTGAAGGCCCACTGCTGGCCGTTTGAGTGTTTGGGATCAATACTTTTGGAAAGCCAGCCAGCCACAGAGGAGTACTAAGGAGCAAGAGTCTCTGAATATCTTTTCTTCCTTCCTAAGTCAGGAAAGGGATCTCCTGGACCAACTGCCTGGTTAGGGTTGGGAAACAACACAGGAGCTGATGCACGCTCATGATTCCTACCACCTACATACTGGGAGAACCTAAAAGAGTCGACTTGGACCTGAGCAGGTTGTCTTCAAGCAGTTTAGCTTAGCTGAAAGCACCTGAAGTTGTACTGTCAGTGCTGGACTGGGCAGGTCTACTAAAGCCAGCATTTGTGCTCTTTTAAGTGTGGGACTCTGGTATTTTCCTGAAAAGATTTTTTATTTCTACCTGGTTTCAGTTCCATTCTCATGTCTGACTCTCCACAGCAGGAAATTCTACAGGCAGATTGCACAGTAGGGGGAAGGGTATTTCCTTCATTTGTTTTAAATTTACCTACTATTTATTTTAACATATGAGCCCCAGTTCTCAAATTACTGTGTAGTGTAAGGAGAAGGAATGATCAGCTTTTCTTATACCATTCATCATCTTAAATAGGCCAATTAAGCCCATGTAATTATCCTTCTTTCCAAGTTAAATAATCCAAGTATTTGCAGCTTCTCATATGGAAAGTCCATCATGCCTCTAACCCATTGAAAATTATATGGTGCTAATTTAAAACATGGCCATTTGTAACATGTGTATCTATGTCTAAATCTACTGATGCTATGCTTGTCAGCTGATTAAACATGTGTAACACAGAAAACATCACTCCAGCATTTTGTTCCCACATCCATTAATGAAGGGGTTGTTAAAGCAATCTGTATGTGCTGAAGGTGGTCTGACACCTTCCAGAGGGCTAGCAGTCATGGATGCTTACAAAACCGTGAGTACATTTTACTCCCGGACCTCTAGAGACAAAGGGCTCTTTGGCTATGTCCACACTGCTCTGTTGCCCTGCCAGAGTTTTCCATTACACTGATGCTGTCCCAGATAGAGGAAATTTCTGTTATTTTTGTAGTGCAAATAATATTGAGCGTCCCCAGCTGAGATCAAGACTCCATTGTGCTCTCAGTGACATAAACCTGTCCTTATAGACCGTCCTTGCCCTAAAGGGCTTAGAGTCTAAATAGAAGAGGCAGATAAAGGGTGTGAGAGAAAATAAATTTGGAGTGACTTGCACAGCTGCTGGAACAGCTGCTTTCAGAGGGAACGAGGAACAGGACCCAATTTGGAAGGGCTCAAGCCTTTGTATTTGCTACTGGGTTGCCTTGCCTGACTGAGCCCTTGCCACCAAAGGCTATTGTGGAAGTTGATGATTTAATCACCGCATCTTGAAAGCACCTGGTCATGGAAAGCATTGGAAATGGGGAAACTGAAATACAAAGAATTACTTGGTGCCTTGGCACCATTATATTTCATCTGCTGCTGTCGTGGTAGAGGCTGTGGAACTATTTCAGAGAAGACTTGGTGTGGGAAAAGCCATGCTGAAAGAAGTACAGTCTCTCCTGTGGGCAAGGATAAATGATTTATGTTAAACATGCAGAATTCAGATCACATGAAATCTCTAGTGAACTTCTGAGCAAATGAGCACTAGTAGCTCACTTAGCAACAAAATTAAAGAATTAAATAATTTGGTCTTTGACCAAAAATCCCAAGAATGTTTAAATTTGAACGCAGATTTTATTGCCTCCTTCCACTCCAGCGTGACAGCTCTGTGGTTGAGTCAGATACCATGGCATCCCACAGCTGACATAAAATGCTGACTGATAAATGAAAGGAAATGGAGGGAAGTCTGTAAGGAGGAGGTCCCACTGCCAGGGACAAGTACAGCTTCACCCCCTGTAGTCTTGCCTTGTCAGACATATGTCTCTGCTACCAGCTACTGAAAGCTATTGGAGGATCTGGTCTGCCCACAGTGAGCATCCAGGTAACAGATCATTTTCACCAGTGTGAGATGTTTGCGCCTCCCATTTCATTTTATATGCACTAGTGAAATCTTTCCCTTCAAGGCTGATAAATCTGATGAGATTTTCTTCCTATGAACGTGTTACTCATCCATATAAACCACATCCTACTCATTTTGCCAACCACATACAGTACACAATTTAAGGCAGATGTGCCCTATGGTGGCTGGTTCCCCAGTGTCCCAGGAAGAATTCCCAACATGAGAACCTCTGCTGGGCAGCCCAGACCTGCCAGGGTGCTACCACATACCTGGTTCATCTCCAGTCTCTCCTCATTTTGCTGGCTGACTGAATTTCTGAAGGATATAGTAGTACAGCAGCCGTGAGGTTTGCTGTGATCTCTGCAGAAGATTTCCTCTTTTGAGACTCTCTTCCACCCTCTTGCTCGCAGCCACTTCAAGAGACAGCCTCCTCCCTCCCACTCTCTTTGAGATGGAAATGTCTGATCCAGTTCCTACTTCTTTCTTTCTTTCTTTCTTTTTTTTTTTTTCTTTCTTTTTATATTTTATTTTTTTTTCAATAGGTAGTAAGCTCTTCTGCTTGTGTGCACTGCCTGGTCTCTGTTTCATGCTCTCCCACCTCAAGCATCAACCAGCAAAGTAGGTAATCTCGTGGATGTAGCACTTGGCACAACCTCACCAGTGGCACAGGTGGCAGACCTTCTATGCACAGCAGCACGTACTAACCATCAGATATACAGCCCATTCCAAGACTAGATTCACACTAATGTGCACAGAAGATTTTACAATCCTTTATTCCTATAGCTGGGCATATACTGGATTTGAAGGTTCATTTTCTTCAGAACTGTGCTAAAACCTTCCTGCTACATTCCCCAGTTTTTTCTCAGTATATTCATATCCTCCTCTTAAATTCATAATCAATAAACAAATTCCAGCTATTCAGTCTGGACAAAACACAGACATCACAGAATCATCAACGTTTGGAAAAGATTACTAAGACCACTAGGTCCAACCTCAGTTCACCCCCACCATGCTCACTGACCATGTCCCTGAGTGCCACATCCACCTCCCTGGGCAGCCTGTGCCAGTGCATCACCACTCTTTGGGAGAATGAATTGATCTTTATACCCAATCTGAACCTTCCCTGATACTCTATGAGGCCATCACCTCTTGTCTTCTTGTTGTTACTTGGGAGTAGATACCCACTTAACTACAATGTCCTTTCAAGTAGTTATGGGGAGAAATAATGAGCTCTTCACTAAGCATCTTCTCATTCTGACTGAACAACCTCAGGGTTCACCCAGCCTGTCCACAGGTATCTCCAGGCATGAGGTGCCCACAGGGCCCCCAGGGGGCTCACACTCCCACATCCTCTTTATCTAACAAGGCATCCAAATCTGGTGCATCCCAGAGACAAGGATGTATGTTTGGTGGCAGGAAATAGGTGAAATGACACCAACCTTGAGAAAGATCTCTGTAAAGTAGCTTTGTTCCATTGCCACTACCCTACAGGGCCGTCTCTTAGCTGAGAGAGTGTGAAAACTCTCAGAAGTAAATATCTTGCCAGTGTAGCTGTGAAAAACACATGGAACAGCATATCTATGTCTACAGTAAGACGTTACTGGCATAGATTCACTGGCTGGGCACATCTGATTTTTTTCATGCTCTTATATGCTACTGTGCCAGTAGCATCTCACAGTATAGAGTTCACTGCAAGTAGCCCATTGCAAATGGACTCAAGGAGTCACACAGAATTGTCATTCAAAAAGATGTCCCCCAGTTCTCTTCTAGGTTCTTCTTGGCCACAGGTATGTAGCAAAGTTAAAAATAAATAAATGAACCAATCTGCCAGCTACTTAATGTGAGTCAACAGCTGTTTCTTTGCGCTAGTAGGAGCTTCAATCAGAGGTCATGATGCAAATTAATTTTAGCAGCATCCAGCATTCTCCCTGATGAATATGATTCTTTTGGTTCAGTCCTGGGTCATGTAAGAGTCAATACAAAGCATTTTCACCAAGTTATTTCCTTGGGACAAACTCACTACAAAGCCATTCCTTGCCAGAATTACGTGACACAGAACAAGATACTTTCCCTGGGTTAATCATTTAAGATTTAATTCTCAGCTTATAAAAATGGTTCACACCGTAACAGAGAGTATTTTCAGGGTTTATCCTCTTCCTCTTTCTAAACTGATTTTCAATTCACTGTTATTCAGTGTCGCTTCTGCTATTCATGGAGCACAGCCAAGTGAAACCGGGACCCGCTATGCTGCTGATTTACACTATAGGATCATTATTAGCTGAGGACTGCATTGGCATTCCAGTCATTCCAGAGTGCAGCTAGTCTCCTGTGTATTTATTCATTGAAAATAACAACAGGGCTGGTGAAAGATGCCAGAGTGACAGCCCTGTGGAGAGAGAGGTCCATCATGAAACTGTGGGACAGGAATGACAGATCCAACACGGACCACCCCTTCTCCACACCTCCCACATACTCCTTGGTCCTCATCTGAAGGCTGTCTGCACCTTACAGAGTTCAAGTCCAAGGCAGAGCACTCTCCGGGCCTACTTAGCTTTTGAAGAGATGTGCAAATCTCTGTTCTCATTGTCAGTGATCTTTCATCACTCTTAGGCTAAAGAAGGCCCCAACAAAAATATACCCATCAGATGGTCCTTCTTGTTTCTCCACTTGGACATATGCAAAAAATAAGTATGATGATTTAGAACACTTGGACTGCTAATCAAGAGAGACCTGGACACGTAATTCACAACTCCAAGTCACCTTGGCTGTAGATCTGAAGTCTCTAAATGATGCAGTAATTTAGCTCAGCAGCCAGAGCACACTGCTTACTCTGCTTTCAGGCCTTTCCCTCTTGTTCTTCTGTAAGGAAGCATCGTGATTGATTATTAATGTTGTGAAAAATGTTCTCTCAGATACAAGGGAATATATCAAGGAGGAATGAAAATGTCCTATTGTGCTAAGAGTTGTGCAGACATTGAAACAATGGTCCCTGGCATGGGGACCTCACCACTGAGACACTGAAGACAATGGCCATCATTCACATCACCTATTATAATCTATTTGGTGCATCCAATTCAAGTGTGAGTCATAGCCTAAGTTTTTTTATGGGCCACAGAAGATGCTTTCAGAGAGTAATTCAGAGCACCTAAGTTACGTGGAAAAAATTCATATGCTACACACCTTCCTCTGAATGTAATGCCTCCCATTTGTTTTCGTGGAAGCTACAACAGATGCAAAGAGCACAATGACTAAGAAAATTCTCATCTACAAAACACCATTTTTCAACGTAATCATTGCCACGAGCTATGCATTTTTACCAGTGATAACAAGAGCTTGCATTCTGCACTCACAAAAATCTGCATCATTGGAGGCAATCTGCAGATGCTGTTGCCACTGCTGAAATGAAAGCCTCACAGTTTGGTCTCCATAAGCATTCAGAAAGAGTCAGTGAATGTCATTGGGTGCCATTGTTTTCTGTATGCAGAAATTCAATGGCACACCTTTCCTTCACACACGCCTCTGTGTCAGATGCCATTGTGTCAGACTGCCCCTCTGTGTGGCAACAAAATGGAATGAGATATTGGTGGGAAGGTTCATCCTCTACTGCCATACCACCAACATCCTCCTTCAGTATAGTGGGCCAACATAACAAAACAGGAGGCATGACTTTTAGGGTGGCCCTTGAATTAAAATCATCCTGCTGTTATCAGAAGAGAATGATGGACAATTACTATCTTTTATGTAATGTATTGGTGTCCCCAAGCTCCTTTTGTTGCCAGCAGGATGAGAAAGACTTCTGCCCACAAGGGGATTCAATCTTTTTATTGACAGAGGGGAGTCTGGGGATACGAGTGACCCCTCATAACAGCCATACAGACAGCAGGAAGAGCAGCACATTGCTGCTTAACTTTGTGCTGTTGCCCACTAAATTTGTTAATGGACAGAAACTGACCAAAAAAAAAAAAAAAAAAAAATTAAAAAAAAAGTGGTTGAGGGGAGGGAGGTAGTGAAAGGGAATCAATTTACAGGAAAGCTAACATCTTTCCACATTTCAGCCAATGTACTCAAGAACAAAAATGAAAAACACCCAATCTTTCCATAAATTTGGCATCTCTTCTCAGGCAGCTCCATGATTTACACCTACAGCAGGGCACTGAAAAGTCCCGGCCAGCACAATGCTGGTCTGGCTGAGCATGGAACTGCTCTGTGCCTTCTGTCTGACTGTGGGGCAGCTGCCCAAGCAGCTGATTTCCCAAGCTGTGAACCAGTCCTTGCTGTCCCAGGTCACACACGTTTGAGGTAGTCAATATCCCTCACTTACAGCAGTTGAGAGAAACCACAGAGGTCAGGTCTACCTCATAGCACTCAGGGGCATCTTGTGTGCCACCACTGAGTTTTTTCCTATGTGGTGCATAACACAGGGCTAACAGTATCTACCTATTTCCTTTCAGCTTTACTTAACTGATGCTTGCAGAACACTCAGAGGCCCTCAGACTGAATGTGCTAATGGAAGAGCAAAGTGCAATCCCTGCCACACGAGTGCCCTCCCTCTCCTTGTCCCTCTCTGTACACTGCGGTGAGCGGATGCTCCTCCGCCATGACCTTCTATGGTGGTGTTGCGGCAGCCTATTCCTTCGCGGGGGCATCTGGGCTGACAATGAGAAGCTCCTTTTTCCCACATAATTGAAAGGAATTTCTGATTATGCGCAGGGATGTCAGCAGTGTGAGCAGCTTGGACGCCTTCCAGCCGCAGCCGGATCCAATGACAGTACTGCGATTTCTCCTTTTTTGGCACTCTACTTGTGAACTTTCTGCTCCCTTCTGGGAGTGATTTCTCAAGATAATATGCTGCTGCTCCAGCTCCTCTCTGATGGCCTAGATTTATAGCTTCAGCAAGGTGTGAGAGGGAAAGGGGTGGGGAGAGGCAGGGAGGATAAAAGTGGAGAGGGAAATAATTTTCTAGTTGGGGTTTTATTATTTTGGACACACTGTGCTCCAGTGACTGTCTCCAGGCTTTGCACAAAAATAGCCAGTAGTTTCCATCTCTGTAATGCTCTTTGCTGCCTACAGTGAAAGGTTGAAAGTACACACATGTTTTTTTGGCCTCTCCTTATTCCAGCCCCAGTGAGTATGCGGTACAGAGTGAGCACTACATTTATCTCTGACCTTTTCCCCATCTCATGCATCTGTTAACAGAACAGAGCAGGAGATGTCCCCAGCCTCCTCTCCCACAGAGCAGCAGATACTGGTGCCTTGATTTACTTTATCTCCATTCTTCCTGACTTGCTTCAAATCTTTCCAAATGTCTAATTTATCTAAAGCATTCACTGCTCATGCTACACTGGGGAAAAGCAAAACAACCACCCCAAAAACCCCAGCCACTGATTTTCAGGGAGAAATATTTAAAACTTCCAGATGCTCTGCTCAGAAATTTAGTAACGCCTTAATTAACCAGGACAAAAATTTCTCTCTCTGGGCGTGCTAAACAGATGAAAATCCGCTTTCCCCAGTGTCTTCAGTCTATTGATGCTTTTACAATATCAGATCTGTATCATCCAAGGATTTCATCCACTTCTCACAGTACCCTCAGGAAGATGGGACACTGCTGCCAGCTCCATTTCACAGACACGAGATGGAGGTATAATATGTAACTGAGGTAGAGCAGGTGAGTTAGCTTTTGAATATCCCTCTTCTCACTCCTTATAAAGAGAGCTCACTGATGTCTTATAGGATTACATCTCTAATCCTGTACGGCTAAAAGCAGCTGGGATGAATACTGCTCTTTGAGACTCAGCAAGGTCACCCAGGAAGCACAGAGCAGAGTAGTGAAATGAGCCTTTATATTTTACAAATGACCTGGTGAATAACATGTGAACAACCCTGCAGAGAAGGTCTTGGGGGTCCTTGTAGACAGCAAGCTGGACATGAAGCAGCAATTTGCGTTTGCAGCCCAAAAGGACAGCTGCTACCTGGACTGTCTCGGAAGGGTGGCAGTGGGCAGGGAGAGGATTACCCCCCACTGTGTTCTGCCTTTGTGAGCCCCCATCCAAACATTGCATCCTGTTCAGGAGCCCCCAGCACAAGAAGGATGCAGAGTTATTGTAGTAGGTCTAGAGGAGGCCACGAAGATGATCAGAGGGCTGGAGCACCTCTGCTATGAAGATGGGCTGAGGGAGCTGGTGGTGTTCTGCCTGGAGGAGGTATGTCTTTTGGGAGACCTCATTGCAGCTTTTCAAGACTTGAAAGGAACTTGCAACGGGAGGAGAGTGATCTTTTACACATACTGTTAGTGACAGAAAAACGAGAAATGGATGTAAAGTTAAAGAGAGAAGATTTAGGTCAGATGTTAAGAAGAAATTCTTTATTCAGGATGTGGTAAGGTCCTGGCACAGGCTGCATTGAGCTGTAGATACCCCATCTCTGTAGGTGTTCAAGGCCAGCTTGGAAAGGGCTCTGGACAGCCTGAGCAGGTTGGGGACTACCAGCCCATGGCAGGGGTTGGAACTGGATGGTCTTCAGTGTCCCTTCCAACTCAAGCCTTTCTATAATTCTATGTGCAACAATTTGTGGGAGATTTATCCCTGAAATGATGGCATTGATAGGAAAGGAGAGAAACTCTCAGATACTCTCAGTACAAGCTGCTTGTTTCAGCCTTGGTGTCTTGCCAACTGCACTGGGGACACAAAAACACTTCTGAGATACCCACTGATTTTAGCTACCAGGGTATTTCTGTTCTTCAGGCTGTGTCTAGAAAGGGAAATTGTTCTGAGAAATCTGCCTGTGCTCAGCTTCACATTTCTCATCATCTGGGATAGCGAAATTGCCAGTGCTGAGTGCTCTTCTCTAGGGGTCATGGCTCAAATCTTACCTCTCTGAGAACAATTTGTCTGGAGACTGACAAGAAAAATTCTCAATTTTTCTTGTCCCTGTTTATCTTCACTGCTTGCATCCACAGGAGTGCCAGGCTCCCCTACCCTATAAGCTTTTTACAATTACATCTGGTAATCTCAAGTAAGCTGATTCCATGTATTGAGGCCTAAGGAAAGCTTTTGCATATAGAGGGATGTAAAGCCAAATGGTACTGCAGGATAGGGCACAGAGCTTTTTTATGAGGACAAGAGAAAATCATCTTAAAGGCTGGGAAAGGAGAGTGCTCTACTCTTTACTGATGCTTTGAGTATTTCAACACGAAGCCACATGCTTTGCCTGTAACGATACATCTAATTAAGCATCACCAAGAATCAGATAGCACTTGCATTCAGAGTTGAAATAGAGGTGACCACTCGGTGCTCCCTGAGCTTGGGTAAGGGGGGTAGAGGCTGTGATTGAAATGACCTTACACACAATCAGTCACTGGAGTCAAACAAGTCCTCAGCAAGGATTGGTCCAGGATGATGGGAAGCCTCTCAGTTCCTCTAAGAAATCAGAGTGAACAAAGGCATGCTGGCTGGCTGAGGAAATTATATTTTATGCAACTTATCAGCATGTGAAAGATAACGGAAATGAGCTGCAGAAGCGAGTCCCATCCTCTTCTGTGATGGCAGTTTCAGAGACAGGAGAAATATTGCAGCAGACCTAATGTGCCTGACTATTGGCAAGTCCCATACCACTGTGGACTTCTTAGCTGGCTTTGTAGGTTCTGCCTGCATTGGCACAGCTTTCCCTGCATGCAGCAAACTGAAAGCAAGGAGGACTCAGGTACTTACAGCAGGACAAATAACAAAGCAACTAGTACTGTGATCTACATTTTCTTATCTACAAAATGAAGTTACCAGCATCACCAGGTAGCAGAGGAGGGATGTGATGGACAAGGTGATCACCTTGCTGCAGTCAATCCCTGCTGCCTACTGGCTGTGTGAAAGGCAGGTTATAGCCACCAGGCAAATGGCCATCCCCTCTCTCTTGAAGCCTTCCCCGTTGAATGCTTTTGTGCTCAAGATGCTGTGTTCATCAATGCAGGCAAAATGAATACAGAGGTGACTCAACCTTGTACCTACATGAGATTTCTGACTGCATTGCTACTTTTGCATCTCCTTCCCCTAAGTAAGGAGAGACCACATACCTGAAGTGTTAAAGTCAAAAGTCAGGCTCAAGGTTAGTGTGGCCAAAGACAAAATGTTTACTAGTATGATAGTAAATATTTTACTGTTAAGTAATACCAATAAAAAGTGCTTTTGATGTATGCAATACTTATTGGTTTATGCATGAAAATGTGGTAAGATCTAGGGGCATAATCATAGAATAGCCTGTGTAGAAAAGGACCATAATGATCATCTAGTTTCAAGCCCCCCTGCAATGTGTAGTGCTGCCAACCACTAGACCAGGCTACCCATAAAATGGCTGTGTTAGTTAAACCCAGCAGAAGAGTGTTCGGTGGCTGTGCTGAGGCAGGGGGTGAGTTTGTCCACTTTAACTGTTTTCCTGTTGTTCCCAGCTTTAAAAAGGGGATTTTACTTGAAGTCCAAAGCCTCTGGACTTATTGTGTTTCCCAACAGCACACCTTCCAAACCTGCAGACAAGGCACATTTCACCCAGGGAACCATATTGCCAGCGGTGTTTTAACACTAAACCTGATTTAGTTTAACGAGCCTGACCCAGGTACAAGTACTTATAGATTAGGAGTTCCTTGTGATTACATTGAGAGCAGTCAGAAAATTAAATCGTATCATACAAACTGCAAACAGGAAAAGATCAGCATCATTTAATTTACTCCACAGTAGTGTAGATTTGATTCCAGTCGAACTCCCTTAGAAAAGGAAGATGGAAGTCTGTTTGGCACATCCTGGATGCTTATGTGTCTTCTGTTATGCTTTCAATACCTTTTTGAAATATTTTCTCCCTCCTTCGTGCTTTGATTCTTGAGACACATCTCTGTATCTTCAGTGAGAGGTGTGTGCAAATCATTTCTTTTTTCTCCATGTAAAGGTCTCCCTTAGCTATTCATATGCTTGGAAATAAATAATCAAACATCGTGATGTATAGCTTGAAAGAATGTGGCTAAAGGTTTTTCTTGTTTATGTGTTTATATGACTTTGGAAGAAGGTAGAGTTTGTAAAGATGAAATTCAGAATTGTCCCAGAGAAAGATGATGGCAGGGGGAATCAAAATCAAAACTTTTCTTGCTATCTTCATAACCAAGACCCTCATTAAAGTCATAAGAAATAGCAACTACGCTCCTCTATTGGATTTGCTAGTGGATATAATTGTTAGAGAAGCAAGAAGGCAGAAGGGGAACGCTCTTGCAGAGCTAACTGAAGAGCGTGGAGCTCCTGAGGCCTGCTCAGTGTGCAAATGGTATCAGGATCAGTAAATAACCCTGCAAATGGGGCCTTCCTTCATTTAGAAGCTCTGATAAACAGAGACCAGATTAGTCTATGTAAAGCCTTCTGCCATCCCTGATCAGGAGTCATCACTAACAACCTTATGTTAGATGAAGTAGCCTCAGGGATCTTTACATTTAACATCAAAGCAGGACAAAACAAATGAAATTATGGCCCAATAATGAAATTTGTATCTGTTGTAAATGTCCTTAGCTACATATCTGAAAATCCAGATACAGTTGAGCTAAAAACAGCTCCAAAATGAGCAGTGAGGGAAACTTGTAACTTCTTTTTTAGTTTATGAGGAAAGAGATAGCTGGCAGTATATAAACCTCACAAAATATTTACTTTTTGTTTAAGCTGTGGAGTAAAAATAGCTTTCCATTCATCATGTGGAGGACTGTACAGTGTGAGGCCAACTGGGAAGCTGCTCTCAGCCTCCAGCAATGTGATGTTTTCCAGTTCAGAGGCAGGGGAAGGGGGAGATTGCTTTGGGGCCAGGTAATTTCTTATCACTCAAGATGTGCAGTGCTGTGCCTCAGACTAATGGCCAAGTTGCGCTATTCCTTGCAAAGACCCAATGCCAGACCACTCTTTGTTGTGCTGTGATAACACTCATTCAGCTTCAGAAGAGCAATGGGGATTGGGCAAGTGACTTTAGTTCTCCTTAGATATTGCTATTTGTTAATTAGCATTTCTTGTCTGTGCTAATGATGGTGGACCTTTCTCTGCCTATCATTCTCAGGATGAAAAGGAACCAGCAAAACAAAAAGGCAAAGCCTTTTCAAGTTTCTCCAAATGAGTCTTCTACAAATGAGGGCCCATGCCTTCAGATGGTGAGGCACCACACATCCTCTCCTGCTCAGCTTTAGAATCCATCTGTTGCCCTTGTTACAGCATCTGGAAACAGGTCACAGTCCTTTCTAATCAGTAGCCTGTGGTGGACAGAAAGAAAATTAGCAATAAAAGCAGTCAGGACTGCAAAAAAATGATTTCTCTGTCAATTTGAATGAGTCTCCTTTTCTCCAGGTCAGGGCTGATTATATTTCCCCAAGGGATTTTATATACTATCCACATTTTTTTATGCTTTAATTATAGCTATTTTAATATACAAAATACTTCCTCTGCCTGCAGTACAATTTCAGTTCTTTTAATATAGTGGTCAGGCTTAAATAACTCTGCTTTTGTTGGGTAATACTGCAGTTTCAGGAGGGGTTTTTGCAGCAGAAGATGTGAATATAAGTGAAAATACTAACATGAATACCCAGACCAGAGCACATCCCTGAGACTGCTGAACCAAAAATACATATTTTGCTAGTTAAGAAATGTTAGGTGTTCTTGGACAAAACCCATCTGAGGTGTAGATTCACTCATTTCCATCAGGACTTTCAGCAGAGAGAGCCATGAGGTTTCTCCTAGATGAGAAACAACATATAGTATATCTGCTGGGCTTCCCATGGAGAGAATGCCAGGAGTCATTACTCTCAGTGAACTGGTGGCTCTGCAGACTGCCTGAATTACAGGCTTGTAGCATACTAAGATAACCTGTTTTATCTTCTTCAGAACTGGCTAAAAGTATTTTAAATATTGTCCTGCACAAGCGAGAAAGTGTTTCCCACTGAGGTGCGAGTTGCATCATCTCAGCTCTCTGAAGCCTAAGGTTTCCTGTTTGTTAATGCCACTTGCCAAGGACACGTTTTATTGCCTTTGTGTTACTGTATGTCAGTCAGGAATAAATCTCTGCAGAGCTTCTATCTCTCTCTTCAGCCACACGTAACCTCATTTATATTCAACAAACTTTCCTTGCCTTCTCTCTCCCTCTGCTCCCGCCCCCTCTTCCTTCCAAGGAGGCATTTCAATGAATTCGTGCAGTCACCATTTAGGCCTGAAATGAAGATCTCTATTCAGAGGCTGAACAAATTCTCACCAGCTCCCTTAGACGTAGGGCTAAGCTCCTCGGTTCCCTTCGACCCTTTGTCTGCAAGTTTTTGGGGCCAGACTGCCAAGTTCAAGCGAGCTCAGATCCCTCCTCTTTCACAGGCCTCCTGATTAGTGGCTTTCTTTTTCCAAGACTATAGATACATTTATTAGAAATTCCTTTTTTTGTGAACACACTGAATGAAGGTATGAATGGAGATGCTAAGACGAAGAAAGTGAGAAGCTTAATATAACTTCGGCTTCTGTAGTTAATTAGATTTGGATGGCTTCAGAGGAGCAGCTGTATTTTTTTTAATTGAAGTTACATAAAGGGCTATTCAAAGTATATCGGGTGGGGAGAGGAGACTGTATAATATAAAGAAGCTGTGAGATAGGTTTTGGAAATAACACCCTCTCCCCTTCTTCCTTTTTTTGGAGGGTGTGTGTGGGGGGGAAATTGTAGTGGAGAGTAAAAGAGAAAAAGTGAAAAGAGGTCCTATCACCAAAGAGGATAACAGAATCAGTGATGCTGTCGCTAATACTCTGTGTCTGAGGCACAGCAAGCAGGATGCATACTCAAACAGGAAGGCTTTTTTTCTTTTTTTTTTTTATATATTCAGAGATAATCTGAAATGCAGAAATCTGAAATGCATTCCTTTGCACATCCTGAATGCTAGATATCAAACTTTGAAAGGACATTGCCAAGATAAAGATCACACCCAGCATTTAAAACATCTCATGGGCAAAAAAAAAAAAAAATAAAAAAAAATCCTTCCTTTCCTATCTGCCTGAAATATTCAAGTTGCTTAAAAGGAGGCATGGGTTTTGGAAGCCAAGTGATATCACAGCAGTTACACTCTTTGTTTACTCTTGGTGCTGCCTGGTGAAGGAAATGAGACTGGTCAGCTCCGGCTGCTGGTTCATGTCATGCCAGCTTTCTGCTTTTGCACCGCACACACCGCATCTGCCTCTGCAATCTCATCCCTGAGCAGAATCCTGGTCTTAATTGAATTTTTAAATACATAAAGAGATGCCTGGTAGCATTAGATTCTGCAAGCCTTCTCTTTCTTTTACCCTATCTACATGTAAATCCCAAGATACGTTAGGGAAGCAGCTCTCTTTCACCAAGGGTATTTCAGGAGCTAAATCTTCAGCTCACACAGACAGAGAGATTTCCACTGGCTGCAGTCATGCTGATTTTCCTCAACTAAGCATGCAAGGCAGGGCTGTGGGAGAGGGTGGCTGTCACTTCAGTTACACCAGCACACCACGCTGCTTTCAAGGTGGTGACTGCATGCTCACATCGACTGCATTGCAAAATCAATCAGCGTATTTTAGCCTCCTCACCTGAGTTATCAAAGAGGTGAATCAGGCAGGAGAATTACGCTTCTGGCATCCCAACAGATATTTGCAGTGGTGGAACAATGGGAAAACAAAACAAAGAGATGGAACGCAGCCATTTGTCACTATCAAAGTTTTTGCAGTTCAGCAAGAAGTGCCACTTGCACAGTCCTTGTTGCCTCTGTTTGAATTCTCTGGTGTCTAAAAATGCATGCACACATAAATATATATATTTATCTATATATAGAGTGGAGGTAATTTGGGCATTGCACCTCTAATCATGTGAGTGGTGGTCTTTTTTTTGGGGGGTGGGGAGGGAAATATAGGAAAATATCTCTGTCTTCATCCCTTTATCAATAATTGGCTGATTGATAATTGGTTTGGGAGGGGGCTTTTGGTCAGTATGTTCTACTTTCTCCTCTGTCCTTTCTTTATGCTCTCTCTCTCCTGCTATGAACTAAAAATACGGAAACGAACAAACAAAGAAATAAAAAATACCCAATTACCCCAGTAACAATATCCAACAAGCTCTTTTTCCTTTTATTTTCCCCCTAAAGTATCTGCAATTATTTGCTCGGGGGAAAAAAAATAGAAAAACGAAGTCATATTGGCATGAGGTTTTGAATTGTTATTATTTGGAATTAAAAATGTTATGGAATTGTTGAAATGAAAAAAATAAATAAATTGTTTTAAACTGAGATAAGAAAACATTTAATATAACATTGCAGACTCCTGAGTGATTTTTGTCAAATTTGTCAACACATCCTTAAAACATTGCGAAAACAGGAAAAAAAAAAAAAAAAAGTGTGAAAATTTTTCCAGCTACTTCATATTGGATTCCACTACACCAACCTTTTGTCAGTTGAGAACAGTATAAATATCATCCTTTCTTAAGATATTCATGTGGAGAAGAGACAGAAGAAAAAGCTTGAACTGTGCAGTAGATTTAATGCTTTGAGGAAAGGTATAGGTGCCTAGACTAACAATGAACACTGATGATGGGTTTGCATGAAGCAGAAGGTGAGTTTCTGGGTTCAAGGCCCAGAATGGACTGAGAGGAAGAAAATATCACCAGCAAATGTGTGGTATCATTCTCAGGAGACACAGAGGCAGTAGAAGGGAATGAAGCTTGTGGCATTTGGTTTCTGGTTTGGAGACTAGCTTACTAAGGCAAGCAAGCCATTTCCAGCATAGTCATGAAGCAGAAATGCTTTATTTTACTGTAATCATCCTTGCTTGGTTACGAGACACTCCAAGCTCTATAAAGTCTGAAAAGCAGAATAAATTATCCTGTCTGGAATTCATCACTATCACTACTGAGCTGCTTCCATGACCCAAGATGATTCTTTTTAACCAGATTATTTACCTCTAAACTGTTGATCAGTTCAACCCTTCAAAAAAGTTTCTTAGTTCTTAACCTTTGCCTTTTGATTATATCTGCTTTCAGAATAAAGATAATTGTTCACTCTAAATGAGTATTTGCTGCTGGGAAGAGGAGAGGGGAGAGACAATGGAGTTGAATATGGTTATTGGGAACTGAATGGTTTACCCATATGCAAAGGCTTTGGCTAGAAACATGGAGGAACTTGAAATATTGGCATACTAAAATAAAAATAAACCCGATCATTTGGAAGAAGCAGATATATGTCAGAAAAGCTGCTGTTGTAGGTTTTAGGAAAGATACTGAGAAATGAGATAAATCAGCACTCTCAAACAAAAGGAAATGGATGGTGGGAGCAGAAAGGTTTATTAATAACTTACTGAAAAATCACCAACTAAATTTTCCACCATGCCTTCAGTAGATAAACTCAATAGCAATTCTGGTCTAAATATCTGTGCCTTGAATTTAAATTCATTATTTTAATATTTGCATAGGGACTTAAAAATTCCCTTTCTGTAAATATTCCCGACAGGATAAGGTGGAATATTGAAGTGTTTGCACACAAAAGGTGTAGTCACTGTGAAAGTAAATCCATTAAAATATGTTGAGCAAATATTCAGAGGAAATGAGAATAAAACGAGTGAAAACGGCTTTAGGAGGGTTTGGAAAAGAGGCAGGTAAAGTCATTGTGATAGTGCCATGTCAGATTAGTGCTCTGAGAGGGCTGTAGGGTTGGAAGCAGTTAAGACATTATTTACTCTTGCAACGAAACAAGTATTATTTTTACTCACATTAATCAGTAGAGTTGTAAGTCCATTAGAGAACAAAGCCTACGTATAACAGGAAGGAGAAAAATCAATGTAGAATAGTAAACTAGCAAAAATGAGTGGAACTAAACGAGTTTCTGTGATTTCCTACCTTTTCAAATTGCCTTACTTATTAGAATAAACCCTTCAGGGAGTTAGCACTAGACCTGACTGAAATACTGTAGAACAAATTGGTAACTAAACGGGGCATCAAAATAAAGGAGTAACTCAATAACATAATCCTTTATCCAGAAGTCCTAACTACTAATTTGACTCTATCGCCGAGCTGTCTGATTTGATATGTTTTTTTGTTTTTTTTTCTAAATATATTCAGATTCAATTACATTGATTGGAGAATTACATGGCACTCAGCTGGAAGTAACTCTACTGCAGTTGGAGAACTATGGTCTTAAGAATCAGCTGCCTTGCTCTCAGACATCAAGTTGACAAGAGTTTGTGGTCATAAGATGACTAAGAAGGAATGAGGAAGTCTTGGTAATGCCTAGGAACTGTTCAAACTAATTGCATCCATGACCTCTAAGAGATGGCTTCCAGACCAGGAGAGTAGTTAGAACAGAAGGAAGGACTTGAAGGAGCCTTCATGAAAGAGCTGTAGTCAGTGGGGACTACCAAACCCTGCTGCACTGTCTACATGAGAAAAAGGCTGGGTTCTGTTGGTGTTCAAATTACAGAAGTTCACAGTATCTTCAATTAGAAAGAAGGATTCATTATGGTGGGCAATGTAAAGTCCTGCTTCACCTCTCTGCTTCAAAGCATTTCACTGGAGTGCTGGAGGCAGCAGCCTGATGGAAGGTAGAAGAGTCACTTCCTGGAAGGATCTTAAGTTGCCTTATGCATGTTTCTAAGAAAGGCAAGGAAAAAATTTAAATGAAGAGATATTTAAAACCTCACTAGCATTATAAGACAGTGTGCAGCTGACAAATCAAAGTAACACAGACAAACAACAGGGAAGGGAAAATAAATGGTTAAATTGTTTACTGTAGGTTACACAATCATCAGAACTGTGAGGAGAAATTAGCTCATATGAGCCTTCAGCTTTGTCCATGCTCTGCGTCCTGCTGCTGAGTCCCTTAGAAAGGCTGTGGCTCCTTTCTTTTTAACGCAGAGGAGAAAAATGATCTAGTGGACCTTGCACATAAATAATAACTGAATTTCAAAAGTTTCAACAAGCTCAGCCTCCTATTGTCGGCTTGCTTAAAGGCCACTGGAGATAAATCGTCCAGCAAACAGGCAAACTCTTATGTCAGGAATCTGCTGTCCACACAGTCACATTCATGTGGTAATTTTACATTTGCAAGCTTGTATATTGCAATAACTCAGGAATGAATAAACACCTACCTGCACACACACAATGCTGTTTTAAGAAAATGCCATCTGGCAGATATCTGCAGTTTTAAGGAATTAAGAACATTGTTTTGCAAGCAACAGAAAAGAATGAGAAATGAAAATACACCTCATCTGTGCCACACTGTTATCCAAGAATTTCAGACGTTGTGTGCCCTCTTGTTCCTATTAGATCAAAACGTTTTCCATTGTTATTGTCTTAAGAAAGTCTCCTGTACCAAGTAAAATGTGCTTTGAATGTGTTAAGAAACAATGAAATTGAGTGACTGTGGTTGCAAATATTCATTTTGACTTGAATAGAAGGTTCCCTTCAAAGCTAGGTTTTTTCAACTGTTCTCAGTGCAGAGCTGGCTAATTCTTTTTGTACAGCCTTTGTGATTTTGTGACACTTTTCTATGTTTTGTATTTCAAATAGTAGTCAGGTGTCTCTAAATCCCACTCTTGACACTGTAAACATGATCCATAGCTCTGCAAATGACTCATGGGCTCACTAAAGCATGACCACGACTCTGTATGAAGAACAGGTTTCAGAAAGTAGGTCTTACATTCACAGATTGCTCATCATGTTTGTCTGAGGTAAACATTACACAGATCCTGCACAACAGTAAAGACTGACAGAGCCAAGATGTGCAACAGTGGGGTTGGGAGGGAGGATCATTCACATAGCTCTTACTGTGACATGGTCTGAAAGAAAACAGGAAAGGTAAAAAAGGTTTTTACTTTCAGAAACATTTCAGTGTTGACCTGCCCTTGAAAAACCAAGGGTAAGAGGTGTTCTTCAGAAAGATATAAGAGGAAGTTTGGAAGAAGTTTTTCACACAGAGGGTGGTGACGCACTGGAACATGTTGCCCAAGGAGGTTGTGGATGCCCCATCCCTGCAGGCATTCAAGGCCAGGCTGGATGTGGCTCTGGGCAGCCTGGGCTGGTGGTTGGTAACCTTGCACACAGCAGGGGTTTGAAACCAGATGACCTTCGATGTCCTTTTCAGCCCACACCATTCTATGATTCTGTGATTCTATGAAAATAAAGCTTTCTTTCCAAATGCATGTTGTCTCTGTAGTGGTGGGAAAGACTTGTGGCAAGTACAGAAACCGAAATAAGAACAGCTCCAACAAATAAACAGACAAAATATTGGACCTTTGAGTAAAGCAAAGCTAAAATAAAATTGTTGACTTCATAGAATCATGGAGTTGCTTGTGTTGGAATGGACTTTAAAGCCCATCCAGTTACAACAACTCCCTTCTATGGGCTGGCTACCCCACCAGCTCAGGCTTCTCAGTACCCCATCCACAGCCTTGAGCACCTCCAGGGATAGGATATATTTCTCTGGGCAACCGTGCCAGGGCTTCACTACCCTCTGAGTAAAGAATTTCCTCCTAACAGCTAAACTAAATCTCTCCTCTTCCAGTTTAAAACCATTCTCCCTTTTCCTATCACTACAATGCCTGAAGAATTTCTCTCTTTCTTGCAGGCACTCTTTAGGTACTGAAAGATTGCTACAGGTTCTCTCTAGTCTTGTCTTCTCCACGCTGAATAATCCCATCTCTCTCTCAGCCACTTTGTAGAAGAGGTGCTCCCACCCTTTGACCATCACCGTGGCCCTCTTCTGAATTCACTCCAACAGATTCATGATCATCTTGTGCAGAATAGAAAGCTGCACTGAATTCAAGGTCTTACAAGACTGAAATAATGAACCATGTCCCTCAATCTGATGGTCACACTTTTGATGCAGTCCACACACAGTTGTCTTTCTGGTTTGTAAATGCACATTGACATTTAACTAAGACATTAAGAAGAACATTTGTTAAAAGAAGTGGATTCCACCCAAGAAGCACAAGGTAGAAAACCAGGAAGATAATCTTGTTGAGCCTAAATGTTTTCATCAGACCATGTACTCTCCATTTGCTGTGCTAGAATTCAAAATTATTACTTTCACTTTTATAATTTACTTTGGAGATCACTTCTTCTGTCTCTGAAAAAAGAGCGTGTCCTCTAAATGATTTCTCCAAATCCGTTCCCTGGTTTGAAAACTTCCTTCTCTATCAATAATATTTTGTTAATCACCTTTGGCCTTCGCACCTATGACAAAAACTGTGTCTTGATCTGTATGAAAGTAAGGACAATGATTTAACTGTACTGAAGATCCAGTCAGTGAAAGCTTGAAAATCTGTTGGGCCAGTCTATTCAATCAACCATGTGAAGTCTGTGCACAGCAAAAAAAAAGGGACAGCTTCATCACTGCTCATCCACCCAACTCAGTTTTTCTGTTCAAGGTAAGTAAGCTAATAAATGTATGAAGGATACTAATCCTCCTAGTATTAGTTGGTCTGTAACATGTTCTGTATTACAATATATATTTTATGTAATGTATATGTAATACATGTTCTGTATTACAGTGTATATTTTACCAGTATAAAGCTGGTCTGTAATGCGTTCTAGATAAAAAATGTGTAAGGTGTATTAGAACAGCTTTAATGGAAGCAACACCAACAAGAAATTGCACACAGTGGTGAGTCATGACACGTGAATCTAAGTAATGAAATTATTCCTTTTCACATCAGAGAATTTGAAATGGAAAGAGAATACGCTACTGCCAAAGTATTGCTAGGAGAGTGTGAATGGCAGATTTCAGACAAACTGAGACAGTAGTTGGGAGAAATTGCTTATACTGCTTTTGATTATGTATTTTTAATTGATCCAAATAAAAACAATGCTTAGAAAGTCTAGATGTGTTAATGGTGGTTCAAATACCAAAAAAGAGATGCACACTACAAAATCATCTTCAAAGAGATCCTTTTCACTTTACAGTTATTCTAAAGCAATAGATATAAGATTAGATTAAACTAAAGACAGAAAATCCTTTAAGGTTGCCCTGTCATCCTCCCAGTGCACTTTAAAAATTCTTCTTCCCACTCTCTTTCACTGGAAGAAAGAAGCTTTCACCAGTAGAGCTACCTTTGGAGTCTATTCCAGATTTTGGATGAGGGTTCAATAGGATTTTCCTTGCTAATACTGAACATAATATTTTCCACTGCTTAATTTCATCCTATTATATCTAATTACACCCCCCTGAGCAATGTGAGACTATTCTTATCCCTCCCTTCAAATACCTACAGACAATTATCTTGTTGCATATTCCTATTTGCCAAGTTGCAATTATTTGATTGCTTTTACCTTCTGTTCCATTTATTTGACTTTCCTGTTATCCAAAAGCTATCCAATATCTTACTTAATAGGGAAGAAAGACTTGGAGTGACTCATATTATTGTAAGTATAATAGCTTAAGTTTGCAAGATATTCATCTCGTCTTTGCAATTAGTCACAAGTATTCCATCACATTTGAAACTCCTAGTTCTTGACATTCTGTGGATGTTTATAAAAAATATTTGACCTTTTAATAGTTTCATAATTGGTGCAGTAGAGTTCTGCTGCTGAGTAGCGGCTTCATGGGTTTCTCCCATTATATGAGGGAAAAAACAAAGCAGCTACCTTGTTGTTCCATGCTAGTGATGTCATCTGAAGATTCTTGCGTAGGGCTTTGGAATATCAATCACGAAAAAACACTATGTGAGGTTAAATGTAAGACCAGACTTATTGGATGACTTCTGTAACTCTATATATTTGAAGGGCAGCTTGTGGACTATTGGCTTTCAAACATTTCCAAAGTTCTCTCAAAGGCAAAATTTTACACGAGAGAGAAAATAATAGATCAGTGGATCACTAAGGTTTGAGTCAATACAAATGTTCTGCAGATCCATGTCTTTTTAACAAAAGCAGTTGTTTAGAAGACAAGCAGTCTGACTAGCCTAGTCCCTCTACAGCCATATCTAGAAAGTGATGCATATAATCTTGTCATGGTACATAATATGCTCCCTGAAAATATTTTCAAGAACAGAAGAACAGAAAATTCTTCAGACACAAGCAGCTTTGGAAACAATCCACCAGACTGATACAAAACCTGAGGTATTTTATGATTGATGACATTAATGAGGCCTGTTTTCTTACTGTTTCAGAGGCACATCTAGACATCTGGACCCTCTACAGCAACTCCCAAGTTACCAAGTTTGATCAAGGTACCCTGTTTGGAATGACTCCTACTCACATCTCAGAACTTTCTCTGTGCTGCCATTAGACCTCTTTCTTCTACTTACCTGCCAAATTTACACACTTTTTAGGATGTTGGGGTCAATAGTATATTGATATAAAGGTATAAGTCTATCTTCACATCTGACTGAAATTGCCAAAAGATTCTAGAGCTATCAAATGAAGAACACAGATTGACAAAAGATAGAATGATTACAGAAGACATTTCTTTTCCCTTCAGAAACTCAGCTAAAGAGATAACTATTAAAAAATCACAGTTTATTGTTATTTTTAATCAAGAACTTGCTATCATTTTCTGCAATGCTAACATGAAAACTGAGAAACTGGGAATCCAAGTACAAAGGTTAGATAAGAGGAGATAATAGTAAAGAATTTTAATTAGATGGAAATGATACTGAATACATGTTCACTAGACACATGCTTCAAAAGCCATAGCACTACAAGTGTACAGGCAGAGGTCACTGTAGAAAGGGACGTAAGGTGGCTTAAAAATAGAAACAGCAACCATGGCTCTGTTTTTCAATCAATAGGGCCAACGAGAGCTGATGGACCTCTGGTGCGATTGATTACTTTGAGAGGCAGTAAATAGAGATACTGACATTCAGAATGTGGCCAAAACAAAATTGCTCATCTCTTTTGTCAGGTTTATTTAGTGTGAAAACCCTCAGCAGCAGGTACTAAGGGGTTGATATCATTTCATTTCCAGAGCTTTCTGTGGGGAAAAGGACATTGTTTGGGGCTATTATATCATTATTATCATTATTATTTGTGTAACATACTGCAGTGGAGAAAGAGGAGACAGTCTGCTCTCTCATGTAAGCAAGGTGAAACAGCCCTGTTGATACTTAAGATTTCCCTTCATCCTGTTGCTATATGCCCTTATAAAACATTCTTCCCCAGATTTCCTGTAGGCCCCTTCAGGTGGCTATTGGAAGGCTGCTATAAGGTCTCGTAGGAGTCTTCTCCAGACTGAAAAGCCCCAGCTCTCCCAGCCTGTCCTTGTAGGGGAGGTTCTCTTGGCCTCTGATCAACTTTGTGGCCCTCCTCTAGACATGGTCCAACAGATACAAGTCCTTGTGTTGGGGGCTCCAGAACTGGAATCAGTAATCCAGGTGGAGTCTCACAAGAGCAGAGAGGCAGAATCGCCTCCCTCAACTTCTGACAAGACTTTGCAGCTAGGATATATACCTTGAATTAAATTCCTTTCCTGCTGGGCTCTGTTTGTGGGAAACTGTTTACCTTTTAAATGATGCACTTTCTCAGACCTGTCACTGTAAAGCAGACCCACACCTGACTCTGTAGGTTCTATTGATTGACCTGAATAAGTTTTACTGGAAGGACTGCAGGAAAATCAAAATGGACATGCCAGATTTGATGGTCCAACCAGTGAACCTGTTGATGTTAGTACATCTAAGGAAAGGGTATAAACGTGCCCATAATGGGTACTATAAAGATGCTGTCCACAGAGTAAATGCTCTCCTAATCCATATGGCTACAGTGCAGATATTACAGTCTCCTTCTACACTGGAAACCTGGAGCCTTCTTCTGTCTTTCCTTCTCAGAATATCCTCCTAGAAAGAACATAAAACTCTGCTTGCATGAACTGGTAAAGGATACTTGCATTTTCATGATGTTCTGGCATACATTTTAAATCTCAGTGCTCATTTATTCTGCCTCCACATACAACCACTCTGACACCAAAAGCAGAGTTCTCAACTTTGTATGTCCCAGTGATGTAGCAATGTGCTGTGCTGCACACTAAGTGGCACACATCATCTCTGCACTCACAGTACTACCAATTCATAACCTGCTTGATCCATTTTGTTATGCTAGAGAGCTGACTGCATTGATTTTAGGGAAAATGTTTGTTCTCCTCACCAGGCTAAGTGGTCAATCTTTCTTAAACTCCTCAAGTAGTTGGTAATACTAAGATGTTTTGGAGAATACTTTTTTTTCCTATACAATTTGCCATTAGTGAAAAGAGAGCAAATATTTGAAGTGGTCATTTCCAATGCCAAGTAAAACCAGTGGAGAATGGAAGCCAACGGCAGACTACCATGGCCTGAATGGGGTCACACCCCCACAGAGTGCTCCAGTATGAGCTGGAGTCAAAAGCAGCCAAATGGTATACCACCATTGACATTGCTAATGCTTTCTTTTCCGTTCCTTTGGCTTTAGACTGTAGGCCACAGTTTGCCTTCACCTGGAGGGGTGCTCAGTATACCTGGAACCGTTTGCCACAGGGATAGAAACACCCCTCCTTCTCCACCATAAAGGTCACTCCATCTCACAACTTCTTTCCCTTTCCTGTAGGTAGTTACAATTACTATTGCCACCAGCCCTAAAGACTAGCAAACCCTCTGTCTGTAAGCCAGCTACAAGTGTTACACAAATATACATAACACTATTCAGTCCTTTTCTTGCCCTGCCTGAGCTAAGGATCTAGCTGCTTGTGACTCCTGTTAAAATACACACCCTGCTTATCTTGAAGGAATCAGGCACAGTCTGCCTGAGAACAACCCTGATTATAAGGCAGCAATAACAGATGGCAGCAAGTCAAAGAACATTATAGATGTCATTTGCCAAAGGAATTTTCTTACAGCTCGTGGATGCTGAATTATAGACAATGAATTTTATTTATTTATATATATATATATAAAATATTTATTTATATATATATATTTGTGGGGGGTAAGGGGGTGTAGGTTTTGTTGGGCTTTCTTTCTTTTTTTTTTTTTCTTTTTTATTTTTCAATATTATTTTCATGATATTATTATACTGGCGAAGTTTTCTACAAGCTGTCATTATATTTTGCTCTGTAACTCTTCCTGGAGGCTCCTTTTGGGACCTGAATATGACAGGCATTTAAGTGAGAATTAATCTCAGAAATCTTTAGATATTGACTACAGACTGATCCCGTCTACTTATGTTGAAGTCCCTTTGGATACAACTGAGAGGAAATCACCACCAAACAGTGATTCAGCTGACCTAGAAGTGCTTTATCCTTAAAGTACTCATTTCCCTTTACTGATTATAGAGGAAATCTAAACACCTAATTTAGAGAAAGAACCGCTAAAGACAACTATCATTTTGTGAGGGTAAACCTGTCCAAAAGAGAGTCAATAGTCCTCAAGAAATCATTCAATAAGGGCTACAAACATAATAGCTCATTCGTGCTTACAATGAATTGGTTCTGAGATGTGTGATTAGCCACAGACACAGGAAAAATCACCTATTAGTAAGCACAGCCATTCTTTTTCAGGGCTCACAGCATGGGAGAATTTTAAGGAAAGAGCAGTGAAGGTGAACAGAGCTGTTTCTGTGAAAATATTCATGGAATTCCTTATGTTCCACCGTGAAAACGTGAGGAATAAAATTGTTTATTGTGAAATTTAAGAAAAATAAGTATTAACTCTGGCACTGTAAGTAGGAGTGAAAGGCACAAGGAGCGGCCATTCTGGTGATATACATTGTACTTAGTGGCAATGTACCATAAAAAGTCTTAGACAGAAAGAAGAGTGATCTGAAACAAAGAAAAAGGAAAGGCCCTTGGAAAGATTCATGAAAGGAAGAACTGTTTTCAAAACAATAGGCGAACAAAATGTTTTCACTAGAGTCTAGAATTAAAAGCTTGATTTTGCCTTTCTATTGAATCCCTACTCCAGTATAGACTTACCTATCTCGATTTCCTAACCACTAACATTTGCATGTGTTTTAGGTGCAGTTCACCTTATGCTAATAGCCACTGATGGACCCTTAAGTGTATTGGAATGCAATAGGTTATTCAGCACAGACACTGGAGCCTTCCGTGAATACATCCTGTTTGTCTCTCTCCAGTTCTGAAGAAGCACTCACGGGATAGGAGACTATATGGATTTTTTTCAGCTCAGTGAGTCATTCAGCTACTTGCTGAAATCATTAGGATGGGCACCAACAGCTAAAGGAGATTACTGTCTCGCTAGTCTCTAGATGAAATTTCCCTTGTTGCATTTTTAGCTCAGAATTACTTGCTCTGTGCATAGGAGGAATAAAGAACAGAAAATATGCAATAGTCTTTCATGGTTCTTGGGTTTGTTAAGCCACCAGTCTTCCTTAAATCAAGCAACCCCAGATTTTCAATCCTCCTTTGAACACAGGTCCATCTGAAAGTAATACCTCCTATTTATTTCCTTGGAAACTACAACAGATACAAAGAGCATGATAAGATTATTTGATAGAGCAAATACTCAGCTACAAAGCACTGTTTTTCAATGCAGTCACCACCCTTAGCTGTGCATTTTCACCAGCAATGGAGAGCAGCCTGCATTCCATGCTCATAAAAATCTGCACAATCAGAGGTAACCCACTGTCACTGTTGTCACTGTTGAAGTGCAGCACCCAATACCTCAGAGTGCTCACACCCACAGTTTGGACTCCAAAAACATTCAGAAAGAGTCAATGAATGTCAATGGGTGCCATTTTTTTTTTTTTCCTGCATGAAGGAATTCAATCCCATGCCTTTGCATCATAGGCACTTCCGTGTTAGACACCACTGTATCACCAGCTGCCCCTCTGCTGCTATCTGTCTCATGTCAACAAAGTGGAATGGGATACTGGTGGGAAGGTTCAGCCTCTACTGCCATATCACCAGCATCCTCCTTTGATACGGTGGGCCAACATAATAAAATAGGAGGCACTACTTTTAGGGCAGACCTCATAGATCATGCTTTCAAGATCTCTGCTCATTCATTCTGATATGCTCTTGGATTGCCTCCACTGAGCCTGCAAATCTCTTGATGTTCACTGAACAAAGTGATCTGAGCCTGCTGAATGTGAAGTAGAAACGTAAAAATAGTTCTGCAAAGCTGAGGAAAAGACTGTGGTTGAGAATGAGACAATTATGTTAATAACTTCTTATCCTCGATCTCTGTATGTTCTCAGGAGTTGTCAGCTGAGCCCTAAGGAATGCTGAGCCACTGGTATTCACCATCTTTATTCAAATTAAGCCACATAAATAAAAAGTGCCAACAGACAGCACCCTTTGAAGATACTGAATCTGAAATGCTCATTGCCTTTCACTTCAGTGATTTATTTTCACTTAAATGAGAATGAGATTTTGGAGACAAGATAAGGTTGGGGGCACACGTGAGCTTGCACCTGGGAAGTGCTCCTGATTCTAGGCATTGGAGCCTGCAGGCCTTGGTTATCCTCCTCTAAAAAGGCCAAGTTTTACCTCAAAGTTCTACTTGCTATGAGCAATCTGACTTTTGCAATTATGAGGCACATCACTGAGCAACATTGTGCAGTGGGCATGATGGGGTTTGGATGGCAGACTAGATGATCTTAGCGACCTTTCCCAACCTTAATGATTCTATGATTCTAAAGGATCACATAGAAAGTCAGTTACATGTTGGGAAAAGCATTCTGGTTTTCCAGATAAACTCCATCTTCTGAATTTTCCAACTGTCTGTTGTCTATCCAGCCTTTTAACTTGTCCACATCCTTTCAGCAACAGTTGGTGGCTTTTATGCTTCCTTTTTGTTTCTCTCCATAGTAGTCAGGTTGACAATTGCTCTCCCAGTGCCGCCTGTGCAGTCTTGTACATCCATTCCCTCTGCATGATTTCTGTCTTGGTCTCTCATACATCACAAACTTCTCACACTGTGGTTTGCACTTCCCATGCATAATATCATTATAAAATCATTTGATTTGGAAAGAACCCGTAAAGACCCTCAGGTCCCATTCCCTGCAGTGCACAGGGGCACCCACAGCTCCACCAGTTGCTCAGAGCCCATTCAGCCTGACCTTGTCTGTCTGCAGGGATGGGGCACCACCGCCTCTCTGTGCAGCCTGTGCCAGTGCTTCAATATTCATAATGTAAAAAATTTTTTCTTTATATTCAAGCTAGATTTCCCCTATTTGAGTTTGATTTCCACTTGTCCTATCACTCACCCAGCAGTTTGCTCCAGTTTATCTTCGCAACAGTTTGAGAGAGACAGTAAAATGAGAAAGAGAAAAAAAGCAAGGTGGAATTTTCTTGGATTTCCCCCATTCCCTCAGGATATACTCTATGTCTTTTCCCCTCTTCTTAAGTTATGTCCTACGTCCTTAGAACCTGTCTCCAATCATTATGTGATTTCCATATGCAAAGTTAAGTAGAAGAGTGGAAAAGCCTTGGGCACTGTAACAAAAAGCTTATTAACTACCCGAAGAAACATCCCAAACAAGACCGATGCTGTTTTACAGAATAAGGATTAACAGAGCATAGTATTAAAGGTAAGGTATTTCTATCGTTATCCTAATTGCTCAGTGGAGATGATGAGTACATCAGGTAATGAAGTAAGTTCAGGTATTCTATATTATTAGAAGTGAAAATAACACTTTTTTTTTTTTTTTTTTTTGAAGAAAGTATGAATACGATCCTACCTGAGCTAACTTCTTCCTTCTTACTGAAAAATTTCCTATACATTTGAACCTTTATCGAGTTATGGCTCAGTATGGCTTTTTGTTTGTCTCTGCTTTCTGGCTCTGTCAGGATTTTTTACTGGGAGCAGCTCTTGAGCCTGGTGCCAGCTCATTACTCCACCTAAACCAAAGATCCAAACCAGCTCCGTTCATCCCAGAATTGTGCAACAGCACACAGTCAAAACTGAAAATACACTGATAGACTTCTTGTAAGAAATGATGGTTGGGCAGATCGACAACAAGGTGTCATCTCGGACAGGGAGTGGAATGGGGGGATGGTGGGAAGGAAAGAGAGGGAGATAGAAGCAAGGATTTGACTCTGAAAGGGACATATTGGTGGGCTGGAGTCCTGACAGCTCCCATAGGCCAAAGATAATGGCCTCAAGTTGTGCCAGGTTTGGGTGGGATATTAGGAAAAAAATCTTCTCAAAATCAGTGCTAATGCACTGATACAGGCTTTCCAGGGAGGTGGTGGATTGGTCCTTGGAGGTGCTGAAGAACAGTGGAGATGTGGCACTGAGAGACCCTGTTTGTGCACATGGTGGTCACGGGCTGATGGTCGGACTAGATGATCTTAGTGGTCTTTTCCAACCTTAATGATAGTGGTTCTACAGTTTTCACCTCCTTAGGACACTGGCCTAACTGAGACCCTGTCAGTTCTTCCATTCAACCTCACTGGACCAGTCAGAGAGCCACCAAGCTCACCACAAACTGTGTCATGAAAGAGCCATGCAGCAGCTATTGCTGCGTGCCATGAAGCAGCAGAGGAAACATCCTGGAAAGATAACTCTAATCAGCTAACAGCCTTGAATAGAGCAGGGGAAAAACCTCATCTGCTGTCACTTATGATAGCATATACCGTCCAATTTCATTCAATTGGGCTGTTTTTGTATTTGTCTCCTATCTTATATAAGTATAGGTGTTGCATAATTATCTTTTTTAAGATGTCACTCTCAATTGTATTCACTGTAAGCATTACTCAGTTCGGATATTTTGGGGATGTCTGGTTGTTGACATGTTAGGACAAACATCTTTCCTGTTATGCATAAATGAGACCATTAGAAGCATATATGCCTGGTAAGTTTAGTCACTTGAGTATATGCCTCTTGCATGATAGATTTCTTTTAATACTTCTTCTTATGTAAATAGATTTAGACCTCAAATTCTATAGACAAGTTAGCATTTGAGCACATGAATTTTATTTTATTTCCTATCTCTTTCATTCTAGGAAGACCATGGAGGAAGGACATTATTTTACATCTCTCAGATTTCGATTTATATTATTCTTTCAGCAACAGCAATGACAAAAACAGACCTCTATTTCCTCCACTTTAGTTCCAGTTTTCTTAGATGCAAAAGCCTCCATTAGCTTCAGAATTTTTGCATGATAATTGAGCAAATGGTCACATTCAAGAACCAGCACAGAAAATAGCATATCAAAGCTTCATCTTCAATGAGTGATATCACATATATTAAATCTGTTCTGTCTTGTCTGTGAACATCACCTCACCCTTTCTAATTTGGCTCAAGTCCTCACAGTGCTGTTCCATGCCAGTAGCATTCTTTAGGTTTTCTATGCATAGCTTCTGCAAGTATTCCAGTAGAGTGCAACATAAAATAATCTATGCATAATTTGAGATAGGACTGAATCATCATGTTTGCCTCTAGCTCCCCAAAATACTCACATTTGAGAGAAACAAATCAGGGGAAGAAAAGCTAATAAGCCTTTCAGTAAATAGTAGAAGCTTCCATCTTTTGCAGTGCTATTTATGAGAAATTGACACAAGAAAAGCTCTTCTTTTTGCTAAATCACAGCTATTAGGGCCTCTCATTGAGACTACAGTGCCACTTGAGCTATAGCTAGCCTAAATAAGAATAACAAGGCAAATAGATGTGTATGAAAAATATAAAAAGTAGCATTGAGTCACTCTGCAACAAGAATGTGAAGGGAAAAGGAAATCTGGAGCAGGGTGCAGAGCTGAGGTTGCCTTTTATGATGTGATGGAGTAAGGACAATACAGATGAAGGCAGGTGATGCCCCCAAATTACCCAACTCCAACCCACTCCATGAAGGAAGCAGCACAGAATCACACAGAACCACAAAATGTCAAGGAAGGGACCTTGTAAGATCATCTAGTCCAAGGTGAGTGGGACACAGCTTGATTGTTTTTCTTCCACTTTCCTGAGCAACCTCATCTGAGGGCTGGCTGCTGACTTGCCCCTGCCTTGAAATGGGCACTGGATCCAGCACACTATTACTGCTTCAGTGAGTGAGTGCCAGAAGATTCTTAATGCAACAGGAACAAAACAAACCTCTGAGATCACATCCCTGCAAAAAACCATCGGACTGAGCTCCCTGGAGGTCTTTTAATTGACTAACGATAGGTTAAAATCAGAGAAAAATAATAAACAGTGTTTTCTACTGCTCTTGGCTACAGATGACACACTTCTGTTGGTTGGTTGCTGCTACATTTTGATTGCCTGCAAAAAAACGAGGTCTTTCATAATTAGTGTCTGAAAAAGTAGCAGGTAGCAGAGCCTGGATTTTTTTTCCCCCTTTTCTCTTTTTCTTTTGCAGTAAAAAGGTGAGTTAACAACAGTGTCTCTTCTGCTGAACTCAGGCTAGATCCAGCTGAACTTCAATTCATCCCAGCAGCAAACTGCTTATTAAAGTCCTGTCAAACGCCCATATTCTGTGGATCATCACAGGAGCTGACAGTGCCACAAAGGCTTGAAATCCAGTGCATATCACTGGAGGATGCCATTAAAATGAAAGTGAGACCAAAACCTCCCAGCTGTCACTCATTATCTAGGACATTCTTACAGAATAGATCTCACACGCTTCTCTTTAGTTTCCTCTTCCAACTTGTCACTTTCTTTCGCAATTAAACAGCTTCTGAACAAAAACATTTTAAAACAAAAAAATCTAAATGTCCATAATAAAATGTCTATTTCTACACCATTTGGGGTTCCCCTCATGAACACTTAATCATTGCATCTCTCTTTTTGGTCAACTCCTGTTTATTTTATAGACTTTGTATTTTGCAACTTGAAGAATTAACAGCAATGTCTGAGTTTCAACCATTCAGATAGTATTATTTCAAGAAGAACTGCATCCAGCCCCTTGCCCTTATCTCGGAGCATGCCTGAACAGATCTTTGTTCCAGTTCAAATAAGACAGGCTATTCATGCTCCTCATTATATCTCAGATTTTCTCCCATTTTTTCCACTTTTGTTTTTACTGGGAATTTAATGGTTGTGATAACTAAATCAAAGCTGCATCATTGACAACAGTGAACAGCTCTTAGTCATGAGAAAAGCCTGTTCTTAGCTGTATTGACAACACAGATATTGGTAGGGAATACCTAAAGCCTCCCAGGCTTGTTCTTAAAACGTCTTGATATCCAGTCTGTCAGACCAATTTTACAGTCGTTTAGCTCCATCAACATCAGAGACACTATGCAAGTGTGAAAATAATGGAGTATTGACTCAACCCTCTATAACTGTAAGTCATTCTAAATTTACTTTAGACCGTAGTATACTTAATTGCCCATTGCCTTCATTCTTGAACCCAGGTCTCAAGGAATTATTTTCATTAGAAAACCAGTGGCCAAAGGAAGATCTGTCTACAAGACAAAATCTACAGTGTAATTACTTGACTGTGATCTCATCAGTTGTCCAATGTAATTGCAAAATGGTTCCACTTTTTTATGTCTACAATTGCTACAAATTCATTTTAGAAGGAAGGTTATCCATATTAGCACAGTCCTCAAATTTATAACACCACTCTGTCCCTGCTTTGATGTTAAAATTCTTGACAAATATATATGAAACAAAGGGCACTATTAAGGGTAATTATTTCATTTACGCATGGATTTCTGTGATTGAGAAATTTTATTTTTAGCATCCCACTGTTCAACTCACCTTACATCATAATTACTTTAAAAGTTTTATTTTGCATTAATATGTACGCAAGTGACACCAAAATTGTAAGAATAATTCCAGTATGTCTACAGGTTAAATTCTGTTCCATTAAGAAAAGAAAGCTAATAACTCCAGTCATAAACTTAGGGCTAATTATAAGCTTTAAAATATATATATTCTAGGTGTAATTAGAGTGGAATTGCAGTAAGACTGTTATGCAATGGAAAGCACTCCATTTCCCAGTGTACCTGAGGCAGGTGGAAACTCGGCTGAAGTGGATGACTCAGTATCTAAGGCCAGGTAACAAGAATTTTTTCAGGGATATGCCAGTTCATAAAGAACTGCAAAAATACAGTTTTGTTTGTTCATCTGTTTGTAAGTCTCAGATAAATTACATTTGGCATTGCCATGCAGATGTAACAAAATGACCAAGACACAGTGCAAAAACCACTAAAAACTTGGATATTCAGACAAAAGGTTTTAATCCTGACCTCAATTTCTAAATGCAATTAAGTGAAGCAACAATTTTATGGTGTGATCAGACAGTGCCTATTTAGGCTGGAGAAGGAAGAGCAGGCTGATATGATAAAAGCTTATGTAGCTCGGTCCAGATGAGGAAGTCCCCACCATAAGGATGCTTGGAAACTTGGAAACTGCTCTAGGTGCCTGCCTCCTGCTCTGCTTAGGAAAATGAGGCATATTTTTACATATTCTTTATGACTTAAAAGGATGACACTCATGCATTACTTGACTGTAGCAGCAACACTGCCTCTTGACAGAACAACCCTGGAGGCCCTGCATGCTGATTAATTGCTCGTGACATAAAGAGTCGTGTTAGCATCAGCAGCAGGATCCGCTTCCCAGGGAGAGAAATTGCACTCTGGTAATTCCTCTTGATCCAAGCTGGAACAAATAATGAAAATGATTGTGTGGATCAGCTAATCTAAAACAAGGGCTGAAGACAAAACAAGAAGGGCTTGAAAGAATATCTGGAACCATCCCTGAATGAGCTTAGAGTTGAGATGTATTTGGAGGGAAAAAATAATTAGGGCAAAAGCTACATAAAGTCTAATCAGGCATAGGACCTCTCTGGTAAAACTCCCATTCTGGCCTGGCATGACAGATAAGAGATGTGCAAGCTCTCCCCAAGCCCAGTAGAGACCATGAAGAAAACCATGGCCCAGTCAGGATGTGCTACACAAGATGGGCTGCAACATGGACTTAGGGAGCTGAAAATAGCTTCCGAAATAAAAGGCATGCAGACCAACATGTCTGGATGAGTCAGTGGATGAGAAACTGGGCCAGCTGGAAGATTTGGTAAGACTGGGCACATATATCTTCCACATTGTCTGTAACCAACAGGGAGCTGGAACAGAAAGGCTGGATTATCCCAGCTTGAGTAACACAGAAGCCAATTACTCTAGAAGGAAAAAAAAAAACCTCCCTTGGAGTTCTTGCTTCTGTTTAATTCTGTAGTCCGAGTGAAGAACTCGGAGTGTTGGTAAAATGTGTGTGAGGGAGAGAGGGAAGAAGCAGGGGCGTTTTTGCACAGCAAACTCAATTAGCTCATCCACAGTCGTGCTGAAGCACTGTGTTCCCAGGAAAGAAGTTGCGTTATCCAAATCTGGTAGAAGTTCTGTGTATGGCATATGATGCCAAGGATTTGACTTAGCTTGCCAGAGCACACCCAAGGAGACCCCACTTGAACCTGCAAAGTGCCTGTGGAGACTGGTCTTCCTGGCATGCTGGTATGTCAGATAAATAGAGCAGCTGAAAAAAAAAGACACAGCTCAATGGGAGGCGGCCATTTAAGATCAGCAAAATAAGGCCCATGGCTGCAAAATGCAGTGGAGGTTCCTGAATTGACCAACAAGCATAGACTGTTCCTTGGTGCAGCCTAACAGAAAAAGAAGGGGCTACTCAGTATGAAAATGTGTCACCATAACTCACGGAAATGTGGAGACATAGTTCAGTGTGTTGGGTGAATTCATTTAATATGGTCCATGAAAATACTGAAATACTGACAGGAAGAAATTTCATCTATAAATGAGGGAAATAGGCAACTGGAAAATGAAAATTTGCCAGAAGGATATATTAAATGCGGACACAACTAGAAGAGACCTAATAAATTTAAGGCTGGACAGTACAAAGCCCTGTACAAAGCACTATCGTTTCCCAGTGAACATCAGCCAGCTAGTTGTTTGAAGCTGCAGATCCACAGCTAGAGATTTTCTTCAGAGTTAGAAAGATCCGTGTTTAGATAGGAGCAGTACAAAATGTAGCAAGGAAAAACAAAGAAACAGAAGTCTGTGAAGGTCACAGAAATAACCAGTCAAATTGCAAGCTACTTTGGAGAAAGTAGATTACAAACCCATCATAGATGGAAACAGAGATACGCAGGAAAGAAAGGAGAAAACCTGAGTGTTGTAGTTCACTCAGAAGTCTGTCCACATGAGCAAATACTCAGTTTGATTTCCTTTTTAGTAGTAATTGTATTATAAACATCAGGAGAGGTGGCCAACAAATTGAATCTGTAGGCAAGATCTTTAAAGTCACTAGATTAAGTACAAGCTTTGGTTTCTAACTATTTAGGATTGTGGCTATTATTAATAGTAGTAGTAAAAATAATTATGTATGTCCTAAAAGATTCTGGATTCAATTCCAGATCTCCTGTCTTAGACACGATGAGAAAATATGGACAGTGCTGATCAAACTGGAGGGTGGCACAGAAGTGCATACTGAGAAGCTAATCAATGATGTAGCAGTACCAGCATGAGAAGAATGAGAATAACTCACTGGGGAAAGGCACAAACATGGCATGAAATAGTGTCCAGCATGTCCCAGAATCTCACAATATTTTTGGTTAAACTGCATAGTAGGAACAGTCCTTTTGCTCAAACTCTAGTGACTGCTTCTGTCCTACCCTCCTATTGTTTTCAATATTACTCACAGATGACAATGCTTATGGACTGAGGGAGTGCACATCAGACCTGGCATGTTGGTGCCAAGTGAAGAAAGATTTCCAAAGAAAAAGCCTTGGGAAAGTTCTGGTTGTGGTTAAATCTGTAGGATGCTTTAGCCATGGCCTACAAGACATCATAGATGTGGTTGGATCTAGCCAAAGTTTCTTGCATTGGCTCTTTTAATTCAGAAATCCTGTGGAAAGTTGCCAGGTGGTTGAAAAGACTTTGTTTTGATTTCATGGTAATACTGAGGCCTCAGTGTGAAAACAGTAAGTATGACGTTCTTCCAGATGATATTATTGGGAAGTGAACTGCAAATATTGTCTTTATCAGGGTTGGGATCAACCAGTGGCTCCTAGAGAAGAAACCTGCTTGGGAAAAGCTGAGTCATCTTTGTCCTCATTTTCTTTTTACCTTTTTTAAACTAGTTACAGAAAACAAAGTGCGTTTGCAGAAGAAGACTGGAGAAAAGGAATTCCAGAAACGTAACTTTCAGTATTTCCTGCATGCTGTTGCTCAATGCATGTGAAAGCTCTTCCCTTTCTCTGAAGATCCAATAAACAAGACTTTCAAACAGCAACATAGTGGACGCTGTGTGTGAAAACTACCATATAGGAGAGCTTACTGGATAACAGAGAAGTCCCTGTAATAGAGGAGGTTCTTCCAAATCTCAAGCCTTCTGTCTCTAATGTTATGAACTGACTTCTAATTGAAAATGTAATTCTCCTTTACCTTAGCTGTTGTTTTGTTGCTGTACTTCCCCTTCGAACACCCCTCCCCCCTCCCAAATAAATAAACCATAATAATTTGTAATATTTTTCTGATTTCCAACTCAATGTTTTTTTAGACAATCTCATTTCTATGTTATTTCCATATCCTATTTCATATTTTACCATTAAAACTTCTCTTTTAATGTGTTCAATAGAAAAATCTCACAATTTTTTACCTCATTAACTAGGACCAGTTCACCGGCTTCCATGCTCTAAAGGCAGAGTACTGTGAGCCCATGAGCAGTTCATTCTGAATGCTCTTCATGTAAGTACACACATAAACTAGCTGTTAGACTTTCCATACTCTAAAATTGGGTGTCTTTAGCACCTCTTAAAATGTGTTTCCCAAAACTGTAGGAGAAATTTTTAGAGGTTGTTGTAATTGGCAGAAGACAAAACAGCACTATTTTGGGCATGGAGCAGAAAGCACATAGGCATTAAAACAACTCAGCATAGCTATTGTTAATTTACTATACTGTTTATGATTAAAATAAACCTGTCTAAACAGTTAGTCAGACAAAGCTGAGTTTGCACAGCTTTGTCTAGATGTCTTATTTAGTATCTGGGCCTCTAGGAAGCAGTAATGCAGAGGCAAAGGTGCCTTATGATACACAGCTGTGGTGCAGATAAATTGGTTAGCACTGGGTGGACAACAACAGAATTCTGGTTAAAACTCCAAATCCTGCTCAGATTTATAACAAAAATTGTACAGCACTCAAATTTCACACCAGACATCAGTGCTGAAAAGATCTAATCTATCCATGTGGAAGAGGAGCTTCCCAGTCGGCTGAAGGAACACGGGTAGTTGAGTTTACCAGCTTTCCAAATGGTTTTCATTTCTTTTTCCTTCCTGAGATAGTTAAATGCACATTCCTCAACTGTGTAAAAACAAATGGCCAACTCTCCCACTTCGGGTGGATTTCAGATTAAAGTGGGCTTAATTAAAGCTTTAGAAAGCTTAAGAGTTAATATGTGCCTATTAAAGAGTAACCACCAGCCATTTACTGTCTGTTTGCTAGCAATAAGGATCTGGGGTGCTTGCAGGCATGCTGGTGTGGGGGACTGAAGGTTGCACTAGCAGGGACCATCCTTGTGCTGGGGAGAAGGGAGAATCATGTGTGTTTCACAGTCTGAGAGAGTAGGTAGAGGCTGGAAGGTAGAGGGAGGAAGGAACAGACATTTGACCTCTTAGAAGGCTGGAGAAATGTCTTAAGCTTCGAAACACCACGAGGGTAAGTGTGTCTCTCTGTTGGATTTGCTTTGGGATTTGGGCTTGCAGGGAGATAGAGAGGGGCTTTGGGAGTGAGTGGTCACCAGTAGACCAACTCTACTAGGTATTGTACTGGCCAAATCTTCAGTACTGTACATCAGGGGTGTCATGGTGACTTGTACCTGGCGAGGATCTGTGGAGGAAATGGCTGTACAGGATAAAATCCTTTGGTAGACCTTGTGCAGGAAATACTGCAAGAGTTATTGTCCCTGCTTTATAGACTTGGGAAGCCAGGGATTAAATGAGTTGTCGAAGGCCACACAGAGAGCCAGTGGCAAAGCAGGCAGTGCGCTGGGAGCCCTCTCTGCTCTGGGAGGCAGCTCACAGACCGCACTGCATCTGAAAGGCAGCCATTCAGCAACCCTGTGGCTTGTAGATATGTTTAAATGGGAGACAAATTGCAGCATTTTTGTCTTTATTTTCACTAGTAACATCTGTCCAGATTTCTAAGACTGCGCAATGACTGATGAGTAGCTCAGTAAAGATCTGTAGCAGACAAAACAGACATACAACACACAGGGAGTTATATGTTTAGCTCCCTTGCAAAAATCTCACTGACAGTCTTGCAATAAATATATAACTTTATGACCTATTTCTCAATCATACTCTGCTACATAATATCACACTAAGAACTGCTAGCTACCTTGCCAATGGAAATATGTTGCTGGCAACGGGTATGCTTCTCCAGATCTGCTCAAGGAGTCATAACTGTAACAATATAAGCAAATAGATCCTCAGCGTATTTATTTCTGCACTTTTTTTTTTTCTCTTTCTTTCCACTCCTTCTTCTCCCTCATTTTCCCCTCTCACTATCTTCCCTCTCCCCTTCTCCCCCATCCCTCCCCCTTGCTCACTCCTCCATTAGTGTTTAGAAGATTTCACAGTTTTCTCCCAGCCCTGGAAAGAATGTAAGTCGATGCTGCTGATTGCCTTTGAAAACATTTGGAACAAATTATCTCTACTTTTGGAATCTGAATAAAGGAATGTGAGCCTCACTGGAGAAATATGAAATACAGGGTGGGATTCACAGAAGGTCTGTAGCTTAATTTTCTTTTCTTTTCTTTTCTTTTCTTTTCTTTTCTTTTCTTTTCTTTTCTTTTCTTTTCTTTTCTTTTCTTTTCTTTTCTTTTCTTTTCTTCTCTTCTCTTCTCTTTTCTTTTCTTTTCTTTTCTTTTCTTTTCTTTTCTTTTCTTTTCTTTTCTTTTCTTTTCTTTTCTTTTCTTTTCTTTTCTTTTCTCTTCTCTTCTCTTCTCTTCTCTTCTCTTTTTTTCTTTTTCTTTTTCTTTTTCTTTTTCTTTTTCTTTTTCTTTTTCTTTTTCTTTTTCTTTTTCTTTTTCTTTTTCTTTTTCTTTTTCTTACCCTTCCTTTCCCTTCCTTTCCCTTCCCTTCCCTTCCCTTCCCTTTCCTTCCCTTCCCTTCCCTTCCCTTCCCTTCCCTTCCCTTCCCTTCCCTTCCCTTCCCTTCCCTTCCCTTCCCTTCCCTTCCCTTCCCTTCCCTTCCCTTCCCTTCCCTTCCCTTCCCTTCCCTTCCCTTCCCTTCCCTTCCCTTCCCTTCCCTTCCCTTCCCTTCCCTTCCCTTCCCTTCCCTTCCCTTCCCTTCCCTTCCCTTCCCTTCCCTTCCCTATGCTTCCTTTTATTTATTTATTTATTTATTTTAAAATTTCTTTGGATTGGAAAATGTGTCATCTGGAAAAGAAAAGATTATAGAGAAATGCTTTTCTGAAGTAGCCTCTTCATCAACTCTTTTAGAGTTGAAAATGATGAATGGCATGAGACAATTTTTATCTCAAAACCAGAGTACTTGACAAAGAAATGAAGACGAACTTGGATTCTCTCCACTCCCTTCTTCAATTAGTGACAGTTTGAGTCACTGAAGTCTCCTTTTCCTGCCTTACTCTACTTTTAGAAAGCTTGCCTCAGTTTCCCTGCCAGCAAGGTGCTGCCACACTGTGGTGCTGTGGTGTTTCCATCAGCAAAACAATGGAGATCTCCAAGGTGCTACGTAAATTCAGGATAAGTCCCACATTTTCAGCTTCAGACTTTCCTACATGTAAAAGCATTTGTGTGCAGGACTTGATTTTGTCTCTACTGAAAAGGGTGCCAACTGTGAAGTATGCTTCCAAACCATGATACAAATGGCTCAGATTAAGTGGTAGGAATTGAGAAGTAAGTTTTATGTTTATTTGTTTTTCACAGCAGCTAGGCCTGTAGGTATGAGGTAGAATACTTATCCTGCTGAGGACCATCCATCAGACATGGTGTTGCTGGTTCCCCTGGGCCATGCATTGCCACCACAGGGACCTGACAGCTCCCTGCTTAGGCTTCCTTTTGAGAAATTTATAAAATGGGGAAGAGAGCTCACAGGGATTACAACTGACAGCTACCCGGAACTTCTGTTTAGTTTGCAAAAAGGAGAAAGTACCAATGAACAAGATATTTTCCCATTTCTCCTCTTTATTTTTTAGTTTTCTGTCCTCTCCAGAGGAGCTCAGACTTATTCACACTAAAAAAGCTGATGTGGCTATTTAGAATCTGGTAAGCAAAACTGAAAATAGGGAGCTCTGAAGATCAAATAAACCTTAAAAGAAAATGCAGATGAAAACTGTTTTCTGAGCTTTGGACTCTTTGTTTTGTTTCCTTGACTCATAAAGCATTGGTGAATCCTGCCGTTAAATATTAGAGACGGTGATAGATGCCAAAGTCCTGGCAGGTTTGAATCTGTTCACATAAACCCCATGGGTGAGAATTTGATTCTTTCTGATGATTATTTTGGAATGATTTAGTCACATTGTTTTGACCTACTTTCCCTAGCTGCAAACTCCATCCAAGCTGGTTATTGTTTATAGGAAAGGATGGTGAAGGATATTTTATAACGTTATATTATATGGGGTAATTTTCATAAATAAGAATTTTCATAAATAAGAAAAAAAAATCAGGAGAAAGAAAATGTAGGTGAAAAAGAAAAAGAGTAGTGTAGGGTGCTGCTCTTAGTTCAAACTCTGGCAAGAGTTCTAATGTAAAGAAGAGGGCTGAGAGAGTGACTGGCAGGTTTGGGCTTCAGCACTGTGTAAGCTTGCATATGAGAAAGCAACAGGGGGATAATTATTTGTGGGTTGAAGGAAAGCGCCTGGCTTGTAGGACAAAGTCAAAAAGGGCAGTAGGCACAGACAGTTCCACACAGGGATGCAGGAGTGTACCATAAACACAGCCCAGCATCCACTGGGTTTTGTGGTAGGTGGCAAATCAAGGGGTTGAGGGGTGGTCTGGAGGCAAGAGAAGGTCACCTATGCGGGGTTCAGAGACCATCACTTGGCAGTCAGTCCCCTGCTGGATCACAGGCAGTAAATTAACAACAGCTGGGCCCCAGGGATATTTTTTGGAGACCCTCTTCTGGTTGCACTGATAGGCAGTTTGGGCTCACCAGTGCTACCGCAATAGCAATAATAGAGATGATTGAATTTCTGCTTCCTGGAGAGAGAACATGCCCTACGGAGCTAGGGAGAGATAGGAATCGGGGAGATCATAAAAGATGGGAAGGCAACGGTTGAGGTGGGGAATCATTAAAGGGAAGGTAATACTGTGAGTGGGAGGAAGTCTAAGAAAATATATTGGAAGCTGAAATGTAAACTTGAAGGGCAAACTGAGCCCTCTAAATCAGAGATTTTCAAAACAGTCCTAGGGAGTGAAATGCCGCAAAGTTCTGCAGGATGCTTGAAACCTACAAGCCTTTTACACCTCTGGTGATCAACCTCTTCATTTCTGAGCAAGTGCCCTTCTTCCAGTGCTTGCTAATACAGTGGAACAACACCATCACTAAGAAAAGATCACACTAACAGCCTCCATCAGGGAATTCAGAAATGATCATTAGACCATCAAGTTCCCACTTACGATGTAACAAGCAGGAGAACATCTCTGTGTTAAGTCAGTTTTGAACTGAAGCCCAGAAAAAAATAGAAAAGGGAGTGTAAATATGTCCTCAGCTCTAGATCTCTTGGATTTCAGGAAATCTACATAAACATAGAGCCCCACTCAGCTTAAAAGCTTACAGCAATGAAATATTACCAATAAAACATCATCAATAAACGTTCACATACAGTAATTGGAATGCAAAAGGTATTTAATCTTCAAGCATATCATATATCACGGCTGAAGCTTGGAAAACTCTGAGAATAAGAGCATTTATATCCCTTTGCATTTTCTGGGTTTAGATTCTGTGCAAGACAAAGGAAGCATCTGTATGGAAAGTATCAATTCTGTGGCAAGGGTTAGGGATTAAACTGCTGCTCTGTAAGTATGTATATGCATCTAAGATGTATACATTATTCTGAAAGGAAGCCAGTCAATCAGACATTGATTTTCCTGCAAAAACTATGATTCACTGATGCACAGTTGCTGTTATTTAGCAAGCTCTATTAGTTCATCTCATATACAGATTTTTGCATCTAAAATATATGATTTGATAATAATTTTGTGCCTGTGTATTGCAGAAGAGGGAAATCTTTACCTAGAAATCTTAATCTCCGTTGAATGCTACCTTTCAGCTAATGAGATTGCTGTCACCTAAATTTTCATTGTTTTAAAAGCAAGTGGCTGCCGACAGTTTCCTTTCAAGCTTGAATGATGAAAGGAAAACACCACGCTGCCTCATCTGGCTAGCTTGCTGAGAGCTAATGAGCCTGAGGCTGCACCCATCTTTGCTATACTAGTGTGACCTTATGTCTGCTAATGCACAGGGAAGGAGTGAAAAATGTACTGCGAGTTCCCTCCAACAGTTCCCTGGGGACATTCTGAATGTGCCAAGCAATTTAGTAAATATATATCAAGTTACTGTATTGAAACATACTTCAATGTATTGCGACCCTGGGTATCTCAATCTAAACATCATATTTTATTTTTTGCTCATCTTCCCCCTCTGTGTTTGACATCTGAAAACCCTTCTTCTTGCTGATTTTTAATCATTGCACAGAAATAAAATAAAATAATCACTTGGTACTTAGATTCATAATGGACTATTTGAAAAATATAACTTTTCCTCTTTCTCTCTCTCTCTCTCTCTTTTCTTTTCCCCCTTGTATTTCTTACCAGGTAAATAAAAGCTGATGTGAAATTTGAGAGTGTAGATTTTTTACCAGCCTAATTGCTGGTAGCTGATAATACTGAGTATGGAGCATGAATCTTAAAGACATTTTCTATGTCTATGCCTAGCCAGTATGAAAAAATCATGGCTTCTCCTTTGGTGGAATCTCTTCTCCCTTTACGCTCACTTTCCACAAAGAGTGCTAGAAATCAGCTTGAATTGGTTTTAATCTCAAACTGTCATTTGCAAAATCTACACTTGAAAATGCAATATTTGAAATGCAAGTTTGAAATTCCTCCTTTATACGAGTTATTTTCTGAAGTTGTCTAATATGAAAGGAAATGCCACTGAAGAGTGTATATACATAAATAGCCCTATAAGGCTTGGATATCCACTGTGAATAATATTTTTGAAGAATCCAGAGGATCAAGAGTTCCCTGATGAAAAAAACTTGGAGTAATGTTAGGTCAGTCAAGTGATGTTATCTCCCTGAAGAATGTAAGCATAAAAATATTTCAGGAATCAAGTTACAAATAACGACTGATCTTTACAGCTGTAGGACTTGCTTTCTGCTGGGGTATGGTTCAGGATTTTAGACTGACTTGTGATCTTTTCCACCTATGCAGCAGATTTGCTATTTATTTGATGAAGCCTTCTCATGTCTTGGAATTTTTGGCAACACATGGAAAGCAAGCCTAGACCAGTGAGTACTTCATAGAAATGTGAGGCACTGAGTAAAAGTGGGTAATAGAAGGGATTTATCATCTGCTAGGAAATACTCATAAATTCTGAATAATTTGGGACAGCATAGTCAAAAAGGCTTTAATTAACTGGGCCAAGGGAACTGCACCAGAGCTTTTCCTGATCAAGTCATTCCCACATCTACTGGTAGCATCATCTGTGATAAATGCAGAGCTTCATTTCTTACTTCTCCAGATGACTGTATCGCTCATTTATTCTACCACTAAAGTATGAATATTTCAAAAACTATCTGTCAGGCTGGCCAAAAAGTACAAGTAGGCTTCTAGGTGATAACTCTGCTAAGCAGACCCAGCCAATCTCTCCATGTTGTGAGGATGTGCTTAACATGTTGCAGAATCATTGCCTTGTCCCAGGATTTAAATAATAGAAATTATTATAGAGAGAAGTGTTGGGCAAATAGTCACAAGTCAAACTCTGCTTACTTCTAGTAACCTTAGAGAATGAAGAGATATTATTTACTCCAGATGACCTTATCAGCTTCTGGCAGCCAAACCTTGTATGATTTGTCAGTGTATGAAGTTTGAAAATCGTTGTGCTCAAAACCAGAGCATTATTCTATTCCAACCACCAGCCCATGGCTCTTAATGTGTTCTTCAGTCTAATTTTATAGGATTCAAGAAAACAAATTTCTACCATTTCCTTCTAGAACCTTCTCGGCAACTGAAGAAGTGCTTATCTTTTGGGAACTCACACCTGCCACTGAAAGAAAGGAGCTTTGCAAAAGGCAATTCTGTTCTCAGATGAATGACAATCAAAAAGATATGGGGAAAAGGGACTTCTTTCCCCAGTTAGAGGGCAGATTGTGAATATAAGAGGATGAGCACAACTCTGCCAAAAAAGGACCTGTGCATACTGTTGGATGGATGGGCATGAGCTAGCACTGTGCCCTTGCGGCCCAGAAAGCCAATCGCATCCTGGGCTGCATCCAAAGTAGTGCAGCCAGCAGAGCAAGGGAGGTGATCCTGTCCCTCTGCTCTGTGCTGTGAGACCTCACGTGGGGCACTGTGTTCAAATGGAGAGTGCTCAGTGCAGGAGAGACATGGGGCTGTTGGGCACATCCAGAGGAGGGCAACCAAAATGATCCAAGGGGTGGAACACCTTCCCTGTGAGGACAGGGTGAGAGCTGGTGATGTGCAGAATGGAGAAGAGAGGACTCCAGGGAGACCTGAGAGCAGCCTGTTAGTATGTGAAGGTGGTTGTAAGAAAGAAGGGGACAGACTCCTTAGAAGGGTCATTGGTGTTAGGACATGGGGAAACAGTTCCAGACTTAAAGAGGGGAAATTTAGATTGGAAACAAAGAAGTTCTTTTCAATAAGGACAATGAGACGCTGGCACAAGCTGCCTAGAAATGTGCTGATGCCCCATTCTTGCAGGCACTCAAGTTCAGGCTGCACAGAGCCTCAGCACCTGACTGAGCTGTGCATGCCCTTGAGCATTGCAGAGGAGGTGGACTAGATGACCTTTAAAGACCCCTTCCAACTCAAATGATTCTGTGATTCAGCAATTCCTGTGAATCCCATGTGGCAATAAATCCACCAAGTTTACCCACCAAGTTCTCACAGTACCTTCAGGGGCCATGTGTGCTGGGCTTCTTGCATGAGGCCACTGTGCTTCAACAAGGCAGGTCTGAACACAAGCCTTTTACTCAGTCTCAGTTCCTTTAATTTTCAGTGGGCCGTTGTGTTTTGTTTTATGGTTATCAACCTACACTTTTTTCCTGTACTGTTTGAACAGTGGAAGTGCTGGCTTGTTGGCAATGGTGCTGCTTTCTTCTCACATTACGCTTGTCTGAGTTATTGTTGCACTGCATTCACTCAGCCCCTTTTGCTTTCTGTGGCATCAGCATTTCCCTGCAGTAGCTCTTGTAGTGCACTGTAACTCCATGGATGTGCTTTGTAAACCCTGAGCCTCTAATAATGGAAGCAATGTTTTTGTTTCTGTGATCCCTGCCTTCACTGCAAATAAGCATTAGGCCTGAAATGTGGAAACTTATGTTTAATTTCCTTTATTTGCCCCCATCCACACCTTTCTGTACTGCTACACTAAATCCTTGAGACTAATTATTATCCTGTAAGTCACAGCATACGCTTAATCACAGCTTAATGCATAGAGATGCATCATGGCCCCTTCCCAAAAACAACAACAAAACCAGGAGAAGATTAAGTGTATACAAGGCAAACACACCCGCAATCTAATCAAGACAAAAAGAAGAAATCCTGGCTCTGTTTGAGTCAATGGGAGTTTTGCCACTGACTTCAGTGAGGTTAGGATTTTATCCAAGATAAACAAGTATGAGACAAGACAAAATAAAATAGTTTAGAAGTGGGAAGTTTTATGGATGAGTCATGGGAGAATAAGGGAAGGGATATTTACTTCCTGGGGGGAGTGAAGATGAGACAAAAATGAAATACGAATATATTCTTTATAGCTGAGAGTAGCATTAAGAAAAAGTGAGGGTTGAAGAAAATGGGATGTTTAACTCTTAATCTGGCCCTCAATTAAAAGGCAAGAAGTTCTGGATCAAAAAAGACATGGTGTACCCCCACCCTTATGGTCCCTGCCACCTGTAGGACTAGTCCTTGAGCAGAGGAGCTACTGTTGTTCTTAAACTAATATATGGGTATATTTGCTCATTTGGGCTTTTTTTTGTGATAAAAATGGTGCTTTAAGTGATGAAAAATGTTGTTACTGAAGATGTTCATGAGGACAATGTTGGCTTTGTTGAGGTTGCCCTCCTTCTGTGGAGAAAGCTCCTCATCTCCAGAAAATGATCCTCTAAGATGCCAGCTCTGAATTATCCTCTGCAGGACTTTATTGCTGCTTGTTGTTGCAATCAGAAGTACAAAATCCAGCTGGAAATCAGCCATTACTGGTGTACTCCAGGGTTGCTGGGGTATCTGTGTTGGGGCCAATAATATTAAATATCTTCATTGATGAGCTGGACAATTTGATGCGGTAAATATGGGGGAGATACAAACTGTGAGGTTGATACAGGAGATAGGTGTGCTGCCTCACAGAAGGAGCTGGATGGCTTGAAGGAGAGAAGGCACAGGGGAAGCTTTTAAAAATGTCTGTCTGGGGAGGGGGTGGGAGGTGGGTCCAACACTAGGACAAGCTGCACAGAGAACTTGTGAATTATAGACTCAAAGTATCACCAAGGTTGGAAAAGACCTCTAAGATCCTCCAGTCCAACCATCACTGGTATTTCCACAAGACCATGTCCCTCAGTACAACATCAAAATGTTCCTTGAATCATCATTGGAGATGCTCAAGAGTCAGATGGACTTGACCTCCAACAACCTGCCCTGGTTGACTCTTCATGAGCAGGGGTACAACTAAATGTTATCCAGAGGACCCTGTCAATCTCAATTGATCTGTGATTGTGTGTTTTCCCTACTAGATAGAAAAAAATTAGTCAAAGCAGCCTAAAATTAGTCTACATGACTTCTTGACATATCTGTGTCTATGTCTCGGGTATTTGGATAAATAACAAATTCTTTCCATAATCCTCTTGGTTCCTACAGACAGATTTAACATCTGCAAGCTACTCAGGGATGTTTTGTTTCTGATACCCACTACACATGCACAAACAAGAAAGTCTCTGACTGGTTTAGGCCAAGTTTTGTACAACCTTACCTCAGCAGTTAATAGAGGTTTCTTCACACATCTGAGTGGGAATGAGACAGAGCAATAGAAAAACTGCAGTGAGTGAATCACCTCATGAAACTCAAGATGCTGACAGTTTATGGTACTTATAATGATGGTGGCTTCCATTAAAATGTCATTCAATGGCTCTTGCCACATTAATTTACTATTCTGAGTGCAGAGGATATGTTTGCCACCACACATACTAGCGAACTCAGCCTTATTAAATTCTCAATTGCAAATTCTTGTGAGGCCTGAGAACAGCAAAGAGGGATAGAGAACATTTTGTCTCACCATGATGTCACTGTCCTCAGGGCGAATTAGTGCTTCTTCAGGGAAAGCCCTGCTGCTCCTGTACACTGAACTGAATTCCTGCTAAGGGGAGAGCAGACCTGAGGGCCACCTTTCAATTTGCTGAAGAAGTTGGTAAGGATCTCTTAAGAGACAATGTGAGAGCGGGACATGGGTAGTGTAACATTTTTTACTCCACTCATTATAGGTTTGCAGTGGCTGTTTGTGAATAGCATGGATGCAGTTGTCCTTGTAGCAGAGGTACAGAGAAAACTAAAGACAGCAAGTCAAAGGCAGACCAGGAAAAGGTCCAAAGACAGCAGAAAGCACAAAAACCCAACACACAAGGGAGATATTTTCTGTGCTTTTCTGTTCTTTCAGTGATGGGAAAAGCCAGTTTTGGGGGAGGCCTTGATAACATCTTCTCTCAGAAAACTCCCAAAGAACTGTTGCTTTTCACAAACTTTACCCCACTCCTCAGAAACCACATTCCAGACTTTTCTTTCTATAAGCCTATATCTGTTTATCTGTTACTGATAAACAAATGTAGAATGTAGCCACGAGGCCCAGAATCATCCTATGCCCCATCCTGCCAGAATCTCAAACTCTTCTACAACTGGTATGTAAATCAAGTGATTTATTCACCTAATCAAAATGTAAATAATATATGCAAGTTCAGGATTTCAAAGATTCTGTCCCTCGTAATAGGATACAGTCAAAACCACAGATTTCATAATGTTGGTGATAACTGACAGTAGCTGTTTAGCAAAATTAACTCTGCCTATATTACACAGAACTTGCCTCTTGGAAGCAAGAACTATTAAGAAACCAGGATAAGTGCCACAAATGAAAAGATGACCCAAACAGGTGATGTAGGTGGCAATATTAAGATGGGAAAGGCAGCATGAATGCAGAACATCCAACAGTAGATTGATTCATTGCCCGATCGATCAGAGAAATCTAATGATATATATATCAGCAACTACCATCTCAATGTCTATGTTTAGGTATTTTAAAAGATGAAAATAGCTTGTCATAGCTGGGAAATGCAAGATTACATCCCTGCAATTATCTAAGCAGGGTCACTCTACTTCCACAGTGTTGTTTGTCTGTGGTTAAGCACTATGTTACATTGGTTTCAGTCCCTCCCCCTTTCAAAGTTTGCAAAGCCCTTGTTCAGTGCGAGAGAGATAGTGGAGACAAACACTGGGATCAAAACATGAAACATATAATGAAGTTCCTGGACTGGCATTAGATCAAGCCAATCTCTGCTGTTACCATTTCATGTTGATGATACTTGGCACATTCATATTGTGATGCAAAATGAAAGCAAAGCGACTTCATGTGACGATAAGTAACTGCCTATACTGCATTAATCTGGTTAGCAGCTGATTGTGGACACAAATACAGTAATTTCATGACTGTGTTTATGTATACATTAGGCTGTGTAGCTGAAAAAGATATTTTTAAAAGGCAAGACAGAGTCAAAAGTCTGGCACACCAAAACAGTCTTATTGCATCCCATCCTGTTTCATGCTGCAGAGGCATTTTCCTTTAGGAGGCTGCTCAAACACATACCAGCTGCTAATCTGCCTACTGTCCAAAGATAGGCTGATTTACCAGTCTCTAGTACCTTGTATAATCATTCACACCTGTGAAAGGTCACTAAAAGTACAGCACATCAGAGTCGTGCTGTTTAACACCCACTGTGTACAGATGTAAATGGCCAGCCACTGTGGAAAGCAACTGAGAAGGGATCCAATATGCCACGCTAATTAAAAGTCTGACCAGATATAACTAGATGAAAACCAGAGAAAAAGAGGAAACCATTTCTTATTTATGAAGCATATTTTCACTTTCAGTAATGCCTGAAGTAAACACATCAATAAAGCTTGCTGTAATTGCCAGTGACTTTATCATCTATATTAGAAATATATTTCTGTAAAGAACCTCATGAGTCACAAAGTCTTTTGCCACTGCATCAAACAACATTTAAATAAATGATGTTCTTAGTAGTGCCAACGTGAAGGTTAGCAAAAAAAAAAAACACATTCAGACGTTTTGGAGAAACAAAAAAAGTGTACATGAAAGAGCAAATTGTGTTAAACTACTTCATCAGCTTCCTGATAGAAATCTAACTGGTTTTCTAGAAAGAAGAGATGTGAAAATCCATTTGTTTGGATACTCCTACTGTGTCTGGTAAAATACTACCCAAGGCACTATCTAGTAACTTAGTGAAGATGGAGGGCTGTAGAGAAATTTTTGGTTGGGAGAGATGTTGGCTAAAGGGGGGACTCCAGGGGGTAATGAATCACTGCTCTACAGGGAGAAAAATGATCTTGGACCCCTGTTTTTTACTTCATGCTGACAGAGGACACCATCTTTCACCATTAATATAATCTTAGAGACTTGGTTGAGAGAACATGTAACTACTGTAACATTCAGTAGTACAGTGCAAGACTGTGAAGCTCAAGAGCAAATATCTCCATATTTTGACACCCTGATAATTTGAGTCTTCATCTTTTGGTACAATTCAAGAGGAGATGGCTGGAGGCACAAAATGATTGCAGGGTGCAGTTGTGAATGACAAACACAAGTCTAATGATTTAAAAAAGGAGGAGATATTCCAAATGGGCAAATGGAAGAAAGAGCATCAAGTTCTTCCAGTGAGAAGTCCTCTGAAAAAATGCTCAAGAAAGATGGGCTATTTGTTCAAGAAATTATAGGTTGATAAGACAATGGAATTCTTGCAACTGTAAAGCAAACAATTTTTTGAGATGTTTCTCTTTAAGAACAACAGGAAAATTTGAATACTTTCTCTAGAATACTGGATGGGAAACCTGTAGTTCTCAGGGCTATTATTTCTTACACCAAGGCCTCTAATATTACATATATATATTTCAGCCCAGATAGCCTTCTTTTTCTCCCTAACGCTTGCCCCCTGTCCTCTTCACTTTATCATGTCAAGACTTAAAACTGCTGAAATATCCATCTGTTTGGATGAAGCAAAACCCACACAGTGGTCTATGACTGCTCCAGTTGAGAAGCCACCTCAAGGGAGACCTGCACCCATTTCCTTCAGTGTAAATTACTGTCACACCATCAGCTGCTGTGATACCTTCTGAGCTGGAGTTGGTTCATATCTGAGGAGGCTGCAGAATTAACCCATTTGGTTTGAAGTGTTCAGCATGGAAAGATCACTCATTACTTTAGCCTGCCACACTCTATACTCCATCAATGATTTTGCAGAATCAAGTGCTATCTGTCCCAAATCTGCTCTACTTTTTCCTTGATTCTCATGCAACCAGTGTTCCTCTGTTCCTATCAGTTTAGAAGATGTTGGTTTAGTCTGCAAATTTTGTTTGTACTTTCAAATATCAAAATATCTACTTTTGTAACTGCAACATTCTTCTACCTTGGAACTCCAGCTTATTTCACAATCTGTCTGACTATAGACAATTGCACAATAAACTGTCTCTCTCTGTCAGCTTGATTACAAGCACGGAGGACTGCGAAAAACAAAAACAAACAAACAAAAAACCCCACAACCAGAAACAATGAAAAATGCACAAAATTTATTATATTTCTTTGTAGAACTACAGATTAGCCCAGTATTAGTTGAGATAAGAGGAATGTGACATGAGGTGTTGGGTGCTAAACATTCTCTCTACAGGGACAGGCTCTCTACAGATTAAGTAGTTTTGAATTCATTCCTTATTTTCCAGATCATCAGCTTTAATTGTAAACTCTACATCATTAAAGACTATGGCCAGCACAAAATCTTACTCACTGTGGAAGCTTTTTAAGTGCAGTGCAAAAACTCCCCATTCTATAGTGTTCAGAAAGCATTCTTTTTTGACCTTTTGTGTTCACGCTGGCAACCAGCTCCTGAAATAATGCTCTGGAAAGTGCCTTGAGGTCTCTGGATGAGAAGAAAGCTTCTCAAAGCCAGAAAATATGCAAAATACTTTGTGACTTATCTGAAATGAATCTGAACACTTGAAGTGTTTCCTCTGATATTTTCTGTAAGAGAAACCCTGCAGCTTGGGAAGTAACAAGGGCACTTCACTGGTCGTGAGGCAGCAGTGATGGTGAACACATCAAAGCCTGATCACATAACAGGGAAGAGAAATCTCCATGTGTTGTCTGAACCCATCAGACCAGAAAGCAAGATGTCAGTTGATCGGGACAAAACAACCAGTTCAACCAGATTAGAAATGTTTCTATCATTACTCATCTTTCATCTGAGAAACATTTCATCAGACCATCAGCTTTGGAAACCTATTGACTAACTACCATTAGACTATAAGAAAAATCCTCATTTGAAATGTGGTGGTCATGCAGTAATATGAAGAATGTTAATTTCTGTGGATTTCCTTGCAACAATCGTGCCCAGTTTAAATCAGCAGAAAAAAACCCAACACTTTGTCACTAAAGAAATCCAGCCTCAGTAAAAGATAGAAACTTTGAGTACAAGTCCTGATTAGGTTAAAAGTTTTGGATGAGGACTTGAGAAAGTTCGAATAAGGCAAGGTTTTTTCTCCCTTTCAGAAGATACAATTTGTGCCCTCCATCCATTACTTTGATTCAGGTTTGCTGTATAATGCAGAGATGAGGTTAACTTCACCAAGCGTAACTGTAGGCAACAGGAGTGGTCTTCCATCACCTCATGGCCAAAGGCTGGGATATTTACTGATGCTGTGAAAAGTCTAAATCAATATCCTTTTTTGCTGCTGCTGATGTGAACTCATGTATTGCAGGTCATTGAATTAATTATGATGCTCTGTGGGTTGCCTGCTGGTGAGACACTTGGTCCCTCCTCCACGCTCTCCAGATTTCTGCTGCAGGTGTTGTTTTACGTTGCATAAATAGCTGGGACTGGAGCAGGAGCACTCTGGCTTGCAGACAGCATTGAACTGCTGGAGCACAGAGTCATTCAGCCTCTCCTTGGCTCAGTTCATCTATTGAAATGCACACAAAGGCTTCAGCGGACGAGATGATGAAAGGACAGCCCTCTTCATACTCTGTAACCTCTGATTAGGACATTCACTGAAAACGTGGGAGCTGCTCATAAACATCCATGCTTTGAACTTTTCCCCCATCTTTTCAGAAGATTTCCTCATTCCCTGAGCCTCAGTTCTCCATCTCTTGTGGGAAGCCTATGAGATGTCCAGGGCCTACAATGCTGTGGGTTTTACAAGTGCTTAAATTGTGCAGGAATGATGCAGAAAGCTAAATGAGTGCATGGTGTGGCTTGTTCCAGTCCACTTTAAGGTGATCCCCTTGAGGTTAAGTGGGCTGTCATTATATAGCCAAGCAGACCAGTCCAGTGTGGAACAAATACATCATATCACGGATCCTACCATCATTTTGTAAAGTGGATATATGCTGCCAGTGCTTTGCAAATTGATTCTGACAAGAAGGATAATAATAACACACCATCCACAAGACCATCTGGCCCTTCCTAACAAAAATATCTTAATCAACTATTAGAGATATTTAATATGCGCCACAGCAAGAATTATTTGTGGATATAGTAAAGAGGCTGAAACCAAATGCAAAGAAAGAACACACACATCTCATCTGATGTGGAGCACTGCAAAAGTCATTAAAGTTGTGCTGACTTGCACCGGTTGAGCATACGGCCCATCGTATTTAGAAATGCAGTATTAAGAGTGGTTATGCTCTGAAACTTAATAAAATTACAAATTGGAATATCTCTACTGAAATTAATGATCCAAAATATTACAGTCAAGCAGAAGTCAGCCTTGTCTTGAATTTTGAAGGTCATCTGTAGTCATAAAAATGCAGTTTTATGCTTTAGAGCTTTGGAACAATAGTAAGACCGAGGGGAAATCTGTCAGTGAGGCAGGGGGGAAGGAGTCATTACTCCCTCCATACTGCAATTAATTTGAAAAAAAAAAAAAAAATAAAAAAAATCTTCAACTGAATATCTCTACATTAAAAACAAAGAAAAAAACAAAACAAAACAAAAAAAAGAAATCCCATCCTAGTGACATATACAGTAAACACACGGCCATTATTTCTTTTTATTGGTTCTTTTGGTTGGCAAAAAGAGGGTATTAACAAAAAAGACCCAATGGAGAAAGTGTTTTAGACACAAGATATTGCCAGGCTGCCAACCTGACATACTCACTGCAATCCGGAATAGGAACCTGACAAATGATAGATTTAGGAAACAATCAGGGGAAAAGAAAATAGTTTGAATCAAGCCAAAGCAAAGCCTTACTTGGTGGAATGGGGAAAACACATACAAGAAAACAAAATCTTCAGGGGAAAAATATTTGTGGAAGAAGTAATATTTATTCAGACTCAAGGCAATTTTTACATTTTCATGAGGAAAACAAACTGTCTCAGATCATTTTCCCTTTCCTCCACTGTGTCAGAACTTTCATTTTCTCCTTTACAAAAAGTAGGAAAGAGAAAGTGGGTGCCTTTTTAAGAAGCCGATTTTAATGAAAATCTTCTGGCCTTTTAAAATTATATCTCCCATTTTGCAGCCATGAACATATTATTTTTTAACTTATAAAAGAATCCTTATTGCCTCTTACAAAAACCATATGTTGTACTGGACCAAATTTCAGATAATTACTTATCTCGCAGAAATATCATGTTCAGCTCCACCCAAGACCAACAAAGAGTGGAGACGGATATTACTAAAAGAGAAGAAAAAGAAAAATGAGGCATGAACCTCTAAAAAAATAAAAAGAAATTAGTAATTATTACTATTTATTTATAGTTCACGTGTCCATTGCATCAGCCCTTGCACAAAAATAGGATGAGGTCCTTCTCCATTATGGGGCCTGCCAACAAAACAATGACTACAGAAAGGGAGACATTTGCTTTTGACTTCTTGAACACCGTGGCTGATCTGTTACTTTCTGGAAATGAGATAAGGCTTAGGCATTTGCCAGGAAAGCTTTCTCCCTTACCTACACAAGTTTGACATTTAAATAGACACAGCAATATTTTTCAGACTTTTTTTTTCACTCTCTCCAATGGAAAAAAGCTTTAGTATAACTAAAATTTTAAAAGGGTCACTTCAATAATGGTAAATCTAAAGCAGTATCAGGTAGGGCTATAGCTAGCCTCTGCTGAAAGACCCTTTTGGATTTCTCAGTCCTTGAACCTCACCCTAAGATTAAGGATTAAATTAAAAAGATTGACATCTTATCTTCATTTTTGCTGGAAGAAAAAAATGCTTTTATATTCACATTTTCATATAGGAGGAAAATTGTGTACCAGGCAGCTGTATACTTCATGTTGACAGCTGTATTTCTCACAGATGTGATCATTCAAATCTAAGGAAGTCACTTGAGCAGTTTGAGCACATCCTATGTAGGCTTCTGGAAATGATCAGAGATACCTTGAAATTGTCCTAAAGGGAGAAGAGCTCCAGGAGAATGTACACTTTGTAGCCGTGGAGATTATTTTTTCTCTTATGGATGTGGTGCTCAGGGACATGATTTAATGGAGGGTTGTTAGGGTAGTATGGTTTGATTGCCGTTGGACTTGATGATGTATTTTCCAATTTGAACAATTCTATGATTCTATAAGAGACGATAGAGATCTTTGGTTCTCTACTTTTATTTTTCATGCAAGTAGCAAGAGCGAATTTGTGAAGTCCAAAGAGTTAATAGAACACTACACTGCTGGTATGCCGCAGAAGGCAGGACTGGATGCTGTTTCTCCTGTGGTGCATGGTTGCTTGCTGACCTGATTTTTACAGGTGAAGAAATCAAAATAAAAACTGCCTCAGAATGATGGAAAAATGAGCTGTAACTTCACATCAGTCCAAGTGTGATGGCAGGGCTGGTACAAACATTTCTGTCTTTACTGGTTGGGCAACATTTTCCCTTGTGCCCAGTTCTAATATCTGCTTTAATGCTTCCCAGCCAGTGATATGAGGGGATCCACAGCACATCACTCATATTAAAATCAGTGATCTAAAAACAGCTGATCCAACAGACAACAAACTTGTCAGTGACACATAAGAGGCAGTCAAGAGAAAATCTGCACTGGCAGCAAAGTAAGAGTGGGTCTCCTTGGGGAAAAGGGAAACCTGTTTTCTGTTCTGATGGAACTCAGACATATCATTTCAACATCACACCCGCATAATTGATACTTTTGTTTGGGATTTTCCAGTGTGCAGAAGCAAAACACCAAATCTTGTGCACTGTGTGAAGATGAAGGTAAGAAACTCAAGTCAGTCGTAGAATTGCAAAGCGTTATAAGTAACCTATGTGAGTAACTTGCGCTCTCTCAAATACCTCATCAATCTGAAAGCTACAATGCTCATATGTCTCCTCTGCCAATTCGTTTTAACTGTCAAAGAGGTTGTTTTCAAAGGGCTCAAGTGACAGCTCAGGAATTCATCTTCGTGGATTGGCAGGGCCTGGGAACTGTGTCTCTGAACTGTACAGAGGTCAGTCATTTAATTTCATACTGGTTCACATGATTTATACATTCTCCAGCTCTTGATTCAGAACAGGCTGTGCTTCCTCTGCTAGTCAGGGTGTAATGCCTGTCTAGGGATTGCTCCCTTCTGTGTAGCTTGTACAATTACAAAGCACAATGTTGGTTCTAAAAAAGATCAATACAATATTATTATTCTCGTATCAAAAGAAGCAATACGAAGGTGTTCTGTGAACACAAAATCTGACAAAAGGACTTGTCAGATGTTAACTGAACATCCCTCTGACAACATTTATGGGCACAGGCAATATCAGTGCTCAGTTCTTGGCATTTGCAAAATAGTGGTGTGCTAAGGGGTAAGAGGTATAATGTACGAGGAAGAAGGATGGAATTCATGAGAGACTTTTCCTATAGGGAGCAACAGGAATGCTTAACAATGTTAAAAACTCAAAATGTTCTAGTATGCATATTTTTGGACAAAGAAGGAAATTTATGAAGTGATAGAAGAATTTGTTTGTCCAGCCCTGATAGTTTCAAAGGAAGAATCTGAGGTTTCTGTGTTCCCAAAATGGCCTCACTATATTTAGCATGACATTTTTGTCACCTCTACACTTCTTTGCTCATACAGGGTCCTCCGTCTTTGCAATACTGAGAAGAATTCAAAGGTAGCCTGCAAAGCTGACTTGGGAGTGCCATCAAGACAGAAACATCACCCAGGACTTGCTGAGAAATTTGCATCTGAGATCAGTAGAATGATTCCATCTCAAATTCAGCAAATAGTGCAGTATGAGAGGGAAAGACATCATATTTTTTTGTTCTCTTTTATTTTTTTCTTCTTTTTTTTCCCCCCTCCTTTTTCTACTTTTCTTCATTGCCTTTTTGTTAATCCTGTTCACTGTGGTCTTCCGTGTTGGGATAGTTAAATCCTGAGGACAATTCTACTCCTCCTGTGCTAATCGCTGTAAGGTAGGGTACCAGTCTGGAAATGCATTACCAGCATTATCTCTGTAAACCTCATGCATCTTCTGCCTTCACGTGTCACACATAATTGCAGCTTTGGCATGAATCCATCTGCTGAGTGATTATTCTCTGCCTTCAATACAGAAGGCTTCATGCCTTGGCAAAACCACTGAGCTATCTATATATCTATGCTCTTTTTATGACTTGGGAAATTAAACCGCTTTCTGTCTTGGTTATTTGTCTTTGAGGAACTTGCAAGATAAAGGGTAGCGATACAAATGCAACCAAAATCTTGAAGTTTGCTTTCTCAAGTTATTTTTTAAGTAACTCACTTATTAATGCATGCTTTTCTTTCAGTCAGGCTAACTCATTCTTTCATTTGGTACTGATGGAAGTGGAAGATCCAGGAATATCTATGTGCCATCACTCATGTTTTCCAAAAGACCAATTGGTGCTGTTAGAAATCAAGAAATAAGCCAGTGCAGGCAGTGTTTGTCTTGTTACAGAGGTAACATGCGTGCTTACTATTAACGGCAGAGCTTCCCTGGCTTTCCCTGTATTTCTTAGTGGTTTGGGATCTCCATCTGAATTTCCTGCCACTCAAAGTAACCTAATCAGTAAAGACCTAAGCATCTCACAAGTGCTACTTGCACAAGACAAGTGCTGGATCACAAATACAGTTTCATCAGACTCTAGTAGGCTACTGCACCATTCCTGGATCTTTTGCTATCTCTGTATAAGTGACTCTTGATAAAACCATGTTGAAAACTTTCCCAGTATGTCCATTATTAGTCCAAAACCAGCATATGATGATGAGATCAGTCTTAAGTTCTGTCCCGGTGTCTCAGCATTACTAGTCAGTATGTACTAACCTTCTTTGAGACCCCTTGTAAAATATTGATGCCTTTCTTTATATTACATCCAACTAATGAAGCTGCAATAATGAATACTGTGATGCTGGAGGAAGATGAAAGACTTGTTCCTCTGTCTCCTACTTCCTTTCTTTGGCATGGGCACACTACTGTTAGAATCACTGCAAAACACCATTAGCACCAAAGGATGGTGTTCTGCGTAAAGTACTATTTGAGGTAACATTGTAAATATATTATTATTGTTGTTATTATCATTACTATTATTATTATTATTATACTTTAATCTTCTGATTCTGTATTAATAATTTTATTTATTTGTTATTTATTTATTTTGAATCTCATCTCATGAGTTCTGCATTTATTTATTTTTTTTTCCCAGTTCTCTTTCCCATCCCACTGAGATGGATTTTGTGCTGCTTAGCTGCCTGCCAGGTTAAACCACAACAAAACAGAAGAAAGGAAAAGCCTGAAAAAGTGAAGACTACTCAACGATGCTTCAAGATATGCAGTGTTTCATCATAACTTTCTGAACTTTATTCAGAGAAGTCTGGCAGATCAGCCACCCTCTACTGGAATGCATCCAAGCATAGCGAAACATTCCTGAAAACGGAGTATATTTACCTTGTATAGCACCAGATTCAAAGGGATAGGCAGGTAACAGCTTGGTGCTGCTGTGTGCAATTGTCTTTGAAGAATTCCAAGATAAAGAAGGAGGTTGAGCCATGTGGCATCCCATTTTACTGCGAGACCTCGCCATGAGTCATGTGCACTGATGTCTGTATGAGGATCTGAGATGTTATTGTAAGACAAAAGAGTAAACCTAGTGAGGTGTGTCTAATGTGCCATTTCATATGCTGCCTTGACAGTGGGGTTGGTGAAATATGGAAGAGGCCACTTTCTCCCTGGTTCATGCATCCTCAGTGCAGGGGTGCAGCTTTAACAGTGAGCTGTCTAAATAAATCTACATATGGGTGGCATGTGACTTATTATTTCATAGAGCAGCAAATGAACGCTTTTTTTTCTCACAGATTTCAGCTTGGCTGTCAGCTCTTATAATGCACACAGGTGAGGGAGGTGCTACAAGTGATGTCTGTCTACTTTTCCTCCACTGCTTCTTGTCAATGGCAGCTTCACACCAATGTAGAGACTTTGGGCAGCCCAGAAGACTCCTCAATTTGTGCTTCTTAACATCATTAATTTGATGGGAGTGAAGCCAGTTTATTCCTTTTGATGATCCTTAACTTCAAGCAGCAGAGGCAAATGCAGAACTACATCAGATACAGATTTAAGAGCTATTCATGCTGAGAGGCATTTTCTACTCAAAACTCAAGAAAGTAATCCACAGCAAACATCCACAAAGTCGACTGAAATGTATAGAGTAGGATTATTCAACAGCTGTCAATTTGACTTCTGTTTATGGAACCAGTATCTGACAGGAATTACCCCAAATCCACAGAGTTTGTGATTATTTTTAATGGCATTAAGCACTGCATACTGTACGTGGTAGATTGTAAAACTGGCATTTTGCCAACCGGTTACCTATTGGAACACTCATTAAAAAACAGGATTAATCCACTACCTTGAAAGAGAGCAAGGCTGAGTGAGTTTTCAGACAGTAGAAGGAAAATTAAATTGATCACATTAAACAAATAGTTCTGTTTGTCCAAAGTGAGCATCCTACTGGATTCTTGCAGCTGAAAGTGAAGGGAGCTGTTTTGGGAGGTAGCCTACAAACTGTAATGAAAGCACTACATCTCATCAAAGCTCCCATCTCTTTATCTTTTTCTTTATGGTATATTACGGATTTCAGGTTCATGAAAGGAGATTGAAGATGCAGACAAAGGGGACTGTCTTAGAAGACCAAATGCCACAGAAGGCAAGGAAAATAAAACTCCTTGTCATTGCTCTCTCCATTTAACTCAAAACCTATGGAATCTGGCATATGACTTTTGAAGGTCTGGGGTCAGTGAGACTGAATAATGTGGACAGTCATGGAAACTAGTATCAATAAGACACACACTTGCTGGTGCTTCAGGATGCAGCTAGCTGTCACAGGAAAAATACCTTGCATCTTTTGCTCTCCCTCTTTTCAACCAGTACTAAGTACTTTCAGAAAGATCAATCAATCAGTTACCTTAAATGCCAGTGACATGATGCAGTCTCCGCCCCATCCAATTGGGATCACTCTCCTTGAGACATCTTTCTTTCAGTCAAGTGCTGAATATCTCACAGGAAAAGACTTAAGTCAAGGTGCCTTAAACACTCCACTCTGTGGGCTAAAAACCCACACAACTTCTATTCTGGAATAACTGATGGGCAGGAACTTGCAACAAAAGGGGGGACCTTAGTCCCAATGCTTTTGTACTTCCAGCATCACTTTGCCTCTGATGGCTGCCCTGTCTATGTTTGCATGCAGGAATCAAGTTTTCATATGTGCCTCTGCAAGGTGTCTAGCTCTCTGCTTGTGACTTGGTCTGTAATAAAATGCTGACCTTTATGCCAGCAGAATCCTCAGTGCAGCCACAGCTTAATTTGCAGTAATGTTAAATGATGTGTACAAAAGCAAAAGGGAGCCTGCGTAAAATATCTTTTATTTCGTTTCTTCCCCAAAAAAGGTTAAATTAGTATACATGGTGAGGAATCTCCATAGTTTTCACTTATCTGCTACAGAGCTTGAACTTTAGTCTTTTGGTCCAAAGGGAGAAAAATCAATGGTATCATACTGATACACAAGAAACTTTATTAAAGTAGCCATGGGCATCTCTGCAACCTTACCCTATCAAGCTGGCTTGCTAATTGGTTTGCAACAGTGTGGCTGCCATGAAAATTACCTGGGTCTGTCTTGTGAAAATCTGGCTCTATCAGCATCAAGAACACAAACAGCCAGGGAAGCGGTCAAAGGTCGCTTCCTAGTTGTTGGGAACGGAAAATGAAGCTTGTTAACATTCTGCAGCTGCTTCTTCTAGGGAGAAAAAACCCACATCAGTACTGCAGGGAGCTGTCCTCCGGAGGATTGAACAAAGATGATCAAGCTTCTCTGTGCTCACTTTCACTCACCCATCAGGCTTTTGCTGACAAGGAAGCCTGAAAAAATCTGCCAGAAGTGTCATTTCGTACCTGCCTGAAATCTTTAGTTTGGATTTCTTCTCTTATTTGTCCATCACAACACAGTCTCTCTCCCTTTTATGTATTTTCTCCCCCTTTTGCTGTGCCCTGGTGTGTAGCTTTGCTAAATCAAATCTGAATTCAGAATGGTCTGAGATGCCATTGGTGTATGCCGGTTACAATGCATTAACATGTAAAGCTTTTGCAAGAAATACCAATTGTAGATAAAAGAGACGAGAGCCAAAATCTTCAAATCCCCCCTGCCACTCATTTCCAATCCAGAAAGCAAGATAGGTTTGGGCTGGTCGCATGAAGGTGCATTTATATTTTCAAGGCAGAAATGTGACTTGAAGAATTGTGTTACCAGAGTGAACCATTGCCAGCAAGAAGTTGTAGCATCTAATGCATCTGTGTAAATAGGCACCACTGAACAAGGTTAACTCACAATTTGTACTAGCTGTACTACCCAGGGGACAGGAAAGGGTCATCAGAGAGGTCCTGCGAGGGCTCTTTAGAGAGCTTAGAGAAGTCACAGAGTTCTTGTTGGAGGTTCGGAGGGTCTCTGTTCTGTTCTTTTCCTTGTCAGATCTCCTCCTAATTCAGAAGACAAGCAGGTTCCACTGGACTAACTGGTGGTCACAGGCAGTGGAACTAGAGATGGGAACTTCTGTTTTGTCCCAGGCTCATCTGCCTCATCTGATATAGATAGATAGAAACAATCAGAGAAATTTTAACCACTTATTCTATTAAAACAGGAAAGAACTGTAACAGATTTTAGGTAGATAACCAAATTAGTTGCTCCCTAAATTATTGGTTTTTGTATTGGTTTTTGACAGATTTTTGGGGCATAAAAAATAACCTTGATATCTTAATTAATCTGAAAGTCCAGGTGGACAAAAGATGTTCAACCCTCCTATTTTTTCTTTGTCTTTTATTTTTTTAACTTTCCAATTCTTCCATTTGAGTGTTCAACCAAAATATATTTATGCAACAGTTGTATGCAGTAATAATGACAAGGAAGTTGGTTTATGTCCAAGGTTCACTTCCTCCATTCTTAAGAACTATATATCCCTATGGGCAAAAGATTGAGGAAAGAGAACTGGAGACCTGTGTGGATAAACAAGGAATTCCCATATATATATATATAATATTTATTCTTTCAAAGGTATAAACCACACAGTAGTTCTCAAGTAACAGGTTAAGCTGTCCTTCGGGCCTATGTGTGGTATTTGTGTACCAAAAGACCTAGTTTGTGGCCTTACATTGGGTGGTTTGCATTGGTTTAGTGCCCTGAAGTCCAACTCAGTACTGATAATGTCATCATTTTTGCTGCTGAAAAAAAATAAGGAAATCATGGAAGAAATAATCATAAAATTGCACCTTTTTTTTATTTACAGTTTATTATGAAGGTAATTTTAATTTCTCCAGGTAGCTCCCTATGGATGTTTTCAGCTTTTCCATATTGTGATGGAAGAGAGTTAATAAGGGATCAGGCATACAAAATTTTCCATCTTGGCCAGTGGAAAATATTAAACTTCTAAGGAGTCAGTGGATTAGATGGAAAAAAGAAAAAAAAAAAAAGAAAAAGTAAGAAGTTGTGAAATCTGTCTTCATGAATTAACTTTGAAAGAAAAGTAGGATTTCACCATGAAGTTTGATGTATAATCTTTTTCTTTAGTATGAAGTGATTGCCAGACTGTGAGAGTCTCATCTGCTTGTCCTGTTCTCTTTTCTATTAGCCTACTCACACCAATAGATCAACTGAAATTTTCAGAGGGAAGAGGAAAGATAAATTTTCTGTCATCATTTGAAAGAAAAATAAATCTGTTTCTGAGAAGAAGAGGGTTTTTTTGCTTTTGTTTTTTGTATTTTTATTTTTATTTTTTTCCAGGTGGAACTGGAGGACATTGGACAGGAAAACAAATTGATTCAGAATGCCATTGAACTCTATGAATAACTCAAATCTCTCCAAATAGGCGGTGATTTGCAATAGTTTGTTATTATGCTGCCAGAGACTGCTAAAATGTCTCTTCCTGCACCTCACACACAGATGCACATACTTTAAATACAATATTAAAGATACACTTGACTAGTAAGGATCCTGTCAAACTATGCTAATCAAATCCAGCTTTGATTTCATGCTTACTTTTCTGCTCATCCCAATTGTAAAGCTAAGCTGTAATTAATACATAAGAGCCTGGTGATTATACAGTATTAGGCTGAACATATAGAGTGAACATACAGCATTAGATTGCGTTTCAATAGATCAAACACTGTAAAGAAATAAGATCAACTCATGAGGTCTGGCATTAGCAGGCTGCTGACTTATCTTGGCGACAATCTTGAGCATTTTCATGGATCTCCTCCTACCAGTGACATCTCCAGGACAAACATGTCTTGTACCTGCATGAGAGGACTAATGGGTGATTTTCCCTTTTATTTTCACTTTTTAAACTAATTCCTAAGCCATTTCACCCACTGAATTTTAATTATTCCTTTGGAAATGGTCCTGATAGGTAACTGCCACATCAGAGGTGGTTTGTCCAGTCCACCTTCTGGAAGTAGATCTGCAAGACCTCTCCACTGCCTGCCTGCCCAGTCAGGAACAGCCCACAAGAAAGACAGACAGTAGAAAAGAATGAACACTGCATCATTAACTAACACCATGCTACCAAACACTATGCAAAAAATGGAGAAGTGCCTTCAGATTCCTCATCGAGGACTTGCTGAGGTCTTCTTTGTGTTCTCCTGCTGGCAGAGTTAAGAAAAATCTTCTCATAGTCTGAAACTGAAATACTGAAATACTTCAAAGTAGAAATAAGGACATGAGACTCCAAGAAATGTCCTAGCATTAAGCTTTACAGCATAAGAAACCTCATGAACTGTAATAAATGGTGAGAATCTAAGAAGTGGAAGAAACTGATCTCTGTGATGCTTAATCCACTCATTTTATCTGGAGTAAATCTGCAGACATCTTCTTCAGAACATCAACAACCAACCACAGCAACAAAAACCCTCAGAGGTCCAGACCTTCAAAGTTAACTTGTCGACATAAAATTTTCAGCAGTTCATACTTTGAGCAGTCTTAAACAAGTTTTTATTATTATTATTATTATTATTATTTGAAAAGCAAGGAAGCAAGAAAAGGAATGTTCTGCTACAAAGAGAGTTTACTTTGCATTCAGGAACTGATTGCATCTCATTGCAGAGCCGCACAAGAGCAATGCTCGTATTTGCGTGCAACTGCGCCATGGCTGTGGCATGCCTTTTTCCCTGCACCATAACAAGATCATATGTGAAAGCCTAAATTATGCAAATGAAAAGGCTCCACTAATACTGTTGAAATATTCCTGGAGTGTACACTTGACAACCTCAAAGTACATTTCACACCACTAATGACTTCATCACTAACACAATTGTCATGAGTCAAGCAGTTTCCATGGCAACGCCCTAGTACAGCTGTTTACCCATATAAAGTACTGCACCTACTTAGTTACATATACAGACAGATCACTAGATTCCTAGGTACTGAAATTGAAATAATTCAATTTTCAGTGTCTCTCTTTATGAAGTGATTCTGCCAGCTATAGGTATTAGCATATCAATGTGACTTTGACAGGGTCTGCTGCAAAAGACATATTTTGCAGGCACTTCATGTCAATTAGAGCCCTAACTGTTTCATGGAATAATCATTCCTGCCAGATTAAGGTCAGGCTGCAAGGTAATTTAATTGGTGCCATTATATCTAGGGGGAAAAAATGCTCTAATAAAGTGCACACACTGTAGCTGCCAGTGAGGATGTGCTAAGAGACATGAAAGGGATTGCCTTCTTAAAGTGTATGGGCAAGCCATTTAAAGAGAAAGAAATAAAATGGAAACAACTTCAGATGCTTTGTTTCCAACTAAACTCCAGTGTGTTTGACCAAGAGGGGAATTATATTTCACTTGAAGTGGTGCTATTCACAAGGGAGGAAGCACTGGAGAAAAATAAATAGGAGTAAGGAAAGAAAAATGCCCTCACTCTGTGTACATCTTCTTATCTCCTGTGGAACGATAAACATTTTAATTAAAAATCTGAAACAAAACAAAACAAAACAAAACAAAACATCTTGTTCCCAGGGCTCTGATGCAGCGAGCTGGGCAGGATCCTCCCTGCCTACCCTGGGGAATGGGATTGGGAGGATTACTCTTTCCTTCTGGGGAAACTTTTGACTCTCATATTTCATGAATAGCATGAGTACAGTTTCATAATGAGGCAGGTAGTTTATCCCCTAAACTTCCTCCACCTATCCATAATTCTGTTCCAGAATCTCCTCCCCCTCAAAGAAGCCAAAACCTGTTCGCCCCATATTGCTGAGCTTAGAGAAGCATAACTTGGCTGTGTGTCGATACAAGTGCAGTAACCAGACACATGATGATCAGGGACTGCTTTCTTCTACCTGACAAGATTAAATTTTTGTTTCTCATGGGAGAGGCTGTGGATGCCCCATCCCTGCAGGCATTCAAGGCTAGTCTGGATGTGGCTCTGGGCAGCCTGGTCTGATGGTTGGTGACTCTGCACATAACAGGGGAGTTGAAACTGGATGATCATTGTGGTCTTTTTCAACCCAGGCCTTTTTATGATTCTATGATTCTGTGATCTTGGCTTTCACTTCTCATAAATTGGATTGTCCTTAGTTATATGTTTTTTCACTCTTTTGTCTAAAGTCAATCAAAGATTTCTGGGGACCAGCTGATAGACAGTGCTGTGAGTTCTCAAGAACAATGATTTTAAAACACAGGAAGGTGATGAAAGAACCCAAATTATTAATTCTTTAACCACACCCCATGATCATTTACCTAATAACAACCACCCTAAATCAGCCACCAACATTTTGTTCTGACCCTCTTTCTTGGCAGAGCAGAGCACCAGAGAAAATATTTGCCTTGTGAACTGATTGCTTTTCACAAAATTGGCCATGCTCAGCATTGTGGTCATAACTGCACTCTAAATACCAGTAGAGCAAAGGTTAGGTTGACTGAAGATATATGATGTTTACTAAAGTCTCAAGGCCAGGTTTTCAGTTGATGTAAACCCTCATTTTCACAGATTTCACCCAGGCTGCAATTGTTTAAATAATGTTGAAGATATTAATAAAATATTCTGATGGGCTCAAGAACTAGAGATTAAACTTCAGTCAGGTTTTGTATATTCCAAAGTGTTAATTGTTATTTTTTGTAAGGTCTCTGCAGTCTAGGTTTTATGTAGCATGAGGGTTGTGGGTTTTTGCACAGGTATGTAAGTATATTCTTAAGTGCAACAGACTGGTAAATTCTGCATCCCTGCAATACTTGTTTTTATGACTTTACCAGGAAATTATAAAAAAAAAAACAAAAAAAGAATCGTGTACGCAGAGTCATACTACTATGTTATCTTTTTAAAAGCAGTCATGATCTAATTTAGCCCTAGGAACATAGAAAACAGAACATAGAAAAGTTACCTTATTTTTCTGACTGCAAGAAATATATGATAAATAACAGGAAATTTTGCAAAATTGGAACAATTTTACAAAGTTGAAGCAATGGAAAAAGAACAGATTCTGAGCCCTTTGAATTTCCCTATGAATATTTCAAAAGACTCTATTCATTATTACTATTTCCTTTTACTATCCACTCAAGCTTACAGTGGAACTATTTAAAAAGATATAGGAAAGATTTTTTGCTGGTATGAATATTGCATAAACTAACTGAATTAAGGTCAAGCAAAGGTAGATTATAAATGGAAATGAAAGTTTTTTGTCATTATTATTTTCCTTTAAATATGTCTGCTAGAACATTTTGGCTCAGCATCCAATCTGAACGGCATTTGATCAGCCATAAATTATCCATTCAAAACTCGATTAATCCCATTATAAATGTAGTCTGACTTCCAGCATTTGATTCAGCTTTGGTCATGAATGCAGGAACAGGAATGTTTGGGTGAATGAGAGGTTTGGATTTGAGGGCTCAGCAGCAGAAAACATCTCAAAACTGTTTGAAAGAACATTTTTCTCTCCCCAGACCAGGTTGCTCACAGTCCCATCCAGACTGGCCTTGAGTGATTCAAGGGAATGTGCATCCACAATATTCTCTGTGCAACCTGTTCCAACATCTCACCATCCTCACAGGAAAGATTTTCTTCCTACCATCTAGTCTAAATCTATGCTCTTCCAGTTTAAAGCCATTTCCCTGTTGCTATATGCCCTTATAAAAAGGTGCTACCCAGCTTTCCTGTAGGCTCCCTCAGGTACTGGAAGACCTCTATAAGGTCTCCTAGGTACCTTCTCTTCTCCAGCTGCTGGTCACACTTCTCTTGATGCAAGCTGGGATATAGTTAGCCTTCTGGGCTGCTTTAATTCAGTTTAGTACAATTAAATACAATTTAATACAGTTCTGCCAATGTAGATTAGATGCAAAATACCCAGTAGATAATCAGCCACCCTATCAATAGGTGGAATACTTACGTTGTTTTTTGGTTAGAAATGTAAGTTTTGTACTCTTGAAAATGCAAGGATGACTTGAAGCTCTGTGTAGCTGTCACCGTACTCACATGTTATCATAAATTTCTGTCATAACTGAGGAAAGAAGCAGTAGTCAAAATTATTCAACAAGCATTTCTGGTTAGAACACAGAGATCTGATTCGTCATTGCTTTTCCCTGGCCTGGAAGAAGTACTAATTCACTGTTGAAGCAACTTCAACATCACTTCAATGTTTATGAAGCAGAGAGATGAGCTGCTCAGTGTAGCCTTGTTGTTGAGTTTCTGCTCCTGTGCTAGGGTATCTGTCTGCATCTATATCATGACAGGTTACACGTGTGTTTTTGTGCCACAACTAAACTACTTAGAGATCATCATCCTGGGCAAGATCGTTGGTATATAAAATATCTGCTTTTTGGAATGGGACCTTCAGGAGAAGTAAGCAAGCAAATAATCTGAAGCTTCAGCATGTCCTCAGCTCATCTTTCCTATATCACACTTGTGCTAGTTAAAGCCTTCCAGCTAGGCCCACACAACTGTTTGGCCTGGAGAAAAAAAGGGTTTTAACAAGTTATACCTCTGTACACCTGCTCTAGTAAAGCCACTTGCACCATACAGGAACACTGAACCAGTCTAACAGTTCAACCATCAAAAATATTTTCCAACTAAAACATGTTTCTTCGTACAATGTCTCCACATTTCTTGAACACAAGAGACTCCCCCTATCCCTTTTAAATATTATATATATTTCTCCAATAACCTCTTTCTTTTCAGTTCCATGTGATAGCAATTATCCCATTGCCTAAGTCCATAGAGGAGTGGGCAAACTGTTGATAGAAAGTGATTCAAAGCTCAGGACAGCATCTAGATTGCAGGGTGAATAGCTTTTATTTTCCTTTTGAAAGACAAGGAAAACTGGAGATGGAAATTTTTCACACTTGTGAAAACACTTTCTTTCAAAAGTTTTCAGACAACAAATAAATTAAACAGATGACGAAAGCCGATGAAAACTGGGAAAATACTGTCATAAACAGACGTTTACAAAATACATTTCCATCTGGCTGAAAGCCATTCGCGTTCTTTGTTTCTTGTTTTTCTAATCTTGTTTTGAATGAAACCTCTTTTAGCAAGGTTCTCAGCAAATCTGGAGATAACCCTCTGATGGTACGGACTGACTGTTTAATTGCCAGCAGATTTCTCTTTGTCAGTTGAAGCAAATCTGATGAGTCTGGCTGGGGTCACCCTGATTGCCAAGAGAAGACTCTTCAAGCAGCAAGCAATGCTTTTGGTTACACAGTGTTTAAAGTCCAAAGCATCTTTGTTTAGCCAGCAAAAACCCATCATGAGAAGAAGATTCACTCCTGATTTCAAGTTTTTGAATGCTTGCACATAGCTGCTATGGTGCACAGAAGAGAGAAAACAACTCAGAGCACATTCAAAGGAATATAGTAAACTATGTTTAAGGGAATAAACCTGACAAAGGATTTTAATCCTTTTTTTCTCTTTCTCTTTCTCTTTCTCTTTCTCTTTCTCTTTCTCTTTCTCTTTCTCTTTCTCTTTCTCTTTCTCTTTCTCTTTCTCTTTCTCTTTCTCTTTCCCTTTCCCTTTCCCTTTCCCTTTCCCTTTCCCTTTCCCTTTCCCTTTCCCTTTCCCTTTCCCTTCCTTTCCCTTCCCTTCCCTTCCTTTCCCTTCCCTTCATTTCCCTTTTTTTTAACAACACCAAGACAACTTGCAAATATGTATCTCCCAAAAGATGAGGCAGTAATGAATAAGGGCTGCATTTCCCAGTAGATGATGAGTAAGCCAAGGGATAGCTGCAGGATGCCATGATGTACTCTGCACATAGGCTGGACAACCTGTTCAATAAATCAAGATGCACCTGTCTTTTCATTTTTTTTTTCTTTTTCTTTTTTTTTTTTTTTTTCCCCAGGTATCTGTTTGGAAAGTGACAGGCACATTATAATGCATGCACAGTATTTGTTAACTTGGCATACACTTTTCATCATCTCCAGCCCCATGTTGTCTCTTGGCGGTGAATCGCCGTTCTATAAAATAGCACACATAGCAAGCACTATGTGATCATCCTTGTCCTTGCTAGGGAAAAAAAAAAAAGGCAACAAACAAATCCTAAAAACCACAGAGGATTTTTAATACAAAGGTACATGCACAAGTTAGCAATCATATTCAGGTTAAATTGGGTACCAGGCTTGTTTTCTTCACCTCTCAAACACTCTTATTGATCTCAGTGTGAAATGCTATTGCCTAACCAGTACAGACTCTTTTCTCTGGAGTAATCAATGGAAAAAAAAAAAAAATTAAAAAAATTTGCTTGTTTAAAATCTGATTCTGACCTAACTTAGAAAGGAAGTTATCAGAGCAGAGTCCTGTACTAAGATCTTGCTCACCTTCTCTTACTTTCCTATGTGCAATACTAAGTCCAGCTCAGGACCCAAAGAGAATTGCATTACTCAGATCAACTAGTTGATGTAAATCTGTAGAAGAGCTACTTGATAGTGAAAGAAATAAACAAAAAGAGTGGGGCTGTCACTTAAGAAGTGGTCAGTTAAAACTCAGAAGACTCAAAATTCTGGCTAAAGCAAACAGCTTGAGTTATTCCCATACCAGATCAGGCATTTCACTGGAGATGGAAAGAATCAAGGAAATGGGCCTCCGGGGGCATCTTTACTATCTCTGTAAGATGCAGCCTACAGCCTAAATACACTGGAAATGCTGACTGGCAGAGAAAAAGCAGGATTAGTCTCAGATGGTCAGAAAAGGATATACTCATTTATTAGTTAAGGGTTTTTTTGTTTTTTTTTTGTTTGTTTGTTTGTTTGTTTTGTTTTTTTGCTTAGATAGTTTCAGACAGACACTGTGAACACTTTCTTAGGAACAGCATGGTGAGTTCAGTTTTCAAGAGAATAATGCAGTCTATGCAGTGGAAACCATAAGGACTTCTACTGTCCCAAACAGTTTTGCTGCAGCTGCAGAACAGTCCTCAGAGAATAGAACAGCCCAAGACAGAAGTAGCATTTGCACCACAGTTATGAAAAAATAACACCACAGCATTACAAAACAGGCTCCCTTTTTTGAGACGGTAAATAAATGAAAACCCATCAAGTCTTCCTGCTCCTGAAATGTAGTTTTTCCTCAAGAAATTTGAGAATTCATCTTTTTCACAGACTTTTTAGGAACTATAAAAATAACAACTTGTCTTAGTCTTTGTTGCTTTTCATCTTCTTTTGATGGTGGATTAAGAAATTTGCAAGCAGCAAAAGAATAATATAAGGTAATATTAGAAAGGAAGGATTGGAAATGGCTAATTTACATGCTTCTTGGAAATTCGTTTTGATTTTCAACAGAATTGAATACTGTAGTATGAAATGAGAAATAGGGCAGAAAACTTCCTTGCTTTGCTGATTTACTAAGCTGTCTTAAGAGTATATAAGCATTTATATCTACATTAAATTAGGAGTTACTTGGGGAAATGTTATTGTAATTTTTCAGGCCTGTAGCTACCAGTTGCAAAATCTTTCACATATATTCTTTCTCTAAACATTGATATCAAGATAATGCTATGTATTAATCTAAGCCAGAGTCTCATGAAACTTCTATCTGTTAAGAGTTTCATTTTCTGAATCCACAACTCACTATGTATGCAATGGGGAAAAGGAGAAAAAAGCACCTGCCAAGTATTTGTAACATACATTCAGATAGTAGCAGTAACACTTTGGTTTGAAAGAATATGGGGACATTAAATTGTGTGTGTCCAAACCTTTCTACATCGTGATGTCTAGTATTTAAAAAACAAAAGGGAAAAGAAAAACCACCACATTTCAGTAAATCACATTTATCAACACAACATTCTGTCTTCTGGAGTAAGAGAATTAGTGAACAAGTCAGATGCAGAGAGAATGGAGTAATGAGACTCGTGTTGGGATCCAACTTAAAAGAATGTATACAATGCAATGGGCATACATAACAAGATGACCAAATTGGATGCACAGTGTATGTACTTACAGTTATATTCAGAAAAATGGTTTGGAATTAAACACAGATAGTGCAGAGAAATGAAAGACAAAGTAAATATAATGGAGTGTTATGAAGCTGGAAGGAAACATGTGCCAGGAGACCAGAACTCGAAGGGATCTGGTAGTTAGAAAATAAGAGATTGTTGAGTGGAAGGTGGCAGCACTCAAGATGGAGGCTTGGAGGATGTCAGGAGTTTTCTTTGAGAAGAAATCTGAAGTACTCTGAATTATCTGTCCACTACAGATGATTTAGTTTGATGTTATTTAGCCTCCATGGAAATCAGTGATGATCTATCAAAAACTGACCTCATTGCCGGATTTATTTATTTAATTTCTTATGAAGTTGGATTAAACTACATACTTTTTAGATCGATATCTAGTCTTGCCTAAAACATTCCAAATGACAGGGGATCCACTATGGTGGCCAATGAGATCATCCAACATGCAGCCACTAGTAGAGAGTTGGATTGTGTTTTATGTTTGGTTTTCTCTTAACTTTAGTTCTTGGACAATCTTATGCTTATGTCTGGAAAAATAAAATAAACGTTTCTGCCCATTCCCCTGTTAAAGAAGTTTTCCATGTGTCAGCAGCTCTGTACAGTTCTCAAATCACACAGAGTTATTTTTCCAAACGCAAAATCATAGTGCTTTCTTCCATCTGCAGAACTCTTTCTTTTCCTTGCTCCATTTTATTTCAAGCAAACCCAAGAAATTTGGTAGCCTTTCTACTAATGTACTAATGCTGAGTAATGAACTGAGCTGAATGACTTTTTTTTTTTTTTTTTGAATGAATATATTCATTAGGAAAAAAAAAGAAAAGAAAATGTTCCAGAGGGTTGAGAGTTATTCATGAAGTGTGGTCAAACTCAGTATAAATCGTTGTGGCCAAAAGAACTGAAAGAACATTTGGAAATATCTAATATTTTGTGTTGACATTTTCTGAAGAAAAGATTTCCATTTTTGTTTCCAAGTATCATTTTGTTTGGAAATTCGAAAAACATGTGTTATTCCTATAATTATAGTACAGTGACAATATTACATATTTCCCCTGATAGCTGCCTAGTACCATATTAGTTAAAATATTACACAAAATCCTTTTATTTCCTACTTGTAAGATTAGTATTCTGTAGCTTTTACTTTCAGTTTAGTGTTTCCCAACTTGTACGTCTGATCTGTAACTTATCTTCAGAGGTGTTGCACTTTTAATTTAGTTTATAAATTCATTCTCTTACAATTCCAAACACAATCATCACTTCATTCAGTACTGGTCAACTGAAAACCACTGTGGCATCTTCAGACTTAAGTGGCAAAATTTCATCTCATTGATGAAAATGCTGAAGAGAGCTGAATTAAGTCCGTAATCCATGGGAGACCGCATTAGTAACAACTCAACTCATTGATTTCTCCCCATTAAAAGCTCTGTTTCAAGACCTGTCAAACACAGAGTTTTAATCCATCTAATACATGCCCTGTTAATTACATATAATGTAGGTTTTTTTTTAATCTAAATGTCATGTGGTGCTAAATCAAACTCATTGGAGAAATCCAAGCATATTATGTCAACACCATTGTCTTTATCAAGTAGACCTGTAATGTTGTCAAAAAAAATATAACATGTTTGTTTGACAAGACCTACTTTTCATGCAAACATGTTGACTAGCATTAATTATGTTTTTAGACTCTAATTCTTTGTTGATAGAGTCCCGAATTAACTGTTCCATTAGTTTGGCCAGACTGACATCTGACTAACCAGTTTACTGAGTCATCTCTTCTGCTCCCTTTAAAAGCTGGAATTTTACTGGCTGTCATCCAGTCTTTCTAAAAACTTGTTAAGATCTGGTTCAGAGGACAATCAGCAAGATCCTTTTAGATCTCTGGACATCAGAGATCTAAATCATTTTCTAATTATTTCAAAGTGACTCATGTTTATATCAGCTGGTCATTGCTTATACTGTTCTTGTTTTATCTTAGATGAAATATTTTCTGCATCACATCATTCACAGGACCTAACACAATGTTTTAATTTGTATTATTATCCTTACTTTTGTCAGATCCTTGACAACACTTTCTGGTAGACCCCTGTGAACATTTAATAATGAACTGAAGACTGATTGTTTTTTGTCCCCAGTACTTTTTATAATTGCAGTTTTGCTCTTTTTAATCCTACTGATCATTTCCATTAAAATGATTCCTATGCTTTATCCCATCTATCAAATATGATTTTAAGATACACAGCTTGTACTTACATATGTTAACCTCTTTAATGTGTATTTTTCTTTTGTGTGTGTTATCTATTTTTTTAGATGATCTATAACTTATTTTACAACTTTCACAACTATTTCACTAGTCTCACAAATATAAACCCATTTATAACGGGATTAATTGAGTTTTGAATGGATAATTTATGGCAGATCAAATGGTGTTCAGATTGGCACTTGACTCAATCACATACTTTAGAATTCATTTGATAATGAAAAAAAGTTTTCAAAATCTACAACTTCAGTCTATCCATTTATTTCATCAGCAAGTTGGAGATTTCTTGCCTTTGCCTCCTACCTAGTGGCTCTAGCTACTAAGCTGTTATTTCCTCAAACTCTAATCGAACTTGAGTGACTAGTTTCTAAATAGACAGGTATTTGTTACTCACAAAGAAAACAGATTTTCCAGATAATGGTCCCAATTTGCAGTGTTGCAGGTCTTCATAATTATTATTCAAAGTAACTCAGGGAGAAAATAAGTTAACACTTCCTTTCTGCACTCATACAAGGCATAAAGCCTATAACTGAGCAGGGCATTGAACTTAAAAGTCCAGTTATTTCAGCTGCTTTACCAACACTCTTCCATAAAATTTTCTAATTCTCACTTGAAGAGTACTGTAAGAAATTGTTTTTCACCATTACTATTTATTACTACCATATTAGGGAAAAAAAAAATCATGAACATTTTGTTTTGTGGGTGAGAGGAAACACAAAACCTTATGCTGTCATGGTCACAGCACACATAATCAACAGGCAATGATTTTTGGGGGCCAAATTACACCTTATTGTTTAGGTTCTTGAGGAAGTGAAGAATTTGGTCCCACGCCAGCATTTTGTGTTCAAACCAACGCGCTCAAGTTTGTATGGCTAATTGAGGGAAAAAAAAAAAAAAAGGTTAGTATTTCTATACAAATAATTCTGATGGGAAATGAGTCTTTCAAAGAGACTAACTGGACTGCAGTTGAGTATCTGAGACCTGTGGTGAGTCAGCATACAACATACAGCACAAAGATGTAGAAAAGTGTTATAAGGACTCCTATTTTCTGTTTCTGATACTGATGCAGTATCTCTGGAGCCATTTCATGTTTCACACTATTTCAACCTGAAAATGTTTATCTCCCATACACTAGTAAGGAAACATGGATGTTGTACGTCATCAGTTTACAGATTAAAAAGTGGGAAATTTGAGGTTCTTCTTGAAAACAGGATATTATTATTGGAATGATACTCCTTGATTTTATAAATGACAATGAAGTGTCGTTTGTTTGCAACACAGTGAAGAGGTGATTCTTGAGATGTCAAAACCCTGTAGGGTAAAATGGTCAGTTTGTTTGACAGAATAGATGCCAACATATGAAACATTAAGAGGACACTGAATAAACCAGTACAGATGCACATGGAAAGGATGGACTCAATCTTGGAAGCTTGACTGCAGTGATTCTAGTTTCACCCCTTATGCAGAGAATGAGACTGTTTATGTTCAAGATCAACCAAGAGTCAATTTTATGTTCTGTTCTTTTGCAAAGATCTGGACAGAAAGTACATTTATAATGAAAGTTGAAGTAATAATTCTGTTCAATAAAACATATTTTGACTAGCAGTTCATGAGTGCTTTCAACAACCTTTTTTACACTGCTGACATATCTTTCAAGGAGGTGGAAGTGCCCAGAGTCTGTTTAGAGAGCATGAAAGCAAGAGATATGTTCCTCCATTCCTCCAATTTTCATTCTTCTTTTCCTACTGTTATGGGCAAACTCCTCTTCAGCTCATTTCTGTAGATTACTTCTATTTATTCTTTTGTTCCTGTTTCTAAGAACACATCTTCAGAGTCAATATGAACTTCAATGCATGACAATTGCTAAAGAAATAAAATATTATTACTCCCATCTTCAAGCATTTTGGCCACATTCTTCTTGGCTTTTCTATTTTCAATATCTAAAGAGCAGCAGTCCTTCAGTGCCCTTGAAGAAGTACTTGTTACATTACTGGATGCATTATTCCTTAGAAGAGGGGAAAAAAATCATATTTCAATTTATGAGTCATTCTTATCTTTACTCTTCACCTTTAGTTCTCTTTGTGCTTCCTCCTTTTATGATATTTTAAATTATTTCTGACCAAATACAACGCCAAGAAGTTGGAACATTTATTTTGCCACTACTTTTAACAACATTTTTATTCTTGCTCTTTAGGTACTGCAAACTCACTATTTTGGCATGAAATAACCCCTTCTTCAGAAACCTATTTTCCCCTTTTCTTCCTACCCTGTATAACTGCTGATTTATTTATTTATTTATCTGTCTTGTATTGCTTTAGCTCAAATGAATTCCTGGGTAAAGATATATTGGCTCTTGCTGGAGGTACAGAGCTCCCTGGCTCTGACTTCCTGAAAAGCTTTATCACAGAAACAAAAACATTCACCAGAGACTGTCTTATCCTCACAAGAGACAAATATCATGGAGGTTTCTAGAATTAAATAGCAAAGATACATTATAATATGCTCCAAGGAAAGCAAAGACATACTGATGAATGAGAGGCAAAATACTTATTCCTGAACCAAATGAGCTGTGAGCTTACTTACACCACCTTTTACGATATGGAAGATCAACTCTCTCTGGTCAAGGAAAATAACCAGTCTACTAACAAACACTACTGAAAAATTCATTGTCATTTCTAATTGATGCATTTTTACCTATTGTTTTGTGCCTGTAATTTTACATGACTAAACTTCATTTAACAACATCCATATACTTAATGTATCTAATGTACTTTATGTAACAGTAAACTTAAAATGCAAATAGAACTTTAGCAATGCCCTCATACAGACTAGAACTGGTAGGCAGGAGGGATAAACATTTTCAGACAAGAATTAAAAGATTTGGTTATAAGAGGATGATAAATCAAGACAAGAGGGACAAATATAGTTCACTTCAGAGCCAGTGTGGGCAAACAACTGTCTCGGACAACAGCACCTGAGAAGCCTTGGCACCAAGTGGATGCTCTGTGCTTCCCTGTTCAGCATCAGATATAAAATGTGCAAGCTGACTCCCCAAGGGGGATGCATACACTAAAACAATGAGACATCAGTTCCCCAGAGCAGTCACACAGACAAGATAGAATAGCTGGGCAGCTCTTCAGTAAAACTTTGTGTTTTTATTGTACTTTTCCACTTTGGAGAGCTTTCCTAAATGCTAACCAGAACCACATGGCTGGCAAGTCACAGCTACACGAACCACAGGAACCCCACAAAGCACCACCACCTCTATTGTATTCCCTGCAGCACGATAAGGTTTCGCAGTACAGCCTGAAGATATGTTGACTCCAAGCTGAGCTTTCACAAGGAGCTTGCAGGGGGCAGGATACGGGTACATTACACAATGACTCTGCTCTGATGTTTCTGGTTTCCTGAGCAGTTTGTTGCTACTATACAAATTCAGAGGTGAATTTTAAGTCGGATACAGGATACGTGTCTACTCCAAAAGTTAAAACATGCTTAAGGCATTTATGAACCACACACAGCTGCCCTTGCAGCAACATGACTCTCACCATTATAAGCACAGATTTTCTCTGTACTTTTATTCCAATAGTGTTTGCTGAAGTCAGGCTCAATGAAGAACGACCGCAGAAAGCTGTATTGTATTCTACCATGAAAATCTTTAGAGGTCCACATCCAGGTGATTTGCCCAACATCACTCCTCAGATTTAATCGTTTCCCAAGCCTGGGGAGAATAACTCACATGTGAGGTCACAAAAATGTGCCAGGACATGGAACTAGGGCATTGCAACTCATTTTCCCATTTTCAAAATTGTTTTTAGTGGGTTTTCAAATATATATTTATATATCAAATACATATTTTAACCATTTTTTGGCTATTTTAAAGTGAGGAGGATGTGGAGAATGAAGGATGAGTGAAGGAATTAGAGCAAAATAAATGAAACAGTGAGCATGGACAACTTGAAGAAAATTGGAACAAGCTTTCTTTTAGCCCTAAGCCCTTGTTTCTTTCTGCTGAAAAGGGAGAGGATGAAATCAGCTGGAAGCCAATTCTGTAACAGGACAAAATAATGTCTTATAATTTTAATATATTTTCAAGAAATTTCACCATATTTTCTTTGATTGAGACAAATAACTTCTCTACTTACAGGCTTGCAAACTGATGCAACACTCAAAAAGGAGGGAAACTGGAAAGCTATTTGGAAAACTACTTTGAGGAATACCTTGAGGCAAGGTATATCTGATGTTCACCTTGGCTTAGCATGTGGGTATCTACAGTGTTTTGCAAAGTACTTTGTGACACAGGGATAACTTTTGGAGTGTTTTGCTGCCTTCATTGGTATAGGAGAACAGCATTTATATAACGTAACTGGAACTGTCTTACATGTGTGTGTGCATACATACATATGTAAGAATGTATGGTTGAAACCATGGATATTTGAAAATGTCTCAGAGGGTGATGATCTCAAAACTGCTGTGGAAACAAAGTGACCACGATGTGGCCCAGCTCCTGCAACCACTACAGATAGTATCTGTGGTCCTGTAGAAGTGGTACCTCCCTCCAGTTGAGAAGAAAGAGCTATAAGTGACATGTCTAAGAAAGGTGAAGAAGTTTGAAGATATCAGCTCTGGGTAAATTGACACTTGGTCCAAGCATGCTGACAAATAAAGGATCACGGCCTCATCCTGAAGCACTGTTTCTATGTGCTCTCAGCATGATGCTAATCTTGCCTGGCTTTTCACCCAGAAGATCCCCTGATGAGAAATTACTCCTGCTTTGTGCCATCAGGATGGTGCTTACAGTCTCCTGCCTGCAAATGACCAAGCTGTCAGCACCGTCCTGCTCAGTGCTGTTTCCAGGTGGAACAAATGAAGATTCTGAATGAATAAGGAAAGCATAAGAGTTTTTTTTTTTTAAAAAAAAAAAAGCAGCTAGAGAAAAAAAAAACACAACAAAGCAACACAAAGCTTCTTTTGTTTAAGAAAATAAATATATATATATGAGGGAAAGTAGATAATCAAGGCTCGTATGTGCAAGAGGGAGAGTGCTGGTAAGCGAGAGATCTGAGCGAGGGGAGCCCGTTTGCTCAAATTGGATAGCATTACTAATATATAACGACTCTGCCAGCAAGGCCCTGCACAGCTGGACTTAATCCGTGTGAATGTGTGTTGCTGCACAGACAAGCGCGGAAAACTTTCTCCGTGTGAAGGCAGCGTGAAGCCCTGACCTGTGGCTTGGAAGCACTTCATCAGGCCCTGACAGCACAGACATCTTCTTTAGACCATGGGTTTGGAGGAGCTGGGGGGAAGCACGCTCCACCCTGCTCAAATGAAAGCCCAGGAGGGACTACTTGGTTACATTTCATGAGATTTCACAGATTACAACGCTCTCTCCCCTCCCTGATATTTTGTTTTCTTAATTACCTGGTTTTCTTCTTCTCTTGCCTTACTGCATCGGCTCCAAATCCAATTGAAGCACTGCCCTGGCTTATTTACACTGAACAGCTATTCAGGCCAAAAGCAGATGCTCCGTTTAGCCAAGCACCTCTGTGTTATCCAGTTTCTCTTCTTGTTATAGTAAAGTGCTTTCTTTTAAATGCTTTCTATGAGGAATGTATGCAGCAGATGATGTTGTCCTCCGAAAGGATGTTTTGAAAGCTCAGAGAGCCCAGGGTCATTATTAGAAAATGCCTGCCCAGCAAAAGGCAGGCTATCCAAATGCACAGAGCAGCCAGAGCTGTTTTTAAGCAGATTCATGCCTCAAAACCCCTGTTTGCTTTAGTCTGGATCAGGGAGGTTTCTGATTTGCATCAGTAAATGATTTATCTCTGAGATTTCATCTCATCAGTCTGAGCTGCTCTCCTTTGGACACCTAACAGAGCTTCCCTCCTACACAAATGTAGCCATTAAGAATAAAGGAAACTAATAATAATAAAAAATAAAAATAAAAAAATGCTTTGAAATGGAAATAATGAGTTTTTAGTGCAGAAAGATGAGACCAAAAAGAAAATGAAGGGAAAAATAAGTACTTTTGCAGGGAAATAAGATTTTAAAGGAAGAGTTTTGTCCTGTTTTTAAATGAAGACAAAAATACACATAGTCTCACAGAGGGAGCTTTTGGTTGCAAATTCTGATTTAATGTTCTTTTCTTCCCTCATTATCATCCTAATAGCTATCAAAAGTCCCAAATAGTCACCAAAATGGAAATAAGTTCCTGTGCACCGCTCCCAATTACTGCAGGAATTATGGCACCAGTGCCATGCTTTACCTTCCCTAGTTGTAATATATGCCTAGACTGAAAGTACCCTGCTACAGGAATTAGCAGCTTCAGAATGTTTTGTAAAATATGTTTTGTTTGTTTGTTTTTCACTTTGGTCCAGTTCTTCACATCCTGAATTCCCAGTTTTACCCACTGAATATTTCTTCTGCATTCCTCCTCCTGCTTCCACTTTGCAAAGCTTCACATTTCAGGGAAATGAAAAGGAGAACCAAAAGAGAAGGGGCAAACAGAAAGGAAGTGCTCCAGAGGCTTGAACTTTCCTTTTTATTTATTTCAATCTCTGTAGGATTTTCTTCCCTTTTTGATTTTTCCCCCCAGATCTTGGACTAATCTTTCAGTATTCTCACGGCTGGCCAAAACATTTCCCAAGCATCAGGGGACAGTCTCAGGTGAAATACATCCAGCATAGTTATCACTAAGCAACCTGCTCCTGTTCATCTGGGCTGGGACTGTTTCATAGCAATCACAGATGGAGAAGGTCTTCAGGAAATGCCAGAGGTTGTCTGCAGGAGCCAGAAGAAGGTCAGCGCTGTTGACCTCCACTGCTCACTGAACTCTCTAGCGAGATAAGTGGAGCTGAACCAGGTAACTGGTGCTCAGCCTAATGTATAATTTGTGTTTGACAAAAAATATGCCTCCCAGAAACATGTCCAGTCATAATTTATAGGCTAAGAGCTGGAGGAGGAGTAAATGCTTCAGTTGCTGGTTTACCTTTCCTGAAAGAAAAACTGTGGAGTAACAAAGCAAGCAAAAATTTAAAAAAGAAGAAAGCAAAACAAACAAATTAAAACAAAAAACACGAACAAGTAACACAAAACACAGAGCTTCTGTGCTTAATTTCTATTTTGAATTGGCCTGGTAGCTTTACTAAGCCCTTTGTGCTGTTTTTTTAAGAGTTTTGACATTTTCTCCCTCTAAAGGTACTCAATTAACTCTCAGTACGCTTTCTGATAATTTAAGCAGATGGTACTCCCAGAGTGCCTGACTAAGAAGCATTTTTGCTTGCTTTTAAATAACTGCATACCTTTCCTCTGTAATTGCAGTTTTTCAACATACAATTTAAAACAGAGGTGACTGATCTGGTTGCAAAATTCCAATTTTGCTGCAGAAAAGCATAAATCATGAGCTAGAGGGGAGAAGACCTACATTTCCTTTCTTACCAAGGTAATCCACACTCATAGCGGCCATTCAACTTCATGATTTATCCTCACATTTCCAAAGAGCTATCTCATGTCCAGATTGATGGCTTCTCTTACTCTAATCCATTGACAGTAAAGCCAAGCTTCATCCTGACTAACCTTTGGGTTTCAAATCCAGATTTGTTACATCTTCAGAAACATGGGATGGGTACAGATAAAGTGACATTCAGCACTTGTTGGGAACCTACTACTTTTTCTCTTGATTACTAAACAAGCTTTAAGTAACTTCTCTACCATTAGACTTCTACCCATTAGTTGTCCATCGCAGAGTGGATTTTTTCATTCTGGTCTAAGTGTGTATCTGGGCTGACCACCTAGCTCAGCATTCTCATCATGTTAGTGGACATCAACAGATTTGTGTTGCAATGCCTGACTGTAAGGAGTTTAAGAACAACAATCCGATTAAAGCTATGCTTATGATTCAACCTCTGGCAAGTACACAGTGATTGTGTGTGGTTTTATTGCAGTGTGGATGTAAGTATAAAATAGTCTCCTTGCTGAGGCTGCTTACTTTAGGGCAGGAGGCTGCAGGTCATGATGTGTGCATTGCTAGGTGGCTGCACAGCCTCTGTGGAAGAAAACTCCTGCTGTATATCTTCCTTCAGATATTGCTTCTGAGTAATGGTTCTCTACCCACATATACTCATAGGCCACGGGATGGATAGGAATGATTAAAAACAGAAATTCATAAAAGCCATATTTGCATGTTATCGTTGATCAGCAGACTCCAAGTGATAACTGAAATCTCTAAATGGGAACTGAAATAAGGAGATATGAAAAGGCTGGAGCCAAAGTTTTCATCATGGACTGACTGATGTGTGGAGTTCCATGGTCAGAAAAATGCTCAAAAGTTCTACAGGTTTTTCCAGTGAGATGAATCACTGATCATCTCTCTAAGACCCATACTGACCTTTCCTTGTCCATAAGTAGTATATCATAGCATTACATCTACTGGTTTGCTTGGAGAGAGGAGACTGACTTTCAGAAGTGCCTGAAACTCCTTTACTTTTTACACTTTTTGGTTTTATGATCCCATATGATCCATTCTTATCTTGCAACCAGTGCAGGTAAAACTTGAGTTTATTATAAAACGTATGTTTATATTTATAGATTTACATGCAATAGAGAGAAGTATTAGAGAAAGAATGCGCTCTACTCCTGAAATGCAGCTATAGGGTAGGTGCACCATGGCTGCTAACTAGAACACATGTAATAATTCAAATCAGCAAATCTAGAAAAATAATGTGATTTAGAGCTGCAAGAAGAAGACTTCCCTCAGGGCTGAACATAGGTTATATTACCTGTTTCCTATTCAGAGATGACCACTTTTGAAGTTACTTCATCATCAGTACCCAGCCAGTAAACCTTTCCTTTGGATGATGCATTCATTGCTAGGATACAACCGTTTCTCTGGATTCAGCATAGGCATATTTTAGAAAACCAGGTCTTGCATCACCTCTTAACTATACTTTCTGTCTTTGGGGGGAGGAGGACAGTAACTCTAATGATACTGAGCTTATAAAAAGCATTGTATAAGTGCTTTGAGATAAACCACACAACCACCAGTCAGAAATCAAAGCAGTTCTCTACAAATGCACATCTGTTTGCAATGTTGTTTTTTTTTTCCCCCTCATACTCTTTCCCCGACATCCTCTCAGTCAGCTGGTTCATCCACAAAGCACAGAAAGTTGGTTCTGTGGGAAACATATTGATTTAATTTCTTACCTGTGAAATCAATGCTTATAATGAATCAGTCTGCAAGCAATGCTCCCTGACAAATAACATCCCTGCCAAATACAAGATTCAGCCAGAAATCAAATTTCTAGGTGTTACAGTTTATTAAGAAAAATCATCAGATCATTTTTACTCCCAAAAGATTCTATAAGCCCTCCATTTGATTTCTATTTAATAAATATAAGATGGTGGGGGGCAGGGGGAAGTGATTCGGATCTCCTGATGTTATTTGTGCTTACTGGCTTTGAAACAAATTGATTTCATATTATGAATTTCCATCTTTGTTCTTCACTTGATACAGCGCATTAGGAAACATACATTCAGTGGTGATTTAACCACACTCTTAAGAACATTTTTAATAGGTAAGTGGCCAGCTATTCAGCTAGCTTTAAAGAAGACATATAAGTGATTGAATGTGACCGATTTGTCTCACGTACATTCAAGTGTTTAATTTCAAGTTTCAAATTTTTGGATATGTAAAGGATTTTTAACATCATTATTACTGTTTTCTACTCTTCTTCCAGTACTGAAGGTTACGCTCCTCTAATCTCACACCAACTGTAAAGAGTATGGAAGAATTTTTCTCCCTATCTTTGTCCATAGGAAACAAAGCTTTAAACTGTCTGAAGTCCATAATTTAATGACCATTTTGATGGTTAAAGCCACTAGATCTCAGTAAGTGGCAGACAGAAGAAAGCTGAGGAGTTGAGCATGGGAAGAAATATATATACATATATTTTCTTCTTTTCTTTAATGTGTGAATTAGTCATATATTGGAAGGAAAGAGCAATTATCAGTCAATATTAAGTCTCTTCCAGGTTCAGAGATAGAGGAAGGCTTTGGATGGTTAGAACTTGAAGATCCTTGAGTTCCATTCCATCTCAAGCCATTCTATGATTCTATGATTCTATGGTTAATACTGAAAGCCACAGCAAGCATTGGTTTTCCTAGGTTAGGAGTACAGTTCAAGATCTGTGTCATTTGCTCTTACATCAAAAGTGTTATAATTGTGACCTCCAGCAGTAAGGAACAACACAAATCACTTCACTTTCATTTGATTTATGTATTCCTAACACCAGTAGAAGTCCATACATCTTCACATGGTTGCCCTTTGAAAGACATGCAGGAATCTTGTTTTTAATTTAATGGATTTGGAATCACCTCTCCTTGCTAGGGCACTAAGCTGAAGCGATGGTTCCAAGAAACCATGTGTTGAGTAGGGTGAGCTTTGCCATGTTAGGATGCACAAACAAGCACTAAGTGTGTACACAGGTAATTGAAGGGAAAGAACAGCTATAATGTAAATCCAGTACATCAGAAACCACAAGGTTCTCAAGGATTTCAAATCTTTAACGACTGTTTCTCTTTTGGCTTCATAAACAATGCAAGGAATAGCCAAGGCTTAATAGCTGAGCTAAGAGATGTGGTATGACTGTACACATTTGTTATGTTCCTTTGCATACTGCTTATCTCTTTCCAATTCCTCTTAATAACAGAGTACTTCTTCATATGCTCAGTCCCATAAAATCTTATGTATGTGCTTAACTTTCCAAAATCTAGGCAGTTCCACTGACTTCAGCATAGCTACCTCTTCTACAAAATTAAGTATAGATATAAATCATTGCAGTGCTAAACCTGGAGTACAGCGTGGTGAATAGTTTCTCTTCAGGAAAGCATATATTACCTGAAGGCACAATTTCAGCTTAAAGTTTTCACATACTTGAGATACACTTAGTGAGTCAACGGGGAAGCAGGGGTGAATGACAATTGGAAAGGATCCAGATGCACATTACTAAGTGCAATATCTTAAATTTGGGGAGAAAGACCCACAGAAGAAATTTAGATGCCATGCATAAGGAACAAGAAAGAAGTGTCAAAGAAATTAATTTGCATTTTTCCATGTCAGCCCAAGCAAGCAAGGTAATCACCTGGGAAGAAGGAAATTAGAGTTTAAATTTCCTCTCTGCTTGAAAGCATGAGCTTAAATTTAAGTCTCCAGCACCTCCAGAAAATTATGTCAAACAATGGACTCTGGAATCTGGAAGGGTTGCACAAGGTCAGGTTTAGGTACCCAATGGTGATTTTATTGCTCCATTCCAAATGTTAAATATGTGTTAAAAGCAACAATTTAAAAATAAAAATAAAGATTAAAAATAAATAAAATAAAATAAAATAAAATAAAATAAAATAAAATAAAATAAAATAAAATAAAATAAAATAAAATAAGTAAAGCAACCCCACCCACTAAAATTTTTATATTTCCAGAGTGATCACAAGCCATAGTTTTAAACTGAGACAGGGGAGGTTTAGGTTAGATATTAGGAGGAAGTTTTTCACCCAGAGGGTGGTGATGCACTGGAACAGGTTGCCCAAGGAGGCTGTGGATGCCCCATCCCTGGAGGCATTCAAGGCCAGGCTGGATGTGGCTCTGGACAGCCTGGTCTGGTTGTTGGTGACTCTGCACATAGCAGGGGGGCTGGAACTGGGTGGTCATTGTGGTCCTTTTCAATCCAGGCCATTTTATGATTCTATGGTTCTCTGATATTATGGCATTTTGCTTAAGAACATTTTGTCCCATAGCTGATGTAAAGAATAAGAAAGTACTCCCAAAGATCTACCTGTGATTGTAGTGACCCTCTGGCACAACTTTGAGGTACTCCCAAGTTCAGAGTGTGAAACATTTATTATGTTTATATCAAATTTTATATTTCTTGTGCTGCTTGCTTGTTTTGACAGTTCTTGAGGGACTGAGAGGATGCTGTGCCTGTTTTATGACCAGAGGACTGGAGCACCTTCCCTGCAAAAACAGGCTGAGGGAGTTGGGCTTGTTCAGCATGGAGAAAAGAAGGCTGTGGGGTAACTTCACTGCAGCCTTCCAGTACATAAAGGAAGCCTACAAACAGGAGGATAGTCAAATCTTTGAAAGGGTGGGTAGCAGAACAAGGGGAAATGATCTTAAATTGAAGGAGGGAAGGTTTTAAGGTTGGATGTCAGGCAGAAGTTCTTTGCTATGAGAGTGGTGAGGTGTTGAACAGTTGCCCAGAGAGGCTGTGGATGCCCCATCCCTGGAGGTGTTCAAGGCCAGGCTGAATGGGGCCTTGGTCAGCCTAATCTAATATTAAATGTGGAGGTTGGTGGCCCTGCTGTAGCAGGGGTGTTGGAGCATCATGAGCTTGAGGTCCCTTCCAACCCAAGCCATTCTATGATCGCCAAAACCCGTAATTCTTTAAAACAATACAGCTAGTGAGATTGTGCTTCACTCAGGTCACTTAGACTGAATTGCACCTTTCTTTCTGCATCTGAATATTGATTTTCAGTGCTTTCTTATCTGCCTGTATAGTATCATACATACTGCAAGCATGGCACAAATAAACTAGCTAATAAATAAATAAAAGCAATCAATAGAAGCAAACATAGAGCTGACTGACCCCCTTCTCATTGTCCTCACTGAATGACATGCCAAAAGTAATGAAAGAGCACAAATTATAAGTTCAATGTTAAAAAGTCATTGTTTCAATATTTTAAGCAATCTGCACTGTGATTAAGGCAATGCACTGGCTATAAAACATTCAGACAGTTTTGTTTTGCTTTCAGTAAATGCTTACCTCTGCTCTCACTGAAGTCAGCAGTAAGCTTCCTGGACTGGAATGGCTTCAGAAATACCACTACGATTTCTATATAATAAAATGTTGGCCTTTTTGTTTGTTTGTTTGATTGTTTGTTTGTTTTTAATAACCCAGAGAAATTCTCTGTGGAGGGTTGTTGTGTCACAGAAGACCAGTTTATCCCAGTTCGCTAAGGACCTGAGGATGTAAGAGACATATGCTTGTCAGAAGAAGCTTTTTCTGCATGTGTTTCAGTGGTGAAATTCTCCTGTGTAAGTAACTGTTATGGAAATTATAATGAAATAATAAGTGTTTTTAGCAGCTGTATTTCTTCTTGCTTAACTGCCTTTAAGCCTTCACACCCTCTTGAGTCTTTATATCACCCCTTTTCTATTGTGCCTTCCAATAATGCAGGGAAAAGTCCTAATTCCATCTGTGATTCTTACTGCTGACCAGCTTTAATTCAGTGATGCTGGTACTCTCATCATTTCTTTCTCTTCTTCCTATTTCTAGTGACCTGTTGACCATAGATTTACATGCAGGGAGAAACATCCCATTGAGAGCCACAATAGCTGTGGAATAATTTTTTAGCATCTGACACAAAGGAGCTGTGATGCCCAGCCCTACCATAACACAAACACATTTAAAAAATAGCACCAGACAAACAAACAGAAAAATGCCAACAACAAATGTAATAATCCCAAGCCAGACAATAGCACTACATGAGAAATGAAAACAACCACCTGTAAATTGGAGTGTGCATCACAACTCCTGTTCCTTGCTCCATGCCAACTTGCATTTTGTTAGACAAAGAGTGCTCCAGCAGGCAAAATCCATGGGATTATAACGGGCCATGTTGCACCCACATGTAATTGTTCAGTAGTGCCAAATAATAATTTGCAATACGTATATTGAGATAATACCATGGGGTATTTTTCTCTAGTAGAATGCATATCTATTGTTAAGTAACTGATGACAAAGGCTGGCACATTATTAAAGGCTGGATCAGGTTCAGAATTTAATATTCCCCTCGCATTTCAAGCAATTTTCAATGTCCACAACTGTCATCTAACATTGTTTCCAAGCTGCAATTCAGTGGGAGAAAAATAGCTATCCACGTAGGGCTTCACAGTGACACATCTGTTATGTTATTTATCTTAAGTGTGAGCACAGGAACGAACCAAATTCCAGCTGCATAATTCAGAACTGAACATAATAGAAATTAGAGGGAGAAAAGAAAGGGACAGCATCTTTGCCGGAATGTAGGTTAATGAAATTTCATGTGTAACTGCTTTTGCCAGGATTATTCCCTGGTTCTTTCCAACTGTACTTATCATGATGTAAATCCGGAGGAGCTTCATTAAATGAATTGACTTACGCTGGTCCAAACAGCTGTAAAACAGATCTGAACACGGCACAATATCACTGCAAGGGGTCTGTTGGTTGAAGCCTTTCAGTGATTAAAGCGATGGGACAAACACTCGAACCTTTCAGGCTTGCAGTGTTTCTCCTCCAAAGCAGCTGTCTGATGCTGTATTTTTTTAAGCATTCCTCCCTTTGCACTTCAGCATTTTGGGGTTTGCCCCACCCACCACTCACCAGCTCTCACTATAGCTAATGTCATGGAACTTCCAAACATTTCCCATGGATCAAAAATGCAAACTTTCCTGACTCTGTATTGCTTCAGGGCATCCACTTATGAAAGCTCTGTGTGCTCTTAAAAATCAGCTTTCAAATCGTGGAAATAAATATTTAAGGATATTTTCCTTCTCTCTCTCCTCTCCTCTCCTCTCCTCTCCTCTCCTCTCCTCTCCTCTCCTCTCCTCTCCTC